>NC_134463.1:112855156-113548281 GCF_047948215.1 Lycorma delicatula | reverse complement strand
CTTCTGTAAAAGCTACTCGATCAATTGTTTGAAGATTGGGGTTGTCAAAATATTGCATTATGAGTTTGTAAGTTCTAAATAGATATTCCACAATGTAGTCCTTTGTACTCTGATTTGATTTAGATAACTTTTGATCGCAATATTTTTTAATAACACGCTCCTTAATATCAACTTTTGTGACGAGATCCTTTCCTCTTGTCGCCAAGTTGTTGTGTAAATAATTGAGGTTAACGGCGTCGGTCTTGTCAACAGGTTCACCGACATCACACAAACGCTTATGTGAAAACGATAGTCTGTTCTTGTCTGATGGTGAAACTCTCTATATATATCCATTGGTCAAATCACTTCGCTTTACGTAAATCTTATTCACAAAACCAAAAGTAGTAACATCATAATCCTCTATTAGACTTCCCACACTGCACAACCTACGTTTTTTGATATCAAAATTCCCATCACTTCTTTTGTCAAACGTTTCAACAATCCGTGAGGGCGGTGGTCTATTACCACCGTACGCTCCACCACGAAACCGCCCGAACTTGTCGGTACTCATCTTTAGACTGATTAAAATAAGATGTTACCTCTACCCTTCTTTATGTACCCACCTTCTTGCAATTCTTCTATAATGGAAACTATTTCGTTGTTGTGACCAGTATGACCTGCACGCTTAGAGGCTACTAATAGACGAAGTCTATCGCAAAGTTCGATCGGATCGTCCCAGTACACGTAATCTGGTCTTAGTGTTTTCTTCGCCCTCATAAGCAGTCCTGAACCGGTTATAGGGCTTTCTTCCTCTTGACTACCTAGTCGTCTCGGGTGGGGAAACAACGCTTTAATAATATGATTGTACTTGAATGATCTACTGGATATTACGCGTCCAGTATTTTGGCTTTTATGCGCCTCAGTAGTTTCTAATATTTTTTATAATTATCCAAGTCTCTAATAGTATAGCCTTTGGGTTTATCAAAAATATCAGTTGGAATAAGCCTTCGATCCGTTATACGATTTCTTACCGATTACAATATTATTTTCTTTAAAAACAATATTGTGGTTTCCAATCGTCCATTGGTCGTTTATATTTTTCACACCGTATACGTTGTCAATTTGCCTATTTTTATCCGTTACGGCTAGATCCAAATAATATTTTGCACGTTCACCAGGTGATGATGGGTTTAACGAATCGATATTTTGGTGTTTTAAAAAAAGTTTTCTCATAACTGTTGGTGTAGATATTCCACTCTCATCCTCCTCCTTTATTTCTTGTTCCGCTTCTTCTTTTATTTCATTTTTATTTTGATTAAATGTTTCCTTAAGCTCCCGTAATGGTTCGATAATCGGTTTAAAGTGCTTTTGTAGCACTTGATCAGTTTCCATTATTCCTTGCGTAATAGCGCGATGTTTTCGTTTAATCGAATCTCGTATTCTATCGATTTCCATTACCAACTTCGCAGACGACGACGACGACGATGACATATAGACCTCGTTCTTGTTCGACGTCGTGGTTACGAATGATCGGAAAACAGTCGATCACATCACCGATCTAGTTCCACCGATCTAAAGAACACTGCGTGTTTTTTGGTTCTGCGTAGGAAACGTATAACATCGATTAACGAAAAATTCATTCTCGCCGGACGGCGATTGGTATTGCACAATTCTCGGTAATATTGCGTAACACCCTGATCAATAGACGGTATCAACAGTTTTGTGTTTGTGTCTTTAAAGGCGACAGCTCTTTTTACACTATTAAAATTTTTAGTTTTTCTTTAGTATTTCTCTTTTAGGTGCTAAATATTTTGAATACATATTTCCCAGTTTAAGGGAATCGATAATTTATTTTAAATTGAAATGCTAAAACACTATTCTTTTTACATTAGGAATCTTTCTTCAATTTTAATGTTATATTTGTTATATTATTTATTATTATATATTATATATTTTTTTCATTAGTTAATAATATATATTTTCAGTAAATAAATTTAATATAATAGTTAAAATGGGAAATGTAATACCGAAACCAACTATTGTCATGTAACAATTATTTGTTAGCATTTGAATATTTAAAACTTGATATCTAGTGATATATTGAAAAGTTAAATGAACGGATTAATATTTACATATTAAATTTTTAAATATATAAATTAATCTATATTGAAAATAATTTTTTTTTAAATAATACAAATTAAATCACTTTTTAATAATTTACACGAATATTTTGTTTTACTGTATATTATAAATTATTCACCTTCTTAAATCTAATTATTGAAACATATTTTTTCAAATGATAATTATATACATATGTGTAATCAAATATAATAGAAATGCACTATGAAAAGTAAAACACCATCGAATCTTATATCCTAAACATAAGATTAAAATGAAATAAAATGTTACGAAATTCTTGTACAAACTGATAACGGGATGTTTAGCTTTCATGTTTTTTGGCTTTATTTTCAGCGAATTCTGTCATCGGAGAGGAAACGCAGCAGAAGTGATGGAGTTCAACGGCATCTGTCATCGGAGAGGAAACGCCGCAGAAGTGATGGAGTTCAACGGGATCTGACAGCAAAGAGGAAACGCCGCAGAAATGATGGAGTTCAACGGCATCTGTCATCGGAGAGGAAACGCCGCAGAAGTGATGGAGTTCAACGGGATCTGACAGCGAAGAGGAAACGCCGCAGAAATGATGGAGTTCAACGGTATATGGTTTTGATTAACATTTTACTGGTTTATATTATCTGTTAGCTGCTGAAAATAAGTAATATCCGAAGAGTAGTCGGTGAAGGCAATTGTTGCCACCTAAAAACAATTTATAGCACACCCTTTTTCATAGTTTTAATTGGTATGTAAATTTTGACTAACGTGTATTTTTCTGAATTAATTTATCTTTTCAATATTTTTTTAAATTTTAATTTGATAGAGATCAACATAATTCTATCTAAAAATAGATAAAATTCAAATAAATGAATGTCAACATGTAAATACAGTAAGACAACCTGCAAACACAGCTGTAGATTTATTTCTAAATAAGAATGTCATTGAAACTGTTCAGGTAGTTCTTGCCCTTTTCAGAAACCAGTGTTAAATACAGAATATGTTCACACAACTATGTAGGAATATGGTTTGACAATTAAAAACAATAATTAAACTAAGTTTAAAAAGACAATAATTAAAAGAAAAATTATACATTATTTTTGTGTGTGTTTATATATATAAATATATATTAGTAGTAAGGTATAATTTTAATTTTGTATCAATAACTTTATTGAATGAATAAATAAATAAGAAAAAATTACTTCAGACAAATGTTTTTTAATGATTATATAGACAAAGACTTTAGATAAACAAATTCTACATCTTCTGATGTATTTTGTTACTGGATCTTATTATTTAATTTTCATAACCTTTGTTATGCCACAGTTCATAACCTTTGTCTACGTTTATTTTTAAGTTTAATTTCTTTTCTAGCAATAAATCCAAGCATTTATAATCTTTTCTAACTTATTTTTTTATGAGAACAATCTCATCAGTCAATTTTAACATTTTTTTTTATTGTTAGAGATGAACTTTTCTTTTACATTTACCTCTTCAGCTGTTGAATTTCTTTTTCATATTCATTCCTCTTTTCTGAATTCTTAACTATTTTTTACCCAGGAACATTGTTTCCTATCTGGCGTCTATAAAATCTCCATACATAAGAGAATACTGACCTTGTATTTGCAAGAAGTTGCTTTAGGTTTTCATACATAACTTCGTATTTTATATCTTGAAATTCAGCTTTTAATCCAGCACCAGCATTCAATAAATTATTAGCATTGAAATCTTGGTCACCAAACATCGGTACACCAAGTATCGGTATATCATAATGAGTTGCTTCTTAAAAAAGACCAACACGACTTATGAAACCTTTACCTTCAGATGAGCTGTAACAGTAGTCAGTTAAACAGTAACATTTAAATTATAAATTTTCTTTTCATAAAAAAAAGTACAATTTTTCTGTTCAAGCCTGTTAAAATGTAGTCCTTTTCTGTATATGTATAGAATATCGCTTATCAACGTCAAACATAATTAATTACAGAAATATAAACATATAACCATAATGTACTTTATAAATAAACATAATTTAGGTAAAACACCCACTACATTCTAATTGTGTGTCCACCTAACTCATGAAAACCAAAGCAATAACACTAATAAATGCAAGGCTGATAACAGCAGTACAAGTCACTGAATATGGTTGCAGAAACAACTGAGAGTCTTATGATTTTTAAAATGTTTGTACTTAATGCATTTTTTTAGTACATTATTTAATTAACTAATAGTTAATCATAACGTCTAACTGATTATGATTTAACTATTACTTTAATAATGAAGAAATGCACAAAGAGTTTATGTTTTAGCAGACATCTTGTTTTTTGTAAACTATACCATCATTTCGATTTACTGGGCAAATATTGTTCTGCGTGGACTATTATTTAAATTATCATACAAATCTTTTTAATTAAAACCTCATTTACCATACTACAAACCACCACCTGTCTTCATAATAACTATCTACTCACACACCAAAGTGATTATACAAAAGAAGAAATTGTTATAAAATAAACAGTATTCATAAATGGATGTGCACTCTCATTGATTCACTCCTACCCAAAATACATACAAATTAAAATAAAAGTAATATAAAAAAAAGCATAAATAAAAATTACACACTAGTACATATAAAGTGTCAAAGAAAATAGATCATAAATTGATAAAAAAAGATAAAATCTGGACGTAAAATACCCTTCAGCATAAAAAATAAAACACATGTAAGAGTAAAACATATCATCAAACACAATACCCCTGAAATACATAAAATGAACTTTTTTGATTGCACAATTATTATAGATCAACAGGATATGCTTTAAAGATATGATAAATATTTAAAAAACATCTAATTTTTATAACAACATAAAGTTAATGTTGACCAACAGTTTATTTCAGCGATTAACAAAAATTCAATATATAACTCAATGACAGCACTGATATTTTACACATATACTAAAATACCACATCATTTTAACACACTCTTAACACAATGAAATATACAAACGCACAATAATATACTGAATGAATGGAACAATTCAAACCTACCATACTTTTTAAGAAACTTCTGAACACATTTCACCCTAATTCAAGAAAACTGCTAGTAATGTCACTCGATGCCACAGAGAGAAACAAAATCAATGAGAAACAATATAATCACCAAAGATAATTGCTTTCAATTGAAAGAATTATAATGAGAGTTGAAGTATCACATTACATAAAACACGTATTTGCCTGTGATTGCATATTGACACACGTCATTCTACCTAAAATTGATTGTTGTGGTACCACTTTCTTGTTATAACATTGGTGGGTCTTCCAGGCAAATCTATCTCTGCTTCCCGCTTCCATAACACTGCTGTTTTTGGAAATTGCTTAAATGTTTTAATGAACGCTTCACGTTTCTCTTCAGGCACTGATTTACCTTTCATGTTGCTACTGAGACTAAAATACATAACACCACCATCTTCAGCATTTGCCATCAATTGCTGAAGATCCTAGAAAAAATGTATTAATTTTTATTATTATTTTCTTTTAAAGAAACTGTACAAGTATTTAATAACACAGTGTAACATCATTAGATTAATCATTGTAATTGGTGGTGTCTTAACAGAAAAAATTAAATGATACAGAGTAAGAGTAATCTTATATTCAAAATGTAATCAGAATTAATAAAAAATATATTAAAAAACTTTTTTAAAAACTACTCATATTAATGCACTATGAACTAGAAAATAAAAAATATGTAAAAAAAAGAGTCATGTATAACACGACTCTTAAATTAAACACACTAAAAGGTAAAGAATAATATTAGGATGGTATCTCAAAATGGATTTGAAAACAAGCTTTGATGGTGATTGTAAGACTATGTTTAAGTGATAACTTCAAATTAAAAAGTTGATGTTTTTGCCAATTTTTTCATAAATTTTTATGCATATGAAAAAAGAGTGGAAAGCAAAGATTTGCACTTTGACAGGTCCCCACTCTTTAGGCCATTCATCACGCATATGAAAAAAATTAGCTAACACATCAAATTTTTAATTTGAAGTTATGACTTTGACTTTCACATAATTTACATATCACCATCAAAACTTGTTGTCAAATCCATTCTGAGATACAGTCCTAAATTTTTTTATGTTTTAGTGCGTTTAATTTAAGAGTAGTGTTTTAAAAACTTTTTTACATGTTTATTATTTTCTACTATTTAGTGCATTTAATATAAAAGAGTGGTTTTTAAAAAGTTTATTTTATATTTTATATTTTTTAGTCTTAATAAGTTTATACTTTACAGCTGTGCTAGAACACAGTTTGAGTGATCTTTCAAAGTTTTCATGCCTCCAGTTTCCAATATTGCAGACAAAAGTATAGGCAGCTTTAAAAGTTTTAAGATACTTTCTACATTCATCCATCAGCTCCAATATATGCTTTCATATCCAAGGTTTTCTACCGGTTCTATTTATTTTGCCTAAGTTTTCTTCTGCCGATTTAAGAATTTCCTTTTTAACATTCCCTACAAAGATACCCTTCATGAGATAATAAGTGACAATGGAAGGAGACTAATACAATATCCAGTGGAAAATAACATAATTATTAAAAGTATCTTCTTCTCACATAAAGCAGTTCACAAAGGAACATGGATATCTCCAGGGATAAATGTTTTGAATCAGATTGATCATGTGAATGTATCATCCATTATTGATATACTATCAATGCGTGTTCCGAATTGTGATTCTGACCACTTTATGGTGAGAATACAAATGAGAGAAAAATTGTCACAGTGTTAATCATAAGGGGAGAAAGAAGGAGAAAATGGAATATGGAAAAGCTGAAGCGCAATGATAATGTGAAATTATTTGAGGAAAGTGTGGAGCGGAGACTACCTCCTCAGCTTTGTGTGGTGACGGTTGATAAAATATTGATAAGGGCTGGGAAGAGATGAAGAATTGTATGATACAGTTATTGAAGGATGAATTGGGAGAGAGTAAGGAGGAGGGTAACAGCAAATGGTTTAACAAACAATACAGAGAAGCAGAAAGAAAGAGAAATAAACAGAAAGAACAAAGCAAGAGCAGGTATGTTGTGCAGGGATAAAAGGCAAAGGATAGAAATCTATAAAGAATTAAGAAGAGTTGCATGTAACACCTGCAGAAGGAAATAGAGAATGACAGCAAATGTTTGTAAAAGGCATAGAACAGATGGCTATGCAAAACAATATTGGAGGGATGTATAGGAGTATTAAGACACTGGAGAGAGGTTACCAAGCAAGACTTTCTGTATAAAGATGGGAATGGACAGGTGATGGGTGAAAAGGATAGGATATTGGAAAGGTTAGCTGAATTTTATGGAGAAAAGCACAATGAAGTGGAAGTGGTGCATGAAATAGTGTTGGTGAAGCTGATTATAGAATCTTCTAGTATCCAGAAGGTTAAAGAAATAATAGCAAGATTGAAATGTAATGAAGTGCCAGGAAGCGACTCTATTCCATCAGAAGTTTTTAAATATAGAAGTCAGAGGCTGATTCAGTCAATACATGAACTTGTGACCTGGAAATGGGGATAAGAAAGGTTACCGAGTGATGGAAAATGGGAATTAAAAAAAGGAGACAGATTAAATTGCAATTGTTACAGAGGTATAGCACTGTTGAACATTTCGTACAAGGTATTCTCAGTTGTTTTGCAAAGGTTGACGATCTATGCTGAAGAAATAATAAGCGAATCGCACTGCGGCTTTAGGAAAAACAGAGGATCCATGGACCAAATATTTGTGATGCAGCAGTTGATGGGAGGTGCTACAAGTAGAATTTTGACCTGCATTGCATATTTGTTGATTTTTTATAGTGTCAGTAGAAAATGTTTACTAAGTACCAAATAAATCGGTAAAGCAAACCAACAGTGTCTGGAAAGAGATCGTGCGTATAAGCCCACCCTCTGCCTCATCCCATCTGGCCTGCCATAAACCATTGCCATGTCGTTCTATCCCGCGAATTCTTTCTGAACTCAATACACCTGACTTCTTAGCAACATAACACTGCTGCTTCTCTGATGCAGTTAAATCTATCGGTTTCATGTCTGCAATCACCAAGATTGCCTCCCGTAAAATAGTGCGGTAACCTCCCATTACCGTTAATAATATAAGGCGTTGAGCTCTTAATAATATGTACCGATAGCTTTTAAATTTCAGCCTATTTGCCCAAACAGGTGTTGCATATAGCATAATTGCCTCGCACACGCCCTTATAAAGAATACTCATATTCTTAAAATTAAGACCCGAATCAGGATTGACGTATCGTCGAATACCAAAGAAGGCACGACAAATTAAGTTCTGCGACGTAATTAAGTTGCTTCTTTAACTGTGATTTTTTAAGAATATCCCGAGGTAGTTTTGAACTTGAACATATTTAATACGAAGACCTGACATTGAAACACAACCTGACAGGCCGTGGAGTTTTCCACGGCCATCATAACAAGCTTTACCGATTTATTTGGTACTTAGTAAACATTTTCTACTGACACTATAAAAAATCAACAAATATGCAATGCAGGTCAAAATTCTACTTGTAGTACCTTCCATCAACTGCTGCATCACAAATATTTGGTCCATGGATCCTCTGTTTTTCCTAAAGCCGCAGTGCGATTCGCTTATTATTTCTTCAGCATAGATCGTCAACCTTATATGACGGTACTTAGCGTGACGGATATTTCGGTACTTAGCGTTAATGATATTCACAGTCTTATTTATAACATATAGTTCAGCAGTAAACGTACTCATAATACCAGGTAGACCAAACATATAAGTTCTATCATTGACAACAAATGCGCAAACAACGGTATTGCTCTGTTTCGATCCATCAGACTATACTATTGCGTCAGGATTTATCTTGGAGAGAATATAATGAAACGTTTGCTGGAAGACGTTAGGTGGTGTTGATTGTTTATTGTAAATCGTAAGGTCAAACGTAAAATTTGTAAGGTTGATTCCCCACGGAGGATATGAGCACGGATAAGTTGGAAAGATAGATGTGCCGATATTTATAAGGTGCGGTAGACGTGGAGTACAAACACGTACATGTGCAGTACAACGTGGATGATCCTCGTACCTTCGCAAATTAGGATTCCAAAGAATCGTGTCAAAAGCCGGGTGGTTTGGCTGTTCTTGAGGCAGGAAAAATAAGAAACCAAAAGCTGGTAAGCTTGCGACAGGGCTGGATCTAAATGCACCTTTGGCAAGCCGAAGGAAAGCATGAGGTACAGCATCCGGCATTTCAAACACGGTATGACGCGCTGAAGAGTAGGTGACACAACCGTAATATAAAGGATACCGAAATAAGGAATAATAAAAACGTATCATACGTGACCGATCGGCTCCCCAATTGGTGTTGCTAAGAACTCGCGGCATATCTAAAAGTTTGGAACATTTTGTTTTTAATTCTTTCATGTGTTTGACCAAAGTAAGGCGACTATCAAAAAATAAACCAAAAACTTGATATATAGTTAATCGGACTTTTTATTTTTACGTCGGTGAAATCAACTAGAACGATTACACAAAGCATTTTGATCAGCGTATTCTATTTTTGTTTCGCGTCGATTTCAGCGGCAGTTCGCGGAAAATGGATCCAATCGGGAGCTTTTTCCGTTACCTTTGCAGAACGTAGTCGACTGTTTTACAGACGATTGTTCTATGTAAGCCACAATCTTTGCTGATGCCGCTTTGAAACCCCGAATCAAAGAAATATTTTCATCTTCTGATAACAATTTAATCCTTCACCCTTTCCTTTATTTGCCTCAGACAGAAACCGATTACATAAATATTCAACCGATTTTGTTTGAAGCAAAGATATTCTTTATATCTGCTAGCGCCGAAAGGATCTACGCTCTATGTAATTTTTGCGATTACGCATAACTCATCCATTTTACAACGCTCAGCACTTGATTCTACTTTTTAGATAGATCTGAGTTAGCATTACAATTTTTGTAGTAATTATAAGAAGAAAAAAGCTTTTATTCGCTTCCTTTTAAAGTATTTACAGATACTAAAAAGTATTTATGTGAATTTTACAGAAAATACTCTTCAGGACGGTAAATACTAAAAAATGTATAAAAACTAAAAAAATGTTAAATTTTTTTTTCAATACGAAGCCGAATTATTTACTGAAAAACGGACCAGAAAAATAAATACTTTTTTTATTCACTTCACCAAGTAAACGTTATAAATCCCAACACAGGCACACTTTATGTAAGCGATTTTCCCAGAATCGGCGTTCTTTTGAGTCAGAAAAATAAGTGTATCTAAATGGGTCAGTTGTAGCACGATAGCGATACTTTTCTTCGTAATTTTCATCTCAACCTTTTTTTTGCAACAAAGTTAACTAAAATTTAAAATCACAACTATATAACCCACCAAACGGGGTTGTTTTTTTAATTTAAATCTGATATAAGCTTCATTTTTCTTAGAAATTACATTTTTATCACGAATATTAAAAGCATAGAGAGCGCTTTCATTGTATTACACAGCAAATTATGACTGAAATGTATATTAAATGTAATTAAGGACTCCCCTAGGCTTTTATTATTGGTGATATAAGATGTAAAAAGAATTATAAATAAATGTTCACGTAAAAGTACATTTACTACCGCGAGTAGAAAACAGATTTATAGACCATTTTCAATATAAAATATTATTTGAATTTAATCGAAGATGTTATATAAATATTTATTCTTGAATTAACATGAAAGTGAAATTATTTTCCTTTTTTTAGTGCACCTTTTAATAAAAACGTACTTTAAATTTATTTATTTTTTTTATTCGTTTTGAGAACAATATTTGAGATTTATTGTAGATGTATTATAAACTAATTGTGAAAATATTAAATGGCCACCATTTTTATAGGGTTGTGGGAGCCCGAAATGTTTTACCCCAAGATTCTTGTTTTTTAGAGCGTGCGTGTATGGTAATCTAATACCGAAATATGGCCGGTCTCTGTGGCGCGAGTGGTAGCGTCTCAGCCTTTCACCCAGAGGTCCCGGGTTCGAATCCCGGTCAGGCATGGCATTTTCACACACGCTACAAATCATTAATCTCATCCTCTGAAGTAATGCTTCACTGTGGACTCGGAGGTTAAAAAAAAAAAAAAAAATACCGAAATATACATCGTTTTGAGGTTGGAACGTTTGCTAAATTTTATTTTATACATTTATTTTTTGGTGTTTGATTGTAGAACAGCTATGTAACAGGTACTGCAGATCATTTCTGTAATAAAATCTAAAAAACATTCGATGACCGCAATTTTAATTAGAGTTGACGTTAGCCTGATGGTTTTACATTAACATTTCTGTTTTTCAATGCCCTTTAAAATTATGTGTCATAACCCTAGCCTTTCTATTTAAACTTTTGAGTAGCTCTTCCATGGAAGTCCTCTGCTGACTTAAGGTGAAGTGGCTCATAACCAAAAAAACTAGATCATTTTAAATTTCTAGAATTCGCTAAATTTAACTTTTCTTTGTTTAACTGTTGAAAAGTTATTTAAGGATTGCCATATTTTGTTAGGATTCTGTATAATAGTCCCCATAAAATTAACGGTAATTTTTATAAAAACGTTACTTTGATACGAAAATAGTACTGTAGCGATTTTTTAATTTCTTAAATCAGTAAAGATTTTAAATTTTATATATAATCGATTTCATATAATATATGCTGTTATAAAAACACAAAGATTAAAAGACAGACTCGATGGAAGCGTGCTCGGTTATTAAACCGAAAGGTCTCTGGTTTGATTCCCGGCTAACTTTTAAAAAAATTGTAAATAAATAATCAATAATATAATGTTGACGATTAAAAAAAAAGTTGTCTATTAAAACGAGACAGCATAATTTTATTTATGAACTCACCGTGCGAAGCCGAGTAAAAATTCTTATTAAAATTTTTTTATGAATATTTGGTAAAATTTATCAATTAATAAAGACTTACATATGTAAACAAATAAATAAATCTTTATTCTCATCGAAATATAAAAATACATTATATACATCACGTCATAAGTTATAAATATAAAAAGAAATTATAAGATAAAAAATACACACTGGAAATTGTTTTAAGCACATATTTATGTACGCGTTGAACGGAATGCAGAAAAATCATCTTTTTAATTAGTATTATTTAAACTTCATTAACAGAATAATATTGTTCCCGTAAAAGAAAGGACAACACAGTTTATGAACAAAGCCCGTGCAAAGCCGGGTACAAATTCTAAAATATTTTTTTTAACCTTTAGTACTATCTGCTGCTTACATTTGATTATTGTTTGTATATTATCTATCTTTATTAAAACAACACACAGTAAAACTAAAAATAAAACTGTTAAAAAACATTCGTGAACGTAGACTAACCTTTCAGTTTAAAAATTTAATAATAATTTGGTTAAATTGTAATTAGGTATATTTAATTATTAATAACCTTAAAACCGTTACAAGATTTTCTTAAAATACTGCTACAACCATTTATTTTTTAAACGTTCTTTCAATCTTTTTGCTCATTACAATAGATTTTAATTTCACCTAACCTATCTTTGCCCAAAACATATGATCTAATAAAATCTGTATACAGCTGCATTGATCACAATTTTTTTATTGATGAATATTTCTATAAAAATAGAGATTGAATTATATTTTAATTTATTATAAAATAGATATTAAATTATATTCATAAATAAATAAAAGAAATTAAAAAAAATTTAATTTCTTTTAAAATTAGATTCACTGATTAAAATTAGAGATTATAAATGCAATTAAGAAAAAGAAGAAAGTTAAACGGGTGATAACGACGATCATGTATTCGACGTTGTCGGTTAGCATACGTCTCTTCGTCGTCAACTACCGAACCGTTAACATTGTATCCGTCGTTACTTTAAAATAAAATGTAAAACTGAACAGGATTTTAAGGTAAAGTTAGGTAAGCTTATTGAACACAACATATTTATGCGATGAATAATGTTATTCTATAGTTTTAAGTATTTTAAATTGAATTATTTAACTAAAAGTTTAACGTAAATTGTTACTGCGTTTTAGTAGACAACGTCGTGGCACATACTTTTGCCCATTATTATAAAATGCACTGATGTATTATTCATTTAATATTTTATTTATTTTTTAAATAAATATGTATTGATAGAGTTATGAGATGATATATTTTTTGTTATATTTTAAATTAATTTAATATGTTTGATAAAAATAGTTTTTCCACAATGTTCCATGCTTTCATGGTGACATACTCATTCCTTTTTTTGTATTATAGTAATGTAATTAAACATTTTTATGCATCAACATTTTCAATTTCTTAGGAATATTTATATTCTTTAATTCAATAAGATTATTTTTTTCTATATTTTTATTAAATTATAAAAAAGCTGTTGCAATTAAATGTCTGCTACCTTACATAATGAAAGATTATTCATTGTAGGCTGTGAAATTTTGCTTTCCATTTTAATTAATGTGAAACTGAATGTTTCATATCTTAATTTACAGTATAGTTGTTATGATTGCAGCAGAATGAAACTGGCCTTAATAAAAAAAGATTATTCATTGCAGGGAATTGTATGTTTTCTAAATCTTATTTGATGTGAAACTGAATGTTTCATATCTTTATTTACAGTAGAATTGATAAAACGTGAGCAGCAGAATGAAATAGGCTGCTAACTTACATAATCCAAGATTATTTATTGTAGGCAATTGAAATTTTGCTTACAATCTTATTTGATGTGAAACTGAATGTTTCATGTCTTTATTTACAGTAGAGTTGTTACAATGGTTGCAGCAGAATGAAATTGGCTGCTACCTTACATAAAAAAAGATTATTCATTGCAGGGAATTGTATGTTTTCTAAATCTTATTTGATGTGAAACTGAATGTTTCATATCTTTATTTACAGTAGAATTGATAAAACGTGAGCAGCAGAATGAAATTGGCTGCTAACTTACTTTATCCAAGATTATTTATTGTAGGCAATTGAAATTTTGCTTACAATCTTATTTGATGTGAAACTGAATGTTTCATGTCTTTATTTACAGTAGAGTTGTTACAATGGTTGCAGCAGAATGAAATTGGCTGCTACCTTACATAAGCAAAGATTATTCATTGCAGGGAATTGTCATTTTTTCTAAATCTTATTTCATGTGAAACTGAATGTTTCATATCTTTATTTACAGTAGAGTTGTTACAATGGTTGCAACAAAATGAAATTGGCTGCTAACTTACATAATCCAAGATTATTCATTGTAGGCAATTGAAATTTTGCCTACAAACTTGAAACTCACCTTGAAACTGAATGTTTCATATCGTTATTAATTTCAATTTTTAAATTTGTTACAGCAGAATGAAATTGCTGCTTATTTACATCAATTATTGAAAAAGACTGGTAGAATTTATGCTATTTTATAAGGAGTAATTTGAATGTCTTTATTTGAGTTTACATGACCTCTTAATTTTAAATAAACAAAATAAATAAAAATTATTTATTTTTATTTCAGTACTTTTTATTTGGGCATAACATAAACCATTGTTTTCCATTATTTCTTCTTTTTTATATAAGTATTTATTGATTTTATTTCTCTAGTACCTTTTTTTTAATAATTTTAAATAATAATAGTAGCTTTATAAACATACTAATAATGTTATTTACTAGTTTCCTATCATTCATCTAACCTTTTTTTCAAAATTTCTATAACTTTTAATTAACGGAAACCTGAATATAACATAACTTTCAGAATAGATCACACTTTATGGAAGATTCTATCAAATACAATGTCCTAAGAGTTTACTTTTTCCAAGTATTACTTTGAAAAATTCTATATTGAATAAACAGGATGTAATTTCAGACAAAGATAAAAATGAGAAGATATAACTGTTTCTTCATCATAAATAAAAACAAATCATTCATTAATCTATATGTGCTTTTTCGAAAGCTTTTAGAAACTATATAGGTAAATATATCATAATTTGTATTTAAAGATTTAAATCGCTTAAGAAATAGAAACTTGCAACAATCACACAACATTTATTTATGCTCTTATATTTTTCATTTATACCTCAAGAGATTTTAATCGTGATAAAAGAATTATATTTTCTTTTAATTAAATAAATTATTACGTAATTAATTTTAATGAAATATAATTTAATATTGATGTTTAGTTTCTTTCAACTCTATACTTCTGGAAATGTTGAAACAAAAGCTTATAGCATATCTGCCACAATATGTAAGTAAATTCTCATAAACTAACCTCATGATTTTTTTCCATTTTTAACGACTTTATTCTTTATTCCTATCATTCTTAAAAATTATTTTGTCAAACAAATCGATTATAGAAATATATTGCCTGATATTTGTTTTATGTCTGATTTTCTCTTATTATAAATTATACTGGAAAATAATTTTTTTTAATTAGATTATATTTAATAAGTAATAAAAGATAAATCTGTATAAAAGAGAATTCATGGTAAAAAGTTAACATTTCAGTAAACACTCCTTTGTTTCTTTTTCGTTTGGACCGTCTATGTATCGCATTAAAAAAAATTTACTCTGAATTTTTTTCCTTTTCAGCCATTATTTTTCCCTCTTTGACTTCATCTCTTTCTTTGTGGGAAAATTTTCTTCCCCATTTTCCCTTTTGTTTTTCCTGAAAACTATTGAAATTTTTTTTTATTTTTAAAAGTATATCGGTATAAAATTTTTCTTCTTTAATATTTAATTCCTTTAGATTTTTCTCATTTTCTTGAAACCAGCTATTTTTACTTTTTAATTTTAGAATTTAATTAAAGATTTTTTTTTTTGTAATTGGTTGTCCTCCATTATGTTTTTTTTAAGTTTCCATAAAAGTCCTGAACTTCTTCATATGATCTTAAGATTTTGATTATTTTTATATTTAGATCCTGAAATTTTTCTTAAATTTTCCAGTATCAGATTCTTTGATCGTTATCATCATTTCTGCAGGTTATAAACATCTATCATGTTTATTCAGAATTTTTCATTTTTCCCCAGCAACACAAATCTCCAAAGATTTTTTGATGGATGACTATGTCATGTCCTTGAGAATCTATAATCACCATTATACAATATTTTTTTTTTTTTTTTTAATTTTCTAAATTAATGTTTTTATAGTCTTCATATTTATTCTTTGAATAATTATGGTTTATCATATCATTCTCAGTTTGATATTCATTAATGGCAGGCATATATATAATAATAATTATTATCTCAACCTTCCTATCAGATTGAAAGTTGTAAACATACATTTTCAATATGTTACCGCTTAAAACTGTTTTTTTGCTGAAATATAGCAACATTAATATGTACATAAAAAAATGTAGTATTACTTAAATGTAGTATTGTAGTATTACTAACAATTACTAACTATTAACTTTAACACTAATTATCACAATATATGTGTTTATAATGGTTATATGTATTTATAATGGTAATGGGGTTTTTTACTAACTTATATTCTTCTTATATTATACTTTAACTTTATATGTGTTTGTAATGGATAATGGGTTTTTTATGTACAATATTCATGCTGTTATTAAATATTTAAGTATAGATAAAATTTTAGTATAACCACTGATGAATTTATTTGATAACTACAACATATTCAAAGAATTTATCTGATTGTTTGAGGTTATGATAATATAATAATTAATTATATTATAAGAAACTTCTTGAGAAGTTTACCGTTTTTATTAATTTTTTCATCTTTGAATTAATGTTTTATAAAATATTTATAATAGAATCTTTTAATAAAGTCAGTATTTTAAAATAAGAAAGCAAATATTTTCTGGTTCGTTTAGTTTCATCTATCACAGTTCAAAATTTCATAATATAAATTGTTATTGTTATTTTTTTCACTTATGATCCGTTTTAATATTTTCACTATGAGGTCTTTCTATTTTCTGATTCTCTTTTATCTGTTATAACTGCTTTGGGACAGAGCGATAACAAATTAAAAATTAATGCTTTTCATCCAGAAGTTTCTAGGTTCGATCCCAATCGCTTTTCTTAAGTAACAGGATTCATCTGTTCAAGTACGGGCTTAAGCCTGTTAATGGTTTGAGAAAAAATAAAAAGTAAATAATTTTATCCCACTCGGTCCCATTAGTGTAGATGTTAAAATATATTGGCCGAAAGTTATTTTAAATATGTTGCTGGGGTAGATGTAGAATTTATTTGTGAATTTAGAGATTTGTTTTAATTTTATTGTCCAGTGGTGGTAAACAAACACTTATGTATTGTTTAAATCAAATAAATTAATATTATTGTTATATGGATCGTCCACTTTATTTGAAAATAGATTTATTATTCTGTTTTATCGCTTCCTTTTTATATTCAATTATATTTTACTTCTATCCGGGTGTTTTTTACCATGAATTTGATAGAAAAACTTTTCTTCATTGTTTAACCGATTTTGCCCTGAGTAAGCCGAGCAAAAACTGTAGAATCAAAATACCTTTGTAAAAACATTTAACATTTATTCAGATAAAAAGATTGTGTAGTTATTTTGAGATAGAATTCATTTGTTTTATTATTTGTTTCATCATTTTATTTCTTAAAATTCTAATAAAAGTTTTTCATTAACCCCTAATAATTTATACTATATTATCATATGAAATACAAGTTTAAAAAAGAGGGCGATGCATGAAGCTATACGTGGAAACTTCTAGAATGACAGAGATGAAAGATAAAACATGCAAATCTTATTTTTATTTGTACCGTACTTGTCTAATCATAAAAATTCAAATGATTCATAAAATTAAATTTATCAGAAAGTTCAAAAAAGCTAAATCCATCTGTTTTATAACAGCTGTTGCAAACTCAATTTAGCCAGTAAAATTAATAGATTTCTCCTATTTATAACTTGTTCTACTTCTAATTTCATTCTCATCATGCTGTCATATTCATTGCATTCTTCCATTTTTATGGGAATCTGTTAAACTGCTGTTTCTTATAATTAATTATTATTCGCTAAATACAACTACGATTTCAAACTTTGGCTTTTTCACTTAACAATAATTAATGACTATTTGTATTCAGGTTTTCATTTCTTCATTTGCAAATCGTCAAATAAATAACTTTACATGACGATGTCAGTACATCGGTTTCATAGTTTAATTTTTTCTCTATTAGTGCATTGAACATCTGCATAATACAATAAGCCTCAATGATTGTGTTATGGATTCATATGTAACATAATTGTGTATTAAATTTAATTGGCTTTATTAAAGTTATTTGCTATAGTTTTTATCTAAAGGCATTCTTATCTGCTAAAATTGGTATAAATATTCTACCAGTTGTATGCTCTAGTTTGAATGAATTGTAAGGTTACAATTCGATATTAAATTAAACCGCTAATCATTATAGAGTTGTGTACTGTACATCACAGTATCAGCATCAGCATCATCATTCTCTGCTCTGCAGGGTCACATCTCTGCCGTGCAGGGATTGATATATTATCATCTGCAACAGATGTGCTTTGCTTTGCAGGGTACATATTATCTACCTTGAAGGAAATTATACAATATCAGCCATAAAAAAGATTCACTCTGTACTGCAGGGTCACCGGTTTTAAAATATAATACTGGAAAACAAATCTGTAGACAAGACAGATCTCTGTCTTGTAGAAAATATTGACTATCAGCTATCAGAGATGTGTTCTGCTCGGCAGGATACATGGTGAAATCAAAATATTCTCTTGCTTAGCAGAGAATATTAATTTATGTATAAGCTCCGCTTATAGAGTTTAATCGGTAGCTTTACTTGCTGATATGTTAAAATATGTATAGTGTTATAAAAATGGCTTTAGGACCTTGTTTGCGTATAAAAATTAAACTCTGTGAAATATTTCGGGTTCTTTATTTAAAACTAAAGTACTACTATTGGCTTGATTGCCTTGGGCCGATGATTCTTCCGGATTTTAAAACTCACAAAACTGAACATTTTTGCGCATAAGTTTGTCCTTATCACCTTATTAGAAGGTCCTTCGTGAATCATTCTAAGGTTTTCTTCCCCATCAAATGGGACAGAAACATCAGATGCGTCATTGAATGCATCAGATGCGTTTAATGAGAAACGAGCATTATCGCTAAAGGTTATTTTATGCTAAAAGTATGGATCCGTTGCTTTTTTTTTAATTATCCAAGTAACAAAATTTCTGCGTTGCTGATCATCCACCACCATTAATTAACTCTTGTGTCAGCTGAATTTTGTATGCGTGTAAATGCAAATCCTTGAGTAAGATTCTCATAAATTGATCCGAGGAATATATATGTTTCTTTCATGAACTGAACGTTTTCAAAATAACTTTGTATGATTTCTACACGCTGTTCTTGCTAAATCGCGGCCGTGGTTAGTTTTTTGGAGAACACAATTTTGTATATATAAAAGTTTGCCTGAAAAAAAAATCTTTGTAGTTTTAGTTAATGTCATTTAAAAACCCGAAGCCATTTTTGGAACACCCATTATATTAAGCGTTAGTGTAATAAGCATAAATATGTTGTTAATTCAATAAGCGAGTGCGCGACGCGTACGTGTGAACACGATCACCCGTGTCTGTCACCGGCCGTCCTTCGATACGGGGTCAATGGTATAAGATGGGTGTTACTAATGTTAACACCCATATGTATTTTTATGTTGTGTCTTTTCAGATGTAATTCCAGCTTCTGCAGCAGCAGTCCTTCCAATTGTCCACCCAAATGGTGGGGGGGGGGGGGGGAATAAACCCATTTTTCAAAATAATTTTTGTTATTTAAAGATTAGTTTTCTTTGTATTAATACATTAATGAAAATGATTTTTTTTTATTTTAGTTTAAGAAATTTATCAAATTAAATTTATAGATTATTTAACATGTTTTTTTATTTCTTTAAGGGTTGTATTTTTTTAAGGGTTGTGTGTTTCTTTAAAGGTTGTAATATTGTATTTCTTTAAATGCTTGCTATATTAATTGATTTAATTAAGGAAGTAATTTACAAATTTTTAATTAATGGGGGGACAATCCACCTTGGCCCTTGTCCTTATCCAGCGAATTATAGTCAACTTTCATCAGCGTTCTTCAGTTCGTCACTTCAACTTCGGCAGCAGTCCTCCCTAATACCCACCCAAAATAAAAATATTACCTAATTTTTCAAAATTTTAATTTTTTTATTTATTTCACTATTATTACTTTTTGTTTTATTTTTTGTACAGTTTAAATGGAAACTAAATGGAAATTTAATTTTGTTACAGAATTAAGTTAATGATATTTTTAGTTGAAGTTTTATGAAAGTATTTTTTTTTTAAATTATGAATTTAAAATTTTTTAACTACTACAGTAGCTTTTTTAATTTTATTTAACTTTTTTAATCATAAAAAATAATTTTTTTTTTATATGGGCTATAAAAGTTTCTTAATATTATTTAATTATAAAATATATTAAGTGTAAAATATATACTTTATCATTAAGGGGGGGAATGTCCACCGTGTCCCTTTTACCCGATCAGCAGTGAGCAGTGATGTGCAGTCATCATCTTCAACTTCAGAAATATTGTTTAATTTTTTTTGTGTGTCTGTTTTAGTTCGAATCAGGATAAGCTCATATCGGTTCGATGAATTTGATAAAAAAAAAATTAACCAAAACTATTAATTAAAGATACTTAATAAAAATTTTAAATAGTTTTTTTTATTATTTTAAATGAAATAGTTGTATGTGTAAATGAATCAAAATTTAGCGGATGCAAAATGAAATCGTGATGTTATTGATAACTGTAATTATTTCCATGGTTATTCATGGAAATAAAAAATAAGAGCGAACCCTGATTTGGAATTTCAGTTTTAAGAAATAACGCTCCAGTTGGTTCTGCGTTGCAGCGGTCTTATTTTGCAGTTCTTCAGCATCTGTATCTACCGACGCAAGTCTATGCCGGTGGATACCGCTGATGTTCTGGCAGATGATGAAGCAGTTTGTTGTTCGTTTACTGGTAGACTTTGATTATAAAAATGAAAAAAGAAGACGAATCGACCTGGTTGTTATTAGCAGGGCTGCAACTATAAGACCGCAAAAGCAAGAGGGCTAAAAAATTAAGGTAATTTTTACTCTATCATTAATGTAAAATACGGTATTCAGATCATGTGGCAGTAAAAGCATTCAGTGAAGCGAAGGCTAGAAAATTCTGATGCTTCTTCAAATTCCCCATGTAATCTTTGTATTGTTTTATATTTATAATTTTTATTCGTGCTTCTATTATTGAAAGTAAAAGAGTATGTGTTAGACATGACTGTTAAAATTGATGTTATTTCATTTATAGTTTTTTTTTATTGATAAATTAGGTCCTGTTATCCAAATCAGCCTTTTAAACGCTTTAACTTTTTTTACAAAAGTTAATTATAAACAAAGTTGATTAAAAACAAGAATATTCTTTCTGTCTTCATTATGTAATACTTCCTAATTATATATGTTTGACATTTTATAATCTACTTAATAATCTGGTTCCACATTCCTTTTCAGTGAATCTGCAAATACAGAACCAGGTGAAGAAAAAAAAGATGCCAGAATTACAATTTATTTCAAATGAATTTTGCCTTTCCAAAACAACCTGAAATGATTATAAAAACTTGAATACAACTATATTTACAGTGATTTTCTCTGAAACTTAACAAAACGCCAATTTACATAATATTAATAATGAACTTTCTAATTGTAACAGAAACTGTATTTTTAATGACTAACCGTAAAAAGGTTGGTGAATACGGTATTCATAGTCGTATTAGTATTGAATAGACTCCCCATCCTGACAACAATGACCGATAAGGCTTTATCTCCGTTGTTAACTATTGTCATGTTATGTGAATATGTGGATAATGAGAAAGTGATAATCTACCCATTGATGAATAATTATGAAATAATACAAATAAACCTACCCGTACCCTATTTAGGTAATAAATACCGACCTAATTTGCAATTTTTTGAGAGATCAGATTATTTTTATCCTGAATAAGAATAGAAAATTAATAATCGATACCTTTGTTTTGACCGGCTCAAAGATATGCTGTATAAAAAATTTATTTTCCTCAAGGTATAAAAGAACTGTCTTAAATGCAAGCTCAAGCTTATACTTATAAAATATTAACTTACCGAAACAGAAGACATCATCAGAAATGGCATAATCCAGTTATGACTATTATTCCAGTGTCAGTCATATTATGGAAGTCATATTCTGTTTCACTTGTCATTTTCATGGAAAAAAATAAAAAATAATTATATATCAATGTCATATATCATATCATTTGTCATTATAGATCTCATTGTCATTATCAGTGATGGAATGAGACAATGGAAATGGTTTTTTGTTTTTCTCTGTTATGTGCTTCTTTTCTCTTCTTATTCTGGTAATCTCATTTAACCTTCATACAATTACATCCAATTTTTTCTACATCAGCTTCTTTTTCCAGCCATCTTTTTTTGTTTCTGAACTTTTTTGCCCTATCACCATTTATTGTTTTGAGCTTTCCTTTTCATAACAGACTTTATTGTATTTCTTTTTTCCTTGATTTTTGTAAATACATCTATATTGATTATTTTGATCTTTCTTCCATACCTAAACCTCAAAGCTTTCAAAATAAGTCGGTCAATTTTTTCTTTTATCATAGTATTAACAGTCTGATCATATAATAATTAACTAATCTTTCTTAACTCCATGTGGATATTTTTCTTTCTTACCAGAGTGCTTAATTTCCAGCATGTCAGCTTTCCTTGCCCTAACCTGGTTTTTACTTTCTCTGTGTGATTTTGCATGTAATAATACTTACTAAATATTTAAAACTCTTAAGAACTTATTACAACTTGTTTCAGTTATTTTCCCTTTGATTGTTAATTGTTAACTAACTCACATTCTCATTCATTCTCTCTCTCTCTCTCTTTATATATATATATATATATATATATATATATCTGTACTTTACTTTTTGCAATTATTACCTGATCATCTGCGTATATTATCTCTTCTTCTTCCACTGATATCTCATTTCTATAAATATTGAACAGAAACAAAAGAAAATATTCTACTGTTATAAAATATAGAATATTATAAAATATTCTACTGTTAGATATTGCAAATTAGGTAAGGCGATAAAATATTAGAAAAGAGGTCTTAAGACAATGTAAGATGTACGATCTGCAGTAAGTCTTATAAAGAGATGAATTAGGTTATGTTATATAGTAAGACAAATAGAATACAAAAAAAAAAACTTTAGAGGAACATAAAAACTGGAATCTTTGAAACTGTTTAAGTTTTACGGTGAAGTTATTATTATTAAAGTTAAAAGAATTGCACAGAATACAAATGAATGGAGAATAGCATCAAACCAGTAAAAAAAAAAATAGTTAGTATTTATACTGCCATAAGTCACTCATTTTATCAGTACATGAATGCAAGATGAAGTTCTCTTAGATAGTTCATTTTTAGGTAAAATCTGCATTCTTACATTTGGAACGGCACGATGTAATTGTTGCTTATAATTTTAGTAGTTACGAAAAATTTATTTTGGAGAAATTGTAATTTTCATTTTATTTGATTAATAAATAAATTTGTGTATTTTTACTCATAATTATTATTTGTACTAATTGATTATACTACTACATTGAGACTGGTTGTGCAGATCTGTTCTTTTTATTAAATTATTTTTAAAAATATTAAAAGTATTACAAAAAATGTATCTTAACACCATTCGTTTTTTCTTTTGTTACAGGTACGACACCGGTCATTTATTACATAGGTTAAAAAATGTGGATCACTTGAACAGTGTTAACGTGACTTAACTAATTATTACTCTGGTAATGTAATGTAACTATGATTGGAAGGAAAACTACTTACTTTGTAACTCTTTTTTTCAGTATATGTATTTTACAGGTACATCAGCGTTTAATTTATTTATTTTTGTTAATATGTGCATGTTAGAATAAATATATGTATGTTAGTTTTAAGAAAAATATCGCGTTCCTCCCTGTAGTAGGCCCCTTTGTAGGTTTTGTTTATGTATAGTTGTATATGTGTATTTTTTCAGGTTTTACATGTATTTTATTTATTAGGTTAAGTGTTAGTTTTAAGTCACGATTGTATCCATCCTCTTCACCTGTAGGGTACAAACATAATGTGTGAGATTGTTTTTCTGGTTTGGGTACAAAATTTTTTTTACTAGAATTAATTTAGTTTTATTGAATTTAAGTTGCGTTAACCTGTGGGGAAATTTATTGGGTATTTTTTATGTATGTATTTATATTTCAGGTTTAATTGATTCCATATTAATTATTTTATACTAATTTTGCTTCAGAATATTTTAAGTATGTTTCAGCTGTCCATACAACTGTGATATTTTAAATAATTGTCATGAGACGATTAAAAAAAGTATAGATAATAAATTAATAAATAAAATAATAAAGAAAAATGGAAAAACTGGTTTCAAACGGAACAAAATTATAAAAATATTACCTACAAAACATGAAGTGTTGAAGAAAACTTAATGATTTCAAGTAAGTATATAATTTAATTGTAACTTAAGATTGATTATACTGGCATTCCTCTTTCATTTTTTATTTCTTATTGTTGAGAAGTTTTAACAACACAATAGTTTTGATTTGTAAAGTATTTTAGAAAATTAGTTATATTACTACCAAGATATTTATGCAACACTATGTTGCATAAATATGTTACCAACTTGCAACATATGTTGGTGACTGACCAAATAAATCCTCTTTTTGATGGCTTCAAGACAACTATAGTCCTCTTAAGAGTAAAATAAATAACATTGTGTTTCATGTAACGTGTATTCATTGTGTATTAACGTGTTAACGAGTAAATAAATAATGTGTTTCATGAATAAAATCATGGAAAAGGAATGTTTTGGAGTAATTAAATTTCTAATGGTCAATGAAATGGTCTCTACAGATCATCCAGGTTAAAAATGTTGGATGCAACTCCCTTTGTGCAATGTCCGTAATAGCAAATGACATGATTTATAAATTGTACTACTTTTGTATAATTCTCTTTATATACTTAGTTATTTTGTTCCACAGTCATTTGACAGGTAATATGTGGGTGTATTGTTGTACCTTTTGTAAGTCTTCTGAACACTATCAAATTGCTAAGGAAAGTGACTGGGAACTTCTCCTTTTTTTATTTTATTACTTTTTTAATATTTATTATTTTTTAATTAAAAATAAAATATAGTTCTTTTTTAATGATTTTTGTATTTTTATTTTATATTTTATATTAGTGGTATTTTATATTATTACTTCAGTTTCAAAAATGTGATTATACTTTATTAAGAAAAATGAAAACAAATCGATTAAGAAATTACACTTCCACTGGTGTTTTTAATTAATTATTGAACTATTTAAAATATCTCCCCAGTAATATATTTAAAAGTGATTTTATTGTCGATAAATTTTAAAATTACACTTAAAAAATTTGAAAAATCCTGAATTTTCTTTATTCAACTTTGTAAATAAATATGTAATAAATAATTTTTCATTAATATCTTTAAATTGTCATTTATTTTGTATTAATTTTTTATATTTAGTATCTTCTTAATTATTTTGCCAGATGATCCATCCAGGTAAATGTTGGGAGAGTACTTTTATTCACCAATGAAGTAAAACATGTCCAACCATTCCTGATGTGATCTATATCATATATTATCATCTATCAGAATGAAAGATTTATTTATTTACTTAATTTATGTACTGGCCAAAGTTGACCCAATTTCAGCAATCATTCTGCACACATAGGTTTTTATTATAAAATCTTGATTCCGGTTGTTTTTTCACAGTTTTACTTGTGACTAATAATCAACATGACAAGTTACAAACGTGGTCTCTTGTATATGTTACTGTTTCTTTAAGCATAATTGTGTTATGCTTAAAGACACAATTCACCTGTTCAAACAAACGTTAGAAATTTTTTTTTTTTTACAGAATCTTAATAATTTGTCTCTCAGTACATGATAATCTACAGATCATAATTTACTGGATGCGTGATACTGACCTACTATAAAGAAGAGCTAAGATCACAGAAATAACTAAGAATAAAAGTAAGTTAGGAAACAAAGGATTAGGAATTTCCAATTCTTAATATTATAATAATTTATAATGATAGTCTCAATTCATAATATTACATGAGGTATAAATTTTAAAATGACAGATAAAAAAAAGAAGAGTTTTCCTTATTATGGTTTTAATAACATTATTTTATATAATAATACTGGAAAAAGAGCTTCTTAAATATTAATGAATGCTAATATTTGTTCCATGCCAAGGATTGTACAGTAAATTAAATAATATTATTTGAATTTCTGTTTGTAAATATTTACAAAACAAAAAAAACACAATAATAATTTTACTTCTGCATGCATGAAAAGTATACAAATTATAATTAACAGAATGCAATAGATTGGGAAAGGGTATCTCAGGCAGCCGTTAACTTTGTCTTTTCGTGAGGAAATTTCAGCAATTATGGTAAAGCTAAAATAGTTAAACCATTTACTGCTTCTTTCCTTAATTCTACATTTTATTAGTTTTCTATTAACAACAGATACTACCTAGACAGAATATTACACAATGAATCTGGTTGAAGAATTTATATTTTAATCTGATTCTTCTATAAATTAGACATTTCTGGGGATGGATGAGGGAAAGTTTTCTCTGTGATCTGTTGTTTTAGGGTGATTCTGTAATATTAAGAGGAAATATAAATAATTCCAACTATCTTTTTCACTGGTTAAAGCAAATCATCGATTGTTCACATGCTGTTGTCATCCTGGATAAAATTATTCAATCTACCAATAAATTGTTAATAGAATGACCATTCCTGAACTAGAGACTTTGAAGAACCCTTTTTAGGTAGATTTTTTCATATTGTCTGTTATCAAATCCTTTCTCATTCATTACGTTATCATTTTGCCTCTTTATCTTCAAACCTGTCTTTTCCAAGGTATTTTGTTGATTTTAGCTTATGTCCACTTGATAAGTGATTTTTACACGGTTATCGAAAAAGAAAATAAGTATTTGATATTCTATGATGTAGTGATACCCATTATTCCAATAGTGACAGTTTGTTGTTACAATTAAAACATTAATTATATACAATTGTGGATTTGCCTTTTTGCTGTGGGCTCTGCTTGCTATTCATGATAGAATTACCAGAGATCATTCCAATAAAAAGAAATTATAAGAGTTGTTAACAATGGGGGAGTCTGCTCTGAGAGAGGATAAATCCGATTAAACAACTAATAAAATAATTTTGTTAAAGTTTGGTTTCTCTTTGGATGTACCTCATGCGTGGTGAAGACCAGAAGAGTAATTGCGACTGATATTTGTGTGATTTAATAAGGGAAAGCCTTTGCCCATTAATCGTATCCAGGGACTTTATTTTACTATTGTAAAATAAATTAATCAAAGTATTCTTTGATTAAATAAAGAGCTCTACCAGGTACTGAAGAGCTCATCTAGATAAAGTCATGTTTCCCATTCCTTCTGTACATTCACACCAAAGAATACTCGGCTTATACCACAACAAAAAATAAATGAATATGGATATAGGTAACTGTTGAACATAACTGAATTTACATTTCACTCTGTGCATCGTGAAAGCTTTCACATTATCATTCTCTTCTAGGAAATTTGGTATTAATAAAGACTGGTGTTTACTAATTTAAAATGATTTGTAGTTAAGAAAGGGAGGTTACTTAACATAACCTCTTTCAATAACCAAACTTTAGCCTACAAAAGACAGTATTCATTTGGTCAGTCGATAGGTGATTAATACCATTTATTTAAATATCTAAAATAACTTTTAAAATGTTAAATATCGAAAAATCTGTTTTTTTTTTTTTTGGCATGAGACTACTACTTGTGGTACACTGTCAACATTTTTGAATCTAGTTAAAAAAAAAATTAAATAGCTCCAATTTGGTAAGGGTTGTTGTAAAATAAAGTTTTATTTGTGTAAAAATTGTTATGATGTCTCAACCCTACCGTATGTTTAAAGTTTTTAAGTTACCCCTTATGGGTGCTTGAGAGGTGTGTTGGTCATTCTGAAAAAGTAGATTATTGGAGAAAGGGGATTTTCTATTTTTTGTCTCTAGTGGGCATTTAACGGGTACTGTAGATCAATTTTGAAACTTCATGTGAAAAAAAAATTAAATTTACAACGTTTTGGTTAAAGGTGTTGTAACCCAATTTTTTTTTTACATAAAAAGAATGTTATTTCAATGCTATTTAAAATGATTATAACAATGCTACTCATTACATTTAAAATTGTTGCAGGAACACAGCTAGAAAATATGAAATAATATTTTGAGTACCATTGTATTATAAAAAAAGGAGTAGTTATGAGTACCTATGGAAAAATCAAGGATTTACATTTTTCATCAACGTGACTCTCTGTCTAGCAATGGTTGTGAAAGAACATATTTTCTAGTGCTCTATGTTGTGTGTGTGTGTACCTGAATACCAGTTCCAGTGTCGTCACCAAATTCCGATAGGACGCCCAGTCCAGCCAGTAGCAGCGTTGTATCTTTTGTTTGACCTTCCGGTCAAACTGGATAAGTTTTAGCATAGTTTACATTTATTCTATTTTAAAGAAGAACTAGTGTATTCATTTTTATTAAAAAACAATTCTTTAATATTCAAATGAGTATAACTAGGTTATAAACGTTTATCTAAATACTACTTTAATTACCTAAATTTATTTTAAATACGGTTCTCTTTTTACCAGTGTTTAACAATTAGTTAAGAATTTAAATTTTATTTTTAGTCTTACGACAAAGTAATATTACTTTAGAACTATTTTATAGATTAAGTAGTGATTTTTGGGTTGCTTGGCATTTATCCCGCCAACACCCCATTTGACCGCCCTAAAGCATAAGATCGAATGTCTGTTCCATAAACGGCTACCGAGACTCGAAACAGTTTAGCGACCAGTGTCGTAACTAGCTCCTAGAGCTAACCAAAAAGCGTAAGCAAAATAAGGGTGATACCATACAACACTCGCTTGCGTGTCCCACCGTCAACTTGTCAGACATCACAAAATGGGTAGGCGCACCCCGTCAACTACTAAAACATAATTTATCTTGTCAAAGACAGCAATTGCCGCCACGACTAGGCCGCTAAATGCCAGCAAGTACCTGTGCACCATTAAACTGCTTGGAGCCTTAACCTGGCTGGTATACACCCATGCCACTTGGTTAGTTTCCTACAGCAGTGCAGTAGGAGTCTTTTCTAGGTAAAATCTACAGATGTTGGTTGAACAAAGTAACCGCATCAAAGAACTCCCACACAGTCCGACAATGCGGCTCTAGCCACGTTGACTCGCCACTTGTGAGTGGCCAGTTTTCTGCTTGACCCCTAAGCTCCAGGGTGGACTGAGTTCTCGCCCCTCAAGAGAACATCATGTATTCGTTCGACAGGACCTTCCCGCAGACGCATAGCTCATCAGCTGCCAGGCGGAACCTAAACAAATACTTGTTTAAATTAACATGTTTGAAGAGCACCCGGGCTTCCGTTGCCCTTAAAAACGAAGAAGAGGCATACAATACCCCTAGATCCTGCATAAATCTATACAAGAACCTTCCCTTAGTCGTGGCGTGCCATTGTTGCTGCCATGCTACCATCGTTAGGCTGTAAAGCTTCCTCCACAGGTGTAAGATTTCAACTATTTGAAATTTAGAATCGGTGCATTGAAATCAATTTGCTCCGGTACTGGCCCGGCTCAAATCCGCATCCCAAATACCACGGCCTCCCTGCCTCTTCACAATTTTCACATAGCCGACCGAACTTTCACCAATAAATCGATTTGGAGGGCCTTTCCCAATACAATGGTAGCCTCGTAGGAGGTTGTGTTAAAAAAACCAGTGCATACAATTAAGGCTCTGCGCTGGGCACTCCATGAATTTTGAATAAGTGCTGGATTTCTTTACAACCTATGCGCCCAAACAAACGCCGCGTAAGAGGTCATACTTTCAAAGACACCTCGATATACCATGTACAAATGACGCCCGACAGCTCGTAATCCTTTCTAGCAATCCTCCTAAGCTTGTGATTTACAGAGACGGCGTCCGCCGCTACATTCCTAAAGTGGTTGCTAAACAGTAACATCTCATCAAACAAAACACCTAGGCCCTTTATACTTAATGCCGGGGTTAAGACTGTATGATAATTTGTCTGCACCCTTGAGAATCATAAACTTCGTGTTGGGCACAGAAATCTTAAAATTTTGAATGTCCATCCAGCCCTCTGCGGTTGATAAAGCCGCTTGCGCTCGGCCTAATAGCTGCGGTCGTGTGTTACCACAAACTAACACCAGACAGTCATCGGCGAAAGCCTGGGACGTGACTATTTTGCGAATGTCAGTCCCAAAAATCTGTCGAATACCAGGTTCCACAGCAAGAGACCGAGAACAGAGCCCTGCGAGCTTCCCCTGGCGACGGATTTTGCCCCAACTAGGTGTGCATCCTTAAACAGAGCCGTGCGATCAGACAAGCAGTCACGTACCACGGCCTTCAGGGCTGCGGGAACATTGCGGCGTTCCAACTCATAGAGGACAGAACTCCAACATAAGAAAGGAAATGCTGCCTTTATGTCAATAAAGATTGCCAAAGCATTTTTACAGACGGCGCTTTCCACCTCGGCAAGAGCATTCAAGATGCAATCCTCAATTCCAACCCCTTTCAAGAACCCACACTACCTCGATTTAGAAGTGAGTTCATATCGATGTTTTCCCAGAGCCGTTCCACAACCAGCCTTTCTAACAACTTGCCGATTACCGGCAAGAGACTGATGGGTCGATAACTGCTGACATCACTCGAATCCTTTCCTCATTTTAAGAGCACCCTCATCAAAGCCACCTTCCAACAAGTCGGAAAGCAACCCCAGCTTAGGCACCCGAGAACAGGCTGCTAGGCAGCTCTCTTGTGACAGGCAGCAGATGATAGAAAATATCCGGATCAAGTTGGTCAATCCCTGGTGCCCTCCGGTGTTTCTGAATTGAATAACGAATTCATGAGATACTATTTTATTATTTTTTATTTGTTAAACAGCAGGTAATAGTTTATTAGTGATGTTAAGTCGAGTAGGATTGTTAGCATCGGCCAAAACACTGTAAATAAATAAAATATCTTTCTTATTTAAAAATTTATGAATGTATTGATGATAGAACGGAATGGAATGCACGGATAACGGGAGTTGTTTTCTCCCTACTAATTGCAGAACTTGGGACTAATATCTCTTGCTGCTACATCTTTCTATTTTGTCTGGCGGGTTATTATTTGCTTAGTGGCCGTTATAGATTTTATTTATAGACGGATTTGGTATTTGCGTTCCGCTTCTTTAAACCAATGAGAAATAATTGACTGGGACTGATACGGGGAGACTAAACGTGTATTTGCTTTGTATCCTGGCAATACTCCTCTTCAGTCCGTCTGCTGAAGTCTTTTGCTAGAGCCTTTCAGTCTTAACAGGAATTTTCCTTCCGTGGAGGCCCTAGTGTATGGAGGAGGCTTCCAGAAACACGTGTGTCCAGGAACGGTATGGGGGTATCGCGTGGCCACTGTTATTGTACTGGTTCACCTGAAACATACATAAAAAGAAGGCATGTTCTATATTGCAAGAAATATATAACAGATCTCGTTAAGGACAATATGACAAACGTATCATTTTTCACCAGTGTTTATCAATTAGTTATGTATGTAAACTTAATTTGTAGGCTTATGACAAAGTAATTCTAATACTTTGGAACTATTTTATAGAAAGTAGTGATTAGTGTTAATTAAATAATTTTTACTTAAATTTTATTGTCCTTCACTGATAAAGATTTTTCCAGATTTAACCACCGCCTTTTATTAGCAATTTACGTTAATGTAAGGCATATTCCACTTCATTTTTTTATTATTAAGTTGATTTATTCCTTTTTCGAATCTAAACTTCAGCTAGTGTTAAAATTTAAACTTAATTTTTTTTTTTAATTTAGGCTAATGTCGACTAATTGCCCACTATCTACTCTTTCACTCTTTCTACTCTTTCCCCGAAATTTCCGGTGGAGGAGAGTTTCTAATCTTGGGAGCCCAGAAGAGTGCCAAGTGCGGTTCGTTGGTAATCATGGACATTGAGTTCATGGAGCCAACCACAACCGAGGTCGGCTTCCTCACAACCTCCAGTCGAAAAGCGGGAGAAAATCCCGCCCATAATGTTGAACTGCCCTAGGGAGTGGCCAACGTTGGAGAGAGCCATATCCGCCTTACTCTGCGGGCGGCTGGTCGAAAAGAGCACTGGACTCTCAGCAAGGATGCAATTAGGCAGCGAACACGATTTCTGGCAAGTTCAGAACGTTCTGCACTTGAAGGGGATCGCCTTCCACACTTACCAGCTTCCTAAGGGGGTGGGAGCTTAAATCCTTGTGGCAGTTAAAAGAACGCCAGCCACCAGGGGTATCTATAACCTGGACCACAAGTTTACTGTTGCAAAGAGCACTTGACTCTCTGCAAGGATGCAATTAGGCAGCGAACATGATTTCTGGCAAGTTCAGAACGTTCTGCACTTGAAGGGGATCGCCTTCCACACTTACCAGCTTCCTAAGGGGGTGGGAGCTTAAATCCTTGTGGCAGTTAAAAGAACGCCAGCCACCAGGGGTATCTATAACCTGGACCACAAGTTTACTGTTGCAAAGAGCACTTGACTCTCTGCAAGGATGCAATTAGGCAGTGAACACGATATCTGGCAAGTTCAGAACGTTCTGCACTTGAAGGGGATCGCCTTCCATACTTACCAGCTTCCTAAGGGGGTGGGAGCTTAAATCCTTGTGGCAGTTAAAAGAACGCCAGCCACCAGGGGTATCTATAACCTGGACCACAAGTTTACTGTTGCAAAGAGCACTTGACTCTCTGCAAGGATGCAATTAGGCAGCGAACAGGATTTCTGGCAAGTTCAGAACGTTCTGCACTTGAAGGGGATCGCCTTCCACACTTACCAGCTTCCTAAGGGGGTGGGAGCTTAAATCCTTGTGGCAGTTAAAAGAACGCCAGCCACCAGGGGTATCTATAACCTGGACCACAAGTTTACTGTTGCAAAGAGCACTTGACTCTCTGCAAGGATGCAATTAGGCAGTGAACACGATTTCTGGCAAGTTCAGAACGTTCTGCACTTGAAGGGAATCGCCTTCCACACTTACCAGCTTCCTAAGGGGGTGGGAGCTTAAATCCTTGTGGCAGTTAAAAGAACGCCAGCCACCAGGGGTATCTATAACCTGGACCACAAGTTTATTGTTGCAAAGAGCACTTGACTTTCTGCAAGGATGCAATTAGGCAGCGAACACGATTTCTGGCAAGTTCAGAACGTTCTGCACTTGAAGGGGATCGCCTTCCACACTTACCAGCTTCCTAAGGGGGTGGGAGCTTAAATCCTTGTGGCAGTTAAAAGAACGCCAGCCACCAGGGGTATCTATAACCTGGACCACAAGTTTATTGTTGCAAAGAGCACTTGACTTTCTGCAACGATGCAATTAGGCAGCGAACACGATTTCTGGCAAGTTCAGAACGTTCTGCACTTGAAGGGGATCGCCTTCCACACTTACCAGCTTCCTAAGGGGGTGGGAGCTTAAATCCTTGTGGCAGTTAAAAGAACGCCAGCCACCAGGGGTATCTATAACCTGGACCACAAGTTTATTGTTGCAAAGAGCACTTGACTTTCTGCAAGGATGCAATTAGGCAGCGAACACGATTTCTGGCAAGTTCAGAACGTTCTGCACTTGAAGGGGATCGCCTTCCACACTTACCAGCTTCCTAAGGGGGTGGGAGCTTAAATCCTTGTGGCAGTTAAAAGTACGCCAGCCACCAGGGGTATCTATAACCTGGACCACAAGTTTACTGTTGCAAAGAGCACTTGACTCTCTGGAAGGATGCAATTAGGCAGAGGACACGATTTCTGGCAAGTTCAGAACGTTCTGCACTTGAAGGGGATCTTTTTCCTCACTTACCAGCTCCCTAACGAGTGGGAGCTTTATTCCTCGTGGCACTTAAAAACGCCAGCCACAACGGGTATCTATAACCTCGACCACAAGTTTACTGTAAAATAAGTGGCTTTTAATTACTATAAAATAGTGTAAGTTACTGTAAAATACTATAAGGACGTCCTGCCCGAAATTTTGGCTGCATTTCCCCGCCCTTTACTGGCGAAATCTATTAGGGACCTACTCCAGTCTTTGATTGAATGCGTCATGACCTTACTCAACCGATATGGCTACGCAAACTTTGCAAACTGCTGCAGTGGAACGCGCCTTCTGTAGCAGGCAAGACGGCAGAGTCATGCCGTCTGGCCGATGACCTACTGATGTGATACTGTTAGCAGAATGCCATAAGTGGGATGTTAGATGACTGAGATGCTTGGACGAGAGTAACGCTGCGGTGTCAGTCATAATTCGAAACAAGGCAGCAGTGGAGAGGGGCAGGTAGGCTCAGGTCAACTGCAGTTGACCTGAGGCGTAGCGACCGATGCCGGACGGCTGTCAGCGGCCAGCCTAAGGGGTTGGCGGCGAGGGCTCCTCGTAGTCTTCGTTCGTCGATGATCCCCTGGGGACGTCGCTCTGGCTATTCTAAATCGGTGACAAGAGCGCCCGGGTGATTGTGCAGGAGCTGTGTACATTTCATGTGGATTAGGTCTGTTCCCCTGCGTAGCTAGAGGAGGAGGTATATTAGTGGGTGAGAGCCCCACACTTGCCGCCAGAGCGGGCCTTGCGGCCTGGCTGGCAGAGCTTTTTCCTTCCCCTACGGAAAAAAAGCCTTCGATAAAGTTTGGCACGATGGCCTACTACGTAAACTTGCTCATACGACGGTCCCTGGCCATCATGTCAAGCTAATAAGTTCTTACCTACTGGGCATCCTTATCAACTAACAGGGTGATAACCGCTGGGGTACCCCAGGGGGCAGTCCTTGCCCCGATTTTGTACACTGCATATACAAACGATATGCCGTTGTCGGAAGGCATCAACACCGCTTTATACGCGGATGATACGACATATTACTACACATCCCGAAATATGGATTACGGGGTCGAGAGACTCCAACGACAACTGGATTTCGTGGAGCAGTGGCTTGATATGTGGAGAATCAGGGTCAACGGGGAAAGGTCCGTGGCCGTGTTATTCACACGGTCCGGCGAGACAGCTGGAAATATCAGCAGAAAAATAACATTTGAGACAAAAGTTTAAGTTCTGGGAGTGGTCCTGGATAAACGGCTGACATTATGGTAACATGTAAAATATGTGGCTCAGAGAGCAAAGGCCGCCAGTGCATCCATATACCCAGTGCTTATTCGAGCCACCCCACTCCGTTGGCGACTAAGATACTCTTATACAGACTCTACGTCTTGCCAATTCTGATATACGCCTATCCGGTACGGGGATAAAACTGGAGGCCGTCCAAAACGTGGCGATGCGGACGATTTTGAATTTGATGAAATTGTGTGGCGTTTCTGACGTTTCTTAGAAACGGCTTTTAGGTTTGTTGTATTATGCTCCGCAGGTGTCCTGAACAGGAAATAAATAAGATGCTACCTCCCCGGACCCTTTTCATTGTCTCCGGTCAAGCGTTTGTGGAAGTCTTCAGATAAACAAAAAAAAAAAAAAATCTTTTAATGCTTTTATTCAAAATCCATTGACTTTGTGTATGTTGATCCCATCCTTATTTATTATCCATTATTACTAACGGAAATATATTTTACCTGACCAAGGTTAACTACTAGTAGAAACTTAATTATTCTAAATGATAAATTAAATAAATTGTTGGTACCTTTCAACTTTTCTTGAAAACATCTGAATCTAAGCCCATACCATCCTAATTAATATTTTTCAACATTATAAGGTTTTGTTTTTTGTTTTTTTTTGCGCGCGCGAACGGAATGGTTAAGAGCGATTTTGCCGCGCTTTATAAAAATTAAATTTTTTGATAATTTAATGTCATGATTTGTCATATTGTTCTTAACGAGATCTGTTATATATTTCTTGCAATATAGAACATGCCTTCCTTTTTATATCTGTTTCAGGTGAACCAGTATAATGACTGTGGCCACGCGAACCTCCTCGTACCATTCCCGGACACACATGTTTCCTCCATACACTAGGGCCCCCACGGAAGGAAAATTCCTGTTAGACTGAAAGGCTCTAGCAAAGGACTTCAGCGGACGGACTGAAGAGGAATATTGCCAGGATACAAAGCAAATACACGCTTAGTCTCCCCGTATCTGCCCCAGTCAATTATTTCTCATTGGTTTAAAGGATCGGAACGCAAATACCAAATCCGTCTATAAATAAAATCTATAACGGCCACTAAGCAAATAATAACCCGCCAGACAAAATAGAAAGATGAAGCAGCAAGAGATATTAGTCCCAAGTTCTGCAATTGGTAGGGATAAAACAACTCCCGTTATCCGTGCGTTCCATTCCGTTCTATCATCAATACATTCATAATTTTTAAATAAGAAAGATATTTTATTTATTTACAGTGTTTTGGCCGATGCTAACAATCCTACTCGACTTAACATCACTAATAAACTATTACCTACTGTTTAGCAAATAAAAAATAATAAAAAAAGTATCTCATGAATTCGTTATTCAATTCAGAAACAATGCTAATGATTAGCATTTTTACAATACATTAAACACCGGAGGGCACCAGGGATTGACCAACTTGATCCGGATATTTTCTATCATCTGCTGCCTGTCACAAGAGAGCTGCCTAGCAGCCTGTTCTCGGGTGCCTAAGCTGGGGTTGCTTTCGGACTTGTTGGAAGGTGGCTTTGGTGAGTGTGCTCTTAAAATGAGGAAAGGATTCGAGTGATGTCAGCAGTTATCGACCCATCAGTCTCTTGCCGGTAATCGGCAAGTTGTTAGAAAGGCTGGTTGTGGAACGGCTCTGGGAAAACATCGATATGAACTCGCTTCTAAATCGAGGTCAGTGTGGGTTCTTGAAAGGGGTTGGAACCGAGGATTGCATCTTGAATGCTCTTGCCGAGTTGGAAAGCGCCGCCTGCAAAAATGTTTTGGCAATTTTTATTGACATAAAGGCAGCATTTCCTTCCTTGTGTTGGAGTTCTGTCCTCTATGAGTTGGAACGCCGCAATGTTCCCGCAGCCCTGAAAGCCGTGGTATGTGACTGCTTGTCTGATCGCACGGCTCTGTGAAAGGATGCGCACCTAGTTGTGAAAAAATCCGTTCTTGGCCGCTTGCTGTGGAACCTGGTATTCGACAGATTTTTGGGACTGACATTCGCAAAAGGGTCACTCCCAGGCTTTCGCCGACGACTGCCTCCTGTTAGTTCGTGGTAACTCACGACCGCAGCGCAAGCGGCTTTTTCAACCGCAGAGGCTGGATTCAAAATTCTAAGATATCTTTGTCCAACACGAAGTTTATGATTCTCAAGGGTGCAGACAAATTATCATGCAGTTGTAACCCCCGTATTTAGTATAAAGGATGTGTAATCATCCTAACTTCGTAGGCGGAAGACGCCCACCTTGTGATGTTACTGGTCGTCATACCATCCCCTCCGTTCCAAGTCCTGAGGGGCTTTACGGGAGGTCGTGTTTAGATCCTCTAACTGATTCGACCTAGCCAGGCCTCGGCCGGGATTCCACCGATGTAAATGCTTCGGCAGACATTTGCATCAGTAAAATACATATCAAATTTCGCCCTCACGTAGGCTTCAATCGGACATCTTCACATCCAACATAACTTGATTCCTTCAAACTAACTGACCGAAACCGCGGAAGCGCGAACCCCGTGCCTACTACAGATCTGACAACAATTTCGTGACTGTGAGTGCCTAAGAAAACGAACGAGTTTAAAGTGAAATCAGTGCTACCCTCATACCAATCAAAATTATCTTACGCCACATAGAAATTCAGACCTACACCAAAATAAATCGACCAATTTAGATCACCTAACAAGGGGAACGCAACCTCATTCCGGTCCGTAAAGGAGTCAGGGACAAACCCCGCACCGCCACCAGGTCCCAGCATGGTGTCTCGCGTGGTATTACCAAGTCACGATCAGGACCGCCACCGGCGGACGGAAGCCACACCACCGGTCGCACGGGTTAACATACCCCGGCGGGGCACCCACCCCCACCTGCGGGAGCCCCAAATCGAATCACAAACAATACCAATATAAATGTGGCACGATGTCAATGGGCCTACCTTCAACCAACCAATGCCTAAGCCGGAACACTAGCCACCCGGGCTGCTACCATGATTAAGTACCTCGATTAAACTCCCTCTTCAGACCTATTACTGCAAGGTGCGAAGAAAACCAGCCACTACAGACCACTCCTTGCGGATCATCCAGTTAATAGGGAGATCCAGAAAGGAATGTATTCTCTCAAGTCCCGTAACAGCTCGTGAACGTTTGACCTCGTATTGGAGACAGACTTAGAGGACGTGGTCCACTGTATCATCAGTCCCGCAATCCGTGCATTGACTCGAATCCACCAAATGAAACATAGCCAAACTCGACCGAAAGGCACCATGCCCGGAGAGAAACTATGCGATAAAACGATTGGAGGAGACTCATCCAATCGCACCTAAATCAGATACTACAGGAAATATACCATGCGTGGAGCGATCTGTGGGGAATTCGTCCCACCTGACCTGCCAAGACGCAAGGCCCCAGTCTTCAATCTTCTGCTTTTGTTCTGACGTCAGTAGGTTATTTACATTGGAAATGTAGCATTCCTTACGCTCATTAGCCAAGATATCTATTGGTTTGACTCCGGTTATAACTCAGACTGCCTCCCACGAGACTGTTCTATAACCGCTTATAATAGCCAGCAAGAGGAGTCGCTGGTCCCGCAGCAAAATGTCCGCGCAATGCCCAAAAGTCATGCGGTGAGCCTAGACAGCTGCGGCATACAGCATAATAGGTTCGCTGACACCTTTGCAAACTATACGCATTTACGATAATCCAACCCCCAATTGGGTTGAATGACTCTACGGATTCCATAAAAGGCATCATTGGCCTTTTTTGCTACATACTGTAGATGTTCCTTGAACAGAAAATTCTCATCAAGGATAACACCCAGGTATTTTTGGGTCGTAATGCACTGAATGGGGAGACCAACCATCCGAACCCGATTCTTCGGGAAGCAGCCAATCGGCTCGTAAGCAATATCATTGTGGTTTTCTCTGGGCCGAAAATCATCTTATTTCGGAGACCCTAGAGTCGGAGTGTCTCACAAGCACGAGCAGCTTGGAACTCTACCTCGTTACGCGAATCCCCTTCAATCAGTAGCAGCGCGTCGTCAGCATAAGCGACGACACAACCACATAGCAACCTTAAACGCAACATCGAATAAAATTCTATGATCCAAAGATAGGGACTCTGAACATTGCCCTGAGGGCATCCTTTAGTTAAGGTCTATAGAACCTCTGAACCGCCATCACGTAGGGAGACGGTCCGATGTCTGAAGTAACTTTAGAGCACTTCTAGTTTATTTCGTATACACTTACGCTTCTGCATCTGAAACAGGGCAAACCAAAAGTTGTTAAATGCCCCAGATATGTCCAGAAAAATCCCTAGTACATATTTACATGGACTAGAGAAAGCTATATCCATCACCATTATTACGGCATCCTCAGTGCTCTTGCCCGGTCGGAAACCATCGTAGTTGTCCATTAGGAAATGATCAGTGGCCAATCTTAAATTAATATGCAAATATAAGACCTTCTCAAAACTCACATGCGGCAAGTCAACGTGGTGAGAGCCACATTGTTGAACTGTGTAGGAGTTTTTTGATGATGCGGTGCTTTGTTCAACCTACATCAGTAGTTTACCTAAGGGAAAAGACTCCTACCGCACTACTGTAGGAAGCTAACCGAGAGACATGGCTGGCTACCAGCCAGATTAAGGCTAAAAGCGCTTTAATGGTGGACAGCTACTTGCTGGCATTCAGCGGCTTAGGCATGGCAGCGAATTGCTGTCATTACAAGATAAATTTAATTATTGATAGTCATATGTTTTAGTAGTTGATGGGGTGCACCTACCCATTTTTGTGGTGCACCTACCCATGACAAGTGGGTCACCACCCACGTGGTCACCCACGTGGTGAGACACTCGCGAGTGTTGTATGGTACCGTGCTTTTAGGTTAGCTCTAGGAGCTAGTTAGGACACTAACTAAACTGTTTCAAGGGTTAGTAACTGTTTGTGGCATAGACATTCAGTCTTATGCTTTAGGGCGACCGAATGGGGTAGTGGCAGGAGCAATGCCAAGCAAAGCAAACATATTAAACAAGTTGCTTAATAGTAATTGTAGTCATAATAAAGGTAAGAAAATAAGAAAAAATAAATAAATTTGCTCAATGTAATTTCAACAACCTAATTAATCAAATTACCACAATTTATCAGATTACCACAATCATGTATAACATTGTTCTTAAACCCAAAGTTTGAATATCTGAAATCTATATAATTGTGGTAATTTGAGTAATTTTAAATGATATACATATGTATTGTAATCTGTCTTGTATCAATATATCAAGTAATCTGTGTTATACTGAACTATCACATAAAAAAAATGTTTAATGTTATCAGGAAAAATGAAATTGCTTCATTTTTTTGGTGTAGGATCATTATCATTAAATAAACACTAACATACAAACATAAGAAGAGGATAAAAATGTAGAAAAAATATATATATTACCACAAGCAAAAGAATTATAAACATCAGGATAGATTTAAAGCTCAAGCCTATAACATTAGTGTGGAATTTACATAGAGACCTCTTCAACAGAAGATGAAAATATACATTAAAAAATAAAGGATTGAAAAAATTAAATAACAAGTGACTGGAAATTGTAGCAGTAAAAGAACAAAAAGGGAAAGCAATTAGAGAATATGGTCACAGAGAAATAAATGCTGGAAATTTGTGGCAGCCTCTTTTAGAAAAACTAACTAGGTTGGTGGCTCATATAGTAGACATCTGGTTTTAGTTAATTTGATGATTGAGAGAAGTGTATAAAGTAAAAACTGCAGATGAAAATAAATAATTATATAAAACAGAAATCTGAGGATGTAGGATATAGTAAATAAATCAAGATTAAAAGATTCGCACAGAACGGAAAGGGATTGAGAATTGCAGTAAACCAAGAAATGGGCAAATACTTATACTTACATCAAACTGCAATAATACTTTACGTAAGTATAGATATTCAAACAGAATTATAAAGTATTTATTTTTAAAATAACGAAATACATTTAACTTGTAATAGTATGTATTTCAGGGCAATGATTAACTATGTGTTTCCATGAAAAAGGTTATTAGATTGATGTCTTGAAATAATTGATTGATTGAAATAATTGCGTTTCAATATTGTTCATTCTCAGTCTTGTCTCTTAATTATTATTTGATGTAGATTTCTACACCTGCATGATAAATCCAGGTAATAACACAGCTAATATGGACTTCCTTCACTCAGGTATGAGAAAATGAATTATTGTCATTGCCTCAAAAATTTGCTACAGCTATTTACTTTGCTAACCATCTTTTTTTTTACCTACTGCTATGTTTTTCTCAGTTGTTTATATTTCCTTGTGAAAGTGTTTACTGAATATCAAGATAAAGTCATGTTTTACATAATTTCAGCAAAATCTTGTCTAAGTTTGTTCCAAGACATTCCATTTATCATCCTATAGATTACTTAAAATTTTCCAATCTCTTTTTCATATCAAAAAAATCCTCTGGATAGATGGCATCTCAAGTAATAAGCCTGTTACAACACAAATTGATTTTCTATTTTTTTCTTATCTTAACTGAATATTTTTTACCTTAAAAGCTATCCATCTATGTTTTATTCTAATTTGCAGACAAGTTCAGACTGAAAATATTATTTTTTTTTTTTTAGTGTGAAAACAATTCATAAAATATTTTCATTCTTTCGAAGTGTAACATAGATGATTTCATCAAAATTCTTATCACTCAAGCTAGTAGTTAAACCTTAATATTCTTTTGACCTTCAGAAAATGTCATTTGATGGCTAGCAGACATGAAAGTTTTTAAAGCTTAATGAAAAAAATTTTCATAAAGATGTAAAACTAAAAATAAAAATAATTAAGACAAAAATTAAAAGTTGTTGCATATTTATGCATTGTTTTGTCAGTTTACAACTAAATAATTTTGTAAAAATAACTATGAAAATTATTATAGCCAGATTTTATTTGTTTTTATGGCTTTACTCCATGAAAAATGACCCAGCTAAATGCCAAAAAGTACAGTTGAAACAGAATCAGTAGTAGATTCAGTCATTAAATGTAGTACTGTAAATCAGCATATTCAGATAGCAGATATGTCTGTCATTCTTATACTTTGAGAATTGAAATTTATATATTGGATTTATCCACTGTGTTATTGTTTGTATTTGTGATAAGGTGTTATTTTATCTCATCTGTCAGGTTTATAGACTTCAGTCTAACACATTAATAAGGGTAAACATTGTTTTTCAATTTTTAGTCATGAATAAGATGGAAAACCACTGAATATAACCTGGTGGTCAAACGACATTTAAAATGTCTCGAAGAATACCATCCTGGATAATGAAGGGTTTGAAGTAAGGCCAAATTTAAATAGCATTAGCCGTGTAAAATAAACTGGTTCCTATAGATCATCAGAGTTAACAAAATCTTTGAACTGTTGAGATTTATTGGTGGATAATGATACAATAATATAAAATGTTGCTTTACATTTAAATGTTTAAGTAGTATGAATACTATATCATCATTGTATGAATAATATTATATCATAGTCATTCATTTGAATTGTACAAAAACATGTGTAAAATCTACTTCTGTAATGCAACACAGTAATGATTTTCATAACATTTCATTCTGATGTGAGAAACCAATAAGTTTTTTTTTGCTTGGGTAAAGGAGAACAACTGTTTGAATCATTAAAAGCAATTTTCTTCTGACATTTTTGAGCTAGAATGTCCAATATGGGCTAATTTTAAGGCTTATGAAATACTTTTCATACGACATGCATTTTCCTTTTTTTTCAATATTTACCATAATAATTTCCAATGATTGGTTTTCACATAATCCACACCTTCAATTGTTATTAAATTCTATATCTATTACAGTAAAACATATATTTTAATAATTTGTCATTTTTATTTGAAGTTATGTTTTCTATTCTGAATGATATTATGAGTGTATGTGTAAATTTCCTGTTCAGTACTGGAATTATATACATATATATATATATTTAAATTATATATATATATATATATTTAAATTATATATATATATATATATATATATATATATTCATTTATTGTATAATTTTTTTATTTTACATACTGTTGGCTGGCATTCAAAACCTGCTAAGTCGTTTCACTAGGAAGCTAAAAGTTATCCTCATTATTAATTCATAATTTTTCAAATATTATTAGGTTGTAGTGGTCTCAAATATTATAAAACCGTGATAGTAGCCATTTTTTCTTTGTAAATAAAACTTAACAGATTTTGCAATGGCACCTAAAGCAGACATAACAGTTTTTTTCAAATGCTGAAGGAAATTTAGCCCATAAAAGATCATAATAACAGTAAAATTTTTTATTGTTAAAAATTACAAGTTGTATAAAGAAGAAAATTGCATACTCGTATAATAACTTTTTAAACATTTCTTAACTTCACTATGCATACCGAAGTTAATATACCAAATTCACATCAAAAACTTCAATTAAACAAAATAAAAAAAATTATAACAATTAAAGAAAAGAATAATGGAAAAAATATTAAAAACAGAGGTAGCAGAACTTGCAAAAATATGAGAATTTGAACTCCTTGAATATAATTATTGCTCATGATTTAAGCTGTCATAGAATGATTGGTAATCGGCTGGAATGAACAATTTAGAATGAACAACAAGATGGTTGTACTTTTGTTCATAATTTTTCTAGTCTTGTGAGTATAATGCTTTCAGAAACTTTGAATTTTCTTCTCCAAATTTGCTGAAATGCCTAGGAAGAGGTTTCCACTCACATATTTTAATTTATAATAAATTCCATCAGAACTGTATCTCATAGATCTGATAGTTACATTTGGATCTCCTGCACTACATCCTGGCCAAATAGACAATACATAATTTAATCCTGACCTTTCCCACAAAATTTTTGAATAATTACAATATTCAGCTTTTAACTCTGATGAAAAAAAACATTAGATAATGTCAAATTCCTATTCTGATAGGTGCAACCATCACTAAAAAAGATGACTGTTTCACCTGATTTTACACAAGTCTTTTAAAAAATAAAATTGCAAAAAACAAATGAAAATTCTTGGGAGATACCACCTTCTGATTCATGTCATAATTAGCAATCCTTTTTTTGTAACTATAAAATGTAAAATTATCCACACAGAGTTTGTTTGTAATAAAGAGCTGAAACTTTAAGGTTTGGTTCCAGAAGCACTTTTCCTAAATCCGTTGTGAACACATTAACCCCTTCAGTACTCAAATTATCTTGTTCCTTCTCTTTCCTAGCATCCCTTTTATTTTTTATGTAGTTTTTATAGTCCTCTTTAGTTGTGTTTATAACTGGTGTACAGATGACACTGGTCCTTTTTCACAGATACATGACAAATCTAAGCTTTTTCAACATTTATCCAACCGTCTTGAATCTAAAAGTTGTTCTTGTGAATACACTTCTTTATATTTGAACAATTCCACTTTGAAAAACTGTTTCAAAGTATATTTTCTCAGTATCATGACAGCGATAATGGGGTTCCATTTTGAAAGGTCATAACTAAAAATCTGAGGGTGAAGATGAAAAACTGCTTTAATTTTTAAGATTCAGCATAAAAAATACATTTTAATTCACCTACTTTTACCTCAATTCCAATTTTTTGTTTATTTGTTGATCTGTTGTGTTGTTAAATGATTTATAAATTAAGTTATTCTGTTTTATTTTGAAAAACTGATAATTTTTTTGACAAGGGGAAAATTTGTTTTGCCTACAGTAATGAAACTAAAATCAGAAACATGTTGAACATAAATCTATTGCAAACACACTGACAAAATATCAAAAGGAAATTTTAAAACAGGACCATTTGTTTAAAAAACATTACAGTTTTAACATCAGGATCAAACTTTGTAAATCACCTATTACAGGTTCAAAACTAATGAACAAAGATATTAACCATAACAGGAAATTTAACATATAGCATGTTATTGTAATTGCAAATATGATTGAACAGAATGGAGTTTAAAAATGCACTAAATTTGACTTTGACAAATGCAACATATTATATGAACTGACATAATGCGGACTAAATAAACTATTTGACTACATTATACTTAAGATAGGTAACATCACAATAGTGGTGACTTTTATTTAACTTTATAGACTTTCATTTTTATTATTTAAATTCATTCTATCACCTTCTATGATGTCAAAGATTTATTTTTTGTTTTGAGTTCACTAAGCTCAAAAAAGGAACTAACGTCAACATGCAAATTCTGTATTTATTACCAAGAAAAATGATTATTTATTTTACATTCCTGTTGTAAATTTTCAACTCTATTTTCCACAAAAACAAGTTTTTTTAAGTGCGGCTAAAACTGTTATAATAAAATGTTAAGTGGAATTTGTTTGATTTGTACTGTCCCTTAATAAATTAGCTGAGTTACTCTTTTGATAATTACTCTTAATCATTCAATCTTGTATTTATCAATGCAAGACAGTCCCAAATTGAATGATGTTAATGTATGTCAGTTTGATTAAAAGTAAATTTTCTTTTTTTTAAATGGATTTGAATAGATGCTTCTTATTTCTTCTTTTGTGATCCCTAGTCGTAATCTTGCCAAGACCTAGCATCGTTTTATCTGTCATTTAAATCCATTTTATCTTTCTTGTCGAATTTGTGTGTAGTATGTCAGCCTATCATAATACAGAACTTTATTAAATGTTTCATCTTAAAATTTTATTATTTTTTTTTTTACAGGATTTAAAGAATGTATGATATTCAAGAAGTAACAATTAAAATTCAGCAAATTTTATTGTTTAAAAGCTAATTAAATGTATAAATAATATACAGTGAATGTATCACCAATAGTAAAATATGCCTTTAATGCTGTAGCATATTACAGACATAAAACATTGTAAGCTGTTCTGACCAAGGTTTTTCCACGGTTTCCCTTGGTCCAATAGGGTAAATGCCAGAACAGTTAGTTTTACTTTCCGTGGCTTAAATAAACTTTATTATATTTGAAACAATAAAATATTATTAAATATTAACTAATTGTTTTTTGTGTATTTTATTGCCTTAATCCTAAACTGTTAGTTGTTAATGTTTATATATTATATATATTTCTGCTGTTTTAATAGAAAAATAAGCTCAAATTATTGTCAGACTGATACAAAATCTTGCTGCTCTGATCAAAATTTTACCGTGGTTTCCCTTGATCTATCCAGCTAAATGGTGGAATTTTATGGTGGAGTTATGGTGCTAGAAAATATATATAACTGACTGTAAATTTTGTGATGTTGCTATTATTATTTTATGTTACTGTTATTATTGTTTTTTAATATTATATTTTTGTTATTTTTTTTTATCAAAGTTTTACCATGGTTTCCTTAAATGCATGCACAGTTCCATTTTTAATCATGAAGTAGTATATCTATGCACTTTGAATGTGATGTGTATAATGTATTATTAAATACAAATTAGAAAAAATGATTTATTTATCTACATTTATTGGAATAAATACTAAATCACAAACGTTTACTTATCATTTGCACAACTACCATCTGATGAGTCCAGCTGTAATCCTGTTTATACCACATTCAAATTTATTGGACTATTATGTTATTTTATTTATAGAGCATATACTTTGTTCCAATTTGTGAGTTTAGAAAATTTTTCTAATAACGTATTTTCTATTAAATTTTGCTTTGACATGGTCACTAAAAAAATGCTCTTTACTTTTGTAGTCCCTAATGAGCTAATGAGTTATTATTGCCTATTTATACCAATTTAAATCATTAGCTCATTAGGGACTACAAAAGTAAAGAGCATTTTTTTTAGTGACCATGTCAAAGCAAAATTTAATAGAAAATACGTTATTAGAAAAATTTTCTAAACCCACAAATTGGAACAAAGTATATGCTCTATAAATAAAATAACATAATAGTCCAATAAATTTGAATGTGGTATAAACAGGATTACAGCTGGACTCATCAGATGGTAGTTGTGCAAATGATAAGTAAACGTTTGTGATTTAGTATTTATTCCAATAAATGTAGATAAATAAACCATTTCTTCTAATTTGTATTTAATAATACATTATACACATCAAAGCGTCTTCCCAAATCAGCTGATTTGGGAGGTCGAGAGTTACAGTGTTCAAGTCCTAGTAAAGCCAGTTATTTTTACACTGATTTGAATACTAGATCGTGGATACCGGTGTTCTTTGGTGGTTGGGTTTCAATTAACCACACATCTCAGGAATGGTCGAACTGAGAATGTACAAGACTATGCTTCATTTACACTCATACATATCATCCTCTGAAGAATTATCTAAATGGTAGTTACCAGAGGCTAAACGGGAAAAAAAAGAAAGATAGCTCCACAACCTCCAAAAAGTAAAAAAAATTATATATATATATATATATATATATATATATATATATATAACATTTTAGCTGTATAAAATTACAGTTTCCAATTTTTGTACACGTTCCTTGTAATTTGGTCTGCTTGCATAATATTCACTGTGAGAGCGTCATCTTTGAATATGCATATGATACATTTGAACATATTGTGCTCTCAGCAGTACAAAAGAGGTGTAAGGGATTGCAGAATGTCAAATGCAAAGCGTGCGTGCATCTAAATTGATAAACAAAAGCACCAATTACTGAAGATGGCCCCAAAAATGACTAAAATCTAGTTTGCTACGTATTAAAAGTTTACATAATCCTAAATCTTCAACTAACTAGTTATGTATGTCTACAGCCTCTGCATGTTGATATGAACTAGCACAACTAATAGTTTTATAGACAGGTTTGTATTTTAGAAGTAAGTTATATAAGAATTTGTGATGAAGAGGATTAAAGTAAAGAAAGAACGTATTAATTTAAAAAAGTATTTTTATTAAAAAAAATTGTACAAGTTACAAATTAGGAAGAAATTTTCAGCAAATTTTTATACTACAGATATATTACAATGAGTAAAGTGTAAGTTAAGCTCATCGGGCTGGTGTAATGGTTAACTCGTCATTGCAAATCAGCTGATTTCTAAGTCAAGAGTTCTACGGTTCTTGGATACTGGTGTTCTTTGGTGGTTGGGTTTCAATTAAGCACACATCTCAGGAACTGTCGACCTGAGACTGTACAAAACTACACTTCGGAGATATAGTTGTAATGTAATGGTTTAAGGATTGTGATGGTGTTCTAGTAAATACAACAAAGAGTTTCTGTCATAGTATGGGCTACTATATTATCGTGTAAGGAAAACAGGTGCTGAAATTTTTGGTGATTGATATGATAGTGCCCCTTTTAAAGAAGTTCCAGGTCAGTAAATTACTTCTTTGTGTAAGTTTGTGAGATTTAGTGCTCTTACAACTAATATAGAGTATAATATCACTGTATTATCGCTTTTTAAGAGTCAAGGTTAAAGTATGGGTTGGAGTTTATTACAGTGTTTTTAGATCTGTTTATATTGCTCAGAAGCAAGCAGTACGTGTAATATTGGGGTAAAAGTAGATGACATGAATCCTTCCCATTATTCAGAGACCTTAAGATCTTGCCACTGCATCATATGTATTTCTATAGAATACCAATGACGTATTATGAAGGTTGTAAACAGGATAGGATCCTTGGTACTTTGGTTACGAAGACTTAACGGCAAGCGGATAGTGAAGTTCTTCCTAGGACATGAATCGAGTTATTTAAATGTTATTCTTTCTTAAGTCCAAAAATATTTAATCACTTACCAAAGGAATTTAAATGCATAGAAGTGAAAACCTTTTGACTGTTGTCGATTGAAGATATAGAGCTTTATTGATTTTCATTTTATTAATTATATTATATAAATATTTTATTATACTAATATGTAAAATATATGAAATCTATACATACGCATTATCAAAGGTGTATTTGATTGTATATTTTTCAAATTATTTGATTTGTTATACAATGAATCTTTTTTTTGTCAGTTAATATAGCTTCATACTAATTTTAATTGCTAGTTAAAGTTCCAGGCCATCATCTTTCTGTTTTTTACCTACTATTGAACCAATTCATTATGCAATTCTCTGTTTATGTAATTTTATTATATATTAAAACTAATGTAATTAATTTACAAAAGGTTAATCAAAGAATACTAATCTGGTACAAATAATTATTGTCTATCGCAATTTAAATCCATAAATGGTAGAAGAATCAGAATAATCTGATATGTCAAGTGGATTTTCTAATTATTTTTAAGAATTTAACTACATTTTTAAAAATAATTTTTTTTTGAAAGCATTCAGTGAGAATGCTTACAAGAGCTACCTAAACGTAATTAAATAGAAAAAACATATGAAGGTACAAGGGAGAAAGGGGTGATGATTTAATCCATTTTTTGTGATATTTATTTTATTACATCATGATTTGTTTTTGTTATAGATGAGTCTGAGAAATTCCATTTACGAACCCCCCGTAAATGGGGGAGTGTCGGACTCGCACGGGTTCGGCTAGATGTTATTAAGAGCCTATGTGTACCTGCACCCTGCCAACTAAAACTCATATCTCACCTTTTCTCCTCTTCCGGGGTCGGTCCTGCAGTTTAAGCATTTCGCGAGCCTAGGAGGCGCCTTTAGGGTCCAGGGGTCCAGAGTCCCCGTGCTTCATCACCGTCGCCCATCCGCACAAGTGCAGACGCACGACGGCTCCACAGGGGGCTGTCCTTCGCCCCTTCACCTTCGTCACTTTCTTCGCCTGAGTCTCAGGTCTTGTGTATGGAACTCTGATTCCTTGCTGGTAGGGTCCTGAATCAGGCTCTATCCCATTCTCTAGCTTCTCTATATATAGTTGCTAGATGTACTACCTTGTCCCATTCCGTTCTTGTTCTTGTTCCGTCAACATGTATGGAACTGTTTCTTCCGAAGAAAGCTTAACCCGACTCTTGTCTGCCCACATCCCACCGCCGGCATTGATAGATGGTGTGCTCAACGATATCCTCAAGATCGCAGTACCTGCATAGAGGAGACGCTCTCCTGCCAAATCGATGCAGGTAGGCTTCAAATTCGCCATGTCCAGAAAGGAGCTACCTCACCCAGTCCTCTCTGCATCCATTCTCGGAATTAATTTACTCGTCCATACACCAGTAGGTGAGATGTTCCAGGCCTCCTGCCACTCGGCCAGAAATAAGTCCTTAGGCTCGGTCTTAGTCGTACCATGATAAACCAGCCGGAGCATCAATGCACGCAGCCGCACCGCGGGAATCCCGGAGATGACCTCAATAGCGAAACCGTGCGGTATGCGGCCGCAATTTTCAGCACGTCTTTGAAGTGATGATATTTTATCTACATTCCTTTTCTTTTCAAGGGCCTCTACTCACGCAGGGACGGCATAAAATATGATAGAAGAAGCCACCGTCAGTATTATACGTCGTCTAGATTTAATAAATAAATAATAGATTTAATTATAGATTTAATTTTAATAAATAATAATTTACCTTTTTGCACTAATATACATTTTCTAAAGATAACAATATTCGCGATTAGTTGCTATTACAGATATACTAAATGACAAGCACGACTTACTAACGTATTCAACTCAGTCTCCAAATACTTTCTTATCCCCTTGTAACAAGGGGATAAACAATTCGATAACATTTGTCTTCTGTTGCTCTAAAACAAAGAAATTGTTTTATATTTCGCGACAGTAAGAATTTTTTACCTCTTTTAAAAGTTTGATAAAATATAGGTAAAATTAACTTAACGGAATTATTTTGTAGAGGTGGATGATCGTGAAGCAAGCTTGTGAATAATTCTGTGTTAATTTATGCTAGCAAAAATTTTATTATTGTAATTAAATTTTTTTTTCTAAGATCGTAATTTTTATAATGATTAAAATTATCTACCTTTTTTAGCTTAGTCATAATTAATTTACCTGTACACGAGTTTCGGATAGATTCCATTTTCAAAACTCTCTGTACTCAGGAAGTTACTCGTTGAATAAATTGATATTCTTCAACGTTTACTCCTTTATCATATTCTTAATAAATATATTCTGTTATTCGTTTATTAGGTGTAAATCTACCTTTTCTATGTTCTTCATGGTTAAGATGCAGATCTAAAATGCCAATGCATCCTACCTTTTTTTTCTTTAGCCCCTGGGACCACCGTCAGGTATAGTCTTTTAGCGCGTGAAAATTCCTCGCCTGACCGAACCCAGGTTTTCCTTATGAAAGGCCGAGACGCTGCATAAGGGGATTAATTGCGACCTTGATAATTGTGTGATTTGAGGGAAAGGCTATTAATCATTTCTGGGGACTTTGTTTTACAATACTTTAATTATCTTGTGCATTCAACTAATACGTGCATTCCCGAGTATACTTATACTATAAGTGCAACACAAGTAAATGTAATGAACATTATGAGATGGACGTAGGTACCTGTTGAACGTAAGCGAATAATACACTGTATCTTGGCATACAGATTATAATTTTCTACCTTGAACAGAACTGTTATTAATTAATAGAATGATTCGTAGTAAATAAAAGGAGTTAATTCTACTTTAACTGAACCTTTTAACTTTAACCTATTTAAGTAAAAAATATATGATAATATTAAATTGATCAATCAGTTAAATGATCAATTATTATGCTGGAACACTTACTAAAACCTAACGCTAAACATTTTACAAAAAAGAAAAAATCTACAACTGAAGATGCAGGTTGCCGCAAAAGTGCTTTTGTAGAGATTATATGAAAAAATAAGGTGTCATTTTATTTTATTCAATTCTGTATTTGGGTGGATCAAGTTGAATCTATTTTATACTATATTGAAATTATAATGATATTATAAAGTTGAAAAGATCAACTTTAGAAATATATATTTTGTAATTGAATGCTCTTGAGGGAAAAACTGTTGTTCAAAAGTTTTCAACCGATCATAATAATTGTGTTGTAAATTATTCCATATGAACTGGATAATTTCATGCAGGTTTTTATTTCCTCATTTATAATTTAAACCATTTTATGATTTTTTTAAACAAATTAATACACTGAAAAGTTGTATAACCTATAATAAAAGTTATCAAATTGCACTCTAAAAAGATTAAAACATTCACCCATATTTTATAGAACTTTCAAAATTTTACTTCATATTTAATATTAAATAATTGAAAAATATATGTTGCTAAAAACATAATACCACTAGAAGCAATACCCTCTGAAAAAAAAAGAAAATATGAAAATACATTTAGGCAGCCTTCTATTTTTAAAAACTTTCAATATGTGCTTTTCATTCGATTTTAACTGAACATATTAATAATTATTGATAAGTTGCAGGATGCATGATAACATTTATTTATAAATAACCTTGAGCATGATGCAGAAGTAACTTTTCCTACACGATGTAGGAATGACATCATGTATTATTTAAATTAATATTATTTACTTAAATTACTTTAATTAAATTAAAGTAATTATATTATTTACTTTAATTAAATTAATATTATTTACTTAATATTATTTGTTCTATCTACCTACAATGTGTTGTTTGACATTTTAGGGGATATTCTCTGGTTGTCTGCCTAAAAACAAAAAAAGATCAGTGCATTGTAATCAAATTTAATTTTTTTAAATTTATTCATTTTAAACAAATAAATAAATTCATAAGTTATTTATTATTATTCATAATGAATAATTTAAGAGAAAGTTGCAAAAAGTTTACCTCAGTATTAGCTAGTTTTTGATCAAATCAGTCTTTTTTAAAACTTTATGTAGTTTTACAACTTTCACCGTAAATTAAGGTATACCACCAAATTCAATTTAGAAAACACACATTTTTTAATTTTAACATTTAAGCCGACTGAATTTTAGAAACTGTTATTTGATTAATTACATGCTATTTATTTATTTATCATATAAGTCAGCAGAACTATTGTAATTTATTATTTATCTAATTGATGTTTTCCATTTTATTTCAACCACCACATTTCAATTTATTCCAACCACTGCAATTTTTTTTTTTTAAATTTTTGATAAAGTTAATTATGTTACTGTTAGTTTCTTACTGCATGAAGTTTTTAATAACTTAAAACGTAAGTTATTACTGGATACCTAAAAAAACTCTTCTGCATTTTCTTTTAAATCATTATTACTTTTGATGAAGTTACTAAATTTCTGTATTTTATTAAATAGACAGCAAGTAAAATAAAAATGTTTTGTCACTGTTTCTAACAGTAATGGTATAATATATTAATAGTTATTTATTTCCACATTTTGTAGCAATATGCAGTTTTTTAATGAATGAACTGTTTTGTCATGTTAATATCTGAAATCTGTACTTGTAATTTATTAATAATGTTAACTAACTACCAAAACACAATATATTTTGTTAAAGTTTCAAGTCATCAAATGCAGTAGATTTTGTATGAGGAAGTTGATAGATATGCTTATAATACTATAAAATGATTCTTAAAAGTTAAAAAATGCAAGCATCTACTATTTATAATTGACGTATACCGTGCCACACCTCTAGTATAGCACCACATTTTGACAAAAATATCTGTCAAATGTAATAATTTATAAATAACTGAAACTTTCAGTAGTAACATTAAACTGGAATAGTTGGTAAATGTTAACGAACAAATACAAAAATTGAGAATTAATTGCAAACTAGACTTTTAAAACAGAATTTCAGTTGGCTGATCCTCCTTCAGTAGTTACCAACAGTGCTACTGATCGCAACTCTCTGAAAAAGGTTAGGTACACCCAAAACCTTTAGTATCATATTATATTAAATATATTTGATCTATGTTATTTGTTCATTTACAAGTAATGTTATTTTTGTTAAATTCACATTTGCCATTAACAGCGATATTGATAACCCAGTTGTTTAACATACTGCTAATTTGCTCCAAAAGATTCTTACAAAGTAAAAGTTTCAGTACTTTCAAACTGGAAGGAATAATTAATTATCAGAAAGTATTTATTATGAAAAAGTAACTATGTCATTAATTAACTGAAAGTTGATCATTAATTATCTAATTTTAAATTATCATCATTTTGTATAATGTTGTTCATCAAACTTACTTAAAATACCAATGCTATGATAGAAAATAGTTTTTATATAATACCAGTATGCTTCAATTGTATGAAATAATTTTATGTATACAGTACATCTTTTAGCATATTTCTGTTTATATAAAGATACCACTAAAGACGAGAACCTGCTTGAAAGTGCTCCTGTTCTGAAAAATGCTAAGACAGTATGTTAATCAAATATGTTTTAGTAGTTGTATAAATTATTAAAAAACATAAAATATGAGTAACAATACTCATGGCATATGGTAAAAGTTGATTAAAGAGTAGCAACAATCAAATAAGTTATAGAAGAACACCTTACATTCTGAGACAAGTGTACATTATTGACATAGGAAAAGATGAATTCAATTGTTGAATTGAGATGTCAATTTTATCAATATGTGAAAAAATGGTGTATATCAGTATGTCACCTGGCTACACAGTAATCTTATTCTATCATTTCTGTCCTGCATTCATTATTTTGATTAATTTATTCTCTTTAAGCTAATCAGTAGTGCTGTTCTTCAGTAAATGGTGATGTGATATTTTGTTAATTTGACTGATCCAATTAATTATAGCAGTAATCATGTTAGATTCATTGTCAATTTTCTGTTTCATAAATTATATTCAATCATACATGCTTTTAACAGTTTGATGAAACATAAGTCCATTGTGTAATATAACAAGCTTGGTTATTAGTTATAGACATAATATTTCCTGGTAAATGAAAATGTGAACTTATCATTGATGTTTTCTTTACACGTATAATCTTGTTGGCTTAAGTTGGCTGAAGTGATAACTTGCAATTAAAAAATAAGTTTTAACTTTTTAGTAGAGGAAGTTTGGAAGAAAGAGTTAAGAATCTGTAATCTATTAATAATAAAACACATAGATGTTTATTTCTAAATAAGAAAGCAAAGAAATTTTTATATTACCATTCCCATTATATTGATCGGCACCTTCGACTTATATTAAGTCGAAGGGTGCAACTGGGGCAACATATGGCAGTGTTTTAAAGCTTACTGCATATTGTAGGATAATGTAATCTTATTAAAAATAATCCATTTGTTCTATTTTTATTTTAGAATATAAAATAAACTCAGGACAGTACATTAGCCTCTTTAGAAAAAAATCATTTACATCAAGTGACAGAAAGCAAGCACCGCTTTGCACTTTGCTTAAACTCAAAATCTTTATTACAAATTAATCTAAATATAATGAGAACATAGTCATTACTTTTACCAGGTAGGCAGAAAATTAGCTGAATCAGGAACTGAAGGAATGATATTCTATATTAGTGTTGGAATAGTCAGAAACGTGTATCTATGTATTAATTAGTTGAATTAGCTTTACTTTACAAGCCCTTCAGTCCCATACTAGAGTTTTTATTGAGTTACCAGATAAGAAATATAATTCAGAGACAGGTAAATAAGAAGGACATCCCCACCAAACCTCTCAAATGCCAAGATAAACATAATACAGATACACCTTATCCTTTTAATTATCTCCTAGCCGTGAAACTAAAATCCAAAAAACACCCTGAAACAGAAGAATTCAAAGTTGAAGGAAAGGGTTGAATAGTGGGAAAAAGAAAATCTGCTCGCTAAAGGACTGAAATTACAGTAAACAAACCCAAAGGGATAAAAAGATAACACAGGTTTGCTCCAAATCTCCCCTCTTATCACTTACAATTCCTTGAGAGATTTTTTGATTTACGTAGGACTGAAAAAGCATATGAATGATTTTGCATTAACTAGCTTAAATATGTCACAGATAACCTTATTGCTTTTCTTCAAGATACTTAGGAATCATCCAAGAACATACTAGGCATTCTTAAGGAAAGGCCACACCCATCCCTAGAATTAGGTGGCACATGGAGGTATCAAAATGTACTACTCAACAGACTATATAAGACCAGATTATATGCTCTTGCTATTTGGATTTATGTAATCTGATATCACTGAATAATATAACTTTTTCCCATATTTATAGATTGTACAATATATTATAGATTATCATTACCAAAATGTTACTCCAATCTGCTGCATTTTACATAAATATACATAATTAATAAACTATAATTACTTACTACTGTCATGGTAACTTAATCATCTACAAGAAGGTTATTTTCTTTGATTTCCTCCACTTTTCAATTACATGATTGTCGGCTTAAAATTTTTATCTTTTGCAACTGTTGAATTTACATAGGATTAATCAGTTTACTAATCGTAATTAAATAATATAATATTTCTATTACCCCGCTGTTGATCAATCATAACAAAAACATTCATGAGCGACTAATTCTTTTTTTTTTCTGGACCTGGTGATATTGCCACATAAGCTTGATGCTTGTGTGTGGGATATGGAAATCCCACACACAAAAAAAAATATGTCATGTCTAACTGGGATTCAAACCCGGGACCTCCGGATGAAAAACAAAAATGCTACCACTCCATCACAGAGATTGGCATTTAATTATCTTATTTTCCAGTAGTATTATGCCTGAACTCCAAAGCATAGCATTTTGTTAATGCATTTTATTATAATATTTGTCAACTAAATAGCTTTTGTTTATTTATTGCAGTGCTTTAATTGTTGTCACATTGATTTGTTGGACATTAGTTATGTTTATTATTTACACACTAAATAAAATGACAAGAATGTGACTCATTTTCCTATTTTCATCTTACAATAAACATATCTGCTCATTAGTTATTTTATATTTACTTACAAATTGTCATACAGACTAGAAAAATATTTTTAATTCTCATTCAAGTGAGAGTTCTCGTGTGTAACATGCAACTATGTACTGGCTTTTGAATTTGCAGGTATATTTTGTTTAGTAGAGTGTATGTTTATTAAATTAGTGCATTTATAAGGTGTTAATTTTTAAACAATATTATTTATTATAATTTATTATTATATAATATAATAATGCCTTGTAGTTGCATTAATCATCCAAACAATTTCTGCTACTCTGCGGTGAGGTAATGTTGAAGTCTCAGAAAAGAAATATAACTTCACTGATAAAAAAGTTGTATGAACTGTACTTTGGAGGTAAATTAATTGATCAGATAAATCTTGGGCTCCTCATATTTGCTGTACTTCCTTTGGTAACATTGTGGACTGGTTGGCTAAATGGATCTCGTCACATGCCATTTGCAATTCCAATGGTTTGGAGAGAACCGAAGGATCACACCACAGACTGTTATTTTTGTGTAATAAAGATATCTGGAATAGCAGCTAAAACTAGATGTACTGTTAAATACCCTGATATTCCCTCTGCCATGCGGCCAGTACCACATAGCCAAGAGCTTCCAATTCCAGTACCACCAGAATCAAGAAACTTAGATTTTGTGCTGACTTATTAGGCAATGAAGAAAGAGTTCCAAACTTTTTAGAAAATAGATTTACTGAATCCCATTTAATTAATCAGTTAGAATTAAATGATCTGGTTCGTGATCTTAATTTATCAAAGAATCAAGCAGAAATATTGGCATCAAGACTGAATTAATGGCATCTTTTACAACCAAACACTAAAATAACTGCTTTCCATGACAGACGGTCAGAATTTGAAGATTTCTTCTCTCAGTATGCAAACTTAATACACTGAATATAATGTTATGGACTCTTTACTGGAAGCTTTGGGAGATATGCACCATCCTGACGAATGGCAGCTTTTTATTGACTCATCAAAGCTTAGTTTTAAAGCTGTTCTACTTCACATTGGAAATAAATACCTATCAATACCATTAGCATATGCTGCTCACATAAAGGAGTCGTGTGAAAATACAAAACTTCTATTGAGCAGGATTCAGTATGAGAAATATTTATGGCATATTTATGAAGATCTGAAAGCAATAGCACCTTTATTTGGATACACTAAGTTCTGTAGCTTTTTATGAAAGTGGGAGAGCAGGGATAGGAAAACTCATTACATAAAAGACTAGTATAAGCCAAAGAGAGAGGTACTGACTGTAGGAAGAATATCGTTAGTCAGGCATTAGTAAAACCAGAAAACTTTCATCTTAAAAAATTAAGAAGTTTATTAAAAAAATTTTGTTAAAGCAATGGATCATAATGATGCAGGGTTTCAGTTTCTATAAAACTAATTCTCTAATATAAGCGATGCTAAAATAAAGAAAGGTACATTTGTTGGACCACAAATAAGAAAATGTTTGAATGACTTTGAGGTTACTGCATGGAAATAATTTCAAAATGTGGTAAACAACTTCCTTGGAAATCATAAGACCAGTAACTACAGAGAACTTGTGAGAACTCCTTCAAAGCTACAAAGAACTTGACTGTAGCATGTCACTCAAAATCCATTTCTTACATTCCCATTTAGATTTTTTCCATTGATAAACTGGATTTTTTTTTATCAGTTTGAACAATGAGAACACTTTCATCAGGAGATATCTACAATTGAAACACGATACCAGGGAAAATGGAAACAAAAAATGTTTCCATTTTTGACTATTGTTTGAACCTAAAGAGGGATCTACCTACAGCAAATTACAGTAAAAATCCAAAAGATATAGATTTTAGATAAGCACAATATGCATGTAATTTATTGTCATAATATGTTCAATAAAACTTTTGTTTCAAAAGAATTTGATTACGAAAAAACTGAGCCCGATAGAAAAAATGTATTAACATATCTGAAATCAACATAAAAATTACTATAAGAATCAGTCATTCACTCTCATTTAAAAACAAAAAGTTAGATTTTGTTGACCAGCGAGTGTTATTTAATACATATTATGACTACTTTTTATTAATCATACATTTGAAATTGTTTTTTCTTTTTATTATTTAATTTATTTATTTATGTGTGGTAGGTTATTTTGGACCCCATGTATATTGGCACCTAAGGCATGTGCCTTACCAGTCACTTTAGTTTTGCCACTAAGTTAGGTTCATTTGGCTTGTACAACTTGTTACTGTTATTTAAATATTTCCATTTTGTGATTTTTTAATGATAAAGCAAGCCAATCTGAACTATTAATTTAATTATCTTTTATTAAATTAAGCTTTTCTTTTTACACAGTGTTAGTGAAACAGAATGCAGCTTCAAAAAATAAATACAATGACGCTTAAAAGTTTTCCACAGCAACTAGAGTTAATAACTTACAACAATTTCATAGGAGGGGCTATCCTCCTATCCATTGTGATCAATGAGACTGGTGTTCTGTACAAAACCTGTAAGCACCACCTGAGACAAGACCCTCTTGTTTCGATGTCCTGCGATCCCGATATTGGTCAGACGGCTGCAGTTTTTCAGTCTTAACCAACACTTCTGTTACATATCTCAAACTTGGCATTCTTATCTATTCACACCCGTTCACTGCAGGGGTAGGGTGGACTACTGTGGTACTGACTAAATGAAATTGGGGTCAGCGTATGCCGCCAACGAGACTATGACATTCAGATCTTCTTGGGCGAAAACTGAAGCCCAACTTCCGGCAGGCATGAGACAATAATATTTACCACCTTCTTCCTAGTTTCCATCACTGCCCCCATTGACTGTTACATCAACAAGTTCCAAATCATCAGTGAATATCAGTCATTATTGATCAATCAATAATTTCCTCATCACAAAGTCCTGTGGAACACCACAGCTCATTCTGATCTGTACCTCTCCTTTGACGATATTACCCACTGCTGACCTTTTGTTGAGATAACACTGGATTATTCTCCTCAGGTATGGACTGACTAACATAATCTAGAACTTTACAAGTGAAAGATGGAAACACTACTCTCATGGAGGTAAGTATATTATAAAAGACCAATAAATGTTTTACTGGTCTTTAATTTAAACATTTTTGTAAAATTATTATTTTTTTAACATTAATAACTAGCTGTATTTGACATAAAGTCACAAGTACTATTATAAACAATCTCAGTTCTGTGTATACTCAAAAAAGGATAAACTTAAGTTTAGTGAAACATTGTGAATACAATATAAAAAAAAACACAAAATTAGACATTAAATAAACAGACCATGTTCAGATAGACTTAAATCATATCCCACGTAACTTACTAACTAAAAAAAAAAAAAAAAAAAAAACATTATTACATGTGAAATGATAACATTAATACCATATAATGTCATATAACAGAGGATTGAAAGTGACAAAACATGGTTGGGAGAGAGAGAGAGAGAGAGATAGAGAGAGGGAGAACTTATGTAAATAAATTTCAGGTGATAAGGGTCCCAGTAGGGTTTCCCCATTGATAGGATATGATTTTTTCAATGTATTTGTGGTTAGGTCCAATTCCTATGTCGTAAAGGGGGAGGGTTTTTAGTCTGTGAGAGCCCGACACTACCGTCTGTTGCGGGCGCAGACAGTGGCTGGCAGAGCTGTTCCCTCCTCCTACACAAAACAAAATAAAAAAAAATATATAACAATTCATATTATGTACATTACTAATCTTTTTGCCAAGTGATTTTGAGTTGTAGGTGCTATACTGGGAGTACTTTTAAATTCATGGAAGCTGTGACAAAAACAATGGTTAGTGATTACTCAAATGTAATGTTGAAAGTAGAGAATCATCGTAGTTTCAAATCTGGATTGAATAAAACGTGAGTATAAATTTTGTGTAATACGTTGCATTTTTAGATACATACAACATATTTAACAATAAATTCATAATCAGTGTGATAGCAATATTTAAAGCAAGTTATTTATGTGTATTCATTTATAATTTGTTTAAATCTGCTAAATTTTTATTTACTCAAATACAGATGAATTGAAATATTCAATACAGTAATAAATAAAAACAAACAACAGTCGTCAATCATTCCAGCATCCCATCTTCCTTGATACTGATGCTCCACAGTAAGAATATTCTGACTGAAAAGCTCTCCCTGTTCATCACTGGCAGAGCCCAAATTTTCCAGAAAAAAGTCTAGGTGGGAGGTAGGAAATGAATTTTTAATGACTTTCTATATCCTAATGTTTTAACAGCTTATTAACCTAAAAAACAGTTTTCATTTTTTCTGTTACCTAAAAAACACCAATAGTGTCTTCAAAGGACTTCCATGCAATGGAAGGACTTCAATGGACTTCACATTTGCTAAGTTCATCCTCAAAAGTTAAACCCTTAAGCATTTTTTGATGATAAATGTACTCTCCTGGAACTTACCGTCACTCAGTTTAGGAAAACTTATTGTTAAATGATTAAATCCTCGTCCATCTTTGTCTAGTGTGCCTTTAAAAAAATTTTTATTCGTCCAAGTTTTATGTGAAACAGCGACTGTATGATTTTTACCACTCTTAATGATAAATGCTTTACATTTTTTTCACCGGCCATGAAGTTATGCCGGAATGGCTAGTTAGTTCTTTAGTTAGTAATGACTTTTTGTATCATGACTAGCCCAAAGACAAAGAAAACAATATTTCTTTCGTAAACCCTACTTGTAAACCAAGAAGTAACGCAGCAACTCTAGTAAGTAGTTCCTATCTAGTAAGTTAAATAATCAATTTCTACACTGTACTTGTTGTGTATTAATAATAATTTGTGGCAATAACCAGAATAATGCAGTAATTTTCAATTGCATTATGTATGAGAGGAGTCTCCAACAACACAGATAACACTGATTTAGCTGGTGTTAGGTCAACCAATTTTTTGTAGTTTTAGCTTATAATTGAATTATAGTTCCGTTTGTTTACTATGTAAATTAAAACTAAAATTTCAAATTGCCATTAGTTAACACTAAATAAATAATTATTTGCTTTTTATAGACCATACATTAACACTAAATAAATAATTATTTGCTTTTTATAGACCATACAGGAATCATGTGTTATTCTACGCATAGCAAAAGGAAACTTTTCTAGATTTTGCAGAAATGGATGAAGGAAAACTATGGATAAACCTTGTTCAGGTTTTATGTATTAACATAAGGAAATAATAATAGAGAATGTTATAGTTATATCAAATAATAATGATGCAACTACATAAATATAAAAATATAAATAGGGATTAAATTTGACGTAAAATAAAAATTTTTCAGGTATAAATTGCTAAATATTTATGTACTACGTTTAAGTTCACTGTACATGAGTAACATGAGAAGATTCAGTATACATTTTAAGTTATCAGTAAAGTAATACTGCTTCTGCAAAAGTAAATCTTTTACTTTAACTTAAATAAATTAATTGTATGATCTTTCAGATCAATTTGTATTTTATTAATTTTAACATCAATCATTTACTTTCATCTCTCATTCACAACCCAGCCAGCCAGCCAGTCAGTCCAGTGGGATTTATTCAAGAATTATAATAATGAAGAATCTGAATCTGCCGTTCTACTAAAACCATCTGTTTGTTGCTGAAGAGTACATTACAACTGTACCAGCGGCCCTGGTCAGCTAATGTACCGTAATTATACTTGTAATATGTTCTTGTTCTAATTCAATATTTAATCTTACCACTACAGGCTTGTTCGATTAATGTGGCTTTTTTTATAAATATGAATTACTATAGCACTGGAAAAATGTCAAGCCTAAATGGGATTCAAATTAGGCTTTTATGATTTGGCAGACATACAGGTAGAATGTGATTGAAATGGGTGTTTTATCTAAATTATGCTTATTCATAAAGTACATTACAGTTATTTCTTTATTTATATAATTAATTATGTTCGAGTATGATAAGTGATATTCTATACATATATAAAAAGGCGATTTTAACAGGCATGAACAAAATATTGTACTTTTTTTAAAGTCAAAATTTATAAAATGTAACTCAGGTGAACAACTATAATTTAAAACATGTACTTAAAAATGTTACTAACTTTTAAATAAATTACTACTGTTATAGCCCATCCAAAGATGAAGGTTTTTACAAGTCAGGTTGATCTTCAGAGTTTTCAAGAAGCAGTTTATTGTGGTGTACCAATACTTGGTGTACCGATGTTTGGTGACCAAGATTTCAATGCTAAAACTTTATTGACTGCTGGTGCTGGATTAAAGGTTGAATTTCAGGACATGAATTATGAAGCTGTGTACAAAAACCTAAAACAGCTTCTCACAAATACAAAGTCAATATTCTTTTAGGTTGAATACAAAAATTATTAAACTCTTTTAGATGTAAGTCAAGATATTTTCTGAAATCCGAATCATATCTAATTGGGAAAAGAAAGGCAGTCAGAGAGAACTATATAAGATAGTTTGTATTTAGCTATTGGATGGAATTAATTAGTATGGTTGCACCCAGTTTGTCTTTTAGCCCAACAATGGAGGTTCGATAGACACCAGATAGGAAACAATGTCCCTGTATAGATCAGTAGGAAAAACTAACCCCCTCCCCAAAAGTAGATAAATTTGAAGAATTCATTGCTCAAAGTTTGGTCCCTACAATCCTACTCCAGCTCATATCCAGCGGGAATTTTACCAAACACAATAGAAAGAAAAGAATTAACAACTCAGAAAAGAAGAATGAATATGAAAAAGAAATTCAACTACTGAAGACAAATGTAAAATAAAAGTACTAAATCTCCAAAAATAAATAATTGTTAAAATTGATTGATGACTGTTCTTTTATCAGAAACGAAAAATGAATAAAAAAATTCTGAATGATTGGCTTAATTACTAGAAAAGAAATTCAACTTGAAAATAAACTTAGGCAAAGGTTATGAACTGTGGCATAAAGAGAGATAATGGAAAATTAAATAATAAGATAAAGTAACATAACATACATAAAATTTGTCTATCTAATGTCTGTATAATAATTAAAAATAATGTTTCCTAAGTAATTTTTTCGTATTTATTAATTCAATAAAGTTATTGTTACAAAAATTATACCTTACAATTAGAGAGAGAGAGAGAAAGTGAGAAAGAGAGAAAGAGAGAAAGAGAGAAAGAGAGAAAGAGAGAGAGAGAGAGATTATCATTAATAACTAAAGATAAACCAATGTCAGCTGCGGATACTGCAGTCTGGTGGGTGGAATATGTACTAAGACATAAAGGTGCTTCATTTTGATGACTTTATTGTCAGTTTATTATGTTTCAATTATTGTGATTCAGAGTTTATTTTCAAGAAAAATTAACACTAAGAAAATTAAAAAAACTAAAATGAAGAGATTTCTTTCAAAAGTATTGCAATGTAAGCGGAAATATTTTTCAAAAATTTATTGCTTATCTCATCAATGACAGGAGACGAGTTATTCTTAAGAGATTTAATAAAGTTTAAAATTTCTATTACTTTCATGGGAGATAGAAAAAAGGAGTATGGAAAATTTATTTCCATAACAGGGTATGGATTAGTGGAGGGTGCTGGATTATTAAGATTTTCATTTAATTTTTCTGTGTATCTTTTACCTACGTGTGCAAAATGGGTGTTTAAAATATTGGGATCTATAGTAGGTTTTGATCTTCAGTTACTTCCAGTTCATTGCATCTTTTCAAGATTGCTTTATAACCGGTACCCACCTCGTTCTTTTGATCGTTCAAACATAATAATTTTTCATTGTCTGCGCTTTTTATGCTTTTCTATAAGTCCTCTTCTGGAAAGAATCCCTTTGTTGTTCCTTCTAGATTCTTCCTTTTTTATTTCCTCTCTCTTATTTCTGGAAGCTTCTCTAACTGTTAAATTATTTAAAAGTATTTGGTATCAATATTACAAATGTCATGATATCAGTATCCACTGTTTTTGTAATACAGCAAGTGCTTTATTTATGTTTATTTCAAATTGTCAATTTATATACCATAATGATTATTGTGTGTGTACCTAATATACTCAGTACATCATTTGTTTGCTTAAATTTCTATTTAAACTATTATTTTCGTGTATTTTTGAAAAATTATCTTTTTTAAAAGATTGCAAAAGATAACTTTCCTGGTTTTTCACTTGACAGATTTTTCTCAAAATCTCAAATCAATAGGTTTTAAAATATTAATGACCTAATTACGCAGTAACTCTATAAATGCAAATATCAGAATGTTAGTAAAAACAAATTTCGGTTTAATATAATCTCTGTGATCCATGATGGTTTTATCTTAAAAATCATGGACAAAATTAAAAAGTGGAGAGGTAGTTTTCAATTTTTTAATTTCTGGCTTTGTATAATAGTTGTAGAAGATTGAGGTTTAATAAGATGAAAATGCTTTGTAAAGTTATTCAGAATTCCAAAGTTTTAAGTCAGTCTGCAGATATTTCTGAACAGTTTTTGCCTTGTACCTCAAAAAAACTTATAAAAAATTTTGAAAAAATTTAAACTATAGGAAGATGAAACAAAAAACAAAAACCATTTTAATTTTAAGAGGTGGTACTTGATTTTTTGTTTTTGAAAATTGTTTTCATTATTTATACATTATAGAAAACAAATTTGATTATGCATTATATTTTGTAGATGAACAAAACTATATTGGTCTTTCATGGCATTTTTTGAGGATTTTTTTTATAAGTATATTTTCTATAACTATAATTTCTATAATGAACAATATTAAAAAAATTAATTAGATAAAAAAATTACTGTTAAAGGAAAAACAAACCAATAAAAAGATTTAACACAATATTTAAAAAATGTGATTTTTATTTTATGTAATATAATTCTATCAATTATATTTCAAATACAGAATGGTTATATTTGTATGTATGTTTTGTTTATTATTATTATTATATTTCATGATCACATAGGATTACTTCAGTCAGTCTATTATCCAAGTCCCTTTGATGGGACTGTTTGGGCCTTGTGGTCCTCCCAGTCCTTTATCATACGTGCCGATCTTTGTAGTGTCCTTTTCTAGTGTTGAAAATGTTTGAGTTATTTTTTTCTTGTGAGTGTAAAGTTAGTGCTTTTGTTCTTGATTTTCTTATTTAATTTTATGTTACAAAAATAAAATAACCTGTATATTCTGGGGTGTCTTCTGGTGTAAGGCCGATTTCCTTCAGATACTCTTCTCTGATCCATCTGCATCCTGCCTTAGTGTTTTTCGAATTGAGATTGTACTGTAAAAACTGTTTCAGAAATCTTGATTCTTGCATCCTTGAGATATGTCCAAAGAATCCTAGTCTCCTCTTGTGGGTGGTATCAGTGATGCTTTCTAACTTTTTGTACACAACTTTGTTGGGCACAGTCCACCACTGCATGTCTTTCTGGTATTTTTATTGATGCAGATTGTTCCAATTCTTCTTCCAATTTTCTGGAGTCTTTCTGTCTGTTTGTTCAGGTGGATGAGTGTTTCTGCTGCATAAGTGACTTCTGGTTTTACAAGTGTATTTCAGTGTCATATTTTTGCATTTATTGATAGGCATTTTTTATTGTAGATGTACCAGGTTAATCTTTGAGCTTTAGCTAGCTTGGTTCTTCTTATTTAGATTGAGGTTTTTTCGTTTAGATCGTTTGTTATTATTTCTCCTTGATATTTAAACTGGGTTACTATTTTGATTTTATTATCGTTTATGTTGACTTCTTTTAATTGTGTAAGTGACATAATTGCTATCTTTTGAAATGATATTTTGAGACCAATTTTATTTGGAATGTTTTGATATTCTAATATCTGTGATTTAGTTTTGTTGATGTCATTTGCTGCCAGTGCCAAGTCGTCAGGAAAACCAAGATAATTAATTTTGTTTTTTCAGCTTATTTTTACTTTGGGGGGCATTTTTTGAGCTATTTCCTCGTTACCACTTCTGGAACACGGTTGAGTAATAGCAATGATAGCCCATCGCCTTGGCTTTGATCTCAAATGGTTTCGAGAGCTCGTCTCTGAATTTTACCTTCAACTTAGTGTTTGTGAGGGTCAGTTTAGTCATGTTTATTAATTTGGTATGTGTTATTGGTATGTATAATTTGCTATGTTTATTACTTTGCTATGTCCGAGGTGTCTTAGAATTTTTAGTAGGAATTCTCTGTGGATGCAGTTATAAGCTTTCTTGCAATCTACAAATGTCATCACCATGTCTGTTTCTTTTCCTATTGTAATCCATTATTAGCTTGAAATTCATGATCTGGTCTGGATAGCTTTTCCAAAGATTGAAACCTCGCTGGTATTCTCCTAGTTCTTTCTTGAGTTGTGAACTGATCCTGTTGAGGATGATTCGAAAGAATTTTGTATGTTGCGTCTAGGAGTGAGATTCTGCTATAATTAATAGGATCTGTATGTCTCATTTGTGTAGCAGATGAATTAGAGCTGTCATACAGTGTTCTGGTAGTTCTCATTGATCCAGATGTTGACAAGCTAAGGAAAATTTTTGCTGATCTTCCTGCATGTCTCCAGATCTCTACAAAAGTCTCATCTAACACAGTGCTTGGTGGACTTCTTTTATTGCGGGAGGGTTTATGTTTTCTGGTGGTGTTATTGGGGTGAAATTTAGGTGTTCAGTCGGTTCTTCAATTTTTTTTTTGTCTTCAGTCATTTGACTGGTTTGATGCAGCTCTCCAAGATTTCCTATCTAGTGCTAGTCGTTTCATTTCAGTATACCCTCTACATCCTACATCCCTAACAATTTGTTTTACATATTCCAAACGTGGCCTGCCTACACAATTTTTTCCTTCTACCTGTCCTTCCAATATTAAAGCGACTATTCCAGGATGCCTTAGTATGTATATATTTTTCCAAATGCTTCTTTCTTCATCTATTTGCCGCAATACCTCTTCATTTGTCACTTTATCCACCCATCTGATTTTTAACATTCTCCTATAGCACCACATTTGAAAAGCTTCTAATCTTTTCTTCTCAGATACTCCGATTGTCCAAGTTTCACTTCCATATAAAGCGACGCTCCAAACATACACTTTCAAAAATCTTTTCCTGACATTTAAATTAATTTTTGATGTAAACAAATTATATTTCTTACTGAAGGCTCGTTTAGCTTGTACTATTCAGCATTTTATATCTTTTATATCGCTCCTGCTTCGTCCATCTTTAGTAATTTTACTTCCCAAATAACAAAATTCTTCTACCTCCATAATCTTTTCTCCTCCTATTTTCACATTCATTGGTCCATCTTTGTTATTTCTAATACATTTCATTACTTTTGTTTTGTACTTGTTTATTTTCATGTGATAGTTCTTGCATAGGACTTCATCTATGCCATTCATAGTTTCTTCTAAATCCTTTTTACCGTCGGCTAGAATTACTATATCATCAGCAAATCGTAGCATCTTTATCTTTTCACCTTGTACTGTTACTCCGAATCTAAATTGTTCTTTAACATCATTAACTGCTAGTTCCATGTAAAGATTAAAAAGTAACGGGGATAGGGAACATCCTTGTCGGACTCTCTTTCTTATTATGGCTTCTTTCTTATGTTCTTCAATTGTTACTGTTGCTGTTTGGTTCCTGTACATGTTAGCAATTGTTCTATCTCTGTATTTGAACCCTAATTTTTTTAAAATGCTGAACATTTTATTCCAATCTACGTTATCGAATGCCTTTTCTAGGTCTATAAACGCCAATTATGTCAGTTTTTTTTCTTAGACTTCCTTCTACTATTAATCTGAGGCCTAAAATTGCTTCCCTTGTCCCTATACTTTTCCTGAAACCAAATTGGTCTTCTCCTAACACTTCTTCCATCTCCTCTCAATTCTTCTGTATAGAATTCTAGTTAAGATTTTTGATGCATGAGTAGTTAAACTAATTGTTCTGTATTCTTCTGATTTATCTGCTCCTGCTTTCTTTGGTATCATGACACTTTTTTTGAAGTCTGACGGACTTCCCCTTTTTCATAAATATTATACACCAGCTTGTATAATCAATCGCTTCCTCACCTGCACTGCGCAGTAATTCTACAGGTATTCTGTCTATTCCAGGAGCCTTTCTGCCATTTAAATCTTTTAATGCTCTCTTAAATTCAGATCTCAGTATTGTTTCTCCCATTTCATCCTCCTCAACTTCCTCTTCTTCCTCTATAACACCATTTTTTAATTCATTTCCTCCGTATAACTTTTCAATATATTCCACCCATCTATCGACTTTACCTTTCGTATTATATATTGGTGTACCATCTTTGTTTAACACATTATTAGATTTTAATTTATGTACCCCAAAATTTTCCTTAACTTTCCTGGATGCTCAGTCTATTTTACCAATGTTCATTTCTCTTTTCACTTCTGAACACTTTTCTTTAATCCATTCTTCTTTCTCTAGTTTGCACTTCCTGTTTATAGCATTTCTAAATTGCCGATAGTTCCTTTTACTTTCTTCATCACTAGCATTCTTAAATTTTCTACGTTCATCCATCAGCTGCAATATATTGTCTGAAACCCAAGGTTTTCTACCAGTTCTCTTTGTTCCCCCTAAGTTCGCTTCTGCTGATTTAATACTTTCCTTTTTAACATTCTCCCATTCTTCTTCTACATTTTCTACCTTATCTTTTTTACTCAGACCTTCACAATTTAGGAGTTTGAAATATTTAGCTAGGATTTCCGTGTTGTCTTTATTGTTACGGGCCAGTTTACTGCTTCATTTTTTATTAGCATGGTTGGGATTCACATTTTTTGAGGCAATTTTTGAAGGTTTGTAATAGTCTCTCAACTGAGAGATTCTTCTATTGACTAAAGTGTATCTTTATGGTGTGGTCTTTTTATTCTCCTTGGTTCAGGTGTAAGTTTATGTATGTTTTGTTTAAATAAGTTAAATTTTTTCTTTGTTATACTGAATATTTGGAATATGAGCAGAATATTGTTCTGTACACACACACACACACACACACACACACACACACACACACACACACACACACACACACACACACACACACACACACACACACACACACACACACACACACACACACACACACACACACACACACACACACACACACACACACACACACACACACACACACACACACACACACACACACACACACACACACACACACACACACACACCGCTCGCACTTCTGGAGTTTTGGTGTGTGTAATCTTCACACGAATAACTAACTAATAAGAGATTTCTAGATATTTTGAAAGTCAACCTTAAAAGGGATGAAAACTATACATGAAAAATAGATATTATATGTTGCTGTAATATTTTCCCTCTTCAGCATTTATAAATATATCTACTTTTAGCAAACATATAATAAATGTTTGCTAGTATTGAATATTAAAAACTTGATATAAAAATTGTGTAAAAGAATTAATATTTAAATATTAAATATTTTTATTAATTGATAATATAATTTTTTCTTGGCCAGGCATGGCACTTTTTCATACACTACCAAGTTTCACCGAGCTGATATTTATATACAGTTAAAATATTTACACGAATATTTTAACTATTTATTTTTTATATAACAATACTATATTATATTATTTCTTTTACGTATCCAAAGGGGTTCATAATAAGGAAATAATTTTCTTAAATCTATTTTCCATGACATTTTTAAAATTATACATCAATAAATTATGTATATTTGAATGTTAAAATACCATCAAAACTTGAAATGTTTATTTCTTATTTATGCTATAAATATGCGATATAACTAATAAGTTTCTTAAGTCTATATTAATTAAGATGTACAAATAGAGCAATAAATAACCTTTGTTAGCTTTTTTAAAAATAAAGTTTACCTTTATTCTTCAGTATTCAGTATAAATCCTAATATTCGTATTGCCACAATTGTGCCAATAAAGCACCCAATGTGTGGCAATATGCTCGATCTTTCACCCTTTTTTCTTCTGCTCCTGTTTGCATCTTCAGTTTTCGCATCAGGGTGAAATCGGACTTTATGACAGACATTTCTTGCTTCACAAACGTCGTCCTTTTGTTTTGTATTTTTTTTTAATATCGATGTAGGCATTATGTAATGATGTAGGTATAATGATGTAGGTATAATGATGTAGGTATAATGATGTAGGTATAATTATATTTTTAAATGAAAAAAATTTATTAATAAATTTTGCAACTAAAAACTGATAATTTTGATTAATTTGAAAATTTATGCTTAATTTATGCTGTTAATTTAGTTAATGAATTTACTAAAGAATTATGTATTAAATTTGTTTTCCATTTCCATAGTAACACAAATGAATCAATATCTTAACAATGTAAATAATTTTGTCGTGCAAATTTATTGTTTATACCAGGGGTGGCCAACTTTTCTGTATATAAGATCGACTTTTTATCTTAAAAGTGTGTCGCGCGCGACGAAAGGGGGAAGAAGGTGTGTGAAATGCATACTATGTTTATACACTGTGTTTCAGTATAAGGTGCATTCCAGCGAGGTACGGGTAGATAAGTAAAATATATTATTTTTTAATTCGCTTATTAAGTTTTCGAGATATAGGCTCACGAAGAAAATAAATTTCCAGACCCGACTTTTGATAGCAGCATTCCGTACATGCGGTACCTAAAAAATTCGATTTTCCGACGCTTTTTCAAGATAGATTTTTACTAATTTAAAAAGCAATTTAATTTTTTTTTTATCGACTGCAATGTTTAAGTTGTTGTACTATTTGTTCGTAAATATGAAAAAGTTTTAATAAAAATGCACATTACGGGTGAATTTGATTGCAGTATTTCACTTTATTTTTTGTTGGGCCAGGAAAATTTATAATGAAATGACTTACTAATAATCTATCAATAGCTCGCCGAGTACACCTCGTACTGAAATATAGATATACGGCTTATCTATCTACGTAAAAAACAACAACAACAATAATTATTTAAAGGGCCAAAAAACTCACGTCCAGGGGAATTAAAAGAACATGGATAATTATTAACAATATTTATTCATTCAAAGTAGCTACGGATAAATACAGATTTACAATTTATTTTGTTGCCTTAACATTAATGGGAAGACTGAGTTTGCATGTCTCTAACCAAGGAATCATAAATAATAATAATAATAATTATTAATAATAATAATAATAATAATGAGTCTTCAGTATGGGAATCAGTCAAGACAGAACGTTGTTTAGTCTTCGTTAGCTTCAAGTATGAAAATGCCGATTCGCATAGGTATGTTGATCTGAAAGAATAGACATTTATTCGCTACATTTGGTGATACTGGGATATTTTTCTCGGTTGACATATTTCCAAAAATCTTCTTCAAATTTTCTGGCTTGTAAGATTAAGTCGGTTTATAAAATTATAATTTATTTTCTAATGCCCTTTGATCCATATGAAATATGTCTGAAATTTTTTTGCTAATGCGTTTCACAGTTAAATCTTTTTTAAAAGGAAAAGATATAAATTCCACAATTTCTTTAATTTTTTCAAAATCCTAGAATTTTACCTCAAAATCTTCAATTACTTTTTGGATTTCCGCGACGTATTTGTCGATATTATAATTAATATTTTTATGTTTTTGTAAGTTATCTGCCATATTTGGAAAGATTATTTTTTCAGATCTTCTATTAGCAAAATAAATTTTGTTTTATATGCGTCTATGCAGCTGATCATATCAATTACTGTTTTATTTTTACCTTGCAATTCTAAATTTAAACGACATAATATAGAAGTAAAATCGGTAAGAAATGCTAAATCGCTAAGCCAAGTTTCATCATTTAAATTTTCACAGTTTCTATCTTGTTCGTGAAGAAAATCTGTAATTTCAGACAATAAATCACCAAATTGCTACAGAAATTTACCTCTGCTTAGCCATCTGACATCGGTATGCAGTAATAATTCAGGTTGGCCTTCATCGAGCTGCAGTTGGCAGAGACGCCGTTTGAGGGAACTTTCTCAAATTGAATTAACAATTTTAAATGCTATGTCATCACCTCTTTTGTGTTTAGTCTCTTGCTAGCTAACACTTGCTGGTGAATTATGCAATGATAGCTCAAAAAGGCTGGAAATTCATCTTCATTTTGACATAGGGCTATAAATCCATTTCTGCAACCTATCGTTGCAGCTGCGCCATCCGTTGTTATTGAGACTAATTTAAAAAGTGGTACTTTCAAATCACCGAGCAAGTTTTTAAAGGCTTTTAGATATGTCTACACCTCTAGTCGTTTCCTTCAAAGAAATCATACTCAACAGTTCTTTATATTGGTTTTTAAGGATGTAAAAAAAACCATACGAACGAAAACAAGTAATTGTGCTGTATCACTTATCGATTCATCACACTGAAGGGAAAAACAAGAACATCTATTAAATTAATATCATTATATAACTGCTCTTTTACATTCCCACTCGTCCTTTCAATTCGTCGCATCACTGTGTTTCGAGACCATTGTAGATCTTGAATTGCAGCAACAATTTCACTCTTGTTCTTAAAATTGTTAAAAAGTGAATCTGACATTTCCAAAAAAATTTCCTTTACAAATTCACCGTCGGAAAATGGCTTACATTTTTTTGCTAAGAGATAGCTTACTTTGAACAATGCAGTAGTTACTGCTTGGGACCTTGGCTTTTTAAAAACGCTTTGTCGATTCGTTAATTGAGTTTAAGAACCCTAACTTTATGTTTTTTCAGTTCAGAATTTGGTGGATAATCTGTTTGATACTCGTTACGTAAAGCTAAAAAATGTCTCTCCAGATTACCCTTTTTAGCAATGACTAAAAGGGTAAGGCATATTAAACAACAACTTTTATCATTCACCGTTGTAAAAAAGTAATCGAATTCCCATTCTTCATTGAAGCGATCAATTTTCGATTTACTACTCGTGTCCATGGGTATACTAGAATGCAAAGAAATATGACAAATTAAAGAATAAATATTGAATTAAATATTTTCCTAGAAAATTCAAAAAATCATGAACTGCGGCAATTATCTCAGTTACATTGAGAGAAATAATAACAATACTGCATATTACGATCGGAGACAGCAAAACAAGTATATTAAAATCTAATATAGATATATTCAAAGTTACAAGAAGTATGTTAAAGTTACAATATATTTATTACGGTTTACAATACCGACTTAGAATTGTTATTCCTAATATATTTGTAATACTGTCCCTTATTTTTCTCTCGGTGTAATGACCGCAGTTTAGATATCTGTTGCCGAGAATGCTCACTTATCAAGTAAATAGGTAAGAAAAGCAATTTAATTTAAAACAAAGAAAAGGTACTTACGTTTTAAACAGAAGAATTCTAGGAATTTATGACCTTGGCAAATTCCCAGAATGCATTAAACTATTGCTAGAAAGTTTTTGTTTTCTACAATCGCTTCAAAGTCCATGGTACACGGAATTCCACCCCAGATATTGCGAGCGATCGACCAAAATTGGCCTCGCGATCGACCGGTCGATCGCGATCGACTTGTTGGCCACTCCTGCGGTAGGGGACCTCCTTTTTCTTTTTCCTGTTTAGCTTCAACTTTTAAAAAATACAATACGCCATACATGTTATAAGACTAGAAAATAAAAAATATGTAGTAAAACCCAGAAAAAACATGTTGAAACTCTGAAAAAAGATATGGTAGCCTTTATTCTGCAATAAAAGACAAATGTTCTGAATAGAGTATCTGGTTTCACTTATAATTTTGACATTATTCTAGACAAGAAAATGATGTCGATAGACATGTTGATGAACCATATATGGGTCAATGTTTGATAATTGTGTGAGGTCATCCTATTTCTACCAAAGAAGAACCGCCAAAGAAAAGATTTAAACTTCAACTAATATTCCAGCTGATGTTAAGTTTGGATAAATATTAACATCAGCCTGAATAGTGTTTCATCAAAAAACAAAAATGTAAAATTCCAAATTGTAAAGTATCTACAAGACTGAAAAAAACAAAGCGTTATTTTATTTAAGTTTCAATAACAAAAATAAATGCTTTATGAAACATTATACTGATGAACATATTTTGGCTATTTATTTGTTAATATAATGTCAAGGGATTACAAAATAATTATTGTTTTCAGGGTTTTTAGAATATTTAACATTGAACTCAGAATATAGAACTCATTGTTGGATAAAGGATTGTAAATCATTTAAAAAAATTTGTGGCTTATCAAAAATATAGTATTAAGTTTTAATAGTCTGATTATTCTATTTTTGATTAATATAGTGCTTAGAAAAGTGTTTTAAAAAACTACAATAAAAATAATTTATGTGATTTATCCATTAAAATTATGTAAAATTTTTATTTTTTCAGTTTTATCAAAATTATAGTTTTTTCATTTGTTTTACAATTAAGTAATTTTGTAATAATAACAAATAACATGTAAATAATTCAGAACCTAATAGATGGTAAATAAAGCATAAAAGTAGTTTTGTCAGCCATATAAAAAACATTTCTACATAATTTAAAAACCAATTTTTTAACTTTTTTAATAGAAAATTTTTTTTTTAAATTTGAAAATTCATGCATTGTAGGGTTAATATATGATAAAATAAAATTACAATGAAATTGTAAACTGCAAGAGTCTCAAAGATATCATTTCTTCTAACCAAAATACAAAAATGTTTGTAACTTAGTAAAATTGTTTTTAAAAAATATGTCAAAAAAGATAAGACACTACATTTATATTAATAAAATCTGTTTTATTTAGAATTTTCTTTAAAACAAAATACATGTTAAATATATGTTATAGACAATATAGATAATAAACAATGTTTAAGCGTTCCATATATTAAGCAAAAAATAGAAAAGTTTGTTACAAAACAATCATAAAAATTGTATTATTTACTTAAATGTATTCAATATAAATGAGTTTTGTAACAAATTTTCTATTTTTTGCTTATTACGGAACGCTTAAACATTGTTTATTATCTATTACTGTCTAATAAATAACTAATAACTAATAATAATAACTAATAAATAAAGGAAGTCACTGTGCTGTCTATATCAATTAAGATGTACAAATAGAGCAATAAAAAACGTTTCTTACTTTTTAAAAACAAACTTTACATTTATTCGTCATCACCAAATATTATTGATATTACTCTTATTATAATGATCGTACCGAAGAACATCCCGACCTTGGTCAGGATGTTTTTTGTTACACCTTTATCTTGATTTTTGACGTAGAATCTTAACTTTTCCAATCTGGATGAAATGTAACTTTTACTTTACAATACAAATCTCTCGTTCGACAAACATCACAGTCATCTTTATGAAGTGAACTTTCTTTTAATGCAGATTTCGGCTTTTTTTTTTAAAAGCAAAATTTTATGAAAATTTATAAAAAAAAATTGATCAACGCGAAGTGTTTTACTACAAATAACTTTAAATTTTAACTTAAATTTCAATCTTAATCGCAAAATGTATACTGAAAATTTACTTATAAAACTAAAGCCATATGTAATAAATTAGTTTTTCGTTTCCATAGTAACACAAATGAATCGATATCTTAACAATGTAAATAATTTTGTCATGCAAATAAATCAAGGAAGTCACAGCTGTCTATATCAATTAAGATGTACAAATAGAGCAATAAAAAACGTTTCTTACCTTTTTTAAGGACAAACTTTACATTTATTCGTCATCACCAAATATTATTGGTATTACTCTTATTGCAATGATTGTTCCTATGAAGCAGCCAAATGTTCATCGGTACAATCATTACACTTTTACCATGTTTTTTGACGTAGAATCTTAAATTTTTTGCATTTAAATTTTTTTTTTAAAAATGCATAAATTATGAAAATTTATTTAAAAAAATTGTAACTCGTTTAAGAAAATTTTGATCTTCAACGCGAAATGTTTTGCAGAAAAAAATTTCGCGTTGAAGACGCAAAATGACGCTTCATTGATGCTAAAAGACGCGAAATGATATTTTATCTTAAATTTCATTCTTAATCGCAAAATGTATACTGAAAATTTACTTAAAAAACTAAAAAAATATGTAATAAATTAGTTTTTCTATGTAATAAATTTAAATATCTTGAGAGATCATTACTTGTAATTGTAACGAAAAACAAAATTGGACCGAAAGACTTAATAAATTATTTATAGTGCTACAAGTAACCAAAAATACTTGCAACAAAAAATCGCTCTCGATTAACACTAAAATTAGACCTTACAAAACTGTGGTTAAACCAGTAATTACTTGAGCGAGCGAGACTTTATTTAGATTAAATCAGAAAAATAGAACTGAACCTTTGTTTAAAATTGAACGCCAGATTCTTAGAACCTGCATATACAAAAAATATAAACACGAAAATCAGTACAGATTATTGCCTAATAAATTTTTGTACGAAAACTTGGAATCCTTAATAGATACTATAAAATAGCGAATTTCTTTCTGTGCGCACTTACGATTATCGCAGGATGGGATTACTAAGAGAATTATCGATCGATTTTGGTTTTTAAAAAATCCGCTATTATGGATCAATGAAATTAAAGAAGACATGCAAGAATTAAATTTGACTTAACGAATTTGACTTAATAAATCCGAAAAATTAAAATTTTTTATTAAAGATCCGAGTAAGAACTTTTAATTATACAAAAAGGGTTTATTCAGAAGAGGATAGTAAAGCAAGATCATTAAGAATGATTAAATATTGGGAGAAAGTAAAAGCTAAGAACTTAAAGGCCAAAAGATCGGTAACAAGTATTTTTCATATAAACAAGTGATTTTACTGCATATTCCTCACTATTCCACCACCACCCATCTTTCATTCATTGCCTACTACGATCACACTTTAATATAACCTAACTTTGCTCCGTCATCTTGGAATTTTTCTTTTTTCCCTGTGAGAAATTCCTTTTTCTCTCGTCCTGTTGGACCGGGAGATTTGAAATTCCACAGGGTATTGTATTTATTTTTTTTCGCTGTAAATATTAATTATTTATTTCAAAGGTTGGTAGCACATAAGCTGTGGATTTGTGACGTCATAGGTGAGCGGTAGAATTAAATAAATAAAAAACTACGGAAGGCGGCTGACTGACACCTTGATGCATTCCTCGCTAAAATATTTGGGGAAGCTAAAGAGTTTCTCTCTCTCTCTCTCTCTCTCTCTATATATATATATATATATATATTAATCTTACTCTATTTTAATTTATAAATAAGGAAATAGATTTTTTATCTTTTTTATTTCTAAAATGTTTTTTCAAATCTATCAAAACCGATTTAAATTCTGTGATTTAATAATTGCAGAACTTACACGAAATTAGTCAGAACAACTAATAAAACTGACCACATGCACACGATTTATCGCCCTTAGGTCATCCTTTATTGCTTGTTTTCTCCATCCTTCTGACAGCTTCCACCTCTGATTCCAGAGTTTTCCAGGATGTCTGAGGCCTCTGAAATGGAATCTTCCGATTGATTCATCTCTGCAACAGATAACGGAGGACGCTCCGTCGTTAGATGATACCGACCCAGATGGTGAAGTGAGCACTGCGTTAGAATATTGGCTTGATGCATTCCTCGCTAAAATATTTGGGGAAGCTACAGAGCTCACCCTCTCCTTAAGAAGCCTCTTAGCATTCGGGGGGTTCCATTGATGCTTGTCCAACACTCTCTTTTCCGATTAACATTACGTTGTCTTATTTGCAGATTCCCTGAATGGAGATTTTCTCTATAATGACTTTTACCGTCGGAGAATTATGTTTTAATTTCTTCTGCGGTTTAGCTTCATTTTCCTCCATTTTTTGTCTGGTCAAAGGCTCATTTCTAGGTTGGTTTGAGACATTTTTTCTCCGTCGTTTTCGGACTAGTTTCTCTAAACGGTCGATTTTTCAATTAGTCATTATTAATAAATCGTTACAAAAGAGTCTACTGCTTTTTAGGTTTGAAGAAGCTGCAAAAACCTAAGCATAAGACGCAACGTTCGGTGATCTGTTACGCACGATTTTTCTAACTTCGAAGTAGCTGACCGTTTAAATGTTTTTCCTTCTTAGATTACTACTTCCTCCTAAATCAGACAGCTATGCAATCTTGCAGATCGATGCCCATGGCAGTTGACAAAAACCGGCGGATCCGTGTAGCGGTCATCCGGCTATAACGGGTCACCACAAGGACAGATCTCTTTCCTAGAGCATCGCATCGCACCGCAGTATGTCCGAATTTCTGACATCCAAAATACTGCATCGGAGTCGGAATGAATGAACGGTCATCTAGTCTACAAAAATCAACCTTTATTTTTCGGGGATAATCGGGTTTGTTAAACATTAGACATGCGACGCGGAAGGTACAACTTCTCTTTTTTTGTGTGTTTACTCATCGACATGCAACAACTCCTTGTAAATATAGTTCCTCTACGATTTCGTCTTCTGTGCTACTCCCTTGGAGTTATTAAGCGTAAATGCGGTAAAATCTGAGTCTATAAGTCTATATTCCCGGCTTTGAGTAGCCTTGATGATTGAAGGTCGTTGACGGTTTCAACAAACCGTACTGTAGCAGTTTTATTTGACTCCTTAACTGAACTTCCTGCAATTTCTGTGATTCCTTGAGCTATCGCAACGACTGATCTTAGTAAAATATCCACTCCTTCTTTCCTCTTTATCACCAAACAATTTGGCAACACCTCTCTACACTTTGGTCAAAGCTTAGTTCAATATTTCTTTTCAATATCACCAAACTCGACTTTTTTCTTTCGCTTGGCTTGCGAAGATAAAGGCTCTTCTGGACGAGGGTTTTCGTCTGGACCGTCTGCCACAGAAATCATGGAAGATACCTTTCTTGATTGAAGTGAGGCAAGCCAATATGTTGCAAGGTGCTGGAGGATGGGTGATCGGGCGTGCCCCGAATCATCGATCCGGTCTGAATTCCCCAGTCACTCGCCTTTCACCTGACTTCCAAATCAGGTACTGCCTGACTGGCTATTCCGACATCCTAGAGCTCGCATGTAGCAGTAAAGGCTCTGATATTCTTACGCATGGCACAATCCCTATCAAGACCCAAAGTAACTGACTCAAGTTGAACGGTGCAAGCATTCGACAGAGCAAGGTCACATCAGCTTACCTCCAAACCGGTTTCTACTAACGGGAAGGGTTAACATTCACCGTTCGCATTCCGCTCAAGATAAATCAAACAGATCACGGTTATTCCTCTCGCATCCGCTACAAGCAACGAAAGCGAGAATATAACCGCGACTTTCTCGGGCAGTTCGGGACCGCCAATCCCGTACTACACAGGGGTGCTCCTAAGCAATACTATTGCCAGTTGGACAATATAGGTGAAAATACTGAGTACCATGTCGTTCTCCGATCCAAACGTGTGCGTAGATGTAACTGCACGAACGCGGGGTTGGATTTTGTTCAAGGCGTTATTATCATGAGTAGGGATAACTTATGTTTAATTTCTAAACTTTCTTCAGTAGGCCTATATCTGAGTTTGTAAGATATACAAATGTAAGAAGTTTGACATCTATTTAAAAGTTAACTACGTATATAATAATGTTATATAAAATCACAATAAACGACTACCATGGTGACGAAAACTTTGAAGTAATGGGTATTGAAGTAATATCAGATGGAAATGAAAAATAAAATTAATATAAAGATGATCGCCTACCTTTTTTAAATAAATATATATATATTTTCATCTGTTAACTAGAACGGTTTGGAGATATTTAACTGTAGATGATGCATTATTTTCTTATTAGTAGGATTTTTTAAAGATTTTTTTAGATGCTAAAAATATACGTGAGCAGCAGAAAAAATTATTAACCGAATTAAATATTGACATATTTTTCTAAAAATGTATATTGGAAGATATGGCTGAAAGCAAATAGATTTTATAAAATTTTAAAGAAAATATATTTAAAAAAATGAATTTGGGAAACATTTCTTTTTTTTCTTTTCATACAATATCATATTTTTAATTTTAGTTACAAAATATTCTGTATTATTTTGTGTAATTTTTTAACTTTTTTTCAGTTGAAAAATGTATAATTGATGTTCAGTTAAAGAAAAAAGAAAATATATTATGATACATTTCTCTTCAATTAATAATGGAATTATCAGTTAGATAATTTAATGAATATTTAATATCGGTATGAAAAAATATATATATTTATAAATATAAAAAGGTAATTGCCGTTTTTTTTACTCCAACTACGTCCATTGGAGAAGTGGTAAGTAATTAACTGTTTTTATATTTGTGCAAATCCAACTAATTACAACCAACCTTTGGGTACTAACAGATCTTTGATCTGTTAAATCCTAGTAAAGGCAGCTAGCTACTTTTATACGGATTTGAATACCAGATCGTGGATTCCGGTATTCTTTGATGGTTAGGTTTCAATTAACCGCCCGCTTCAGGAGTGGCTCCAGACACTTTATTTACATTCATACATATCATCCTCTGTACCTTACGGTGGTTTCGGAGGCTAAATAGAAAAAGAGAGGTCTTTGATCTGGAAGTAATATAGAATATCTTGAATTGTCTTATGTAGAAAGGGATACACCGGGGAAAAAATTTAAAATTTTCGTTATTTTCGTAATTTTAATGATGGTATTCCAGAAAACGACAGAAAAATTCATTTGTGATTTTTTTTCAATAAATTCCACGCTCTCCGGATAAAACGAAAAATGTGCGCTAGGTAAAGTTATGGAAACAGGAAGCCCTAAAAATTATTGAATAACATATACCCGACTAATCTATTTGTCATCTACCTAGAATAATTATGAAAACAAAAAAAAAGTTAATCAAGTTTATCTTTTTTACCTTACAAGCGTTTTTCAGGATACGGTAAGTTAGTTAGCGATGTGAAATTTAGTATTACTTTTACTTTTGATGTCGTAGTCATGGCCCAGTGCAGGCTAAACGAGAGGTGACTTTAATGGCCTGCACTTTGACTAACTGACACCGACAGTACAACATAAAAGTACAAGAGTAAATAGTAAAACATCAAATAGTACATAAACTTGTACACCGAGTACCACATAAAATATACAAGTAATATCAAATTTTACGTCACTGAATAATTAATCCGAAAAATGGCTGTAAGATAAGAAAGAAAAAAATTAAGTAGTTTTGTTTTTCATAATTCTTTTAGGTAGATGTGTACAATTAGAGTAGTCGGGTGTTTTTAATAATTGTTTTTTTCTGCAATGTTATTATATGTTTTAAAGTAACTTTTTTTTAGGGTTTTCTTTTAGGTATAACTATGTATGTATTATGATTACAAATGTTTATAAATATTGATCGACAAAGTTACTGATTTTACTACGGTAAAAGTAATGCAAGTAAGTAGCTGTGAATAATGAAAGAATTTGATTAAAAAGAAACTTAAAAATTGTGCTTAAACTTTATAATTAACAAACTACTAAATTACATCAAATAAAAATATAATACGACATTATAAACAAAAATATTATTTTGAACATTTCCAGGTTTTAACTATACATCGAATTATTTAAAATAACACACACGCGTGCGCGCGTAAGTTGTTACTTCTTCACGATGAATATTAAAAAAAAAAAAAAAATACGTTTATTTTATTATACGTATAAAATAATTATTTCACGTATAGATATTTAATGACTCTTGTATTTGGATGTAACTTCCAAATACAGGAGTATTATGAATTATGTTTGGTGTACATGCTTCAAACTACGTGAAACTGAATAATGGCTATTCCAGAAAACGATTAAAAAACACATTTTGCCACTTGTGAAAAAAATTTACAAGTGAATTTTCACGAGAACGAGGAATTTTTCCCTTGTTCTTGTGATAAAATCGAAAAATGTGTGCAAAGTAAAGTTATGGAAAAAAAAAGTCCTAATAAAATAATTATTAAAAACAAATATCCGACTACTCTAAAATAATATAAGTAAGAAAGGCTTCGACATAACATTTATGCAAACCGTAATAAAGCTTACATATGTTAAATACTATATATATATATGTGTGTGCGTGCGCGTTTTACACTGTTTGCTTACAGATTAATCTAAATATTATTCATTGTTGTCATAATCAATGGTTATTTGTTAATAAATGTTAGCGATTTGGTTATTTTTGACAAAATTCATTTCCAAATCATTCATTAAATTTAAATCATAGAAATAAAAATATACTTGTAAAGGTTATTAAGTAAATTTTAAAAATAATAATTTTATTGAAATCAGTTCTTAAATACCGGAATAAGTGATGTAAGTGAACAATTATTGTACCTTAAGCAAGTGACGTTAAATAATATTAACTCTAAAAAAAAACTCTGTTAATAAAAACAGTATTATTATCCCACATCTTCACAGCTTTTACTTTTGCCGGTGACATTCCTTAAACTCGGAGTAATTTATACCAACGAGATTAGGCTTGCTATTGTTGACTAAGTACCTTCCGGGCAACATGGCAGGTGTCAATTACCACGCTCCTTTGCATTAGCGCGTTGGTCTTCCACTGGATCTTCAATTTTTCAAGAATGTTGTGCAAAGTAGATGGTATTATTCCCTCCGCAGATATAATTATCGGGATTGTATAAACTTCTTTATGATTCCGCATTTTTTTAATTTCAAAACCAAGATCTGTATATTTCTGCAGCTTCTCATTCGGTTTAGTGTTTATGTTGTTACTAGATGGGATGGCTACGTCTATTAGATAAGTTACTTTTCTATTTTATCAACTACTACTATATCTGGCTTATTACAGTCGATGGGTTTTGATGTTACAATTCCCTGTTTCCAGAAAATTTTTGCGTTATTGTTCTCCAAAAAGGAGGCTGGCTCATAAGTATAGTAGGGCCCTTTTTGAAACTTTTATCTATCGCAGAGTTCTATGAGTACAATATTTGCCACGTTGTTGTGCCTCCTGGTGTACTCCGTCGGAGCTAGAATCGGACAACCAGAGATTATATGATCTATTGTTTCTTTGTGTTGCATACATAGCCTACATTCGTTGTTGATATTTTCTTTAAGAATGAATCTCTTAAAATGTCTCGTTGCTACTACTTGTTCCTGTCTGCTACATATAAACCCCTCCGTCTCAGAATGTAACTTTCCCTACACAAGCTAATTATTTGAATCTGCTTTGTCGACTCCTTCCTGTTCTAGACGGTGCCTATATCTCCCGTGCAGCTCTTTTCTTCCCCGATCTAGAATTTTATCTGCATTACTCTCCTTCTTGTGTTATACGTAGTCCTGTTGGCTAGGTTCAATGGCGTGTAGTTTTGGTCTGCCGCTACGATGGCTTGATAGAAGGGGTGATGCCTGCTATGGAAGTAATCCCTTAAGTTTTCATTATGGCCGTAGCATAGATTTTTAATATCGAGTACTCCTCTTTCACCTTCCTTTTTCAGCAGCGTGAATCTTTCTTTTGACGAGTAGATGTGGTGGGACTTTCCTAGGTAGAATATTTTTCTAGCGAGTCTGTTCAACTCGTCTAACTCTGCTTCACTGTATTTTATTATACCTAACGCATACGTGAGTACTACTACTGCATATGTGTTCACTGCCGTCACTTTATTTCCCCCATTTATTATTTTGCTGCCTTCTCTCTTCCCGGGACCGGGTTCGAATCCCGGTCAGGCATGGCATTTTCATACACGCTACAAATCATTCATATCATCCATCCTCTGAAGAATGCCTAACGGTGGATCCGGAGGTTAAAAACAAAACTGTTAAACAAAAAAAAACTGCCTTCTCTCTTCTGGTGGGAGAGCCCTAATCTCCCACATCCTTCTCCGTCGCTCAACCACCAGATCGATAGGAAGAAGTCCCGCTAGAATCTCTGCAGCCGCTCCTGAGACAGTCCGGTATCTGGATATGATCCGTTGACAGCACCGTCTGTGATATGTCGCCAGTATTCCCCTGTATTTGGCGTATACCATGGCTTCCGCCCGCCCACACCTCTACACCGTACAATAGTTTGGAGTTGGCCACGCTTATCAGGATTTTTCTTCGGTGTTGCTTTGGTCCGCTGCAGTTAGACAACAGGGCGGCAACTAGCCCCATGACCCTGTCTGTCTTCTTGCTTGCCTCTACCGCATGCATCCCAAATCGCAGCCTGGTATCAATTCAGATGCCTAAATATTTTACAATCCGGTGGGTTAACCTACGCTCGCTAACCTTGACTAGAGAGCATAGATTAAGTTTGGTTAATTATATTTATAATTTCTCTTCAAATACCTCCAAATACCCACTGATTTCGAAGAAAGAATTGAATAAAAGGGCTATCGGATTCCGAAAAAGTATCACGAATTTTCATCAAACTACTTCATACATACAATTTACTATCAAAAAAAATCTGGAGAGTAATGGAATACCACTACAGAAGATTTCGCCATCGGTAGACTGGTACTTAGGAGGAAAATTAAAATTTGTAAGTATGAAAAGAATTATGTAAAATATTATTCTACCTATTTTGAGATACAGAATTCATGATGGCCACATTTCCTCGATCCCTTGAATAGTTGTAACCAAAATTAAGTGACATCAGTGATCCGTATTGAAAAGTTATTGTACTAAATTTAATAAAAACCGGTTAACCAGCCTGAAAATATCTAGAAAACGGATATCTGATGAAAAAATATGATTATTTACTACTCCCTTAATACTACTTAATACTCCTTTTGAATGAAATTACCTAAAGATTATAACCAGTGATTTTTTTTCTGATGTCGGGCATCAAATTGCTTTGATGATTTTTCCCTATGTATGCATTTAAATTTTTTTACTGAAGAACAAAATTTTCTTATCGGTGTAAGGACTTTTTTCTTTTTCTGTTTAGCCTCCGGAACCACCGTAAGGTATTATCTTCAGAGGTATGAATGAATGAAAATGAATTGTATGTAGTCTTGTACAGTCTCAGGTCGACCGTTCCTGAGGTATGTGGTTAGTTGATACCCGACCACCAAAGAACACCGGTATCCACCATCTAGTATTCAAATCCGTATAAAAATAACTGGCTTTGCTAGGACTTGAACGCTGAAACTCTCGACTTCCAAATTAGCTGATTTGGGAAGACGCGTTCACCACTAGACCAACCCGGTGAGTCAGGCTTATTATCCCACAACCCAAATACGTAACCAAAGTATCTAATATACTAATGTAATGAAATCATCTAATCAGTACAAGATTGTAACTAATTCTAAAAATGACAAAAATGTATTTTTTTTTGTCTCTCTTTCTTTAAAGGGAAGTTGGAATAATACCTAACATAATCAATAATAAAAATAATTATAAAAATTTAAAAATATGACTGCCAAAAAATAAAACTAAATAATTATAAAAAATAAATAAATCGAACTAAAAAAAATAAAACAAGGCAAAGAAATAAAGGACTAAATATCGTTACGCAGTATTTCATTACATAAAATAATGGGTGACCGAGCAACTTTCAGTTTTAATTTATTTAAATATATTTTTAATTTTGTAGAAATTTAAGGTGAATTCGAGGAAGTTCCCTCAAACAGCGTCTCTTCCAACTGCAGCTCGATGAAGGCCAACCTGAATTATTACTGCATACCGATGTCAGATGGCTAAGCAGAGGTAAATTTCTGCAGCTGTGAAGAATTTAAATTTAAATGATGAAATTTGGCTTAGTGACAGCATTTCTTACCGATTTTACTTCGATATTAAGTCATTTAAATTTAGAATTACAAGGTAAAAATAAAACAGTAATTGATATGATCAGCTGCATAGACGCATATAAAACAAAATTTATTTTGCTAATAGATCTGCAACAAAATAATCTGAATAATTTTCCAAATATGGCAGATAACTTACAAAAACATAAAAATATTAATTATAATATCGACAAATACGTCGCGGAAATCCAAAAAGTAATTGAAGATTTTGAGGTAAAATTCTAAGATTTTGAAAAAATTAAAGAAATTGTGGAATTTATATCTTTTCCTTTTAAAAAAGATTTAACTGTGAAACGCATTAGCAAAAAAATTTCAGACATATTTCATATGGACCAAAGGGCATTAGAAAATTAAATTATAATTTTATAAACCGACTTAATCTTACAAGCCAGAAAATTTGAAGAAGATTTTTGGAAATATGTCAACCGAGAAAAATATCCCAGTATCACCAAATGTAGCGAATATATATCTATTCTTGTTTCGGATCTAGATACCTATGCGAATCGGCATTTTCATACTTGAAGCTAACGAAGGCTAAACAACGTTCTGTCCTGACTGATTCCCATACTGAAGACTCATTATTATTATTATTTTTTTTTTTTTGAGGTTTTTAGGGGCATCGACTACTATGGTCATTGCACCCTCTTGCCTAGGCAAGAGGGCTACCTCCCGTCACTATACGTGCCACGCTTCGAGACTCCCTTATATATATATATATATATATAAAACTACCGCTTAGAGATTCTTTTATCACAGCTTTAAATTTTCATTTTATAGACTTTTAAAAAGTCCACTGGCGTGTAAAAATGCAACTATATTTTCTTCATTTCCATTATCCAGATTAGCAGTAATATTATATAAGACGGAACCTCTTTCTGAGGTCCTCATATATGATACACTCTTCTATTAGATGTTTGATTGTCAGTGTTTTATTACAAACACCGCACATTTGTCTCACTTCGCCGGTTAACAGATGTAAATTTGGTAATCGCGTGTGACCGATTCTAAGTCTGGTCACCGCTACTTGTTCACGGCGAGTCAACTTAAAGTCGCTTTTCCATTTATAAGGAGAAGTTTTTACTGAGTTTAATTTTGTATTTAAACTCCTCCATTCAGCATTCCACTTGTTTTTTACCATGTTTATTAAACGGTTTTTAACATCTGCCACTCTTACAGGAAATGCATCCAAATCATCGCAGACTGTTGCCTTTCTGGCAGCTTCGTCTGCGATTTCATTACCTGTAATACCAGCATGCCCCAGAGTCCATACAAATACGCATCGCTGTCCTTGTAGTTTTAGAACGTATAAAATGGACAGGATGTTTGTAATTAGGACATCCTTAATGTTCTTGTTCCGAATTGCGACAAGTGCACTTAAAGAATCGGAACATATTAGCACTCTCTCTTCGCAATAGAGTTCAGTGTAGCAAGAGCTTGCTGAATTGCAGTGAGTTCTGCCGTGTAGACACTGGCCACATCTGGCAGTTTCCAAAAGTGGGCTTCTCCATTTACATATCGGTTTTAGAACCGTCAGTATAAATTCTAATATGTTCTTCGTAACTACTGACGGTTGCCAAAAATTCCTGTTGGATGATCACTGCTGGTTTCTTTTTTATTTCTCCTTGAGAGAGATCCAAACTTGTATTTACCGCTGGCAAGAGCCATGGCGGTATTTCTCTAGTAGAAATTGCCAATGTATCTGGAATGGCAATTTTGTATTTACTTCTTAATTCGTGGTACCTAATTCCGGCTGGTCTGGAATAGGTAGCACGATGTTCGTATAATGCAGCCATAGGATGGTTGTTGAAAAGTTTATTATTTATATGGGCAGGATAAGCCCATATATTTGCTGCGTATCTTAGTAAAAGGATCTCTCTTCTATAATGTAGTGGCATTATTCCGGCTTCAGCCATCAGACTAGCCGCCGGACTTGTACGGAAAGCGCCTATTGCATATCTTTCTTTTTTTTTGTCTTCAGTCATTTGACTGGTTTGATGCAGCTCTCCAAGATTCCCTATCTAGTGCTAGTCGTTTCATTTCAGTATACCCTCTACATCCTACATCCCCAACAATTTGTTTTACATACTCCAAACGTGGCCTGCCTACACAATTTTCCCTTCTACCTGTCCTTCCAATATTAAAGCGACTATTCCAGGATGCCTTAGTATGTGGCCAATAAGTCTGTCTCTTCTTTTAACTATATTTTTCCAAATGCTACTTTCTTCATCTATTTGCCGCAATACCTCTTCATTTGTCACTTTATCCACCCATCTGATTTTTAACATTCTCCTTATAGCACCACATTTCAAAAGCTTCTAATCTTTTCTTCTCAGATACTCTGATTGTCCAAGTTTCACTTCCATATAAAGCGACACTCCAAACATACACTTTCAAAAATCTTTTCCTGTCATTTAAATTCATTTTTGATGTAAACAAATTATATTTCTTACTGAAGGCTCGTTTAGCTTGTGCTATTCGGCATTTTATATCGCTCCTGCTTCGTCCATCTTTAGTAATTTTACTTCCCAAATAACAAAATTCTTCTACCTCCATAATCTTTTCTCCTCCTATTTTCACATTCAGTGGTCCATCTTTGTTATTTCTACTACATTTCATTACTTTTGTTTTGTTCTTGTTTATTTTCATGCGATAGTTTTTGCGTAGGACTTCATCTATGCCGTTCATTGTTTCTTCTAAATCCTTTTTACTCTCGGCTAGAATTACTATATCATCAGCAACTCGTAGCATCTTTATCTTTTCACCTTGAACTGTTACTTCGAATCTAAATTGTTCTTTAACATCATTAACTGCTAGTTCCATGTAAAGATTAAAAAGTAACGGGGATAGGGAACATCCTTGTCGGACTCCCTTTGTTATTAGGGCTTCTTTCTTATGTTCTTCAATTGTTATTGTTGCTGTTTGGTTCCTGTACATGTTAGCAATTGTTCTTCTATCTCTGTATTTGAACCCTAATTTTTTTAAAATGCTGAACATTTTATTCCAGTCTACGTTATCGAAAGCCTTTTCTAGGTCTATAAACGCCAAGTATGTTGGTTTGTTTTTCTTTAATCTTCCTTCTACTATTAATCTGAGGCCTAAAATTGCTTCCCTTGTCCCTATACTTTTCCTGAAACCAAATTGGTCTTCTCCTAACACTTCTTCCACTCTCCTCTCAATTCTTCTGTATAAAATTCTAGTTAAGATTTGTGATGCATGACTAGTTAAACTAATTGTTCTGTATTCTTAACATTTATCTTCCCCTGCTTTCTTTGGTATCATAACTATAACACTTTTTTTGAAGTCTGAAGTCTATTCCAGGAGCCTTTCTGCCATTTAAATCTTTTAATGCTCTCTTAAATTCAGATCTCAGTATTGTTTTTTCCATTTCATCCTCCTCAACTTCCTCTTCTTCCTCTATAACACCATTTTCTAATTCATTTCCTCCGTATAACTCTTCAATATATTCCACCAATCTATCGACTTTACCTTTCGTATTATATATTGGTGTACCATCTTTGTTTAACACATTATTACATTTTAATTTATGTACCCCAAAATTTTCCTTAACTTTCCTGTATGCTCCGTCTATTTTACCAATGTTCATTTCTCTTTCCACTTCTGAACACTTTTCTTTAATCCACTCTTCTTTCACCAGTTTGCACTTCCTGTTTATAGCATTTCTTAATTGCCGATAGTTCCTTTTACTTTCTTCATCACTAGCATTCTTATATTTTCTACGTTCATCCATCAGCTGCAATATATCGTCTGAAACCCAAGGTTTTCTACCAGTTCTCTTTATTCCGCCTAAGTTTGCTTCTGCTGATTTAATACTTTCCTTTTTAACATTCTCCCATTCTTCTTCTACATTTTCTACCTTATCTTTTTTACTCAGACCTCTTGCGATGTCCTCCTCAAAAATCTTCTTTACCTCCTATTCCTCAAGCTTCTCTAAATTCCACCGATTCATCTGACACCTTTTCTTCAGGTTTTTAAACCCCAATCTACATTTCATTATCACCAAATTATGGTCGCTATCAATGTCTGCTCCAGGGTAAGTTTTGCAGTCAACGAGTTGATTTCTAAATCTTTGCTTAACCATGATATAATCTATCTGATACCTTGCAGTATCGCCTGGCTTTTTCCAAGTGTATATTCTTCTATTATGATTTTTAAATTGGGTGTTGGCAATTACTAAATTATACTTCGTGCAAAACTCTATAAGTCGGTCCCCTCCTTCATTCCTTTTGCCCAGCCCGTATTCACCCACTATATTTCCTTCCTTGCCTTCTCCAATGCTTGCATTCCAATCTCCAACTATTATTAAATTTTCATCTCCTTTTACGTGTTTAATTGCTTCATCAATCTCTTCGTATACACACTCTACCTCATCATCATCATGGGCGCTTGTAGGCATATACACGCGTTAACAATCGTTGTCGGTTTAGGTTTTGATTTTATCCTTATTACAATGATTCTATCGCTATGCGTTTTGAAATACTCCACTCTCCTCCCTATCTTCTTGTTCATCACGAAACCTACTCCTGCCTGCCCATTATTTGACGCTGAGTTAATTACTCTAAAATCACCTGACCAAAAGTCGCCTTCCTCTTCCCACCGAACCTCACTAATTCCTACTATATCCACATTTGTCCTACCCATTTCCCTTTTTAAATTTTCTAGCCTACCAACCTTTTTTAAGCTTCTAACATTCCACGCTCCGACTCGTAGAATGTTATTTTTTAATTTTCTGGTGACCCCTTCCTTAGTAGTCCCCATTGCATATCTTATTCCGGTATTATGAACTACGTCTAACTTTTTTAAATGCGACTTTCTAGCGGATGAATATACGATACATCCGTAGTCTAGTTTAGATTGAACCAATGCTTTATACAATCTCAATAACGTCTCTTTGTCTCTTTGTTAGCCCCAATTTAAGTTCGATAAACATTTTATAATGTTTAGGGCTCTTTTGCATCTATCATTCAAGTCCTGTATATGTAATTCCCATGTAAGGGATTTATCCAATACTAGTCCTAAATATCTTACATTGTCTTTATATTGTATTGGATTATCATCAATTGTCAACGCAGGACTTTGATGAGGAATTCTCTTCCTACAAAAGTGTACACAGCACGTTTTTTCTGGTGAGAATTGGAATCCATTATTCCTTGCAACTTCATTTAGAGCATTGATCGCTCGTTGCAATTTGTACCTCACCATAGCAGTCTTGTTGCTGGCATACACAATTGCCAGATCATCCACATGGACGCTTTTGCTGATTTCTACTGGAATGGCTAATATCAATTTATTAATGGCGATGGTAAACATGGTACCGCTCAACGGCGAACCCTGCGGTATGCCATTTTCCAAGATTCTTTCACATGAATATTCATTGTTGACGCATACTTGGAAGGTACGGTCATTCATATAGTTACTGAGCAGTACAGGCAGATTGCCACGAATGCCCCATTCATGTATCTGGAGCATTATACCATGACGCCAGGTCACTAGCACTAGATAGGGAATCTTGGAGAGCTGCATCAAACCAGTCAAATGACTGAAGACAACAAAAAAAAAAAATTGTGAAGAACCGACTGAACACCAAAATTTCACCCCAATAACACCACCAGAAAACATCAACCCTCCCACAATAAAAGAAGTCCACCAAGCACTGTGTTAGATGAGACTTTTGTAGAGATCTGGAGACATGCAGGAAGATCTGCAAAAATTTTCCTTAGCTTGTCAACATCTGGATCAAAGAGAACTACCAGACCACTGTATGACAGCTCTAATTCATCTGCTATACAAATGAGACATACAGAATCTCACTCCTAGACACAACATACAAATTTATTTCAAGAATCATCCTCAACAGGATCGGTTCACAACTCAAGAAAGAACTAGGATAATACCAGCGAGGTTTCAATCTCTGGAAAAGCTATCCAGACCAGATCATGAGTTTCAAGCTAATAATGGATTACAATAGGAAAAGAAACAGACGTGGTGATGACATTTGTAGATTGCAAGAAAAGAAGTCAACATAAACTATAATAAAATCAAAATAGTAACCCAGTTTAAATATCAAGGAGAAATAATAACAAACGATCTAAACTAAAAAACCTCAATCTAAATAAGAAGAACCAAGCTAGCTAAAGCTCAAAGATTAACCTGGTAAATCTACAATAAAAAATGCCTATCAATAAATGCAAAAATATGACACTGAAATACACTTGTAAAACCAGAAGTCACTTATGCAGCAGAAACACTCATCCACCTGAACAAACAGACAGATAGATTCCAGAAAATTGGAACAACCTGCATCACTAAAAATACCAGAAAGACAGGCAGTGATGGATTGTGCCCAACAAAGTTGTACAAAAAGTTAGAAACCATCACTGATATCACCCATAAGAGGAGACTAGGATTCTTTGGACATATCACAAGGATGCAAGAATCAAGACTTCTGAAACAGTTTGTACAGTACAATCTCAACTAGAAAAACACTAAGGCAGGATGCAGATGGATCAGAGAAATGAGTATCTTAAGGAAATCGGCCTTACACCAGAAGACACCACAGAATATCTGTGGTTATTTTATTTTTGTAACATAAAATTAAATAAGAAAATCAAGAACAAAAGCACTCGCTTTACACTCACAACAAAAAATAATAACTCAAACATTTTCAACACTAGAAAAGGACACTACAAAGATCGGCACGTATGATAAAAGGACTGGGAGAACCACAAGGCCCAAACTGTTCCATCAAAGAGACTTGGATAATAGACTGACTGAAGTAATCCTGTGTGATCATGAAATATAATAATAATAAACAAAACATACATACAAATATAACCATTCTGTATTTGAAATATAATTGATAGAATTAAAATACATAAAATTAAAATACACAAAATAAAAATCACATTTTTAAAATATTGTGTTAAATTTTTTATTGGTTTGTTTTTCCTTTACAAGTTTGAACAGTAATTTTTTTATCTAGTTAATTTTTTAAATATTGTTCATTATAGAAATTATAATTATAGAAAATATATTTATAAAAAAAATCCTCAAAAAATGTCATGAAAGACCAATATAGTTTTGTTCATCTACAAAATATAATGCATAATCAAATTTGTTTTCTATAATGTATAAATAATGAAAACAATTTTCAGAAAATCAACCCCCACCTCTTAAAATTAAAATGTTTTTGTTTCATCTTCCTATAGTTAAAATTTTTTCAAAAATTTTTTATAAGTTTATTTGCAGTCATAATAAACTGAATTAATGCTACAATTTATTATTGAGGACTAGTACATCCATTATTATCATCATTATGGTCCTTCTTTTGGATGCGCTAATTGTGAATTTGAATTACTAATTTAGTTTAATATTGTTTTTATAAATATGAATATTATCATTGTTATTCTTTTGATAATAAATAAATATTAATTTATTTTTGGATAAAATTAAAAAAAAATTGTCTAAACTTAAATTATAAACTTCATTTATTAGATTATTCATTTTATCTATGCTTCTCATTCATTACTCTTCCTTTTCAGTATATTACTTAACATTCCAATGTTTGAAAACGACTTGCTCTCTAAGTAAATTTTTTTTTCAGAGACTATTTGCAGAAATATTTTACAGTTTCTTCATTAAATATGTCATTTAACCTTGTTGAGATAACTGCACAATACTTCTGAAAATATCAATAAACATATTTCCAAGCAAGTTAATTATATCTCTATTTTTAAAAAAAGTTTTACACAATTTTTTTTGAGCTTTATGTTATCTTCAGTTCATTCTTTTTTACAATAAAATAGAATTATTGATCATTCTGTGCACTTAACAATGAGTATACTGTAAAATCACTATACTTCACCTAGCAATTAACATGATTATACTTGAATTTCTCTTGCAATCTTCATGAAAGTTTTACATAACATCTCATTAGTATCTCAGTAGAGTAGAATTTAAAGATGAACTTAACTATAGAATTAACTGGTTTAATAATGAAATACATTTAAATGAAATTATATAGATTGACTAGATATGATGACACACACACTCTTAATGCAATTAATTCCCCGTGTAATGCAAAATAATATTAGATCAACTGAAATTGACTCATATCTTAATCAATTGTTTTAGTCAATGTTGTTTTTTACAATAATACCTCAATTCATTAGTTGCAGCAATTATGAAGACACTGCTATGAAAGTATAAATAATAAGCAGCTATCACTTCCATATTCTGTAAGTTGATTCATTGATATAAATACAAGTATATATCAAATAGACAATTTTTTATCATTAACAAAACTCTGTGTTTAAATTATTTGTATAGCTTCTTATTATGTGTTTATTTTTCTACCATGACTATTATGTTTTTCTACCATTAGAAATTTATATTTCTTTAAAGTTCTAAAGAATCATTGTAGTCAAGGTTCATTGTAATCGTGATGCTAGTCTCTAAGGCCCTTAATCCAGAGTAAAGATCTCTGGTCAGCAGCTCCATCAAAATCTCACATGTTAATGCACAACATTACCACTCGGTAATGTTTAAAAGGTGGACAGTTGAAATTATAATGAAGTATATTTATCTCATGCGTAAATATTTTAGTTTACAATTTAAATTTGGTTGGTTTTTTTTTCATTTCATAGATTTATTATTAATTTACTTATATATATATATAAAAGTATACAATCGTCGCCAAATAATGGCAAGGTTGGCGTGGGGACAATTACTACCCAGTCTAAGTTGCATCATGTTTGTACAACTAAGATATGATAATCATGGTGTGCCAATGTTTCAGAGAACAGTAATATAGCAGTAATGTGCAGGCTGATCATCCAAGCTCGCTGTTATGTGGCTGCTACTTTATATATGACTGTTTTTGGTGTTCCCTATATTGCCATGCCCTTCCAGCCTCCTAGCTTTGACACTTGTAACAAGTTCTAAAATATCTGTTTGATTTATCAAACAGCTATTATTTATACGTATTCTACTATTATATGTATGTTATTGTATTTGTATATTTTATTCTTTTATTTAATTATATGGGTAATAATTTTTAATTTAATGTGTAAAAGGTATATTTGAAATTTGGCATGTAATTAAAAGAAAAAATTCTTAACATATCCTTAAAAATTTTTAGGAATTTTATTATTGAACTCACCAGTTACAATCAGAACTGACTGAATTTTACCTCTAAATTTAGCATCTTTTATTCAAATTCATCTAAAAAAAATCTCATTTAAGGAAATAAAGGTAGCTAAAATAATTGTAAAAAGGTTAAAGAAGTAATTATAAAAACTACCAGAATTATAATTAACTCATTTATGTATATTAATTATTAATATTAATTAATAAATTATTAATATACATAAAAAAACAACAAAAGAACACAAGCATTTACCATAATTTAATAAAAAAATTAATTTCTATAATCAAACTAATCCAACATTATATTTGGACAGAAACGTTTTAAAACTTTCTGATAGTTTTTCAATTTTTGCATATTTTTTGTTCGAAAAAACTTGCAATTTCCAGAATTACCTTCGCACATATCATCATTCTGTAATCGATATACACGATTACAACCAGTTCTAGTGGCTTTGTTACTACAAAAATCACTGATAGATTTATCAATAATACTTTTAAATTCACCACTCTGAGAAGTTTTCATTTGTTTTAAGATTTCTTTCATTAGTTGATATGTATATGCTGAACATTCTTGAGGGCAATAAATTATATCTTTATCGGCAAAACAAATAGTTTTTATTTGATCAAAAATGTCCCTTGAATTCATTAACAAGTTTTCAGAGATAGCAGCACCGCCGAACTGCCAAACAGCTAATGCTTTTGCTGCAAGCAAACATAACTCTTCACTGCTAGATCGCCAGTCATTTTCAAACAATGAACCGTGAAAAAATTGTGATTCACTAGTTTTAATTACATTTAAATTCATGTAATATTTTTGGAGATTTGTGATGTAATCAGGTTCTCCTGTACGGTCTCTTTTTTGTAAATCCTCGTTCAGTTCAATGATGTAAACAAGCTTATCTGTTAGTAACTTTAGAACAGATTCAATGTGACATGCTTTTTCTTTAGTTAATGGTTTATTAATTATATAAAATACATTTCTTGTAGGTTCTGTAAATTTTTTAAATTTATCAGATTCTATATCATTATATCCCATTAAAATTGAGTTCTGTTCATCTACAATCCTTTTACATAATGAACTTTGTTTTTCTTTTACACCAGAATGTTCAATCTTATCTTTTGTAAAAAAATTATACATTATTAAAACCAAAACACATATTGCAATCACAATAATACATGTGCAACAAATAACATATGTTAAATGATTTATACGTTCTGATAAAATTGAAGCTGCACCTTTGCATATTCCTTCTGATCGTTCAAATGGTATTTTCTCACACTTACAGTCTTGTAATGTAATACCGCATTGGCAATTACGCCCACATTGTCGAATCACATGTCTACAATAACCAGAAGAATTTCCACACTGACAATTATCATCGCAAAGTAGTCTTTTCTTTTCAAGATCATTGGACATCTAAACATAAAAAGAATAATCAATAATTTTATTATTTAAAAATATTTTTTTTAAAAATGAAAAATTTTAAATAGTAATGTAAAAATAATTCATGGATTCATGTTTTGGAAATCTTCAAGTATCTAGTGTGGCTTTCTTATACGGCATTTATATGCAGTTGTATTCTTTGTTTATTTAGTGAGTTTGTTATATCCATAAATCATTTGGACAATATGTGTTATTAATTAGAGCCTAACAACATACTGGTGGCCTTGGAAATGATCAAATGATGAAAATAAATGTCAGTCGGTTCAGCTGGACCTTGAACTGCTACAATCCTCACACTGGAAAATGGACATTCCCATATCATTTGTAATATACTGGAACTTACAGATTTTTTTATATGTAAATAATTTTTCTTCCATCATCTATTGTATAGTCTCTAATATTAATTAATATCTGACTGATGAACTTGTGAGAAATAAGTGAAAGACAATTTATAGTTTTTATTATGTTTTATTTGAGTCTTAAACAAGTATGAATAAAATTTTTTTGTTAATTTAAAAAATATTATTTAAAATCTCATCAACAGAGTAGTATTGTTTTCCTAAAGGAAATTTGTAAAAAAAGTTTGCTTTTAAAAACTTGTTAAATTCAGTTTTAATAAATTTTAAATAAATATTACATTCCTGGACAGCTCAGATTTATTATTTATTTAAATTTAACAACAAAATTATGAATGGTAGGTATCATATTAAGGTGCAGTATAAAAAGGATAAAAGTAAACCTGTCTGGCCTGAACTTAAGTTTTTGTGACCCTATTCTTACGTACAAAGGACAACTGTCACTTCTTGTTTCTGGATTTCTTACTACTAATTTCAATTGTGATACTTTATTATAATTAAATTTTCTATAGAATAAATCATAATTAATAAAAAGTTCTGTTACATGATTAATGTCAATAATATACATTTATTCAGCATAATTACCAACAATAATTATGGTTCAATAAACTACCACATTTTTAATTTTTTAACACTAAAAAAAAAATCTATGATACTTTATATAGATCAAGTAGGGTATGATACACCACAGATAAACAAAACTGCTCACATTCGCCTGGATGGTAGGAGAAACTGTAAATTGATTAAAGTATAATTACAAATATACTACAGTGTAAAAATGTTCATATTAATAACACAGGTCAATAAAAAAAATAATTTGGAACTGAGATAAAAGTAGGTGAATTAATATTTTTTATGCTGAATTTTTTTAATGAAATCAGTTTTCTTCATCACCCTCAGATTTTTAGTTATGACCCTTTAAAATATTGAAACTTCTTAAATAATTGAATACAAAAATAATAATAAAAATCACAATGAAATAATCACATTTTCCTTTCCTGGGGTAAATTGATTCCTTTTTGGGCAGTCTTTAACTGTGTAATGTTTATCTATCCATGTTATATCTATCTAGTCCAGCTATCCCACCAACCGAGAAGAAGCCCTATCACATTCAGGTAAGCAATGATTCACCATGACTATTCATCATACTTAATAACCGTCTCTTCTAAAGTATTTCAGTAAATTTTCATTTCGATTTCTATATACTGAAATTTAGTATCCTTTTTTTAATAGATTCCATTCTTTAAGACATGAACCTAGGGGTTCTGCATGTTGTTTCAACAAATACAAGTCACAAATTAGATCGCTCAGTTCTGCTTATGTGATGAGGTGAGGTCCAGTATTTGATTCTTCTGGAATGTAATTAATATCAATTGAAATTGAGTATTCATTAACCCCTCTAGGGAATGAAGGGTTAACCCTTCTAGGGAATCTGAAATTTCTTTCCAATAAGATTGAGCAATCGGAATTTTTGCGGAAGTATTATTTTCCATGTAATAACACATGTTCTGAATATGAGCCAAATTCTACCATAAATACAATTTTTCGAACTAGCTCTATACCAGCGCACTAGCAGTAATTCAGAATCAATCTTCGCGGGCGTGCGCACGTAAATCACCCAAGTTCATCGCTGTTATGAGATATTTACGAAACAAATATACAAACAGTCCTTTTCCTGTATTAAAAATTCAGTGTTGTATATGTGTCCGCTATTGACTAAAACAACTTCTGAACCGATTTACGCGCGGGTTTTTGCAAAATGATCCGCGTTGTCCGAAGAGGGTTTAAAGCTAATGATATCCTCGATCTGACCAACAAAGAAAGTTAGCGGTATTTTGACTGTGTTTAGAGAGTAGTTTCAATAAATCCGATAGGTAGTGCTGTTTGTCAATTGGATTTACATGCTGACTTCTATAAAGTGAAAGTTAAATTTTGCGAAGTTCTGTAAATTTCTAAATGTTCAGTATTAACTGTGATGATTTTGCAGCCATATCTATTTTCGTTGATAAGTTAATTTTCGTTGATAAGTTATTTTCCGTCGACTATTGCGTTTAGGGAGTGGTTTGAATTAAATCCGGTAGGGAGTGCTGTTGTTTTGCCAATTGGATGTATTTACATTTTGACTTGAAAGTGAAAGGTTAAGTTTTGTGAAGTTTCGTAATGTTTTATTAAACGTGTTCATTTAATCTTAAATCTAGCAGTAGCGTAGCATTGCCGGGTCTACTATATATGTATATATATATATATATATTTAGGCAAAATAATGATGACAAGGGTAGTGTGTTTTTTAGATGTTTCAAAGAAAAAAAACATGATTTGATGTTGTTGTAAACAGTAAATTTAATCTTTCCAAGAGAATTTGTCATTAAAAATATAGTATTATAACTACGGTTATCAGTAATACCTGTAATACCTTACACGGTAGGTACCTTGTACCCTACAAAGTTAATTGCATGGGAGCTATCCGTGCAATTAGAAAATTACATCAAATTTTACAATTAACAAAGCCTATGAAATGGGAAAGACAATTATCTTTAATGGATAGACCATTTGGAAGAGAAGCCAATGAAAAGTCTTACTAGAGAAAGGGTTAGGGTAGTATTATTGAAGATGGTAATAGTATTAAGTAGTTATTAGAAACTGGTACATCTTTGCGACTTTCTTTGTTGTCATGCGAAGAATTTAATAAGAGTGTGATGTAATAGTACTGAAATCTTTGGCATATGATGCTTAGAAGAAATATTCTGGTTAGAATGAAGGTGACTTAAATTCTAAGTCAAATTTTAAAGAAGCTAAAGTTTTTTTTGTCTTTGTAGTGGTTTTAATGAAATGGGTTTTTATAATTATCAATTTTTAATGTTTGTTACCTTAAGTTTTATATTTGTATAAAATATGTAATTATATTTCTATAAAAATAAAATTAATCAAGAAATTTGCATTTTCATAGAAGTAAGTAAGGTACAAAGAAATAATATCAAAAGTACCTGAAATGGGAAATGAATTATTTTATATGTATTTATTTCATAAATAAATATAATACTATTAAGCAGTGATATGGCAAAATATGAAAATTAAAATTATTTTCAAATCATATCTAAAGAGTGTGAAATTTTTGGTTTCAAAAATCTTTTTTATTCAGCTATGTCTGAAATCTTACAAATGATCTAGAAGAGAAAGTTTCTTCATGAAATGAAAAAAAAACCATCTAAATTGGTCAATTTGGTGAATAGTAAGGCATGAATATATTTAAAAAAAAATACAAATAGACTGAATTTAGTACTACTTTAAAGTCAGTTTAAAATCAATAAATATAAATTAAATGATAAGCAAAATAACACGTTTTTCTTGCTAGAGTAAATTATTGTTTAATTAAATTAGTTCTATGATATATTCTTGGATTTTTTCATAAAATAGAAATCTTTAAATTAAAATAAAAATTAATAAAATGATTAAAATACCTTTTTATGTCTGGTAAAAGATAGAATATTCTTATGATACAATTGAAATAAGAAGTCATTCTGTGTAAATATTTCACCTTAATAAAAGATTAACTAATCCTCTAGACAAAGTAATCATTATTTATATATGCGTATACATAGCTTTTTTAATACTCGATAACATCATCTGTTCTAATAAAAGCACATTAACAATGTCTTTTTAACCATACTTATTTGTTTTATTGTTTGAAAAAATTTATTACTTCATATGAGCTATAAAATTTGTTTGAGATTGAGGAACTGAATTATAATTTTAACTATATTTAGTGTTATTGCTATATATTTTTGTTCTAAGTCATAATTAAAACAATCAGTTATAATTTGCAGCAAAATTTTCTAACTATTTATATGAACTTTTATATAGAATTTATTTATTTAATTTCATTATATAAAGTATATAAAAATTAAAAATAGTCTGCGTTAGATTTTTAAATGGGCTTGCTCATTGTTAATCAAATGACTTACATAAAAATTATTCAACATTTCAGTTCAGAATATGAACAAGAAAATTCATGGAAAAACTTTGATCAGAGTAGCAACAAATCTACTGAATTAATAAACAAAATAAAAAATGGTTTATCCTTATTTATAAATAAAATTAATCGGTGAATAGTGATGCAAGTATGTGATGTGAAGATAATAAAATAAATAAAAATTATTACAGATAAAAATGCTAATTTAAGATATTAATTATAAAGTATTTAAGTACATAATACGTGCACTTAAATTTGTCATTTAATATTTTGATCATGCAGAGCCAGTCTTTTCCAATATTTTCTCCTTGGTGGAATTTTTGGGAGAGATTGGAAGGAGAGGTACTTTAATAAATTCATTTATTTTAGTAATATATTTCTTATTGAATTCAGTTGAATTTTATTAGAATCATTTAATAATAAATTTTTTTTAAATGATAAATTAGAATAAATTTTATTAAAGAAAAAGCAGAAACTTTCTTTGCAAATAAGTTCTAAACAAACTTTGTTAAATTTAATTGAAATTAATAATTTTATTTGATGATTAGTAAAAGAGTACCTCGTGATAACTTGGGTAGTGATTCCGCACCAGCCATTTATTCAAATATACCATACTTTCTTGCATGTTACAAATGACTGTCACTTACAGTAGTAAAATTTTTTTTTACTAAAACAAAAACTTAACAAGGCCATCCATAAGGCACAGTTTAAAGTTTTGAATTACATTTATGTAAAGGGGATAAATGTGAAAGTTTAGAAAAAATGTTTTGTATATTTTAGTCACAGAAAGTTAAATTTTCATGCACATCCTATTAAAGTGATTCTGCTGTTGTATGGAAGTGAAAAATTACAGAGTTCAAAACTGGAGGGGTTTGTTTAACTCAAATTCTTATTTTTTTTTAAATTTCAACACAAGATTAAATACAGACATATTTGACATATTGTGGCCTATATGCAGACAAGTTTTCAAACTAAAAGGATAGATTTCAACGAATATTAATTCAATCGCCTATAATTCTAGATTCATCATGAATTGCATTATGATCATAAGCTGATCAGTTCTTTGTCTTTGAAGATACAATTCATTTTTAATAAGAAGTGTTTCGACATTATAGTATCTCAAAAAGAATATAATATTATTTTTACTATTCTGTAGTTGCAATATTTATATTTTTATTATTTGAAATACAACAATATTTCAATAATCGTTCATTTTTAATTTAAGAGACAGAAGTGTAGAATGAACAGTTAATGGGACCCAAACTTTATGACATCATTGAGCTTTTTACTGGCCCGCTGTAAAAATCTTTATTTGTTTTGAAAAAAAATTGTTAAAATATTGAATCATTAAATTGTTATTAATTTAAGATAGCCTACGATATTTAGAAGAACAAAGAGTGCAAGGGGGTGTCCCCGAACATGATAGATATTTTCTACTGGTCAGAAAACAAAATGCAAAAAAAAAGAAATCGCCATTTTTACTTTTTGTTAATTGGTGGATAGGGGAGAACGACCTAGAGGAATAAGAATTTTTAATTAATATGCCACTATTAATAACACTAGTAATTTACTTATTCTAGAACGTAGAAAGCGCTTTGAAGTACAGAATCAAATTACTCCATAATATTTCTATTTTTCTTAAAGGTGTCAAGTGCCTATTGACACAGGAAATCCAGTTTTGTGGCACCATTAAATTTTTTAAGCCTCCAAAAATATAAGATCTTTTTAAAAGGAATGGCTTAAATTTCACACTATGTGAATATTTTTTAATTAAAGGATCTTCAGGGGTAAGTGGCTCCATTTGTGTGGAGGGTCAGGAGACCCTAAAGACATTTTGAAAAAGAACGGTTTAAATGTTGCAATTTTTTTATATATATTCGAAGGGGATTGTGGTACATAGATAGTGTGGGGTTGCAAGGGATCTGCACATTAAAATTAAAATGAAAATTAAGTTTTATTATACTGACTCCAACGGAGCATAACATTAAAAAAAAAATTGTTTGAATATTCATTTTTTGTTAATTTATGGTGATTATAAAGGTAAGAGAACTTGGTGGTGTAAGGGAACTTAAATCCCCCTTACCGTTAGTATAGTTTTTGCTTACTTATACGAAGTAACGTAAGTAATTTGTCGCGAAAAATTTGATAATTCAACAAAAATATTCATTTTGACCATCCCTGAATCTATTTTGACTAGTTCGGCATGACGTCTGTACATACGTGCTTACTTATGTATCTCGCATAACTCAAAAACGATTACCCGTATAATGTTGAAATTTTGGATTTAGGACTGCTGTAACATCTAGTTGTGCACCTCTACTTGCGTTTGCAATCGACTGAACCAGAAGTGTGCAAAAAAATGCACAAAATCCAAACAATTTAGATTTTGGACTTTTTCTTAACTGCAATAATAAGTCCTTATTGAGAGCCTTTCAACGATATATCACAAGCGGTACTTATTTTAATTGGTTCTAGAGTTATAGCCTAATAAAATTTTAATTAATTAAATATTTTGCTCTTACAAGGGGAAAGCACATCGACGAGAATCCGAGTTCATTTCCTTTTTTTAACTTTTTTTTAATTTAAATATATTGATTTATTAATAATTATTAACCTCTGATTGTAAAATATATATATATATATAATGCAGTAATAAAAAAAAGAAAAAAGGTAATAAAATATAAATATATTTAATATAACAGGCGTACAAGGAAGTTATGGTTGTCCACATCATATTTTTTTTTTTAGTTGTCGTTGAAGGTAGAATATGTTATGAAAAACAACGATTCAAAAATAATAACACTAAATTTTATTAAATTTTTCCCTTAATAATCTTGGGGGTTGATCCGTGGAGGGTGGAGTATTTACGGGAATTTGCTCTCTAAGAAACTTTATGATAATCTCTTGAACCTGAAAAAACACACTCCGTAATTTGATAAACTTACATTAAGGGTTTTATATTATAAATTACTAGCTTTTTATCTGTTAATAAATAAATAAATCGAAATAGAATTTAAGCATTGTAAATGAATGTAACAACAACAAAATAAGACATTTAAACAGAAGACACAAAAATACTAATATTAAATAACTATACTGTATATGAACGTAACTGATGAGATACGTTGACTGCACTTAACTCGACTGTTTCTGTTTGTCTCGTTCAGACTCGTTGTTACACTGTTATCTACGCGCATACGTTTTAGGTTATTTTTGTATTGTTCATACAGTTCTCTTCTTATGTTGGACGCAGTTACCAAACTATGATTGAGGTGAATGTGTTGGAAGTAATTTTTTAAAATTGTGCATCGAAATACTTTCTTATGAGTAAAGGTAAATATATTCATAATAACCTTCATTATACTGGTTTGTACAAGAATTATGAGTTCTTATTTTAAATGAAATAATGTTTTATTAATTTTTTATACATTTGGTCGAATTTATTGTAATATAATAAGACATCGCTGTATTTACGAGGGTAACAGTATTTCATTACGTATTCAACATAAAGCTTGTGTCGCTTCTTGTATGCTATGTTTAAAGAAAAGATAGGTAAACTGAAAAATATTTGTCCAAAATATATTCTGTTGTTTTTTAATTATAGTATAACGCCGAAAGTTATACTTTTATTTTACTAATGCGTATTCTCGCGGTTCAAAATTATAGAAATCGAATAGGGAAAAAAGGTTGCATGAAAGGTTTTTACTTATAACTCTGTATGTATGTGTTGACGTTTGTTTTGCTTAGTAACTAGGGTACGAGTGAAGGTAAATAATCATGCAATTAAATAATAAACTAATAATTATGATGATTTCACCGGGTTCGAATTTCGATCAGGCATGGCATCTTTCATAGCTACAAAATTCCATTTTCCTTATCTCTCACATAAGCTTCATACTTATGTGGTGATAACATCAAGCCATTTGTGTGTACGGGAAATTAATGTTATTAAATCTTTATTAACGACTGAACCGATTTTTAACGAAATTTGAAAGATATGTTAATCCTGATTAACATCTTAGCAGGTTTTTTTAAACGGGTTTGTCTTCATTTATTAACAAAAAGTTTTTTTAATAATTTCTTCGGTCAGGCTGAAATTTACAAAGGCAGATATATATAATATAATATCAGTAATGAATAATATATGTTTTATTTATTTAATCTTTATTAGTCGCACTGTGGAACTACAGAACCCCCTATTTCCAATAGATATTATTGATAAAATTTAATATAATGAGTCCTTTTTTCTTTATTCTTTCTTTATAATCCTTAAGCTTGTCAGTAACTATCCCCCTCGGTTTATGAAAAGATACAAAAACTTTGTATGGAGCTGTGCGCTTCACAGTTCTAGCAGCATGGTGTTTGGCTGTTGTATGCATGTGCACATAGGAAGCGCACACAAGGCTGCAAGGGAGAGAAAGCACTGTCGCTTATGAGTGCTGGAAAGTACCCCGGTGTGCTGGTGAAAGGGTTTTTTTTTCACTCCGCGAGTGTATGGAACCTTCCTTGTTCATTCCCTTTTCTAGTTTAGTCAGTGGAAGGAATATGAAAGTGGTTTAGTTATTTTTTGGTAGTGATCAGGAGATGGCAAAAAGCAAGGGCTCTTTGATTGGCAAATCTGTCCAAAAACATGCTGGAAGGGTGAAAGAGAAGGTAATTAGTAAAAACTAATTATGTATTTGTTTCTGTGTACATAGAAATTTAAATTAAGCACCAATGGACTAAAGTGTTTTTAAGTGAATATTTTTTATTAAGTTATTATCTAATGCATTTAATTTTATTATTCTGCCACTGCATTTAGAGATTAATAACATACATCCCAAGGCTTGTGGGGGTGGTACATATATTACTTATTGTAAATTCATTGAGTTGGAATTGTGGTCGACCAAAACATTATTTCATAAATTAAAGCTACTGTACTTATATATATATATATATAAGTACAGTATATATATAGTATATAGTATAGTATATATATGTTAATTATATCAGTATGACCTTCCCTCTTATCAGTACAATATTATTATTTTTATCAATAGATTTATATATTGATATAATTATTACTTATATAATAATTTATATAATTAAAACTTTCTTTTGTTAATCTAGGTTTAGATATTGAGACATGTAATTTGTTTCTAAGATACATCTGATCAAAAAAATTATTTTTTTAGTGTAACAACTGGTTTGACTGCTATATGATAAGTATCTCCCCAAATTGTTAAATCGTATTCTAATTAACTAAAGCAAAGTATATCTTCCTTAGTACTAATCTATTACACATTGGCTTGATTGTATAAAACATACTCGAATATGTAAGTAATTTATTCTTCCAATGAGTTACATGATTTTTCCAACTCTTTCTACAAGTAAACCCAGGTATTTTATTTACACTACTATTTCTGTATTGGACCTATGCATTGTTTGCTATTATTACAAGATACCTGATGGTATTTTAAATGAATCAAAAAGCTATAGTTTTTTTTTTATTGAAAAGAACATATGTGGCATCGCCAAGTAATCATTGGTAAACAATAATTTAATTTGTTCTATAAAACAGTGCTATATCATCTGCAAAGGCAGATATGCTTTCTTTAAAAAGTCCAATACATACGTCATTTATATCACTAAAAATAAGGGGCCAGACAGTACTGAATCCTGGGGGATACCATACAGTATTTTTTTCTTATCACAGATTTCTCTTCCCGTTTTGGTATACTGAATCTGATCGGATAAGTACAAACAGAATCACTGATATGAGACACCTTTAATTCCTGCATTATGTAGTTGATTGAGTAAGATATATTGGTGCATTGTATCAAAAACCTTCATTACATCTACAAAAAGACCGGCACAAAAAACTCCATCATTTATACCATCGTGTATGTACTTGTGACAAAATATAACAGAGCATCCTCTGTATTCAGTTTACTTTGGAAACCAAATTGTTTTCTGCTAAAAACGAACTCTTTATTCAAAAAACTTGCTAATTTGACTATTATTTTTTAAAAAATTTTGGATATAATAGGTAGTTATTGGCTAGTAGGTTATTACTCAGGTCGGTCCTGTCAGATCCCTTATGTACAGGTATAACTCGCAGCTTTCTTCAACACACCTGGAAATATGCCAGAAGCTATACTAAAATTAATAAAATAAACCATTATGTACTCAGCGATAGATTTTTATAATTATAGGAGTTATTTAATCAAATCCAGGAGATTTTCAATCTCATAAGGAATTTATAACAGATTTAGCTCTTTTTTTTGTAGTCAGGAGCAAGAAAATGGAATTTTTACATAGATGGTCCCTGAAGCTGATATTATAACTATTATTGTCATATGGTGTCTAGCTCTTTATCCCTGTTAATATTTTCCCTTATATCATTAGCTACAGTTGTAAAAAACATATTTAGCATGTTAGATACTTTTTCGAACACGTTACCAGTTCATTGTTTTCATCCTTTAATACTATATTTTTATTTTATTTACCTGTTTCTCCCATCGTTTTATAATTTCCCACTAACCTTTAGTGTCTTTTGATTTGCAGCAAATAAATTAAAATATTATAACAACTCTTTACTTTAATAATTTCCTTAACTAAATAATTTTCATATGTAATGTAATAATTTTTTATTTGCAAATTATTTGGGAATATTTTGTATCGTTTACACAAGTTATTTTTTGTCTTTACCATTAATAACAGCTTCTTCTTATTCATCCACCTCTTCAATTTTTTATTTTCTCCTGCCCAACTGTTTTTAAATTTCCGAAAGCTGGATATTAAGTTTTATAATATATAAACTTATTGAATGCCGTTGACACATACTCAGCTTTATATACTTCATCCCATGTGATTTTAGTAATTTTTTTAAGTAACTGATAATCAAGATTATACGATCATCTCACTTTTTCAAATCTGAGTCACTCTCTCGCACATAATACACACAATAGTCATGTGATGATTAGTTATCCGATTATCAACCACCCAACTGACTTGCTTAATATTACCAGTTAATACTAGACCTAAAAAAATGAGGTCAATGAGAGTAATAGTGTCAGCTGTCACTCTAGTGGGATCCTCAATAATTTTAGGCCAAGGTTAGCCATCATGATAACTGTCAACTTGCCTATTGGGCTTTAAGGTGTTAATATTTAAGTCGCTACTTACTATTAAATTTTTATTTTTACTTGTGAACTTTTACATGCGGCATGTTATCAAGAGTTCTAAGTTTAAGAATGAAATGATCAAAGTTTTTCTCATTCATACTTGTAATATTTTGTTGAACAAATGATAAGCGATTGTCAAAAACCCTCTGAACATATCCTTAATTAGTATATACTCATTAATTTAAAAATAAAAATTTAGGAAAACAAATTCAACTTACAAAAATATGTACAAACTTAACACGTGCAACGCACATCATCCATGCAGGTCAGAGTGATTGTCCTGTCACCTTTTTGTTACGGAAGAAAATTTTACCATTTTTGCTTTATAAAAGCATATTGTTGTTCTCTTTTAATGTCTTTTGCTGCTCTAAGTACATTGTATCGGGACAGGCTTGAACTTTCATTAATATACATATATATATATGTATGTATATACAATTTCTGCCTATGTAATAATCGCTGCATAATATTTAAGGAAGCTTCATAGTTATCGCAAGGAAATCTTAAAAGAGATGTAGGACTTTCTTTTTGGTTATATTTATAAAAATCTAGCGGTTGCCCTGGAGATATCAAAGCCTAAATACCAAATGTTAATATTTAAAATTTTACAGGTAAAAAAGTAATGCAGTTTTTCCGTAGCGAGTTCACTATCAACATCTAAATTTGATTATTTGTTTGTACTTATGTTATATATATATATAAAATTATATCTATATAATCTTATATAAGTTATTATATAAGAATGCTCGTGCATATTTTTTCATATCTTTATCTTCTATAAAAAAATTGAAGCAAATTTTTATTCCTTTTTATTGGTTTCTTTATGCACGTTTTCTTTGCTAAGTGTGTACGGTTGAACTGTTTTTAACGAAATTTGTGTTATGACCATCTATCTTAGCTCTGAACTGAAGAATAATCTTAGGTGTGGAATTTTATGAAAATATTAGCAGGGAAGTTGCTGTTAAAAAAAATAGAGTTTTCTTGGCAATTAATTGCTCAGATCCACTTTAATAGAATAATTACAATGTTAGGACAAAAATTAAAGCCTATAAAACTTTTTAAAACATTTTAATCTGTTGCACTAATAATCGTGTTCAGGCGCATTTTTTTAGAAGTAAAAGATTTAAAACAACTTCTCTAGAATTTCTTTTTTGAGATTTTAAACGTTGATTACTGCTACAGCAAGATAGTTAGTTATAAAGGTGAAGTGTAACGGCGACCAAAATGTTGGATATGGGGGTCTTTTAGAAATTTCAACATTTCCAGACCTCTTAGTCCAAAAAACACAAAATATAATAGAAATTTCTGGAAGGTGAATGTATTTTTGTGCGTACGTGTGTTTGTTTGTTATTTGGTAATATCTTAGGGAATGCCTTCACATAATTTGTTTGAAAATGGCTCTAACATTTCTATATATGTGGGACATTAATGGCGTTAAATTTTCAACAAAATTAAAGAAAGGGCAGGATTCGTTTTTTTTGCAATTTTTTTACTTTTTGTGTAGTGATATTAGAGCTTTAGTACAATGAAAATTATTTAAAATTCCAATGTTATTAAATCTAATTTAGGAGTGAAACTTTTAATTTCTTTTTCGTCTACGGAAACTTGTTGACCAAAAACAATGAGGTTTGGCACAAATATTTGGCTGTATGTATGACAGATTAGAGCTGATTTTCGACTCCATCGGGAAAGCGGGCAATCACGGAACTCATTTTTGTTGTAAACTGTACTTTTATTACGTTCCACAAATGTTTTAAGCAAAAGAGTCCGATTGGGCCCGAATGTTTTGATTAAAAAATTAGATTTTTGGGGGGAATTTATACTCTAAATACAGTAAATTTTGATGGTAAAAGTAAGTTATTTTTGTTCAATTAAATATTTATTATTTTCTCAGTTAATCCAGCATAATTTTTAAAATAAAAACATCATTTAATCAAACTGGTCAAATCGGACGAAAATAATTTAAGTGAACATTTTATTTTTTTTTTACAACTGCATTTTAAATATTGAATAATTAAGTCATTAATATCTATAAAACGTATGGTATATTTCAAATCAAAATTTGTCAAGGGCAAGGCAGGGAAAATTATGCAACAGCTTTTTGCCTGCGTTTTTTATAATTACCATTTCTTGGATGAATTTTCCCAAAACTTGCAATGAAAAAATTTAACATAATTTCAAACAAATTTTCTAAAAATAATGGAATTAGGAGGAGTTCCATAATTTTTTTATTTACTGAAAAGGATATATCTTGATAAAAAAATTTCGATGGATGTTGATATAACAGCAAATAGCATTTTTAAACAACTTTGACAGGGACATATTTTGATTCTACCTTACCGTTTTGAAAATTGTGGTTTGCTAGAATTACATCTTGGAAAAATTTTCATGGAATAGAAAAAAAGCAAATAAATTTAAAAAAAAACTTTCGTTAACAAATATCAAACTTTTTATAGAGGATTCCCTTCCAGGTAGTTATAAAGAATTGATACTCCCAGGAAAACAAAGAAAAAATGTAGAGAAAAAAGTTCTTGCGATTGTTTTTTTTGTAGGAAAAAATTTAAATTAAATTTTATACCTAAAAAATATATTTTAACATGTTATGAATAAGGTTTAATCAGTAACTGATTCCATAACTTGTAATCATTTTTACTCTCCTGGCAAATGTGTTGGTAGAGTACTAAAGAGGAAAGTACGGTGATCGTGTCAAGAAAGGGTTTTTTTTGCAAATCTTTACGTTTTAGGGTCCAAGTTCATTTAGAACAAAAAACATTATTGTGTATGCGGGTACATATGAGTGTTGGATTACTTTTGAGTTTATATCTCAGGAGTGACCCAAAACTATTTAAATTTTAATTGCTGTTAAAGGTAAAAAAATTAAAAAAAAAACAGAATTTTTTTTTATTAGAGTTTGGGAATAAAACTTAAAAAAAACTTTTTTTTAAGTATTCATATATAGGTTATAAAGTTAAGTAAAGGTTTTTTCTAAATCGAACACCCCCTGAATAAGACTAATTTTGAATGAAGTTTAAGAACGTAAAAATTTTCAAAATAAACTTTTCTGTGTTTGCGTTTATAATTTTGGAAATTTGTAAGCATTTTTTGGTAGTCCTACATATGATGTATAAAACACCAAAATTTTATTTTTAATTATTAAAACCGAAGGGGGCAAAAAACATATATATTTCAATTTTAAAAGGTGGGTGTTGATTTTTTTGAAAAACTTTGTAGAAAACCAATTTGCTTTAATAAACTTTTCTCTAATTAGACTCTGAAGAAAATCGAAATTGGTTCTTTCGTGAATTCCCCCACCACCTAAACGAATTCTGAAAGAAAAATTAATATAATTAATGCCCCACATATAGAAATATTTGAGTCAAATTTAAAGAAAATCGAATCCTTATATATATATGTTAACTATGATGTCTCCTGTAAGTTTTATGTCGCACTACGTACGCGCATACGTACATAATGTGTTTATTGTTCTAGATGAACTAGTTAAACCCTAAAAAGTAAAAATCTTCAAAAAACCTGATACTGATAACCATTTTTGACATGATCGACTTAATTTCCTCTTTAGTATAGCTATTCTATCTATATTCGCCGGGAAATTAATAATTTATATTAATGTTTCAACGGAAATAATTGTATAAAATTTGGCAATAACAATTATTATAACGAAATAAATAACGCTTATTATGCCCAATAATAGACGCTATCTGTAAAAGTCTGTAATAGTAGCCGGGGTGCATGCTATGGGGGGGGATTAGAATAGCCAGTAGTTCATGTGTTTTCCATATGTGAAGTTAAATTGATCGCTCCGTGCTTATGATTTAATTTTACAATATGAAGAAAAATAATACGGTTAAAATTAATTCGGTGGACCTTTATTTCCAGAACTGTATTAAATAAAGGTCCACCGAATTAATGTTATATGTTTGTTTTGAAAGTAATAATATTCTAAGACTATAATTAAAGAATAAGTTAAATAATTTCAGAAAAGTATGAAAGGTTAATAAATTTTACAAAACCTTCTTATAAGAAATCTAGGAAGGGTTCGGTTTTTTGTTAGGATTACTATTTAAGTAAATATAAATTTGTGAGTTACTATTTACTTAAATTTTCAGAAAAAAGAAAAGAAAAGAAGCGAGTAGAATTTTGTAATTTTAATTAGTATTCCATATGTTATTTGTTAACCATAGCAATTTCTTAGATTATTCAAGATAATAATCAATAATTAATAATAATTATTAACATAATTATAAATAATTATATTATAATTATTAATATAGAACACAATGTTGAATGTTTTTTAAACCTAAAATCACAGAATTATAATTAAAATAAAAACTGTAAAAAAATACAAATTTAATACTTACTTTTTGAATAAATATTTCTTATTCAGCAACGTACCAAGAAAACTAATTTAAAAACAATTTTTTTATGGATAGGCGTCTATTACATTATTATTATTACTATTACTGCACCAACAAACGTGACGTTACACATAACCTCCTATTGTCATTCACTCGCACCTATCTTTTGTTTACCGACGTATCTTATATATTATTAGCTTACTATGCAGTTTGTCGTAAAAAGAATACTGATTTATTTTGTTACAACTATAAATCATAATTCAGTATAAACATAAATATAATCGTAAAGGTAAAAATTCTTTAGTAGGAAATACAATCATTACTCTCACGACCTTCTTAACCGATTATTTTTTTTAATCTAACAATTTAAATATTTATAAAATTATTTAAATAAAATCATAATGAATTATATTACATAATTATAATAATATTATGTAGAATAGTATTATAAAATAATATTTTCATGTGATGTTTGAAAAAAAGAAGAAAGTAATTTACACGTTTCCTTAATCGTTAAATATTTTTTCATATACCGTATATATTTTTGTTATTTTTTATATGATCTTCCTTTTATTAAATTTATTATTTTAAAATGCATAAAAAAAGTATAAAACTTAAGACAAAAATACTTTATGACACTTTTTTTAAACCTTAGTAGTTAACTTTGAGTTTTTCAATTGACTTCACAAAAAGGGAGAAGGTTTTAAATCAGATTCACGGACTTTTATTTATTTATTTGTATTTTTTGTTATGTCCAAATCTTAACTTTGTACCGATTAATTAATTACTTTTATTATTAAATAATTAATTTTATATTTATACTCGTTTATATAAATGATCTGAAAATAATTTTAATTTTTTCTCACCGTCATTGTTTATTGTATCATCTATCTGTAGTACAATAATAAGTAAAATAACATGACGTCATTCGGATATTATAAGTATTCTCATAACAGAAAACTATTAAGAAAAGATAGAATTTTTATTTTCTATTCCAATGTGTACGTTGTAATCTGTTCAACTTGTGAAAAATAAATAACTTCCCTTCGGTCCGACCAAATGAGGTGTATTCTTGTACAAATTCGGCCGACCGTTTCAGAGATGTATTATGGTTAATTAAAACCCAACCGCTAAAGTACCCCGGTATCCACTGACTAGTATTCAAATCTGTATAAAAGTAACAATTTTTTATTTTAATAGGATTTGAACCTAGAACCTTCGTCTTTCAAAATAATAGAAAAAATTATTCATTTTCACGAATTCCAGATACTCTTAGCACACGCTCAGTGGTCTACATAATTTTTCTGCACTTATTTTTTATTTTATCAAAATGCTGGCTTCTTGCCTTTTTTATTTTCGTATGAGTAGCGTTCTTTGTGTATATAAGCAAATTGTCATTATCTATAACGATCATTTTCTGTGTCATTATTAATTTATTCAGATAGTTATTACGTGATTTATTCAATTTAATGTCATCTATAAAAAATCAATTTGTATTATTATCGCAATAGGCTAAACATAAAAACAAGTTATTTTAATATAAGATTAAAGTGAATGACGATTATTTACATATTTATTAGTTTCGATGGTTTGAGGCACATTGAATTTCGATATCGATATCGAATTCTCAGAACATTCGATATCGACTATTTTGCTAAATTTAATGTCATCGTCTAATCCTACGGCGTTCTTTGGTGGTTGGGTTTCAATTAACCACATACTTCAGGAATGGTCGACCTGAAACTGTACAACACTTCATTTACATTCGTACATATCATCCTCATTCATCCTCATTCATCCTCTGAAATAATACCTTACGGTGGTTCCAGAGATTAAACAGAAAGAAGAATGTCATTGTCTAATCTGGCGGAGACCTGCGAGAACCCATCCTCACGCGAGCAAAGTAACACAAATTTTTACATTCCGAATTAAGAAATTGCATCGGTGTAAGCCATACATATAATTTTCATAAATTCTATTTTCAATTTGGTATTTATATTTTCATAATCGATAGGTCGGCGAGATCACAGATAGGACAACTTACAGGGCTACTAGAATCTATGATCATAGACGACGAAGAATCTACCCCAGAATGTTCTTAGACTTGAATAAAAACGTATACGCTTGGCTAAAAATCGAGTTCAACCATCGATAAATATGTTAAGGCTCAGATCAGCTTTTGATTATCTCCCTGAAATTGACTATCCGAATTTGAAAGGTATTTAAACAGGTAATATGATTAAAATATGTAATCATTGTAATGCCAAAAAATGGAATGATGAAAATCCTAGACTTTGCAGTGCTGAGGAGAAGTTTTTCTTGAAAGAATTTCATTAAAAAATTTGATTTTGTGAACAGATCCTTTTTCTAAAGATTTTATTTATCTGGTAAGTTGTGAATAGCGTTATCTGTAAGAACAACAGCCCACACATAGTTACTAAAAAACTATTTCCAGTTTTTGAAGTTCTATACGCGTACAGTGCAGGCAAAGCTAGTATACATGATATTTAATAATAATAATTTAAATAAAACAAATTGTTCTTGTCCTTCTCGACATAGGTGTATTATTAGAGGTAATGAAATCAAACAAACCTATTTACTTCCCGTACACCATCTTCGAGTTCGAAGGACGAAGTCTTTCCCGATAGACAAAACATTAGATAATTGTGAGCCTGAACGTCCTCTACCTTAATCTTTTTCAAATTGAAGTATGTTGAAAAATATGTTATATAATTAATAAAAATACAAGTTTCAAAAGTCGGAAGAGTGAAATTACCTTAGTATTCTTCCTCAGAATCTGTAATGGCAGTACCGTTGTTATCAGCTGTTTCGGGTAACTCCATCGTATAGTCATGATACAGTGAAGCAAGATTGGACCATAAATGATGTATTTTGGTCTTATAGTCCATGTATTTTCTTTTGAAAAAGAGCTCTGCAAGATGCCCGTGTAAGTGGTGTTTATAATTTCCGTACACCGAGGAACGTTTGAACGCACTTACCGCCACGTACGCTCGATTATCTATCTATGAGTTTCTGTGTCTGGATGTATGAAATTATATTTGTGGTTCACCTTTAAATGTTGGTAGCCCTCATTTTGCAAACAATTACATGTTTTCCAGCAATCGCTAATAATTATTGTACCGGGAAGAATATACTTTTGTATGATAAGCAATAAGGTGGCGCGCCCACGTGTTGCAACAGGAACCAATAATACTGCTTTTGTTTCTCGCTCAGTGCAACCGAAAACCGAACTACCATTAACACTTCCTCTATTATATTTTCTCTTTCCTAATTTAGCTTTGTCGATTTCGACTAGTTTGTTAGGTCCTCCTATCGGTACCGGATTTGAACAAAACAATTGAAAAAAAAACTTTACGGTAATAGTTAGACCAGTCGACAACTGCATGGGAACTTATGTTTAATTAATTGCACAACTCTTGACGCGGTAGTTTTAATAAACACCAAAATAGAGAAAAGCGAAAAATTCTCAAGCCATGTACCGTTATACCGGCAAACAGATGTATCTCACTTCTTTTTTTAATATTTTTCTTATGCTTGTCTACTGTTTCAACACGTTTTTTACATCAAATAATATGATATGATTTTAATTCCCCATGATCGTAGAAAAATTTACGATCGTTATCAACCGATTGCGAAAATTCAGTGCCGGTAATTATTAATTACCGTTATTAATCACAGTTATCGCAAACACGCCAGTAATTCCGAACAGCTAGCCATAACTCGCAATACTACAATAATATCACAAACGACCTTTGAGCGCTTTATCAGCTATGAAGCCTGTTCAGGTAAAAAAAAAAAAGATAAAGACTACTTTCCGACGACTACTATATGTTTTCTATTTTGTACTAGTTCGATTGCTCATCATATTCCAATATAAGAAATGTTAAGTTGAGGACGTTTAGGCACACAATTACCTAACATTATTTTTCCAGGAGGAACGCTAAGCACAAGCGACCGCGGTTAAATGAGTCGAATTTCTGTTGGCGTTTGTAATTATACAAGATATTTAAAGATGTTTCGTAACAGTAGGAATTGAAATGACATTTTACGTGGTCCTCTGCAGGCCTGTTCGAAAACTAGAAAAGTTTAAGTTATCAAAATATAATAAAACTAACCTAAAAAAAAAAACACGTCCTAAAAACTTATAAAATAAACGTACAAATAAAAAATTTAATCTAAGCGGTTATTGAAATTCGATGCCGATTCTGAAAGTCGAAATCAAAAAAAAATAATAATTGATAAAGAATATTTATGTTTTCCAAATATATCAGTAACTTTTTACTTCCTTGTACGAAGTAAGGAAGCACTGTGATCGCAAAAATTTCGGTTTTCAGATTTCTACGGAAATATCCATTTTGACCATCCCTCAATCCATTTTGACTAGTTCGACGTGACGTCTGTGCGTACGTACGTATGTATCTCGCATAACTCAAAAATGATTACCCGTAGGATGTTGAAATTTTGGATTTAGAATTGTTGTAACGTCTAATTGTGGACCTCCCCTTTTAATTGCAATCGACTGAACCAAAAATCTCCAAAAACATTTGGATTTTGGACTTTTTCTTAACTGCAGTAATAAGCCCTCCTCATTGAGAGATTTTCAACGATATATCGTAACTGGTACTTATTTTCATTGGTTCCAGAGTTATAGCCAAATAAAATCTTAATTAATGAAATATTTGGATCGTACAAGGGAAATCACATCGGTCCGAATTAGACTTAATTTCTTTTTTTTTCGTTTTTTTTTTTAATTTAAATATATTGATTTAATAATTAATTATTAACCCGTGATTGTAATTTTTTTTACAATAACTTACAATTCAATAATAACAATAAAAAAAGAATATGGAAAAAAATCAAAAGTTATTAGAGAAAAGAAATTTTATGTATTTTTAAAAATGTGTATATGCAATTTAATAGGCATTATTACACATGTGTATACGTAATTGATTTGGTGAAACATCTGATTGTTTAATATTAATTGAAAATTATAATTTAGAATCGTATTATTTTGGGATTTTCTACTTTAATTTCTGTTTAATTATATTTGATTATACTGGAATTTTTGTTTAATTTTATCTATATTAAAGTTAACTACAGAGTGACTGAAAAATAGACCCTCACAAGAACAACATATACACTGAGGCATACGTGCCCGATTTTTAATAAATTGCAAAAAATTCTAATCTTTTAGTTCATTATTCCTCTGATATTGTAGGACAATATTCTTCCTAAGTCGGAGTTGATCATCGTTTCATTTATTTGTTTTTTGTTGCCAATCATTTAATCGCTGTTTGGTTTGATATAATTCTTCTGATCGTATCAGAATTAAAGAATTGTTGGATCGTATCTCACTTTTAAATAAGTTTAAATGAGGTGCAGCAAAAATGTGTATTTGTAATTTAATAAGCGTACAAGGAAGTCATGTGGTGTCCACATAAGATTTTTTTCTGTTTATATTAATTAAATTATTTTTTTAAAATTAATCTATAAGTTGTAAATTTTTCGGTATAAGGTAAAAAGTCATTAAAAAAGAATCATAATACAGACTGAGTAGTCGATGTGTATCATTGTTTTGCGAACGATCTTCTGACTAATAAGAGCGTATTTTTTTAGCCTTCGGGACCACCGTTAGGTATTGCTTCAGAGGATGGGTTGAAATTTTAATTTTATAGGTTGTGAAAATACCACCTGACCGGCATTCGAACCCGGAACTTCTGGATCAAAGACTGAGACGCTACCACTCGCGCTACGGAGGCCGGCAGTTAAAGCGTACTGCAAGAATTAAATCATGACTAACGATTATTATTAATGTTTCAAGCGGTTAATCGTTGTTCAAAAGATAAGGATTAGAGTGAAACTTATTATCTTTCTATCAGAGTATCGTTTTTTGATTAAGATATCGGGAGTTTCTTTTTTCCGGTGCAGAGCATGGGCGTAATCGTAGAATGAATTATAATTTTAACGATTTTTCATCATCTACAGAAATCAGTAAAGATATTCTTCAAAATTAACTGATTTTAAAAAAGTAACTGGACAATTTGAAAGAACATTAATCAGTTGTAAGAAAAAATTAAGTGACATTTAGGCAGGTCTTTAGAATTGTAACCCACCGGGTTGGTCTAGTGGTGAACGCGTCTTCCCAAATCAGCTGATTTGGAAGTCGAGAGTTCCAGCGTTCAAGTCCTAGTAAAGCCAGTTATTTTTACACGGATTTTAATACTAGATCGTGGATACCGGTGTTCATTGGTGGTTGGGTTTCAATTAACCACACATCTCAGGAATGGTCGAACTGACAATGTACAAGACTACACTTCATTTACACATATCATCCTCTGAATAATTATCTAAACGGTAGTTACCGGAGGCTAAACAGGAAAAAAAGAAGAAGAAAAAAATAAAGGTCTTTAGAATTGTGTTAAAATAAAGTGGTCGATAATAATAAAAAAAAGTTTGGGACAAGCAATAAGAAATAAACCAAAAACGAATGAAATCATGGAACGCCTACAAAAAATTTAATTCTGCAAAAAGAAGTGGATCTAGGAGCTGGTTTCGATTATTGTGAGCAGTACTCCAGGGTAAATACAATTGACACATTTGGTATCCCGGAAAAGCCTAATAAAAATACCTTACAAAAGAGTAATTAAAACAGGGAAAGCTTTAAGTATGTCTCTTATTAAAAACTAGTGGATTTGCCACAGACTTAAAATAAAAAAAAACTAATCTGATCTTCTCGGGAATAATAACCAAATTCGCAAGATGATTTGACAGGGAAAAATTTCTACCGAGAAGACGTGTGAAGAGAGATTTGTCTACAAAACGTTTAGGCTTGGACGTAGACATAAATCCCGTCTACATAAATCAGTCAATCGCGACATGATATTGGTTTAACTTCTATATTCTTTTAACGGTCCTGGGACCCTGTAATCTTTTTTATCGATTATTGAATTGTTTTACATGCATTATTTAATAATTTATTAGTTCTAAACAGCAAAGAATATTCAGTCATGACATAATATTTTATCCGTTCAGTTCAAAATTTAAGTGATATATTGTTTAACTCTTTGTTCTAATTTAATCGTAACAAAAGGTGCAAGGCGTAGGCTCTTTAATCATTCTATTCAAATATGTGTTTGTGAAAACAAATATTACTTAACCTTCAGATCGTCTACATTCACTTCGATAACCGGCAATCGGTACAACGAATTAGCCCACGCAATTAAATGCGTGGCAAGCATTTAATTCTTCTTTTCAATATTCAATGAAATTAAACAAGGGGAAAAATGCAAATTTTTCTTGCATTTTTGGTGGTTGTTAATTTGGGAAACGTTAAGTTAAGAAGTAAGCATGAGAAAGTTGTGATAATATCTTTGAAAATGTTCTTAAAAAGTTGTAATTAAGTGTTTTTATTTTGTTTGATATGTCTGATTTTATTAAATAAAAGGCAACAACAAGAAATTTTATCTTTAGTTATTATATTTTTTTTATTTTTGTATCTATGAATGTTATCGGTAATCTGAATATATTAATTTATTATCGGAGAAATTTACACTGATACTGTTTAAGATACTGTTTAATTATGATATTAGTAATAGCAAATTGTTTGACTCCAGATACTGTGTTTGTCGTGATAAAAATTCTATCTCTACAAGTATATCACGTATTGGCGGATTCCTGATAGCTAATATCTACCTAAATTCAAGGCCTAACTATTTCGTTCGGTTTCTGTGTAAAGTATATGATAAAAATAGGTTTTAAATCGAATATTAGACATATTAAACCTGTAGCCCTTTATTTTCCATCATCACCACAAAAATTAATGGATTCCTGGAAAAAAAGAAGAAATCAATGGATTAATTTCTGGAAAATTTAGAAAACAACCTTAATGATATTTTGAGATTCTGACGTGCCTTAATTGTAGACCATACCTGTGGTTTATGGTTCTAAAAGGAGGAGGCATCTTGGTAATTTAATATACTTTTTAACTTGAAGGTTTATCACTCTATTAAGAATATACGGGTAAATACATGAGATTTGATTCTGAGTATCATCTGTCTGAAATTAGAACATGAAGTGATTTTCTCATTGAAAAGGGTATTTTTCATTCGGCATTACCTCTGATTTGATTTACTTCTGAATAGATTTCATTTATTGCTATGCAAGTCTGTTATTCATGAATATTTTAATTTTATAAATTGCATATCATATAATATACTTACTGTACGTATGACTACATAATATTATCCAAATTGAATTGGGTATCTGTCTGCAATTGTGCAAATGTCAGTGACATGGTTGATTATTTCTAAACAGTCTCTAAAGCTGAATTAACTTATTACACCTTTTATTGTTTTACTACTATAAAAGAGTTTAAGACTTAAAAAGTCAATTTTTTCAGCAGGTCATATTTTTCAATTTAATATTTTGGATAATATTTTATTCAAAATATTAAATTGAAGAATAAGTTAGCATGTAAGTGGAACGTATCTGTTAATCAGATTTAAAAAAAGAAACTGTTTTGAAGCATGATGTAAAGATGGAGTACCATTCTTATTTCCTAGTTTCGTAGAATTAATATGATATTAACTAATATGAACTCTTTTTATAATTATGTGAATGGTAATTGCTTGAAATGGTGCCAACAGTGTATTATGTCTGTGTTAGTGAGATTTTAAGATATTGTTATAGTGATTCCTGATAACTAAAGTACCATAAACATTTGCAAAACCTTTTCCTACCTTTGTCGTAAAGCCAGTTTGGAAAATGACAAATTTGAAAGTAATTTTTTAAATGGAAATTGTGATATTGATGTCTTTAAAGTGAATTGAATGGTACTTGAAGATGTAAATATTAAGTGATTTAAATCCAAATCTTATGGGGTAGATAGTATTTCTTCTTACATGATTAAAGGCTGTGCAAAAGTGATTTCCCATCCCATACGTTTCTTTTTAGTCTTTGAAACTAAGTAAATTCTATCTCGATGGGAAATAGTTAGAATCATCCCTATATTTAAATCAGGCAGTGTCAATATGATTTCTAAATAGAAAAGTACATATAATTCATAAGATGATATTTAATCAAGTAAAATAAAAGTTTCAAATTTTCAGCCTGGTTTTCGGTCAGAGTACTTCACAATAACTAATCTTGTTACGTTTACCTACGCTTATTATATTTTGTAATATTCAGATTGTTGGTCCTATGTTGATGCAACTTATCTTGATTACAGAAAAGAATTGACTGTGTTCATCATTTAGCAAAGCTTAAAATGTAATATTTTTGGTTTCAGCCTAACTTTATAAAATTGTTTAATATGTATCTAAGGCACTACAATAATTTTGTAACATGTAAAAATGTAAAATCAGATATGTTTTCGGTTCAGGTGTTCCCCAAGGGAGTAATTTAGGCCTCTTACTATTTTTATTATTAAGGACATCTGTGAAATATTCTAGTAGTTTCTGAATGCAAGTAATTTGAAGCTGTACAGGTTGATTAACTCAGATGGTGACTGCACTTTTTTACGATATGATTTTGTGATTCAATATTCATTTTGAGTTGAGATTCACCAAAAAATCAGACTTACCAAATCTATAATTACTCCATAAATAATTTATATTTAGAGAGAGTATTACACTACTCTTAGACAATAATCTTAGATTCCACTCTAACTTACAAACAGTTATCCACTCAGTAAGCAACTGCAATCAAATAAATTACTTTGATTGTAATTAGAAAGGTGAAACTGTTTACATATAATATTCTAATTATTATAAGATTATAGTATTCCATTGTATGAAGTAAAATGGAATAGGTATGTTATCTGGAATCCATTCCAAAAAAATGTTTATCAATTCAATTGAGCTTGTGGAAAACAAATTTTTAAGTTTTGTATTTCAAAAGTTCACTTACTTCTGTTTCATGGGATTTCATGTTCACCGATTACATAAAATATTTTTTATTGATTTGTTGAGAACTAGATGAGCCTCTAATATTATTCTGTAAAATTATTCATCATTTTGTAGAGAAAGTTGAACTATTAAATAAGTCGGTTTTTCAAGAAACAATATAGTTCATTATTGTATGAACAAATTAGTTAACAACTTTATCAGTTTAAATAATTTAAAAAGACAGCAACATATCTATTTAGAAACAGTTTACCTTACTTTATAAAATTATGTTATTAGCCACTCAACAGTTATAATGAGTAAATATTATCAGTCAGTGTGTATTTCTAGTTTTAGTTTTATTTTGTTTCAATTCATTTTCTTAATACAACACACTTGTGTCATTAAGGCCTATTTTTTAGGCTTCATTGTAAACAAATAAAATTTAATTGTTTATAAGACATAATTTTAAATTTATGAAATAAAGTAATTTTTTTCATTTCTGTAGATTATGGCATTTATGTTGTACTTATTTCATTTCTTTTTTCAAGGAAGTAGGTCAGATAATAGATGAGTATATATAATAACATCAATGTGAAATTTTTAATACTAGCATAGCAAGGTTGAAGATAAGACCAAGTAGCCCTGGAAAATGTCATAAATTTAGTTTTCTGAAACACTCATTAACATTACATAATATGTATGAGTATGTAGACCCTCATTGAGATTCAACATTAGAAATTTTAATATTTTTATACGTTTTGTTTGAGCTTTTACAAATTAATGAAGCAGTAAAATGTAAGAGAGTGTTTACTTTCTCATTGAATTATTTTTTTTGTGAATAACACTGATAGACAAAAAAGAAATGGTTCTCTAAGTGTGACACCATTTCTTCAACTGCTTTTTTGCATACATTATAGATCTGTAAATACAATTTTTCTATCACTTCTAGTTTTAAATAAATTTATAATTTATTTGTAAAATTTATAATTTTGCATGACCATACCTGTATTAGAATGAGTTCGTTGATGCTTTTCTTTTATAAATAGCCTCAGGCACATCCAAAAATGAATGTCCAACAGTAATCGGCTGGCTTGTTAGTATTCCATTTTTCTTTTATAGCAGCTTTCCATCACCGAAATGTCTTGGTGGAAACGTTCACCATGTTTGTCACTTACGTTTTCGTTTGTCTAGGAAAAAATCCAGATATGATTGGAGGAAATGTATTTTCAAAGACATATTACATCCCATAGCTCTGTATGAAGTATGAAATTGATTAACAATATCTTGGTAATTATCGGATTTTTATTTGCCGAGAAAAGTTTTGCAAACGTCTTTAAATGAAGCCCAAGCTCCACTTTCTATTTTATTTAACATTGAGTTAAATCGTCATCTTTGACCAACTCCCTTATTTGAGGACCAACAAATATTCCTTTAATTTTTCCTTCACTTACATTTGAAAATTTCTGCCTAATGTACAAAAATCCAGGACTATCCTTCTTCATTGCTTTTACACAATTTCTCATTAGTCCTAGCTTGATATGGTGAGGGGGTAAAAATATTTTTTTGGGTTCAACTAAGGGATCGTGAATAATATTTTTCCCATTTGGAGTTAAGTTGTCTCGTTTCTTCCACTATTTGGTAACATAATGTTTATTCCTAGCTTGGCTATCCCATTCACAAAGAAAACACATGTACTTAGAATAGCCTAACTGCACGCTTAACAAAATAGCTATAACTTTCAAATCACTACATATGTTCCAGCTATGTTTTTTATAATTTATTTTTTTAAGAACATTTTTCATCCCATTGTATGTCTCTTTCAAATTAATACCATAAGTGATTGGTATCGAAGGATATTTGTTACTGTTGTGAAGTAGAACCACTTTTAAACTACACTTCGACGAATCTATGAAAATGTGCCAGTCCTCAGGTTTATCAACTTGTCCGAAGTGCAGCATATGCTGATCAATATTTGTGCAATAAATCAAATTATTTTCATCAATAAATTACTGAGAAAATACTTTTTGTTGGCTTTGAAAGCCCAAAATTTTTGTATTTTTTTAAAAGTAAATTCTAACTTTGCAGTATTGATCCGAACAGTTCATCTTGATTTTTTGATAAATTTAAATCCCTAACCAAGTCATTTAATTCATCTTGTGATATAAGATGTGGCTTATTGGAAGATAATTCAAAATCAAAATCATTGTTGTCTTCTTCAGTACTGTTTGATTCTTCATCACTGCTTTTGAAACATACATTCACAGGTGACTCAGGAACTGGAATAATTTCACTGTGAGGTACAGGCATAATTGCAGATTGCAATGAAGGATATTTTACAGTATGTTTAGATTTTTTAGAAATTCCAGACACACTTGTTAAACAAAAGTAACAATCGATTTCATGATTCTTTGGTTCACACCAAACCATAGGTAAGTGTGTCATAATGTGTGACCATGATATGATTTAATTCTTTGTCTAGTATTGTTTATTTATAGCTTACTTTAACAAAGTTTAACAATAAAATATGACCTAACAAAATACAATATAGAAGCTTAAAATGCTAACTATACATTGAAAAATGAAAAAAATCCTTTAATTAAAATTTAAAACTTTTTCAAAAATGGTGGGTGATAGAAAGATTCTGAATTCATATTAGTTTTCAGCATAAAAAACTGATTAAAGTCATGTATCGCATGTTAGGAAACAAAAATTATGTTTATCAGTGAAAATTCACCATGTAAGCTCGTAAGCTTGTGCTGTGAGAATATGAAATTAAAATTCTACAGCGTATGAAAAATTATATGCCTGATTGGGGTTTGAACCCAGAATCTCATGATGAAAAAACAAAATGCTACCATTCCACCATAGAAATCTGTAGAGTGGTATATTTTTGTAAGTTTTCTTCTTTTTCTTTTAACCTTTATTTTCTCCTCAATATTCTTTTGTCTCAAGTCCATTTGTTTTACACTTAAGCATACTGTTTTAACTTAAACATAGTTATGGGTTGTGAAGGTGGTGAATTACCACTATCTAATATTTCTTTCATGAAAATTCGAAACTAGACAGTAGATATTATATTTGAGAACATAAAGAAATCCTGCTGATAATAAAATTATCAAAATAAAACTTCGCCAAATATTGTCTTTATTTATTTTTATATTTTTAGAGATCCTTGCTTTTTTCTCACCTTTGTTTACTTTAACACTGTGTATCACAAGGAGAATAAAATTATTGATGACACACATGATAAAGTCAGTTAGTTATGTTTATGCTACAATAAGTCACTAAATTTTATACAAAATGATTAAATATTTAATGACTAACCAAATGAAAGTTGATGGATGTTTATCTTATATTTTTTTCCCATACTGAAGTTTAGTTAGGAGAGATTCATTTTTTCCAACTTTCCCTATTATCTATTAATTTCTTCATGAGAATTTGTTCCTACATCCTTTTCAATTAGTTATAAGTATATGTTTTTGGGCTGTCTCTTTCCTTCTTCTTTCTACCACTTTCTTTATCATGTTCGCAATGAACATTTATTACTTATTTCAAAATCTTCTGTTTTTAAATAAATGAAGCACTAGAATTCCAGTACGGCAGTTTTATAAGAGTTTTGGGAGGTGTTTTATTTTGTGAAAGAGAGATATAACAGAAAACTTTCAGAAACGTTTATTAATTTTGAACTGTGTTTATTCAGTTTGTACAGTTTTACATGTTTTAATATTTATCATTCATAATGTTCAAATAAGTTAAGATTCAGTTAATTTTCATATAGAATATTTTGATTAATATTGTTAAGGTTAGTGGTAAACTAATAATTTCTCTTAATGAGGTTTTTCAGACATGAAATCAAGTAATGATTTCTTCTTTATTGTGTAAAGAGTCCTATGTAAATGTACAACTGATTTTAAGAAATTTTATAATTTTCTATTATTCTTTATGTGATTATTAAGAAACTTATTGGTGTTTTTTCTTAGTCTTCAATGATTAATCAAACAAGTAACATGTCTTGTCTTTATTAGGATCCTAAAAGTTAACCTACCCAAATTTTTAAAAAAAATGTATAAAATCTTTACTAGTAAGAATTTATATGGTGCATGGACTCTGAAATATTAAAATAAATGTTTGCAATTTAAATAAATTGTAGTCTAATCTTTAAATATTTTATTCACTTCATTATTTACACAATCGGCAATTCTGTTTGATTCATTAGCTAAGCAATTAAAATATATGGCAATAATTGTGCAGAAGATTGGGTTCATATTATTATGAAGCAATTTTTTTTTTTTGTGTATGATGTTTAATACAGCTTTCTCTTTGACCAATACAGAACTTTCATTCTACAAGTATCTATTAAGGTTCAGTGTTTCATTAAAAAAGAATAATTTACGTATTCTTTGTCACAGACAGTCATAGACAACACTGCATTGATCTTGTTAAAACTGGATTTTTCTTTGTTGCAAGTTTTAGTCAATATGATTATTAATATTTGTCAATGCAATGAAATTATTTTAAAAAATCTACCTTTGAAAAACCGAATGATACTCGTACTCTCTTTTTATCTCAAGTTTATGTTATCTTATTTATTATATTATTATAATAATTTATATTATTTTTTGCATATATCACTTCGTATTTAGTATTCAAGGTAAGAATGTGTTGATTACTCTAAAAAAAAAATTGCCAAAAAAAATTCCTCCTTTTTTTTATTTGGTAGGTTTCTAAAATAATTTATTAACAGCACTCAATGTTCTGCATAATGAAATCTTAGTACATTATTACAGAACTAAACTGAGATATTCATTGAATGTTTAAACTTGGATTGAGAAATTATTTTCCTTCCGTAATAGAATGGTGAATATGATTGATGACATCAATCTTTGGTACTGAAACAAAAGATTGTTCTTCAGGTGATAATCAAATAGGCTGGACATTAAGGGACCTGCTTGTTACTTGAAGCGAGGAGGTTACCTAAAGCTTGCTAAAGCCAGTAAAAAAAAAAATTGTTAATTGGTTTAGTCTTTGAGACTGAGTATCACAATGTACTAATGCTTAAGAAGTGATTTTATAAGAATCACTTCTTAAAGAATTTTTATAAGGGTATAAAAAGGTATAATCATAATAAAATTACCAATCGCAAATAAATTTCATTTTTATTTATTAAATAGTAATGTTATTATCATAATAAATAAATATGACAAGTATACTTATATTTAGTAAAAAATACACTTTTTGATTTATAAAGTGTTCTAATCACATTAATATTTACAGTCATTTTTAGAAGTTAACTCTCATTCATTCTTTCACTCATATTCATGAATTACATTAGCATTTATATAAAAATAATGTTTTAATTACATTTATTTGGCTAACAAAAATAATCAATCTACACTACAAAATTTTTATTTTTTACACACGTATACGTCAAAGCACATCATAATAATTTAATTCATAAGCTGTAATTAGAAGTCTTATAAATATGTATGGAACTGTGGCATCATGCATATTTTAATGAGGAAGTATATATAAAAGTTATTAATGTACAATATCTAAGAGTTAATGTAATTGTCAGGATAAATTCAATCTTCATTAATTAGCGAATGAAAATATTTATTAAAATGAAGAATTATTTTTAGTAATTAAAATTGATACAAAAAAATTTTAATTATGGTGGATTTAGGAAGTAAAAAAGTTTTTGAAATTATAAGATAACAAATTATTCATTTAAAGCCTAGCAGTCACCAGAAAACTATCACATACATCGGCTAAAAAATGAATACTAGAAACTGTACAACTGATTACTACTGAAACCGATTTGAAAAGTAATTAAACTAATTCTACATGTTAGGATATGCCGTAAAAAAATCTACTAACTTAAGTTAACACTATTTAAATACCTGTCAAATGTGTTTTCAGCAGATATTTATTAACTATGAACTTAGGTGATGTGTGTATATATATATATATATATTTTTTTTTTTTTTAACTGGTGACTAATTTTTTTTTAATTTTAGAACTTAAATTAATCCATCTACAAAATTATTACTTTATACTATAAAACTTCTACGCTAATGTTATGTTCTGTTTATAACAAATTTGGATAGACTGTTATGCTTTAAAAATAATTTTGGTTGCGGATCATGTCTATTTTCTTTCCAGTAATGAACATAACAATATAATATTTCTGAAATTATAAACATTTATTTAATCTCAATAATTATCTGATATTATTGATACGTTATTTTTGGTACAATATAAAATAACATTAGTGTCAAATTGTAATATTTATCTGTAAGGTAAATTTTTACATGCATTTAAACATTTGCTGAATTGTTAGATATTTTCAGTTTGAGTTTGGTTTTAATAAATAAAATAGGAATTAAAAAGTTAGAACAAAAAATAATTTCTTGCTTTAACAATGTGCAATATTTCAAACATTATATTATGTTAAAAAATAAATGCTGTATTTATAATAAATATAAATACAGGAATTTTACAAAGATATAATATTTTAGAAAATAGTAGGTGGTAATATTGATAGAACATTCTATAGAAATACTTTTAATTAGCATTAGAAAAAAAATGTCAGCTATATGCAATTATCTTTCCCATTAATATGGGAAGTAACTTGTTTGCATTTTTCTTTTCTTAATTTCTTTTTTTAATATATTGTTCGATTTTATCCTAATAAAACTTTCAGTTGCCAAATTGATTAACAATATTTAACATCATGTTCTAAAAATTTAAATTCATAATTTTTTGCCACCTATCAGGTTATCTAATGGTTAAACTCGTCACTGCAAAATCACTTTGCTTTTGAAGTCGAGAGTTCTAAGGTTTGAGTAAAGGCAGTTACTTTTATATGGATTTGAATGCTAGACTGTGGATACCAGTGTTCTTTGGTGGTTAGGTTTCGATTAACCATATGTCTCAGGAGTGGTTGATCTGAGTCTGTTTCAGACTATATGTTTACCGGTACATTTACACTTACACTGCACTACATCTACAGCTACATCAACCCTGGTGAAGTAGTAGCAGTAATTGCATCTGCCTACAAATATATATATATATATATATATATATATATACACACTGGCAGTAGCTGGTGGAAGACTGATTGAAGAAATATGTATATTCATAATTTTTTAACAAAATATTTGTTTCCTTGATCTAATTTAACAACAATTCCATTTTTTATTCCATCAACTCATTAAAACAAATTAAATGTTATACCCCAATTATCAAATATCGCTTTAAAATTTAACGCTTTTATTTACAAGCCAGTTGTATTACATAAGCCTCGTTCCAGATGCTAAAGCTAAGAGCTTAAAACTTTGGTTTTGTATATGCTGTTAACTTTTTATTATTAATTACACATTAAGTGTAGAATATATATATTCTGTTCGCGTAAGAGAAGTACAGTAGATTTTTTTGGAGGGGCTTTACACCTATTTTCCCAGATCTTTCTTGACATAAGATTTGTATTATCTGCATTATATTAAAAACAAATCTGTTTCTTCCAAAAGTCTAACATATATACAAATACATTGCAAATCCTAATATTTGGTAAACAAATGAATGTGTTATTACAAAAAATGGTAAGAGTCTGATTTATTAATCATGGGGTGATTGATGTAAACTTTACTAAATTCAGATAAAAACTATAATAAACTATTTTATAGTTCCTTCCACTATGGAAGGAACTGGTTCTAATATTTTAAATAATTACATGGTCCTTGCTAATTCTTTGAAGAATTAGCAAGGACTATGAATTAAAGCATAAATTATGCTCTATTTTTTCTCTCATAGGAAAAAATGTTTTCAAACTACTCAAAGTAATATAATTTGCTATTGACCAATTTTGACAAAATTAAGTTTCATTCCAAATAGCTGATATTTATTTTAGATGCAGATTAATTAAGTAAACAAATATAAGATTTCTTTTATTCTTTCTTTTTTATAATTTTTATTTCTAAAAATTGTTTAAATCACCTGAAATTTTACTTATTCTTTGTCGATTTAATAATTTCTTGGTTGGTTATAAATCTATGATATGGCTAAAAATTTTATAATTATGTTTACAATCATTTATTTTACATTTGTTTTATAAAGCATCTAACTTTATTTATGTAACAAAAAAAATTCATCATATGCAATTGATGTGACATTATAGATCCATAACTAAATGTAAGCAAGTGGTTTATTAAGACTGAATATGATGTATAAATTAGAGCTAATTTTTCAATTATAATTATTTAGATAACATAAAATAATTAGGATTGTTAAATGTAAAATTATTTTAATTAAGTTATAATAGATAATCTAACCTTACACTATAAACACAAACATATTTATATGCATTTAATTTTTTTAACTATGTAGAAACATTATTTAATAATAATGCCGTCATTAAATATTAACATTAACGAGTTGTAAAACCAACTCAATATATATTATTATGGGTCCCTTTGCCATCACCAATTTTATTTTTATTAAAAACAGAAAAGCACTGATAATTTAATTTGTTTGAAATAACTTAATTCTATTACAAATTAAGTAGAAATTACAGATTTAAAATTTATAAAATTAAAACCTAAATTTATCCAATTTGTCAGTTGTTTTGGGGGTAACTGACTTATGACTCATATAAATAAGTAAAAGCTGGTGAAAGTCAAAATAGCATTATTAATTTACTATATGCTTAGCAAACAAGAAATATTAAATGCTATTTATTATGTAGTAAACCTGTGAAGTATTTTCCTATATCTTAATGGAAATATTATAACCAGGAATGCAATACAAAATCTTGTACATGATAACTGTATATTTAATTGTCTCATTTTGTTTCTTTTTGTAAAAAATTTAGCTCAATAAAGTCCTCATCCGAACGGTTACATTTACTTTTCAAAAATTATAGTTTGTCATTCATTTGTTTGTATCTTTATATATATATATATATATATATATATATATATATATATATATATATATTAAACATCCTCTCAGTATTTTATAATAATTATAAATATTTTTCTAATAATCAGTAAATTGTTCAATTGTCCAACCAGTGATTAAGATCTCTTCAAAAGATGTTTTTTATTATTATAATTATTATTATCTATTATAATTAAGGTACTTACGTATTAATGCCACCGCAGCTACAGCTTTATTTAAAAACAAAGTAGTCAATCGGATTTCGGTGGAAAATGGGCCGATATAAAGTTTAACATAAATAAATAAATATTTATTTTATAAATATAATTCAACCAAACTTAACCTATGCTCGCTTCGCTCGCTAACCTTGACTAATTAACACCGTAATTTCTTGTGTTAATCTTGTGACTAATTTCACCGTAAATTACGGTGTTAATTAGTCAAGGTTAGCGAGCGAAGTGAGCATAGGTTAAGTTTGGTTGAATTATATTTATAAAATAAATATTTATTTATTTATGTTAAACTTTATATCGGCCCATTTTCCACCGAAATCCGATTGACTACTTTGTTTTTAAATAAAGCTGTAGCTGCGGTGGCATTAATACGTAAGTACCGTAATTAATTATGATCTTATAATGAAACAAGTTAATTTAACCTGTATTAAATAAACTTTTTTTAATAATAAAAATATTGAAATCTCAGAAATTTTTAATTATAAAATAAATTTACATAAGTTATTGAACCTCCCCTCCAATCCCAGAATTGTATTTATTTATGGTTTTGAAAAGAGGTATACGAAACAAATTTTATTTGTATAATGATTAAAGAAATTATAAGAAATTGACACACTCAGGCTAAGAGTTGACCCAAAATCAATAGAATGGGAATCCACCTCATGATTTTTATTCAATTTGATAATATTCATACTGATGAAGTAACTAACTAGCCAACTATCATATATTCTCTAATATTATTATTCTATACATTTTGATTATGTTAAAATACAGTTGGGTTAATTTTTAATATGCTAATAGAAAGTATAAGAAAGGGTCAGTAGTTTTTGCTTGTATTTACTGTGACTGTATTTAATCACCTGACACTGCACAAATGAAATTTAGTAAGAAAATCTAAATAACAGTTTATATTTATTACAAGAAGAAAGAAGTTTATTGAAACTATTGCTGACTGGATATTAAACTTGATGTTAATGATTAAGATAGATGTTTTTTATAGTTCATTGGACCATCTAAGCACTTAAGTTAGTTACTAACTTCATCTAAGCATTATCAAGTTAGTTTCAATAATAAAGTGCATTCTTGTTATACCAAAACTATAGTAACACTATAGTCACAGAAGTTCCTTACTATGCAGAATGAAGTTAGTACAGTGGAAAATGCTGTCAGTAGTCAAACTTTTTAATTTAATCTGTATATTTATATATAATTACTACATATATATATATATATATATATATATAGTAATTAGCAATGAGTTATAAAATTAAGATTAGGAAAAGGAGAGAAATATGTAAAAAATGTGCACATATGATTTGTTCTACAAAATAAGCAAAAAATTAACAATATAAAAAGTTGATATTTTAATATTAATCATGTACTGTTTTAATTAACTGAAAGAGTTTTTAAAGCGGTATACATCATTTTAAAATGAAACTTACTTATATCTGAGTTTCCTCTACATTCATTGATTATATCTGTCTTTCTTCTACATTAAACCTCTCCAAGTGAAACTAACTATAGTTTCAAAACTGAAACGTATGAAGAAGTTTAACATAAATTGAAACTCAATAATTCAGACAGGTAAATTTGTATGATTTTCACTTAAAGAAAATGTACTTTATTTAAAAAATTTTATTTAATATAAAAATTATATTCTTATTGACGTACTCATTAACCTGAATGTAATTAACTATAATAATAATAATAGTAATTATATTATCAGTGCTTTTGTTTTTAATAAAAATAATAACCCCGTTCTTTATTTATCTTTTCTATAAATTAAACTATGTTTAAAAATAAAAATTATTACCATGTGATTTGACATGAGCAATATTCAATAACTTAAGTTTATTTAACGACTAAAATATATAGAAAAAAAAATCTATAAGCAGTTGACTTAAAATTAACTAGTCATAAACTACACTGTACATGTAATGTATAGAACTATTTTATCTACTCAGCAATTATATTTTACTTACTTATTCAAGGTATTACTTAACAATAACTATAAAACTATTGGCTTATATTTGTGAATTAATAATAATATTAAAAAATACACTTAAAATATTAAATATTTTCTTGGCACCTTCAGCTATATCAAATATTCTTCATTAAATAATATTTATATACTTACAAGAAAAAGAAGTAGAAATTAGAGAAAAATTATAGGAATAAATAATGTGGTTAAAAAGTTTGTTTATCATTCTTACATTCTCTACTAAAATATTTTTCTTGCGATGTGCTTAAAAAAAATTGTTATAAGTATTTTTGTGAATTAATACTATTTTATTTATATTTGTATGAATTTTTTTCTTCTTGAACCTATATCAATTGTTTCAAGCGGTATATTCATTGTAGGTTCTGGTAATAATGCACCTGCACCACGGTTACATCTTGGTATTTTTGATATCTTTTCACATCTCCATGATACATTCCAAAAAGCATATCCTTCAGGACATTGGTATATCTCACCTGAAATATAAACAAGCATTAATTAAATTCCAATTTGTATTTACATTCAGATATTTTGAGAAATATTTAAAGCTTTACAAAGTTTATATGAATTAATTATATTTTTTTACTGCTAGATTATTGTTCAATTATATCCCTTTTTATAATAGGAATACAGTTGAATGTTAAATAATGTTGGAGGTGACAAGGCATTACTGTGGGGAGGAATTAGTGTGGTCATAACAGCATAAAGATGGATTATTCTATTCGTAGACCCCTCAAGTACAGTAAAAAAAAAAAAAAACATAACGAAACAGAAGAAAATTATTGATATCAAGTAGTGTTACAGAGCAGAGTATAACTATTATAAAATTTGTTATTGTTTCGTTCCATGTTGAGCCGGTTGGTACTGCACTCTAGCATCTACTAGCGCTAGCCGACGAGTTAGTCTCGTACAATCATTACAGTCGAGAATCCCACCAGGTGTGGTCATGTACATTTAGTCTAAGGTGACTAACGAGTCTAATGTGACCATTCGACTGCCGAATCCTACTCAGTGCGGTCATGATTGTTTAGTCTAAGGTGACTAACGGGTCTAAGGGGTCTCTCGAGAGTCGGATCCCGCTTGAAGCGGTCATGATTTGTTTAATGTAACATTTCATTCTAGTGCAGAATAGTTTTATTTTGTAGTCTAAAGTCTAATGTGGCTTATAGTGTTTATTGATAATGTTCAATAGTATAATTTTGACTAATGTGTCATTTATTCATTGGTATAATGTGATTTGTATTTTCGATAATCAAAAAATGTCTAATGTGACAAATTAAAATTTAATGATTCAAGAAGAATATGTTTTAGTTCATTTCATCATCTCAACCATCATTTCAATTCAGTCCATACTTACTCTATAACTTAATAGATAACAAAAAAAAATGTGTGTGTGTGTGTGTGTGTGTGTGTATATATATATATATATATACAAGCATCTTTAATCTATCACAAGTCTTGTTTAATGAATAAGCTGTGATGGGTTAAATGATTAGTAATTACTTTTGTGAAGTAATGTATTAGTCAAGAGTTAATATTATTTACTATTTTTTTTATGCTGCTGTTTATAAATAATGACATGAATTCTTGTAGAGGATTGCATTTGAGTATATTACAATACGTATTATAATTATGTTAAATTAAATGTACTTAACTTTATAATATTTCTGGTTGTATTTGCCAGAAGTAAAAGTAAATTCAATAGTTTACAAAATATCCTTTGCTAATTACTTGAAAAAATATTGAAATTATTTTACTTATGACTTAAAAAAAATTCTAGAATTGATTGAAAGATAATTTTATATTTGTTTACCTTGCATTATTCCACGTCCTGATCGTTTACACTTATAGAATTTATTACAATCTCCCTCATATGGGAAATGGCCTTCTTTTGGACAAATTGGTTCAGTTGAAGATCTTGGCAACTGAAAATTAACAGATAAAAAACCAGAATTTTTAAAATTTAAATTTGTTGAAACATCAATATAGTACTAATTCTAGCAGTGAAATTAAAATACAATATTGTGAAACAAAAATAGAAATGGATAAATAATAATAATAATAATAATTCTAGCTAAATATTTTAAAAATCTACTAAACTGTGAAACCCCAAAGAATTATTAAATTTTGGAACTAATAATAAACCCAACCCAGACTCAGAACCCCCCCACAGAACGGGAGATATAACACATCATTAAGACACTGGAAAACAATAAAGCACCTGGAGAAGATGGAATAATGGCGGAAATGTTAAAATGGGGAGAAGGGAAAATAGTAAAGATGATGCAACAAATCTGTGAAGAGATTTGGAAAACTGAAAAGATCCTGGAAGAATGAAAAAGAGCCTTCATACACCCTCTACACAAGAAAGGTGACAAAATAGACAATAATAATTATAGAGGAATGTCCTTCCTATCAGTAGCATACAAAATGTTATCAAAGGCCCTCCAAGATAAAATCGACAAACAAATGGATCATTTAATCGGTGAATACCAGGGAGGATTTAGAAAGGGCAGATCATGTGCCGAACAAATTTTCAGGAGCATTATTAGGTTTAGAGCAATAACCAGCAAAAATACAGTAACATTTGTGGAATTTAAAAAGGCGTATGACTCCATAGATAGACTAATATTATTTAAAATTTTAGAAGAATTTGGCATAGACAAAAAGACCACAAAATTACAGAACAAACTTTAACATGTACAACCTCCAAAGTTAAATTCATGGGCAAAATTTCAGAAACCTTCAGCATCAAGATGGGAGTTAGGTAAGGGGATGGACTATCACCAACACTTTTTAACATTATACAGGGAAAAATCATCAGGGAATGGTGGAAACAACTAGAAAAAGAGAATATCAAAGAAATAGGACTGAGACCAAAAAAAACAAATTAACAATAGACTGCCAGGCATTGGCGGATGACATAGCACTTCTGACATCAAAGAAGATGCATGGATAATGGTTGAGAAACTACAGGAAACTGCACAAAAATCTGGACTACAAATTTCATTTGAAAAAACGGAATATATGGAATGGAAACACAAGAATGAAAAATATCCAGAAACAAGATACGGCTAGATCAACAGGGTCAGGCTTATGAAATTGATTTTTGATCATCTTAAAAATCAGAAACACAACAAATTTGGTTATGGAAATCAGAAGTGATCTGGTGGAAATGAGCATCCTGGAAGAAGACATAGCTAACATGGATGTTTTCAGGAAAAAGATACATAATTGGAAGCAATTTAAAGAACAAAAGCAGATACACGAGATGGGTTTAAAGGCTGATGAACAGAAGAAGGCTAGTAGAGAGCGAATGAAGAAAATCTGGGAAGCAAGAAAGATGAAACTCATTTACCGGTCCAAAGAAAACCTTAATGCTTAAAAAAATAATTATTATTATTACTAAATAACGTATTTGGTTTTTATTTTAAAAATGTTGTATAATGTTTATTTATAAATTATACATACACTGTATATTTATTTTTAATGACTGGTTATAATTTGGAGAATATTCTAATTTTATTACTTCATTTGATCTATTTTATAACTATTATGGGTCGTCTTAAATGGCCTACTTTCATTCCTCATTTTCTGTCTTAAAACCGAAACAGAAAAAGGTCAGCAGCATCTCTAGTAATAGTAAGCAGATATCATGAGATTGTCAAACTTAAGAAATATCAAGCATAGTTAGCTACAAGTTGAACTACAGCTAAAGTAGTTACTTTAGCTATAGTTAGCTAAATTAACTATGAGCACATCATATGTGAAGGGAACTTCACAGATGCACAGCATTTAATATTATGCTCTCCATTTCTTAATTCTATTTCTTATTCTTTGACTATTCACCAGTTCGTTTTGTTATCCTAGTTGACAAATCTTACTTCACTCCATATTTTTTAGTTCACTGACAAAAACATCTATGTTTTTATAATACTCATCTTGCATATTGTTACATATCTTATTAGTATTAGAAATATTAAAATAAGGTAGTGGTAGTAACTCAACCAATCACATTTCTTGCATATTAATAGTCACCACAGCAGAACTCTATGATTGTTGTGTATTAAATTCTGAAAATCTTTGAATACATAGTACTTCGTTGTTTTGGGGCCTCCATATAGGTAACTGTTTACACTTACGTGTTTGTGTAGTACATATATCTATCCTGTAGCTTATTACTTTTTGGTTAACCAGGATATGCTTTAATTTGAACTTAAAAAAAATTATGGCTAGGAGAAAATATCAGTTTTTGTTTGTTTGGGTGAGTGAATAACTTTGAGATTATAAATCAAAACAAAAATTATTATGTGAGCTACAGGGAGGTGTAACTACAATAAAATATAATCAAGAAAAGTTTAAAACCAACCCAAATTAAAATCTCTGAACTAAATATCAACAAATATATTAAATGATTGTCTGGAAAAGAATGTAAAGATTTTCCTATCTTTAACAAGAAAGAATTATTTAATAACACATAAAAATCAAAAATCTATAACAATGTTTTACACTTAAAAACTAACAGGGTGAACCAGAGTATAATTATGATAACTAAATCTAATGCTTAAAGCAATGCAAAATTAGAATGAATATATACTTTATTTACAGGTTGACAATCACAAATCCATTACAGTATCAATATAGTCCATAAATAATTTAGTGTCATACAATACTGTCCATAATCACCCAGTACTTCCTTCATTAGTTTTTTGAACCCATGATATGGGATTTGCGTAAGATATGTGCACCAACAGAATTTGATAGATTTTATTTTATACATAAATCTGCTGCTTTATATTATCTATTTATTTACTTAAACATTACAATAATTATCCATAAACTTGGATGCTAGTGGTGAAAATCAGCTTTTATTAGAGCTGAACTGTTAAAACATGTAATCTTCCTTGATATTCTGCAGTTTTGTAAAAAAAAATTATTAAATATATCAATTTTTTTTAAAATTAGTTATTAACTGTTCATAAAGGAACATAGTGAGATTAATACATTATTCTAAATTTAACCTTAAAACTTCAAAACTCTTTGACTTATTTTCATGAATAATTCATTTCAAATCTGCTGGTGATACTGGGGACATCCCAATATGAAGAGCTTTTAATAGTATTATTTATTATTCCTGAAGTTCCTTTTATTATTTCTATTCTAAAAATTCCTTCATGAGAAATCTATATGGTTTCATTCTTTCTATTATTTTTTTAAACATATTTCATTACTCTTTCTGTAGATGTGTTGATATAATTTAATAAAGATGAATTGCAATAAGCGAATTATTCTGTCAAATTTTTATAACCAACTTGCTTTAAATTTTTTATTTACTTATGCTTATTAAGAACTTGTATCTCTCATTACAAGATTTATGGTATCATCAACATGGAAAATAATTTTGTTTATTGCTTTACATATTTATTTAAAAATAAATAATAAAAAAGAATATGCATTTACCGGTGGAGTTGAGCCATCAGCTACTCTGCGAACCAATCTTTGATTTGCCAGAGATCCAGAACAAGGAGTGGCTTCAGCTTTAAAAATAAAAAAATGTTATCAGTTTAAATTGTAAGATATGTAACATTTCCTTAATAAAAAAACATATATCAAAACACATGCATACACAACACATACATATACATCAAAACACATACAGTTTCTGTGACTAAAAGCTTCTCTTCATGAAGGAAAATATTAATAATTTTTATAGATTCTCATTTCTTTGTTAATGTATGATACTTATATTCAGAAGAATAAAATGTTCTTACTTAAAAGAAAGTTAAATTATCTTTATTACAATATTAAAATTATTAATATAAAAATGTTATTATTTTATGTTAATGAATTTGAAAAATTATTTAATGTGACAAAATTTGAAGAAATGATAATTTTCTTTATGCTGAAGTCTGGGATCATAGTAAAAAAGAGATGGTCCTGGTTGGTGCCATGTTTTTAATTTCATATTTTTTTTTTACATAATATTCTAGTTAAACATTTCATATAATTTCATTTTTTTACTAATATGGGTAAGTTTAATGTTACTTCTTCAGAATAAAAAAACCTTTAATATGGTTCTTAAATTTTAAATATTCTTTTTAAAGAAAAAATAATTGAGTAATAGTTTTTAAAGATAAAAATAATATCTAGAACCCCAAGCAACTAGTAGTCTAGTTCCATTGGTATTCTAAATTGAATACATGCTCTATTTATTTATCATCATGAAAGATTATTATTTTATATATATATATATACATATATATCATTTAAGTTTAATCATGTTTCTTATTAGTGGTGTATAAGATAATATTTTTTAAGAAAATGGTTGGATTATTTTTTAAACAGAGGTATATATCTGATAAAGTTAATTAATTGTTCAAAAGTACAGACTTTTCTACAACATATTCTTAAAAAGTGCAAACTTTGGCTAAAAAATAATCAAAAAATTAATTATATTGTGACATAATTTTTGTATTAGATTTTAGCAACATAGATGCAATATTACAAGTATAAAATTATTAAATTTTGTTAGCACTAGGATTCATTATTGCCATTTTAATTAAAAGAAGATAACTTGTTTTTATGCTCATATTTATAATCTTTCATTCTTTTATATATATTAATTAACCAACAAAAAAAAGATTAAATGAAATAATTCAGATTATAATAATATTATTATTAATGTAAACTTACTTGGTGGCAAGCACTGAATTTTTCTTTCATCATAGTGCGTATCATTTGGACAAGACAAGACAACAACTCTCATGTCATAATTATTAGGTGATGTTGTACACTGGTAGAAGAGGTTGCAGTACTTTGGATGTCTTCTGAATCCAGTTGGGCAAACTAGATGGAACTGATCATTATCAATTGCTGGACATGATTCATCTTTTTCACTTCCATCAGGACTGGTTGTTGAATCTGGAGGATTGGTTTCCTCTGGAGCAGTTGATGTTGTTCCTTCTGGTTGGCTGGTCTCTGTACTTTGCTCAGTGACTGGATTTGTTGTACCTGGTGAGGATGGTGTTGAGGTTTCAGAGGTAGTTAGGCTTGGTGTTGTTGAATCAGTAATAGTTGTTTCTGATGATATTTCTGTAGGTGGGGGTGTGGATATTTCAGTGGTTCCTGGTGGTGTACCTGTTGACCCTGGAAGAGTTCCAGTTGTTCCTGGTGGAGTTCCAGTGGTTCCTGGTTGAGTTCCAGTTGTTCCTGGTGGAGTTCCAGTGGTTCCTGGTTGAGTTCCAGTGGTTCCTGGTGGAGTACCAGTGGTTCCTGGTTGAGTTCCTGTTGTTCCTGGAGGAGTACCAGTGGTTCCTGGTTGAGTTCCTGTTGGAGTACCAGTTGATCCTGGTTGAGTGTCTGTAGATCCTGGTGTAGTTCCTGTAGATCCTGGCAATGTTCCTGTTGTTCCTGGTTGTGTGTCTGTTGATCCAGGCTGAGTACCTGTTGATCCAGGTGATGTTTCTGTTGTACTTGCTTGTTCAGTTGATTCAGATGTTACAGTTGTTGTTCCTGGTTGAGTGGATCCAGGTGGAGTTCCAGTAGATTGTGTCTCTGTTAAACCACCTGTTGATTGTTCTGTTTGACTAGTGGAAGGATATTTATCAGGGGGAGTGCCAGTGGTGGGGATAGTTGTTTCAGATACTGGTGTAACCTGTGTTGTAGTTTCCTGAATAGTAGAAACCTCTGTTTGTGCTGGTGGTGTTGGTTGTGGTGGTATTGGCTTGGTACTAGAAGTGGTTGATCCTCCACAATCTGTTCGTTTAACCGCCCAAGGGTGGTTACAGACTGTATTGTCTGGATCCCAGACAGTACCTTCTCCACATTTAAAATCATATTTTATGTTGTTGTGGCATCTATAAAATCTTGTACAGTCGCCTTCTACTGGATAATAGCCATCTCCTCCACTGCAATCACCTTTTGAAGGTGAAAGTGTTGATGACTCTGTATCTGTGGGTTGTTTGCATGGTGGAGTTTGGCTGCTGCTTATTTGTGAACTAGTTTCTACAGAAGTTGAACTGGTGCTGCTACCAGATGATGTACTTCCTTGTGTAGGTGTTGTAGAAGATTCTGAAGTAGGTGAAGTAGAAGATGCTGAGCAATCAGTACGTTTTACTGCCCATGGATGATTACAGACGGTGTTATCTGGATCCCATACTGTGCCTGTCCCACATTTAAAGTCATATTTAATATTGTTATGGCATCTATAGAATTTAGAACAGTCTCCTTTTACTGGGAAAAATCCATCGCTGGTGCATGTTTCAGATGAACCTGATGTAGTTGTTGGAGTAGAAGAAGGTTGTGAACTAATTTCTGGTTTACCTTGTGTTGTTTGTGATGGTGGTTTTTGACTGGAACTAAAAGGTGTTTCTACACTTTCAGGACTTTCTTCAGGAACCATTTCTTCACCTGGTGATGCATTATCACTAGGTTGAGTTGGATATACACCACTTGTACTAGATGAAGGAGTAGATGGCTGATTGCTGGGTGCTGGGCTAGTTGAACTCGATGCTCCAGGGTCAGGTGGTAAATAACTACTTCCAGGACCCTGATTTGAAGTAGAGCTTGATGTATTATCCCCTGGAGGAGGTTGTGATGAAGTTCCACTACAGTCTCTTGCTGGGTATACAGAATTAGGATAATTACAGTTTCCTATCGCAGGATCAAATATAGTTCCTGGTGGACAGTCAAAGTGATATACAGTGAATCTTTCTCCCTTATTTTCATCCAGATCTACACAACGATAGAATTTCTTACAGTCAGTAGGGTGTGGATAAAATCCAGCTTTAGGACATGTTATTTGAGATGATGGTGGAGATATTCCACAGGGTTTACCATTAAGACCTGCTGTTGTTTGTTGACCTGGTGTTGTTTGACTTGGTGATTGGGGTGAAACAGTTGTGGTTGTTGAAGATTGTTGCCCTCCTGAATTTGGTATCTGATTTTCTGATGAACCAGAACCAGATGTCTGGCTTCCAGGAGTAGGTTGAACTGGAGGTTGGCTTGGAGATGTTGTCTGACTTGATGTTGGTTGTCCTCCATCAGGCCTAGAGGGAGACTGTGTTCCACTAGGCTTCTCAGAAGGTGGTCCATGAGGTATTTCATTTCCTGTGTCTACATTATTACTTGCTGTACTGGATGGTATACTAGAAGATGAACTGCTACCAGATGAACCACTCATACAGTCTGTTCGTTTTAGAGCCCAAGGATGGTTACATGTCTCCACATCAGGATCCCAGAAAGTACCTGGACCACAAGTGAAATCAAATTTTGTGTATTTATCCCCAAATTTAACACATCTGTAAAATCTTGTGCATTGGCCATATACTGGAAAGAAACCCTCAGATTTGCACTGAGGCTGTTGAGATGGTGGTGGTTGCTGACTTGTTGAAGACTGCTGACTAGTAGGTGGGTTTTCATTAATACTCCCAGTTTGTTGACCAGTAGGCTGATCACCATCGGGTTCCTGAGAGTTTTCTGGTTGTGAAGAGATGCCTGTAGTTGCTTCTGTTGTTGATGGTTGAGAGGGTTTTTGTGTTTGTGATGAGCTAACAGGAGCAGGTGAACTACTAGTTGGTGGTGCTTGAGTTGTAGGTATTTGGGTAGGTTTAGGTGTTGATGGTGATGGTTGCATAGAGGCATCTGTTTGAGATGGATTTTGTGTGGTTTGGTAAGTTGGTAAAGGTTGAGTAGGTTTTTGAGTGGTCTGAACAGATGGTTTTGTTGATGTTGCTGGAGGTTGAGTTATAATAGGTTGTAAGGTTGTTGGACTTACTGTTGTTTGCTCTGTAGTGAATTGAGTTGTTGGTTGTAATGTAGTTGTTGACTGCTGACTGTTAGTTTGCTGTGGAGTTAAAGGTGTAGTTTGACCACTTCCTGAAGATGATGTTTCTTGATTATTAGTAGCTGACTGATTATCAGTAGTAGATTGCTCTGTTCCAGAAACTGTTGTTCCACTTGTTCCTTGTAGGTCTCCAGTTGTTTGAGTTTCTGAGTTAGTTGTACTTTGGTTACCTTCAGATGATGTAGTCTGCTGATTGTTACCTGAGGATGTTGTTTGCTGGTTGCTTCCAGTCATAGTAGTTTGTTGATTTTCTCCCGTGGTCGTTTGTTGAGTGCTTCCTGCAGATGTTGTCTGCTGGTTGCTTCCAGTGGTAGTAGTTTGCTGATTTTCTCCAGTGGTTGTTTGTTGAGTGCTTCCTGCAGATGTTGTCTGCTGGTTGCTTCCAGTGGTAGTAGTTTGCTGATTTTCTCCAGTGGTTGTTTGTTGAGTGCTTCCTGCAGATGTTGTTTGTTGATTACTTCCTGAAGACGTTGTTTGTTGAGTACTACCTGCAGATGTTGTCTGCTGGTTGCTTCCAGTGGTAGTAGTTTGCTGATTTTCTCCAGTGGATGTTTGTTGAGTGCTTCCTGCAGACGTTGTTTGTTGATTACTTCCTGAAGACGTTGTTTGTTGAGTACTACCTGCAGATGTTGTCTGCTGATTGCTTCCAGTGGTAGTAGTTTGTTGATTTTCTCCAGTGGTTGTTTGTTGATTACTTCCTGAAGATGTTGTTTGTTGAGTGCCACCTGTAGAAGTTGTTTGCTGGTTACTTCCTGAAGATGTTGTTTGTTGAGTGCTACCTGCAGAAGTTGTTTGCTGGTTGCTTCCTGAGGATGTTGTTTGTTGAGTGCTACCTGCAGAAGTTGTTTGCTGGTTGCTTCCTGAGGATGTTGTTTGTTGATTACTTTCTGAAGATGTTGTTTGTTGAGTACTACCTGCATTAGTTGTTTGCTGGTTGCTTCCTGAGGATGTTGTTTGTTGATTACTTCCTGAAGATGTTGTTTGTTGATTGCTACCTGCAGATGTTGTCTGCTGGTTGCTGCCTGAGGAAGTAGTTTGCTGATTTCCTCCAGAGGTAGTAGTTTGTTGATTAGTACCTGAAGAAGTAGTTTGCTGGTTATTTGCTGAGGATGTTGTTTGCTGATTACTGCCAGAGGAAGTAGTTTGCTGATTATTTTGGGAGGACGTTGTTTGTTGTTGGCCACTTGTAGATGATTGTTGATTATTTGCAGATGATGTAGTTTGGCTGCTTCCAGATGAACCACTCTGGTTACTACTAGAAGATGAACTTCCTTGATTACTTCCTGAAGTTGTAGTTTGTTGATTACTACCACTACTGCCCTGTTGATTACTAGATGATGAGCTTTGTTGACTACTCCCTGATGCTGTTGATTGTTGACTGTTTGAGGCTGATGTGCTTTGTTGATTACTTCCTGATGATGTGCTTCCTTGAGTAGCTCCTGATGTTGTTTGAGTGGATCCACCAGCAGATGAACTTTGTTGGTTTGAGGAAGATGAACTTGATTGTCCGCCTCCTCCTGCTGCTGTAGTAGTTTGTCCTCCAGTAGAAGTTGTGTTAGACCATTCAAAATTAGATGATGATGATGTACTTGATGCTGATGATGATGAATTTGACCATGACTGTGTGATTGTGCTTCCAACAGTAGAATCTGATTGTATAAGTGAAACTGATGAACTGGCTGTAGTAGAGTCCTGACCACAATCTGGTCTATGTACAAGATGAGCATGATTGCAGGTTTGTAATTCCTGATCCCAAGCTGTTCCTGCACCACAGTTGAATTCATATCGAATAAATTTTCCATTTCCAGAGTCAACACATCTCACAAACTTTGTACAATCACCTTTGACAGGCTGCAGTCCTTCTGTTTGGCATTGATCACTGTCAATTTCATTTCCAGCCACATCTGAGTCTGAGCTAGAAGAGTCTGACGATTCTTGGAATGGGGGTTGACTGACAGCAGGACTTTCAGGATACTGAGGGGTTTGAGGGTAGGATGGTTGTATGCCAGTTTGAGGATAAGAAGGTTGTGCTGAAGTTTGAGGGTAAGATTGTGCAGGAGTTTGTGGATATGATGGTGGTGCAGGAGTTGGAGCGTAAGAGGGTGGTGTAGAGGGTTGAGGATAAGGAGGTTGTGCAGGTGGTTGAGGGTAAGGTGGCTGTGCTGGAGGTTGAGGATAAGAAGGTTGTCCTGGAGGTTGTGCAGGTGGCTGAGGGTACGATGGTTGTGCAGGAGGTTGGGGATAAGAAGGTTGACCTGGTGGTTCTGGATATGATGGTTGAGATGAAGGGTAACCTGGTTTTTGAGAATTTGGTGGCGGACCATAATCTTGATAATCTGGAGATGGTTCAGGTTCTGGATCACTTGGTGGTACAACATTACGACATTCTGGCCTTGGTGAACTATGTGGATGACCGCATACATTTAATTGTGGGTCATATACTGTCCCTGGACCGCATTGAAATTGGAACGGCGTTAAACTACGAGTAGATCCACCAAAGTTAACACATCTATAGAAAACGAAACAGTTTTCAGGATCTGGATGAAATCCTTCGCTTGGACATTTAAATTTAGTAGTTGTTGAGCCTTGACGACTTGTTCTTATTCTATCTCCTCTGCCCTCAGAACCTAAAACAAGTTGCTTTTATTATATATGTGTTTATAAAAATATACAAGAAAATATGTAATTGTTAGATATTTTTATTATAAAATATATAATGAAAATTTTAACTTGTTAAAAAAAGAGCTAACTTATATTAATATTAAATTATATAACAATAATAAATTCATTAACATAAAATTACATTAATTTTTAAAAAATCATTAATGCATTTCAAAAAATTATAAAGTTATTGAAAAATTGTTAGCTGGTATATATATTTTAATAATAACAAAAAAAAAGAATTAAATTGTAGTGGGCTGCGAATTACTATAAAAATCAAATTGAAATTAAATTTAATATAGGCTTTAATTATGTAATATGTACTAAAAGGTTATTGAAGTGAAGGTACAAAGGAAAACCTGAAATATTAGAATATTTAGAAAATAGTACTTCGTTTTGTGATTCTAGTTAGAAGAGTTATTAAAATAATTTATTAATGAAGTGATATTTAATGTAACATTTAATTTGGATCTTATATAAGTCCCTTTCACTATGCCTGTCTCCATGCTCCTTTCACTCCAGTTAAACCTTTGAGCTCTGAACAGCTCCCACTTCATTTTATGTCATCTTTACTTTCTCATTATTACTGGTGTTAGATACACATGAATGTGTTGGATAAACAATTGAAAAACAGACAAAATATTAGAAATTGTAAAAAATTAAAACTTCTTAAAATTCTTAAGTCGGAATCCTTTTTTTATCAAATATTTTCCATGTTGTTTACATGTGTAGTGTATAAAAAAGGAGATGAGAAGGTGAATTAATCAGCCAGGTGACCCCAAAAAAAAAATCCAACAACCGATGGAAATGATACTATACTATTTCTATATTATTTCTAAATTTCTTTCTAAATGTTTTTCTTTATTTTTAAATTTGTGAGTAATAAAATTTTATTTTAGCAAAGATCATTTTTATGAATTATCTTTTCATATGATTACCCGGTAAGTAAACATTTAAGAAGGGAGCTATTATATGTAACGCGGAAGTTTTTTTTAATATTATGTCATACTTGTTTAACTTTTTGTTTATGTAGTGCATGTTGCATTAGTTAAACTTTGAAGGCGTTTCATTTTTTACTGTGTGGCCAAACTACATTCCATATAGGTAATTTGATTTCTTTAGCTCTAACGGAAAAAGAAGTTGACCCTTAAGATGATCATTTACTATAGCGGTTCTTATACATATTTATATAACAAAATAAAAAAAAATAAACAAATTGTCCTAATCAATATATATGTATATACATGTTGTTATGGGTTTTTAAATTTATTTCATTTAATTTTTTAAATGATTTTGAACTAGCATAATCTTTTTTTTTAGCTCTTATATTTTTAACCTGTATATCACAAATAATATAAATTTATTCAGTTGGTAATTTTTTAAGACTATAATTAAAAAAAAAATGTTCTGTTTTTACGCCAATTTTTCGAAATTTCTTTTATGTGAAGTTATGCGAAAGTTTTGCAACTGGGTTCCCTTCGTGATTGTAACTTACTAAAGAGATGATGTTAGGAAAATTTTAAGATGTGAAAAAATGTTTTATGACAGAAATTCCAACCCAGACCCTTCCTGATAAAAGACAGAAGCGATACTAACTTTGCCCTAACATCACATAGATTGTATTTTTACAGGACTCCCCAAAAATTAATGTAACTTATTTGGGGTTATATATGTATGTTCGTTTATTCCACCGTAGCAGCTCAACAGCTGAACCGATTTAGATGTACGACCCCGCGTTGGAATCCTTACGTTACCGGGAGTGTCATAAGCTATATAAATATTTATATATGTATATAATTTTTTGACGGGTCGTATGTTCAATCATGTAAGCATGTTCTTTCTTCTTCCTCTTATTTTTTGGTGTTGCATCTTCTTACTTATTGTTTATAAACATTTAAGAAAAAATGTGGTGTGGGCATCACATCACTTCCTTGTACGCCTATTAAATTACATACAAACATTTTTTTTAAAATGAAAAGTGCATATAATTTTATTTCATTAATAACTTCCGATATTTTTTCATTTTTATTATTATTTTTGAATTATTATTTATCGTAAAACTTTTTTTTACAATTAGAGGTTAATAATTGTTAATAAATCAATGTATTTAAATTGAAAAAAAAAAGTTAAACAAAAAAGAGATGAAGTCTGATTCGAACCGACGTACCTTCCCTTGATCCAAATATAGGGTGTCCCATATAAAACGTAACCCAACCTTATATTGGTAGGTATTGAAATAATAAAAAGGCATGTGTAAATGTAAAAGTAATTTTTTTTATTACCATCCATTACCTTACATTTAGAGTAAATCTTGGAAGTGGCCGCCATCTTCTTGAATACAAGCTTCAATTCTTTTTACAGCGTTTCTTGCAACTTTTTTCAAAGTTTGTGGCTAGATATTTAATACGGCTTGTTCAATATTGACTTTCAATCGTTCAAGTGTTCGTGGTTTGTTGGTGTAGGCTTTTTCTTTGAGGTAACCCCGTAGAAAAAAAATCCGCCGCAGTCAAATCTGGAGATCTTGGTGGCCACAAGCCTCGACCGATAACACGATTACCAAAGAATTCCTCTACGAAATCAGAAGTTGAACCTGCGTAGGGCGATGTCGCACCGTCATGTTGTAGCCAGCAGTGTCTGTCTTTCTCTTCAAAGAGTGTAATGAACTGAAATAAAATATCCTGATATCGTTCTGCATTAATGGTGTACTCGAAAAAAATACGACCTATTATTTTCTTCCGCGATATCACGCACCGCACGCCCAACTTCTTAGGGTGTAATTGTTTTTCGTGATAAACGTGGGAATTTTCAGCGCTCCAAATTCTACTGTTTTGGCTGTTTACGTAGCCATCCAAATGAAACCGTGCTTAATCTGTGAAAAATAACGAATCCATAACGTTAATTCCCTCACGCAGAAATCGACGGAACCGTTGACAATATTGTAGCCGTTTTTCTTTGTCGGGCTCAAGAAGTCGATGAACCGTTTGAATGCGATATGGTCGTTATTGCAATTGTTTGGTCGCCCGATGAACAGTTGATGTAGACAAATTAATTGCAGCAGACAAACGTCTGATCGATTAATTTGGCGAGGCGAGTAATCGGTCTTTGATTTCAGTGACTTTATCTGTATTCAATACTGACGCAGATCTTTTGTGTTCCTTGTTATTAACAGAACCGGTCTCTCTAGATTTTGCGACTAACCTTAATACTGATGTTTTGTTAGGAGCTGGCTTATCTGGGTACTTATGGCGAAACAAATCTTGCACTGCAACCAACCACTGATTTCGTACTGAAGTACGACTTGACAATGAAAACACGTTCATCTAGCGAAAACACCATCTTGTCTCTAGCAATACACTGAACGTTATGATTGCATTGTTGTTACTATCGGTAGCGTTCTACTGCGTCGCCGCGATGTTCAGATGTCGGACGAGTCCATTTCAGTAACGAGTAAGGGAGTAAGCTTGACTTTTGAAATTTCATGGATGAGTGATTGATGGGTTGCGTTTTATATGGGACACCCTGGTATTTCATTAATTAAAATTTCATTTGGCTATAACTCTGGAACCAATGAAATTAAGTACCATCTATAATACATCGTTGAAAAGTTCTCAATGAGGGCTTATTACCGAAGTTAAGAAAAAGTCCAAAATCCATTTTTTTTAGGATTTTGGACTTCTTGGGAAGGTGCACAACTTGATGTTACAGCAGTCCTAAATCCAAAATTTCAATATACTACGGCTAATCGTTTTTGAGTTATGCGAAATACGTTCGTACGTACACACGTTCATATGTACGTACAGACGTCACGCTCAAATTAGTCAAAATGGAATCAGAGATGGTCAAAATGAATATTTCCGTTGAAATCTGAAAACCGAAATTTATTGCGATCACAATAATTCCTTTACTTCGTAGAAGGAAGTAAAATCATACATGATTTTTTAACGAGCAGTATGTTCGATCATGACCGACTAATAGCTTTATCGTGGAAATCGAAAAAAGCTCGCCGTATGTAGGGGATAGTAGGAATAAAGGGTCTCCGTGCTTGCGATACGAGAGATTAAAAACTTAGAAAACGTGTCTCCGTATTGTTATATTAAAGAGCAATGTTTTTTTTTTTTTTTTTTGTTTTTTTAGGAATAATTAAACTCATTAAGAAAATAATAATTATTATTTTTTAGTAACTTACCTAGTAACTTCTAGGCCCAAGAAGTATATGAAGAAAAAACCAGAAAATAAAACTAACATATAAAGATTGGTACTTTTTCAGAATTCGGTAACTACTGTTTTTCAATTTTTTCTTCCGAATCGGTGGGTATTTGGAGATATTTTTAGAGAAATTATAAATGTACTCTAACCAAAGTTAATCTACGCTTACTAAGGTTAGCGAGCGTAGGTTAAGTTTGTTTAGATTATATATTTAATTTCTCTGCAAATACCTCCAAATTACCCACTGATTTCGAAGAAAAAAATGGCTGTCGGATTCCGAAAAAGAAACCAAATATATATATATAAACAAAAAAAAAGTTTTATCATTTAACAAAATTAACACTGTAGACTCCTTTGACCTGGAAATTACTAGGTAAGTTATTAATACATAACAATTATAATTTTCTTAATGAGTTTAAATCGTTATTCTTTAAAAAAATCATTGTGGGAGAGAAACAGATAAGACCCATATTTTTCCAAACTGAATTTACCACAAATTAAAATTCACAATATTTTTTTTTAACAGGAAGATATATTTATTTTTTCTTAATGTACATTCTCTTTCTAGTGATTGACTACATAAAATTTTACTAGGTGTATTATTTTTTATTTATTTATTTATTTTTTTGAGTTTTAAGGGCATCGACTGCTATGGTAATTAGCTCCTTCTACAACAAAAAAGAAAAAGATTCTATTTCCTCCCAGTACAAACAACTCTAGCTATGAAGCTAGAGTTGTTTGTTTATTGACTATGAAGTCAATACCCAAAATATCTTTCCTCCCCTGAAAACAGAACTCAGGTGACATAGTGAACGATACTAGTATTATAAAAAAAAAAGCATCTAAAGAAAGAACTTGTCTGTGGTTATTGAAAACCCCCCAAAAAAACACAAAATGACAAGGATGTAAAGGCCCTTGTCATTTTAAAATATTTCTAGCCATTTCTTATGAAATTTAGTCAAAAATTCTCAAAACGAAACTTGTCAGTGATGTAAAATAAAATACACATCAATAAAATCTATTAAACGAAAACATGGCAAGGGTGTAAATGGTTCTTGACATTTAACATCACACGCAAAACATTTATATATAATCTCAAATATCTATATTTATATTAATTTAAAAAATTAAAATTTTATTTATTTATAAAAATCTCAATCTAGATATTTGATCTTTCGGTTTATGAAATTTATCGCCTTGGTTTTCTTTTAGGCCATCTTTTTTCTTACTCTTCTCCATTTTCCTGAAGGCCTCGATGTCGAATTCTGCTGTGTCTGATACATCCGACATCGACCCCTCAGTTCCTCCGGTGGAAAACGTGGAGGATATCCTGCTGCCGGTATCGGATGACACCGGCTCCGTTGGTGCAGCCAGAAACACATCAGAGTCAAGATTGGATGTACTCACTACAAGAACGCATGGGGCGATCGAATGTCTCGCCCTCTCAGCTAAAGGCTTCTGTAATTTTGGAGGCTCCATTTTAGCTTTTCCCAAATCTTTCTTCTCTAAAATAGGTATTTGTATTTTCGCGGGTTTTGGAGTTGGGATTTGTTCAATCTGAACTTTGGTTTCAGTTTCCTTCGTTTATTTTAGATTTTGCGTCGCCTTTGAGTTAGTTGTAGGCTCATTTTTCGGACAAGTCAGACGCTGTTGCTTTGACAGGTCTGTTTTTGTTTTAGACGACTTTGGGGTGTTGTCCCTAAATGTTCGATTCCTAAACTTCTGATTAACGATTCTTTTCATCAACGTTGTTATGACTGGCGCCAGTTCTGTTACCACGTCCATAGGTTTGACGGTGACTCCAAGAGCAGCAACAACCTGAGCATAAGTTATAAGTCATGGTCTTTGGCGTTATGCTATGCACGATTATCCTAGCTTCGAAATAACTGACCCTTTGAACGGTCTTCACTTCCTGAATAGTAATTTCCTCCTTATATTTTGGACAATTCCTTGATCGTGCGCTATGTTGTCCATTACAGTTTACACAAATCGGTGGACCCCTGCACCGATCATCCGGGTGCAAAGGGGTGTCACACGTGCAAATCTGTTTCCTCGAGCATCTCGCAGCAGTGTGTCCGAATTTTTGACATCCGAAACACCGCAATGGTGCTGAGATGAACGGACGGACATCAAGCCTACTAAATCCTGCCTTTATTTTCTCTGGACATTTAGGTCTGTTAAAGGTTAACACGTGCGACGCGGAGGGTAAAACTTCTCCGTTTCGTAGAGTGTTTAGCCGTGGACAAGCAATGACTCCTTATCCAATGTCCTTATTCCAATGTCCGTAAAGTTCCTCAACAATTTCATCCTCCGTGCAGTTAAGCAAATCTCTGCACACAACTCCTTTAGAGGTATTTAGAGTACCGTGTGGTACAACCTCAACGTCGATAAGTCCAATATTCTTTGCTTTTAATAACCGAGAAGAGTGTACGTTGTTAACGGTTTCAAAAAATAATCCCATCGCAGTTTCCTTGTATCTTTAACCGGTCCTCCAGCTGCTTCGGTGATGCCACGAGCTATCACGAAGGGTTTGATTTTAGAAAAGTCACCATCCTTTTTCTTTATTATTAAATACTTAGGAATAAGTCCTCCGCTCTTAGGTCGAAACGTGGTTCGACCCTTTCCTTCTAGAACTATAAACTCCTTATCGCTAAACAACGCTTTTCCTTCTCTTCGCTACCGAAGATAAAGAATCTCCAGAACGAAGGTTTTTACGTTGACTCTCTGCCACGGAAGTTGTTGTTTCTATAATCCTAAAAGTTCTCAGTCAATATGTCACAAGGTGCGAGCGGAGAGACGGTTGGGCGTGCCCGGGATCAATGATCCTGCCTGGGTTCCCTCAGTCAGCCGCCTTCCACAAATTTAACCCGGGCCGGGGAGTCAGGTACTGCCTGACCCACGATACCGACATCATAGGGCTCACACATAGCAGTAAGGGCTCCGACATCCTTACCCGTGGGACATCCCTGACAAAGGCCGAAATGACTGACTCAAACTGTACGGCGCAAGACGGCAGAGTAAGCTCACAGCAGCCCACCCTCAACCCGGCTCCATTACCGAGAAGAGGGATGGGCACTTCCTGTCCGCACTCCGCCCAGCATCGGCAAACAGATCACGGTCATGCCTCCCACCTCCGCTGCAAAGAGCGAAACCGAGAAGCACAACCGCAACCAGCTCGGATAGCTCGGAACCGCCAATCCCGTACTCCAAAGGAGATCCTGAGCAAGACCATTTCCCCGTTGGCCGACATAAGTAGAGGTACCGAAATACCATGTCGTTGCCCGCCCGGACGTGTGTATAGATGTTGTTGCACGGACGTGATGTTAATAATAATCCGGGGCATTATTATTATTATAACGTTTGTATTGTATCAAAAATGTTAAGCTTAAATGAGATTCAACCTCAAACCCACCTATTCTTGATGAAAGGCGTAAACTAGTAACTTTGTAATTAGTAATTTTTTGTCTGCGTTAACTGAAAAATGTTACCGTTATTTTTATTTCTGAACGCTGCTCACATTATTTATGTTAGTTAAAAAAAAAAAAAATACTTAGGAGTTTATAGCGTAATGTTTTTCAAACTGATTTTTAAAAAGGAGAAGGCTTGACATATTTTATATATATGTTTAAAACGTATATTTTAAATGCTTTTTCTCGGAAAAAATTTTACCGATTTAAAACTATAATTTCTATTCTAATACAAAAAAAAAATCTGGGGACCCGTAGCAAGTTTTCTTCTAATAATATCAGTGATAGATTCTTTTAAATGAAAATTGACATGATCACGTTGTCGATCTGAAGATTAAAAAGAGAGTTGCTTATTATTTAATTGTGAATTTTTTAGAAGTAATTTAATTGTAACCATTAATCCACTTTCGATGGATAGCTACTTATTCATTTTTAATCTTCCATTTCTGTCTATCATTTATTTTTAATTAACATTTATTTTTATAGTATACCTTTTAATTACGGGTAGAAATATTTTTTTGCGATGTTACATACGAAGAGATTTTATTTATTACAAAAGAATGTTGACAACACAGTTTCTTCTGATGCACGGCTTACACACACATACACGCAAAAATAATTAAAAATATTTATCGTTTTATTTAAAAATAATATTTTTTATTTTATTTAATTCAGTGATTCTAACTAAAGTGCGCGCGTATATTGTATTTAATTTGGTGCGGTTGTGGCGGTATTAGCGGCGACGGTCGGTAGTAACTAAACTAATATAATTTCACAACTTACATAGAACAGATTTCGCTTGTACGGTGGGCAGACAGGTGCAGCCGCAAGGCTTAATGCATTAAATACCAAGTCAACCGGGCGATCGAGTTCCTGATCCAGCCAAACCGACTTACTTTTTTACATTTTAAGTTTGAATATTATTAATTTATTTAATTCTACCGCTCATCTATGACGTCACAGCATAGCAGACAACTATAACAGAATTTTTTGGGGCGGAGGAGAGATTTTGCAAACGTTTTTTGCAAATATTGTTTTTTTTTTATTGTTAAGGAATGTGCCTAAGAAAAATAAGACTTTAATTAGGCGAAATCTCGAGATATTGAAGGTGATCTTGCTGTACAGCCTCACCCCCTTGACCTTTAAGTTGAAAATTTAATAGCATCAATGCCCCATTTATAGAAGTAATCTGACCAAGTTTGGTAAAATTCGGTCCAGTAGTTCTGGAAATATAAGGAATTCAAGACCGAATATACACGCGTACATACGAACATTCGGAAAATTTCCATCCGTTTTTTTGGTTTTTTGAGTTTCTTAGGTGTCAAAATCCAATGAAAACTGCACATGCCTAAATTGGACCGATTGTAATACTTTTCCTTCTAAACCTATAGCTCTGCTATATCGCTAGACGAAAAGCGAAAAACCTTCTTTTTTTTATGAAGGGATCAAATTATAATAATTTTGTTAAGCAAGGCCCGTTGGTATAAGTATACAACTATAGTTAATATATAGAAAACCGCTTACTAACAATTGAATTTGAAACGTTTAAGCGCTTTCGGAATTAATTTCCATCCTCAGGAACTCATATAATTCGTCATATTTGTAATCATAATCAAAACTTCACATGTTAATTTTTTTGCATTTTTAATATTTACGTAATTATAACAGTTGGTCCTCATATATTTAAAATTAAGTCAACGTAAACGTCCTGTCAATGCGGTTACCTAAACTGTTATGAAAAAATAGGAAGGGAGAATAGTTCCTGAGGATGGAAATTATATATTAACTATGATTAAATTATAGATTTATAATCCTCATTATGAAATAGTTGGGTTATATATACATTGTAGATATTTTCACAGTGCGCCAAACTAAAATATAAGCTCGGCTGTGGAAGGCAGGCACTTGTGATATAAATTATACCACTCTTTCTGTAACATTGTATTCCTGCAACAGCTGGGTAATTATTTTAAATAACAAATAAAAATATTTCAATAAATGAAGACAATATTTTTGTTCAGCTTTTTGTTCTATCATTAGTGAATGAGAAATTTGATCTCTCGTTAACTGAATATTTTATTTATTTATTTTTACATTTTTAAAAGTTATTGTTATAAACGCAGTTAATACATTAGTGAATTTTTATTATTTTCTTTAAATATTTTTTGTGTTTACTGGCTTTTGTTTCTTTAAACAAAACATGAATTAATGTTATTGTGAGGGATACGTCCACTCCTTCCTGCTACACACACTTATTATCTAATTCATTTGACAGGCGAGCTCCTACGTGTTAGTTCCTATTTGTGTAAATGTTACTGTATTTTACCAAATAGATGTAAGTTATATGCGATGCTCACCCGTCAAGGAGAGCCTATGTTAAGTGTAATTTTAACTCAGGATTTTTTACCGCAGTGAAACGTGTTAATCTACATGTATAAGACGGGCGGAGAAAAAAAAAACCTTGTAGAGCGTTCCCTTAACTTTTTTCTTTCCTTGATAAATATATGTATGTAGTAGTAGAGATTTACCGGTTGAAGTATAAACTTTAATGAATTAAACTGATGAACTGTGAGTCTTTATCACTGTGTGAGCTAGGTTTCAACTGAATGATTCGAATCAATCGAATGAATAATATTACAAAAATAATAGAATTATATTTACGTTAAATAAAATGAAATAAATTTAAAAACTTTGTTTAATAATGGGGACTGCGCGTAAGGCTAGAATGGTGGGGTATGCTGGTACCTTGTGGGAGGCTAGACCAATCATCACCATCAATTGGTAACAGACGGGTGACCCTGGGGTGCTGTTTAGGGAGGTGCAACGGGGTCCTCTTATAATATTTCTGCTAACAATATATTTTTTCTAGATGAAATATATCCAAAAACCTTCTTGGTTATGCCAAGAAACACGGGTAAAAATTTGGTTGCGATTGATCGAGTAGTTTTTTGTTTACCCCGATTAAACAAAAATCCACTTCTTCTTTATATAATAGTATAGTAGATTTTAATATTATCGTTAACGTAACTACAAGTCTATAATTGTATAATTTTATAAAGTGTCAAGTTCAAGAAATTTTATATAGCGTAAAGAAGTATTGAAAAAAGAAAAAAACTGCACCAGCGTTTGATAAAGCGTAGTCAATTACGTGCTTCAGATTTATAAAGAAAATATCGAGGAAAAGGAATGCAGTTTTGTTGTCAGTAAAACTTTCCGGTTATTTGCATTATCTTATAATATATCGATCTTTACATTTTTATTTTTATTTTTGATTTTAACCTTCGTTTAATAAAACGGTACATTTAAACGGTGGGCGGTGCCCATCGATGACCATTATCCGGATTACTCAATAAATTAATTTTAAAAAAGAAACTTGAACGGTTCTTTACTACGAAAAGATTAATTGCTTTACGCTAACGTTTTTTGTGTTTATATGTATAGAATACATAATTCATGTATGTCCCTAAGGTTTATTATTATTATTATTATTATTTTTTTTTTTTTTTTAATATCTCGCAACATATATTTGATTGATACTTTACTTAAGATGCGGCTAAACCGGTTTTTATTGAGAGAAAAAAAAAAGAGTACTTTATGCGGCGGACGACATACACGGCCAAGGTCGAGGACTGCAGTCTCGTTTCTCTAGATAGTAATAGTATTTTGTCGGACTTGTTTATATATACGTTAAAAGTCATCGACCTCTACTTCTTTCTCTTTTCATATTTATTTTTATTTTCTTTAAAAAAAATTTTAATTCTTATTTTTTACTTGTTTATACATATGTATCTTTTTTATTATTTAAATTTTTTTTTAAGATAAAAATGTGACTTACGTAAGAATTTAAAGTTACTTTAAAAAGAATTATTCTCCAGAGAATACTGTTAAATATTTTAACTTTACTAAAAAAACATTAGTTTGTTTATTTAATCTGTACCTGCCTGTTTATGTCATTATTATAATTAATGAGATAATACAAATTTTATTGTTAAGCATAAAATTTCAAATCGGAAAATAATTTCATAATAAAAAAAAAAAATCTTCTTCTGTTCTTAATAACGAGTATATAAACCAAAATAAAATTTAAGTTTTGCAAACGACGGCACCGTTGGTAAAATATAATTTAATTTAAATATAATATTAAAATCAGCTTACCAATAGATTAGTTAATTTCCTCAAACGTTTTCGGCCATTTTGCCATCTTCAGGAGGATTGATCTTATAATAATTTAGAATTAAAGTATAAAAATATATAAAATTCACAAAATATAGTTAGAATCATAACAATTGATCGTCATAAGTTAAAGATTGTAATTTAAAGTAAAAGTACATACGTCCGATTTGTAAGAGTGTCATAATTATTATCTAACTAATCTACTGGTAAGCTGATTTTAATGTTATATTTAAATTAAAAAAAAAATAAAAAAATCAGATGTGGACATCACATGACTTCCTTGTACGCCTATTAAATTACATATACACATTTTTGCTGCACTTCATTTAAACTTATTTCATTTGAAAGTGAGATACGATCCTCCAATTTTTTAATAAAAATGGACAGTTACACAATTGCTAAAATATTAATTTTTATTAACATAAAATATTTATACAATCATTAATTCAAAAACGTTATCTAAAATATTAGGTTAAAGTCCCTTTATTATTCTTTAAATAAATGTAAGTGTTATATGTATCTAATACTATGTTTTTTAAAAATTATTATGATGTAACCATCAACCAAATGAAAACAAAAACGAAACAGTAGAAAGTTACTCAATTTTATAGCGGTATTTATTATCAAGTAGATTGAAACAGATGTATAAATAAAATAATCAGATGTTTTACCAAATCTGATGTGGACACCATATGACTCCCTTGTACGCCTATTAAATTACATCAACACATTTTTAAAAATACAAGAATTTTATTTCACTAATAACTTCTGATTTAAAAAAATTTTTTTTCTTGTTATTGAATGTTTTCTTGTTATTTATTGTGACCTATGTACGTACGTATGTATCTCGCATAACTCAAAAACGATTAGTCGTAGGATGTTGAAATTTTGGATTTAGGACTGTTGTAACATATAGTTGTGTTCCTCTTCTTTTGATTGCAATCGACCAAACCGAAAGTGTCCAAAAAATCCAAAAGAATTTTGATTTTGGACTTTTTGTTAACTGCAGTAATAAACCCTTATTGAAAGCTTATCAGAGATATATCATAAGTGGTATTATTTTCATTGGTTCCAGAGTTATAGCCAAATTAAATTTTAATTAATGAAATATTTGGATTTTACAAGGGGAAGGCACATCGGGTTCGAATTTTATCTCCTTTGTTTTTTAACTTTTTTTTTTTTAATTTAAATAAATTGATTTATTAATAACTATTAACCTTTGATTGTAAAAAAAAGTTTTTCAATAATTAATAATTCAATATTAACGAGTAAATATATATATATATATATGAAAAAATATTAGAAGTTATTAATAAAATAAAATTTTATGTACTTTTCATTTAAAAAAAATGTGTTTATGTAATTTACAGGTGTACAAGGAAGTCATGTAGTGTACACATCAGTTTTTTTATAATGATAAAAAAAGAGTGTATACAACTTAACCCAATAAATAATTTTTAATTAGTTGATAATATTAAAAAAATATTTAGATATTGTAAATAGTTAGTTTACCTCGTATTGTAGTTTATATTATTTTGATCAGACAATAGAAAGAATATCTAAGATCTAAAATAAATACTTCAAGCACGAGTAATTCAGAATTTTTTAAATATTTTGTTTGTTTTTTTCTTTTAATTTTTTTTTACACATTCTAAGTAATTGACATATTTGTAAAATAAGTCTGACATTTTCTTTAGAAAATAGCGAAACGAGCCTTCAGTAAGAAATATAATTTGTTTACATCAAAAATTAATTTAAATGTCAGGAAAAGATTTTTGAAAGTATATGTTTGGAGTGTCGCTTTATATGGAAGTGAAACTTGGACGATCGGAGTATCTGAGAAGAAAAGATTAGAAGCTTTTGAAATGCGGTGCTATAGGAGAATGTTAAAAATCAGACGCGTGGATAAAGTGACAAATGAAGAGGTATTGCGGCAAATAGATGAAGAAAGAAGCATTTGGAAAAATATAGTTAAAAGAAGAGACAGTCTTATAGGCCACATACTAAGGCATCCTGGAATAGTCGCTTTAATATTGGAAGGACAGGTAGAAGGAAAAAATTGTGTAGGCAGGCCACGTTTGGAATATGTAAAACAAATTGTTAGGGATGTAGGATGTAGAGGGTATACTGAAATGAAACGACTAGCACTAGATAGGGAATCTTGGAGAGCTGCATCAAACCAGTCAAATGACTGAAGACAAAAAAAAAATTTCTTTAGATATCTGAAGCACGTAATTGACTACGCTATATCATACACTAATGTATGATTTGAGAGACTGATTTCGCAATTAAAAAAAATGAAATGAAAACACTGATTATACGCATAAAATGCATATGTGCTACACAAATAAACACCAGATATATCTCACATCCATAAAAAATATAGTGTATTAAACAAAATTAATTTCTGTTAAATTTCTTTACGACATTTTTTAATTTTCTTGGAAAAATAAGTCTAAATTCAAACAATAAATTGTATAAATATCCTTATGTTTTGCTTAAAAGCAACTTTATAAAACGTTAACTTATTATTATTAATAAGCGTTATCATTAATAATTATTTGTTTAGCTTAGATATATTACTGTGCAAAATAAAATATTATTTATCTCTTAGGAATCCCTCTAAAAGTCAGAACGACTTTTCAAGATTCAAAAATGGGCTAGTAGATCATTTTTGGGCTAGTACTTTTTTGGGGTAAGTATGAATCGTGTAACCGATTCTTAAAAAATTAAAAATATTAACTTATCCTTGTGTAAATATATATGAATGTAAAATATTTGATTAAAAGAAAGCAAACACAATATTCACTTTTATAAAACTAGACGGCAGATCTGTTTTTTATATATCATATAACTCAACCCAATACTTCGGCTTACTAGTTAGGACCTTATCATATTTCTATTGAAATTTTTAATAATCTATCAGATCATTTAAAAATTTTTCCACCGATTTATCAAGTCGCTCTGCAGAATGACGCCGGCAAGAGTTTGTCCGACGGCGGAAACACTGAAGACTTATTTACTCTTATCAACTCGTAAAATTTTTAAAATTGTTTAAAATATAACAAAAATAATAATTTTGATGAAATAAAGCTACATATCATCGTAGAAATAGATTTTCTTAATGTTCGATAAATATGTGATAATCTTTGAAATTTCACGTTTTTTTAATTGTAAAATGTGAAATTTTCGTTCTTCTAACCCTGGTTTTTTCCCTAAACCGTTTACGAATCTCGCCGCTAGATAGGAGTACTTGATAGTACTAGGTAGCGTACAAAAACTTGATAATGTATACTTGAAATAATAAAATTTAAAAGAGAATATACTACAGCTTGTTTTAATTGTAAATAATTTTATATAATTGAAAGTAATAAACATTTTTTTTAATAATGCTGAACCGTTTTCACATTGTTAATGCAAATGCTCAAATCGGTGAAAATAAAAACTCAAACGAAAATTCAATATTTTTCGCTATATTATTTATTGTTCTACGCAAATGCATTACAATTTCAACAATAAGTTCAACTTTGTTCGTTACGGCGAAAAAATGTTATAAAAAACAGTAATCAATTTCTGATATTCAATAAAAAGATCACTTAATATCAAGTGTTGATTAAAGATCAACAATAGGGGCAGTACGGGTCGTTGTGACGATTTAAAGTGAATGTTACACACCTTATAATGTGAACTAATTATCATTCGAAGGTTTCTATTGGTGTATTTATCATATGTTCCTAATAATTAAAAAGTCACACAATATTAATCATATGTAATTTTACCTTTAATAAAATGTTTCCTTGATATTTTGAATATTCAAAGTGATGAAATCACTTCTAATATCACATTCACTCTAAATTATCATAACTACAAGTACTGCCTCTAATTGTGTATTAATTAGCTTGAAGTTTCGTTCAAATTCGTTCTTAAAAGTATGAAATCGGGCCGGCAAGAGTTTTTGAATCTTTAGTCAACATATTTGAAGAAATTTTAGGAACTTTTTTATTATATGATTTGTGTTATTAAGTATATATACAAGTATATAAAAAAGTTGTTTATCTCCAATTATTTCTCGATGATTTCGTATTTGTTTGATATTAAAAAAATTCTATTATTTAGTTACAATATTAGTAGAGCAGGAAGAAAATTTAAGGTGTATATTTTGTTTTTTGAGAAAATGAAGTAGGAAAATATATAACAGTTATTATCTCAACTTTCATACATATCTGTACTTTTTTGATTCGGACAATGTCTTTTTGAAGAACTATAAATAAATAATTGTTAAAGTTTGATTTTCGATTTTTTCAATTGACGGCAAACTCTCGCCGAAACCTTAACAATTTTATTGTTTTGGGAGTTTTGATTTAATATAAATATACAATTAAAAGATTTTATTTTAAAGTAAAAATATTACTCCCTCGATCAATCTGTAAATAAAATAATTTAAAAAATTCTTGCACAGTTCTGTGGAAGAAGACCCGACTTTTCGTTATTTTATATAATATTTTTTGTATCATTTTTTTTGCGCAACAAATATATCAAAACGTAAATTAAATGAGAAAACTAAAAACGGTATAAATTTTTTATTTAATATTAAAATGTATTTCCTGTTTATAAGAAAATTAAATTATTTTACGTGAAATTTGATGAAATAATTAAAAATAACCAGTAGACCCTACTCACAAGCATCAAGATTAAACTCACTCATCACTGTGGCTCACTGCATAAGCGCGTATAAAAATATACCAACACATAACCTCAAATTGAGGTTATGTTGTCTGTTGTCGACCTTAAATTAAGCGTAACTAAAAAATGACTCAACTAACCTTCATTAAATTTTAACACGTACAAAGTCAGATACACTATTACAGCATGTATAAATTTCAGTGAAATGGACTAAGTAGTTTTTGATATTTTCGAGCCACAAAATTTTCATTTTTTTTTTTTTAAATCGAGCATAACTTAAGAACGACTCAGCCAAACTTCATCAAATTCTCATATGCACAACTTCAGTTATACTGTCGCAGCATATCTTTATTTCAATGAAATTGATCGAGTAGTTTTGGAGACTTTTGAGCCACAAATTTGGTACTTCTTATGTATAAAGGATTATTATAAAGAAATTAAATTTTTAGTAAATGGTATTTTCGTACTCCTTGTAACTCAAAACGTTAAGCAAATTCAATTTCATCCCCCAATCACACCATGCGTCCGAAATTAATATCGTACTGTTCTTCGAAAAGTCGGTAAAAAAAGTCCTGGATTTTTGCATCTCCGTTTGCTATGTACATCTTTCGAAAATAAAACGCATCCTGAATTGTGATTAATTATCTAGATATTTTCTATATTTATTATATCTTCATGTATTTTTAATTTTACTCTTTAACATGTTTATATTTTAAATAATTAATATGAACTTATAATCAGTTAATTATAATTAACTGTTTTTTTTTTGGGGGGGGGGGTTTTTTGATACACTGATCAATTATTTAACATGGTTTCCCTGGAACCGTCCAGACAAATGCTGAGGTAGTTTTTTTCTTCCATCGAGTAATATATTTATCTATTCCTGATGCGATCTATGTAAAACATAAGATTTATTTATTTACGTTTTATTGTACTAGCGTAATGCTGTAATTAGTTTGGAAACTATTTAAAGATTCGCAAAGGTTAGTATATTAATTTCATCAAAACTCTATTTTTCTTTCGATGGTCTCAATCTTCGGTAAATAAAAAAATCAATATTGATTATCTGAATAATTTAGTCTACATTTTAAAAGGACTACTGAAATTACTATCCAGCAACGCTTTAGATTCCAGATTTGAAAACAAAGTAAATATGAAATAATTATTTTTAATAAAATTTAAATTCTCGTGTGTTGCTTGCATACTTTGGTTGTTTTTTTTTTTTTTTTTTAGTTTTAGCTTGTTTCCTTACTCGCCTGAGCTGGATTCACCGTGAAGCATAGCACAGTTCAGGGGATTGTCCACTCTAACGGATCGTTTCAGTGCCTGCCTACCCTATCCTAGGGGCCTCCTAGGGACCTAGAGGGACTCGGTCTTGATGCCTTGCCTCCAATGTGAGTGTCCTACAAAGGGGGCCCACACCGGGTCTCGGTCTTTCAACAGCTGCCTGCCTCTAACCGGATCCCCAGCCGGGTCTCAGTCTTAACAGCTCGAGGGCGACGGAGTCCTCGTGTCTCATCGTTGCCGCCCATCCCGGCAAGCCCGGACGAACGACGATTTCACAGGAGGCTGTTCATCATCTCGTCGTCCCTGCCTTAGTGCTGCAGTATCGTTATTATACATTCTGACACAGCCTTAAATTTGTCGACTCCAGACAGTCGATACAGTCGTGTCTACAACGAGGGGTCTAGTTAGTTGTTCGAAGATTCCTCTTTCGACCATCCACCGTCGACACAAGATATGACCGGAAGATTTTCTGCCCCGTTAAGAACTGGATTAGTCAAAAATTTAGTTGACCAAATTTGTGGTCGATCCATGGTACAGCCTGTTTGATTAAGCAGTGGGTCCAACGCCTCGTTGATGATTGATTTCACCTCCTCTATCACTCTAGTACCGTAGCAGTTACTTTGTTTCCTCCCCTAATCATGTCACACCGCATCACCGCCAACTGGAGGAGAAAGGGAATTTCAGCAACAACCAGGGCAGCCTCTGTTGAGACTGAGAATAGGCAGACGCGATTCTAAGGGCTAGTCTTCGTTGGACCCCTTCCAGGATGCGCCTGTTCGAGTCCCTCTCCAGCGCAGTATCCCAGACCGTGATTCCATAGAGGAGAATTGAGTTTATGACATGAGCATATATTCTCCTGTGAGAAGACCTTGGACTAGATAAGTCACTAAGCAGCCTGTGTAATGCCTTTACCAATCGTTCGGATTTTGCTGCGGTTTTTGAAGTTACTTCGGTTGTTGAAATTCAATTAAAATCACTGATCCGAGAGGTTTCGGTCTAACTAAAGAGGAAGACAGATTTTCTCTGTCGTTTACGACATATTTGAGGAAATACGAATTTTTGTGTGAATAAAATACAAACTAAAAAAAAACAAACAAAATTCTACTAATCTAAAAACTCTCATGGATTTTAGGTGAAATCGTTATATTTTAGGTTGAAATAACTATTTCATAAAAATCGGTGCATCCGTTCTTTCGTGCAAAAAACAATAAAACACACTAATCTTCTCTCGTATAACCGAGTAAAAAATAGTAATTATATTGCTCATGATAAATTATTATTAGCTAATTTAAAATGAGAAATTTATTTATGATAAAATTCAGGGACAATTTAATAAATTACGTAATTAGAAAATAGTAATTATTATTTAATAGGCAATATTATTTTGGTATAAAATTATGTTGATGTAATATCAGAATTATTGATTCATCATTTTTATTGATACGCATTGTTTAATATACTGGAGCCTTGTTGGGATTGTTTAATAAATTTTATGATAATAGATAATTATAGAATAGTTAATACTGCTGTTCCGTAATCTGGTTAATAATTGAATTTTCATTATTATTTTTTTTACTATTTTTCCATTAGAATCTGATTATTTTTCTTTATTAAAAAAATTATAGTTTTTTAAAAAAACAAAAAAAACAATATCTTTCTTGACGTAATATTTAATTATTTTTTAAAAATATTCTCTGTAACCAGATTTTCTGTAATTGTTTCCTTAGATAACAAATATTTTTCACTAATATCTGTCGTAATTAATAAGTGGTATTTTTTTTCCATTATTAAGAGCATTTTTAATAATTTTTAAATTTCCGATAAAGATTTACTAAAATTTGAAATATGAATTTTACTAAATAAAACTACAAATTTTATTTACACGTCATAATAAACTGACGATAAGGAAAACAATTTAAAAAATCGTGTGGGAATAAATGTTAAGAAAGTTATTGCCGATAAGGTATTTTGTCAAACTAAAGAACCTAGATAGTTAATATCTTGATAGTTGATAGTTGGTCAAATATGCATATATAGAAGCAATTGGGTTTTAAAAAAAAATTCTAAATTGTTATATTACAAGAAACGCCTTTTAAGTTTTTACAAAAATAATGAAAGAAAAATAATTTTTCGGTACAAATCTTTTTATTTTTTTTCAAAATATTCGCTTTTAAGATTTATTGATTTTTGTATGCGTTCGAACCAATTCTCGAAACATTTTTTTCCACTCTGAAGTTAATACCTCAAAAACATGATTTTGGAAACATTCAACAGCGTCTTCAGGTGATGATAATCGCTATCCACGCATTTTTTGTTTGACATTCGGGAATAAAAAGAAGTCGTTATGCGATAAATCAGGTGAATATGGGTAATGAGACATTATTCATCGTTTTCCTCCGTCAAATAATCAATAGTTTGATGTGGTGTGTGAGAGCTGGCATTGTCATGATGAAGAATGATGTGAAGTTTTCGGTTGTATTTCCTGATTTCAATGATGATGATTTCAATGATGAAAGGGATATACAACAAGTTGTTTGCCAAAATTGTTGTATATCCCTTTTTCCCCCTTTCTTTCTTTTTCCTGTTTAGCCTTCGGAACTATCATTAAGGTATTGCTTCAGAGGATGATATATATGAATTTAAATGAAGTGTAGTCTTGTACAGTCTCAATTTGACCTTTCCTGAGATGTGTGGTTAATTGAAATCCAACCACCAAAGAACACCGGTATCCACGATCTAGTATTCAAATCCGTATAAAATTAAATGCCTTTAATTAAATTGTATATCGTTCAGCATTAACTGCTCTACGATCCTCTAAAGCGATGATTGCTACATGTCCAGTATAACTGAAGAAACAAGCGATCATTTTCTTAGAAGTGATTTGCGAACGAACCACTTTGGTTGGATTCGGTTCATCTTGGAACACTCAAAACAGTTGATTGTTGCTTAGTTTTCGGTTCGTACGAATATATCCAAGTTTCGCCTCCTGTTAGATATTGTACACGGATTTTGCATTTCCTGGGTCGAATTTTTCGAGCGTTCCTTACACCGATTGACGACCCTATTTTTGAGCTTCGGTCAAATTATGCAGAATCCATCGGTAACAGATTTTTTTCATAGCTAAATATTCATGCAAAATTTAATATACTGTAATTTTCTATATGTCTAAGGATGTATCTATCTCACGGTAAGTCAAATTCCGATCTCCAATCACGTTGCGCACAGAATTAACTTATTTTTGAATAGCAACCGATTTTGATCGACCTTCAAGGAATTCATAGCTGACGTAAGCACGACCACGACGAAATTCTGCAAACCAATTAATCGTAGTCTTTTCTGCTAATGATTCATTACCAAAAGCTGAACGAACCAATTCGAAGCATTTTTGTTGAGTTAGGCCCTTACTAAAATCGTAAAAAAATCATCCAACGAAAACCTTTCGTTATGAAAAATTTCCAGTTTTTCAGTAACTGTTTTTTTAAACACTCATTGCAAACAAACTGCTCGGCCGATTCCTGAAATTAAAATTTTATGTATGATAGAAGAAATTATTAATCGCCAAACGCTATAATTAATCGCTATAAACGCCAAGTATGTCGGTTTGTTTTTCTTTAATCTTCCTTCTACTATTAATCTGAGGCCTAAAATTGCTTCCCTTGTCCCTATACTTTTCCTGAAACCAAACTGGTCTTCTCCTAACACTTCTTCCACTCTAGGTAGAATATTATTAAATTTTTAATAAATTCTTAATCTTCTTTATTTCAACTTTTGATGTTTCGTGTTGCATTAAAAAAGATATTACTACAAAACAAACAATTTCACAGCATAACTCTTAATCTTCTTTTGTAACGTTTACAATAAAAATGTAAAAATTTAACAAATAAAAAAAAGCTACATATAATATGATAAAAGGATTAATTGTCATTGCCTAAGAATGCAAAATACAGAAGGAATGTGGCAGACAGAAATGAAGATTGAGATAATAAAAGAGAAAGAGCGAGTAAAAGAAATGAAAGTTATTTCATGCTAAAATTAGTTAATAATAATCGTAACTAATGTAATTTGATTGTATAATAATTCTAATTTATGCTCTATTCAAAAATGTTATATTTTATTACAATTCATTTATATAAATTAGATTTAACGTCAAAAGATATTTTGTGGTTTAGATGATCTTGTTTATTAGAATGATGCTGTTTATTTGACGTAACAAAAATGCCTTCTTAAATTTCGGGGGTCAAAAAACTCGGTTGCAGTTAAAAAGGGAAACTGATACATGACCAGTTCCCTATTTTTTTTTTATTTAAGAAAAAAACGATGTTGTTTTTCTCCCATGATTGCGTCCTGGAACGGGTTCGTTCTTAGACGATTAAGGAGACAGTAGCTTGTTAAAGTGAATGTGCGCGTGCATGTGAACGTGCACGCATAAGTATGTGTCTTCTTTATTTTGTTCTTACTTTTTTTAACTCTATTTTGTCTTTCTTTTTATTTATACGTCTCCTTATGTACATTAAGTATACATCAATGAAGTTTAGGTGACAATCGTCTTTGCATGTCTTCCTTATTTTATTTTATCCTTTACAATTTTTTTTTTTAATCTGGAAAATATTTTATATCTTTTATGTTGTTCCTTAAATAACATAAAAAATTACACAAACTTAGACCACCATATTACTAGATAATATTATTAATTTAAAATAAAATCTGATGTGGGCACCACATGACTTCCTTTTACACCTATTAAATTACATATACACATTTTTTTTAAATGAAAACTACATAGAATTTTATTTCATTAATAACTTCTGACTTTTTTCATAATTTTTTTTTAATTGTTATTATTGGATTATTATTAATTGTAAAACATTTTTACAATCAAAGGTTAATAATTATTAATAAATCAATATATTTAAATTAAAAAAAAATAAAGTTAAAAAAAAAGGGAGATGAAGTCTGATTCGAACCGATCCTCTTGTAAGATCCAAATATTTCATTAATTAAAATTTCATTTGGCTACAAGTCTCTGAAAATAAGTACCACTAATGATATATCGTTGAAAAGCTCTCAATGAGGGCTTATTACTACAGTTAAGAAAAAATTCAAAATCCAAAGTTTTTGGTTTTTGGGCTTTTTGGACACTTTTGGTCCGATCGGTTGTAATCAAAAGGGGAGGTGCACAACTAAATGTTACAACAATCCTAAGTCCAAAATTTCAACATTCTACGCCTGATCGTTTTTGAGTTAGGCGAGATACATACGTAGTACGTACGTACAGTTCACGCCGAAACTAGTGAAAATGGATATTTATATTAAAATCTGAAAACCGCGATCACAATACTTCCTTTACTTCGTACAAGGAAGTAAAAAGGAAGTAGCCGCCATATTGAAGAAAAGAATGTATCGAAAACTATGTAACATAATACGGTATTTTAAATTAACCGATGAGCAAAGATAACGAATACAGTAAATTTTAAGTTTAATGATCAACAAAACATTTTTTTCTTTTAAACTGTTAGACTGATTTTTATCAAAATCAGTAGCATTAGAATTCCGACTGAAGGTTTTTCTTAAGGGGTAAATAAAGATCTCAAGAAGCTTAAGAACTAAATAAATTTTGATAATTTATTATATGAATTATGAATATTGTTCCCCTAAATCAAGTTGATGCGAGTGCGTGCATTAATACACAAACAAGTACCCAACATTTTAGGGTTGCGCGCGTGGGTCGAGGGGGTATGCGTGGGGCCTACTCGGACACCGACTAGAGGTTGGAACGGGGAGGGTAGCCCATCTGGGGAGAGGCTACACGGCATCCAGAAACGAAGGTCGTGTGGCTTCAATAAGCCACCTGAGACCGCGACGGGAAGGTCCAATGGGTGGACGGTGCTAAAGGATGGTGGTTAGTTACCGCTCCGTCACATCAGGCTGACCGTTAGGCGTTAGGCGACTAACGCTTGCCCTGGTGTGATGGAAAAACGATAATAAAAAAAAAGTACCCAACATTACACATCTCAGAAATGGTCGATCTAAAACTGTACAAGACTAAACTTTACTTACACTCATACATATCATCCTCTGAAGTAATACCTGACGGTAATCCCGGAGGCTAAACAGGAAAAAGGAAAAGGAAGTACCCAACATAACACTCATATAAAAATAACAACAAATAAGGCAGGCTTATTTGTTCGGCGTTGGTGTACGCTGCTCTCGCAATACGTAGCAAGGGTGATTCAGCTGAAAGATTGGGTTGCATGGGGGTGAGGGACAGACCTCTGTGGAGTTTTAGTTCGTCTGGGCTTGCTCGGATGTGCGGCAGTGAGGACGCAGAGGAACTCTTGATCCCCCAAGCTTAAAAGATCGAGTCTCAGCGGGATGTCCCCCTGGGAGAGCCCCAGTTAGAGGCTAGACATCAAAGGACCGAATCCCAGCTACTGGGTTGGGGGCGACATAGCCGAACCTGGCACTGCTCCTTCCCATTGGTCAGAGGTGATGGAACCTCCACGGCTGTGTTTATGCTTAAATTTGGGTCCGGTCCTGGGAGCAAGGGAAAAAAGTACCCAACGTAACACTCACATAAAGGTAACAACAAATAAGGCCGGCTGTAATATCAATGCGAAAACAATAAATTCTTAATAAAATTAAAACTAGCTTGTGATAGGTTTGCCGTGAAAAATGACTCGATCTAAGCTTAATGCATCTACAGGCTACAACTGAAAGTAAATGTTGTAACTTTTTTTTGAACAGAGCAGTACTGTACTTTCTCATGGAAATTTTCATATTGTATTTATTTCATTAATGGGGAAAACTATCCGAATTGTACTTATAATAATAATAATTATATTAACATGCCCGTTTCAAAAATATTTTTTCTACAGCTGTATTATAACGTTTGAATAACGCGGCTGGAACCTACATTCGATACTTTGCCGTTTACTCTCCGGCTCGTAATGATGGATCCATGTTTCGTCACCAGTGATGATTCTGTCTAAGATGTCCCGTTCGTTACCGTAGCGATCCAAATGTTTTTGGCAGATGTCCAAGCGCGTTTGTTTATGCAACTGTGTGAGTTGTTTTGGGACCCATCTTGCACAGACTTTATGAAGCCCATATCTGTTGCGGATGATTTCGTAGGCAGAACCGTGATTAATTTGCAGACGATGTGCCATTTCATCAATAGTTACTCGTCTGTCTAAGATAACCATGTCACGTGCACGCTCAATGTTTTCCTCATTTGTGACGGTAAACGGTCGTCCGCCTCCTTCGCCGTGCGTTAACACTTGTGCGACCATTTCTGAATGTTTCAATCCATTCGTAGACACTCTGTTGCAGCAACACACTGTTCCCGTACTGTACCGAAAGTCTTCGATGAATTTCGGCCCCTGATACACCTTCTGACCGAAAATACCGATCATTGAACGTTGCTCTTCTTTCGTGCAAACAGAAGGCGGAGCAACCATGGTTAACTGCAGGGCAGCGATAATGGAGCTAACGTAGCAGCATCAAACCTTTCTTTCTTTTTCCTGGTTAGCCTCCGGTAACTACTGTTTTTAGATAATACTTCAGAGGATGAGTCAGGATGATATGTATGAGTGTAAATGAAGTGTGGTCTTGTACATTCTCAGTTCGACCAATCCTGAGATGTGTGGTTAATTGAAACCCAACCACCAAAGAACACCGGTATCCACGATCTAGCATTCAAATCCATGTAAAAATAACTGGCTTTACTAGGACTTGAACGCTGGAACTCTCGGCTTCCAAATCAGCTGATTTGGGAAGACGCGTTCACCACTAGACCAACCCGGTGGGTTAGCAGCATCAAACCTGCACAGACATAACAAAAATTGAACCACGCATGCGTTATATACGCAACACAGCAGTACTACCAACATAAACAAAAATATAACTAAATTGCGGATAATAATTGACTTACCCTCGTATATCATAATGAGAGTCAAGATGAGATGGATTTCATTATGATACGGTGTTCGACTAATAAAATGCCTACTCTTTTCAACCACTGACCAATCAGAAGCTGGTATTGTCTAATGTATCTCAACAGGTTTTCTTTTTACAGTGATTTCAATCCGATTAGTAGTTAGGAAGCAGAGGTTAATTTGAAAGTACACCGGCAGGTAGAGCTAAGTCTCTATATTATACTCTTTATTCTTTTGTTAATGTCGGATTTTGAAGAAGATGCGTGTTTAACACCGATCGATATTAAAGAAACGGCCGAACTTATGACTAAAATAACCTATTGCTACAGAAATGTATTGTTTAATGTTTTCTTTGAAAATTAAAAAAATATATATTTCGTAAACAGTGTATTCTATCATTGATTTAAATCAATAATCCCAGTATTTTCTCAGCCAATTATGCACTTTTGCGAAGTTTGCGGCACTTGCCGAAGCTCATGTCGTAACTTACTTCGTACTCCTGCATTAATGGCTATCATTATAGGCTCGTTGTATAATAACGTACAATTTTATATATAATTTTATTTTAAGATTTACTTAAATTTCTTTATAATATAAACTTATCCAACTTAATGTAAGAAAGTTGATTAACATTGGTGATGAATGATGTTATTCGAATCAGTGTTGAATAACTTTGCGGATCAATACTGAACACCATTTTAAAATTTCTTAATTTTGAAAAATAATAAACTACTATTCTATTTTTTTTTTTTTTTTTTTTCAGTAAAACACTTGACTAGTTTAATACTGTTCTTCGTTCCTTTCTCTTTTACGTTAATATTTTAACTTCAGCATATTTACTACATCCTATTATCTTAATTATTCATACATTCTAATTTTTTTTTTACAATTTTCGACATATCACTTTAGAATCAAATTAACTAAACCCGATTGTCAAATTCATGCCCTACCAAGGTAATTCATTCATTACGAGATTCTGTGGTAAATTTTTTCTCACCTGTTCGTTTAATGACCTTTTCTATCATAAATTCATTAAAGATCTATCCTAATTTTTTTCTTAATTAGGGAACTATTTACAACAGCTGAATGTCCGTGCTATTTCTGTCTTTATTGGATTAAATATTTTCCTATTATCCTAACCCATATGGTCTAACGAGGTTCGGATTATAGTTTGAGGGGCAGTATGATGGGAAATTTAAGAATTTATTTATTTACTTTTTTTAATATTATACACTCAGGTAGATGCACTCCTCTTTGGTATTTCATAAATTCGTATTTAATATTAGATTTTGTATAATAATTTTTTTTCTTTTTATAGTGGTATTTTTCCTTAATATTCCTCTGAATCTGTTATGATGATTACTTAATAATCGAAATCTTTGCTATGAAAGAGCGAGCATCAACAGCTATGATCATTAGCCCGATGAGAATTGATAGCGTATGAAAAGATCCCTCATGCCTGACCGGGATTCGAACCCGGACCTCCGCCCAAAATGGACCGTAATGCACGAAATAGTATGTAGTTTTAAATTTTATTTTCTTGTAAAGGATTTTTTAATTTTTCTATTTATAATTTAATTTTAATAAACGTTTAATATAGTTCTTTTATTTTCACAATAAAATCACCAAATTTTTTTCTTTCTTGAAAACTGATTATTTTACTAGATAAATTAAAAAAAAAAAATGTTAAATAAAAAAATAACGATGAAACGGGTGAATACGTTTAAACAAATAAATTTAAAATGAAATTTACAAGAAATTATTAACTTTTAATTTTGTTTAACATGAATAAATAATACTACATTTTAACACAGAAAATTTTTTTTTTTTGTTCAAGCGCGCGACCCGTAAATTTAAAAATTATTTGTTAATAATTCCTTCTTTACAACAAATTTTTGTAATTTTATGTATTTAATATATAAATGTAGTTATTTCATTATTTTTTATATTTCCATCATCATCATCATTCACTAAAGGCTACGCCTTGTCTATTTAACCAAGTCACTTTCATCTCCGCTTCTCTCTTCAAATCATTATATGAACCAAGGCCCATCTCTTCTTTAACATTATTGATGATGGTTGCTCTCAGTCTACGTTTAGGTTTTTTACCCAAAACCTTGCCCTCAGATATATTCGTCAAGAACTGTTCACGTCGTATTATATGTCTTATCAATTTCGCTCTTCTCCTCATTTCTGTCTTGCATCCACTTTTCTTTTTCCAGTCTGCATTTTTGAGATATCATATTCTTTATCCTTTTGTACTTCTCCAGGTCTTTTCCTCTTAACTTGTTTCGCTCTTCAATGAGGTCCAATATTTCTTTGGTAATCCATGGTTTCCTTGGTTTTAACTTGTTTAGCACTGTTATTTCCATACCCGTTGCTGTTACGGTTTCTTTCATTCCTTCCCATCCTTCTTCTCTGCTGATCAACTCATCTGTCATTATTTTCAGCTTCTTAACTATATCCTCTTCCTTGAGTTTTCCTACGACGATTTATGCTGACTAGCTCTTTTGTGTTTTCGAAATCTAATATCACACTTTGATATCACAAGGACATGATCGCTTCTACGTCATATCCAGGGTGCGAATGACTAGACTTTATTTGGTTTTTATATTTATCCTTAACCAGAATATAGCCTATCTTATCTCCTGCCATCTCTTGGCATTGTCCAAATATACCTTCTTCTTTTGGGCATTCAAAGCATGTGTTAGTGGCATTCATTCTATACTGTTCACAGAAATCTAGCAATTTTTCACCCCTGGCATTCATCTTTCCTGATCCAAATTTGCCCATCCATTTTCGTTTAGTGCTTTCACCGACTGATGCGTTGATATTTTCGTAACATTTTATATTCAAAAATAATAAAACTGACCCAAAATACGTTCAATTTTTGTAAATCGTTAAGTTTTAGGATTCAACTAGTTATTCTAGACCAAAAATACACATTTTTTTACATATGTGCTTACGTATTTAGCTAGGTATGTGTGTCGCATTGTTTTTGGCCTTGTATCTCAGAATTGATTGAACTGATTACTCTCAAATTTGGCTCAAATATTTTTATATATGTGGGATATTGATAATGTTAATTTATTTTTAAAAATTTGTCAAGAGGGTGGGGAGAAAATACCGTGAAAAAATCAATTTCGATTTTCTTCAGAGGCATTTTAGAGAAAATTTGATTAAGGAAAATTTATTACCTACAATGAATATATAATGTATTAAATATATGTTTTTTTTTTGTTCTTTTGGTCTGTCTCCCTTCGGTTTAAATATTTTTCAAATTTTTTTTTAAAGATTGTACATCTTATATAGTGTTATCAAGAAATGACTATAATTTTGTTAAAATTATTGACCCTGGACTTAAAACGCAATAAAGTCTTTTGAATAATTTTTTACTTATTTCAGCCTTTATTGAATGTATTATTAGATTTGGAGAAAAATTTACTTAAACAAATTTGTTGAGGTTATTCTGTATTGAATATTTAAAAAACAAATTCATAAAATTTATTCCACAACTCAAAAATATATATAATCTGTTTTTTGTTTTTTTTATCATAGGATATTGTAATAAATCTTTTATGTAAAATATGTTCAGAGTTATTATGCAGCATTAAAACTTTTGCATAAAATGATTCAGGAAAAAAGGACTTAAATATATACATATTTGTTGGAAAGTTAGCAGATCGAGATCTAACCGTAACAATAAATTTTAAAATACCGGTTTTCGGTTCATTATCGAGACATTATTTTTTGTTAGTTTTTAATTAACAATATATATATATATATTTTATCTTGTTATATCGGATCTAGGATGTGATTCAGGTCCATTTAAAATTTACGATTAAGTAACGATGGTACGTACGTATCTTGACTTAATCAATTATATTGGTTATCCTTGAGACGTTAAAAATTCCATAATATTCTTTCACACACTGGAACTCTATTATAGAAAAAAATTTTTAATTATATTAAAAAGAAGCATTGCTTTTTAGGTTTATATTCTGCCCTGGTTTTAATGTATTACAGAAAAAAATCAAAGAACCCAAAAATTCAAGCTTTACACAAATTTTAAAATTACATATTCTTAATTGCAAAACGCAAATCACAAAATCCATTCATAAATAAAATAAAATTTAAAACCTATAACCGACATTAAAAGAAAACCCTTGAAACACGCCCGATTACAGAATCATACAGCAGCAAGGGACACTGTCCAGGCTCTGCGATTCGTAGGGAGAAGTGGTAATACTCCCGGCACTTTTGCGTTCCGTTCCGTTGACTGCAAAGAAGATTTTATTTTGGGTTTCAGAGATACGGTTACGGATTTTTAGGAAGAAATATGACTTTGTTAATGTATTTGACAAAAGGAGAAAAGTTTAATTTGAACCAGATTTAATTTTATTTTATCTTTGTTTGGGTAATACTCTTCAAAGTGTAGTTCTCCTTTTATATAAGTGTTTAATTTAGTAAAGAAAGTTTTCATAATTCTTCAATTATACTTTTTTCTAGATAACTTAAGTGAAACTTTTTTAAATTAAAAATTAAACCGTCTATGTTAGCTCACGTCCCGGTAGTTGTCTCTTTACACCTGAACTATACGAATTTCTTTCTTATCAAGATTTTTGACTTTATCTTCTTAATTCGAAAATGTTTCTTTTTGTATGAAAAAAAATACTTAAAATCTGAAAAATAATACTTTTGTTTATAAAAATTGATATAAAAATATGATTTTTGCAACCTGTATTCTAATCAAGGATCATATTTCATCCAAATTTTATTTTTCCGTGACATTTCCATTTCATTGTAATTGATTAATTAGATAGAGGTTAGAAGAATACTTGATATCGTATTTTTTGTTAAAGATTCATTCAAACTCTCTCTCTCTCTCTCTCTCTCTCTCTCTCTATATATATATATACATATATGTGTGTGTAACTAGTAACTTTAACTATATAACATGTATATGTAACTATATAAATGAATATATATATATATATATATATACACGCGCGCGCGCCGACATATATAAACATATGTACGTACACACACACACACAAATGCATATGATATCTGTTAATACTTTAAAATATGCAACAAAAAAACAGGTTGAATTTCACTCCATTATTTAAATATTAATTGAAATTCAACATTCGCAATACATCATAACGAAAGCAATGACCACAACTTCCCATAAAAAGTAATCTTAAACGGGTAGAAATTCGCAACAAAAACCGGATTACAGACCTATGTTCACTTATAATATAAAGCTTCAGGTCAAAATGTAATAGCAAAATTTATACGGGGAGTGGCAAAAGCGAAACCATCTATCTTATGGCTTATATATATATATATATATATATATATATATAAAAGATGCCTTAAGATATTCGTGATGAATATCAACGTGACCAAGTATTAAATAATAGAACATTTCTGATTTCAGTTTAATATAACTGAAGTTAGTACGTACTTAAAAACTTAATAATATTAACCTTGAAAAATATCAGATCACAGAAAATAAAAGCACTTATTATTTGAATAATCATTCTTTATACTTTAGTTTGGTATATTTCTTTCTCAAATAACATACGATGACATGATGTTAACTTTATATCTCGAATCAGTAAGAATAACATTTTGATGTTTATCTTTTGCTATTGTGTTTAATAAATTGTATAGTATTCAACTCATTTTATGCCGTTTAAACTTTGATTTGCCATGGTTAAACATAAATTAATGACTTTCTTTGCGTGTTTCTTCTTTTGAAATAAATGGATGTTTGTATAATAGTACAAAATTATATATGTTTGCACATGGTTCGAGCACATATATATATATATATATATATATATATAGAAAAAAAGAAGAAAACGGAATGATCTGTTGAAATAAAGGTACTTGTTTGTAATAAGAGACTTTTTATGTAACCTTTTTTGTGATTCTGCAATTACTTGTATATTTCCATTTGGGACATAGCCAATTAATTCTTTGGTTTGTCAACGTACATTTTCTATTTTTGACATTGCACTTACACCATTTTACATATATAGTATGCCTATACATTATAATAGAATATGTGTGTGTGTGTGTGTGTGTGTGTGTGTGTGTGTGTGTGTGACAACACACACACACACACACACACACAGAGAGAGAGAGAGAGAGAGAGAGAGAGAGAGAGAGAGAGAGAGAGTAAAACTTATTTACACTGAACAAAATTAAAATTAAACTATAAATTATACAAAAATAATATGGTTTCATTTTACAATGAAATCTAAACGTTTAATAAAAAAGTTAGTGCTAGATTTATGGAGATTATTTTTTTCTTTTTACCTTATTACACCAGAAGGTTATTCTCTTTCGGTTTATGATTTTTTTTTTTACTTCTTTAAAATTTTTTTCTAAGTGAGATATCAAATGGAAATGCTTAGAGTTTTAAAAAAATTACATACATTATGGTGTTTTATATTTTATCCGTAAATAATTATAAAATAAAAATTGTGATATGAATAATTTACTAGAAATATAAATAAAAATTTGAACATTGTTAAATAAATAAAATTTAATCGTTGGAAATATTTTTGAAGAAATATTTAAAAATTTGTGTATATTAATAAAAAAAAATTACATTGAAATTGTAAACTGTACGGCAGATATCATTTCTTCCGCTCAAAAACAAAAATTTTTGTAATACAAATAAAATTGTTTTTAACAAAACGATACTGATATCAAAAAAGGTAAGACCTAAATTTCAATTATCAAAATCTGTTATTAATTTAGAATTTTCTTTAAAAAAGTACATATTAAATATATGTAATAGACAATAGATATATAGTAATAGATAATACAATGTTTATGCGTTCCATATAAGCAAAAAAAAATTGCAAAACTCTTACCAGCTCGATTTCATTTATTAAATAACGAATAATCATAAGAATTGTATTATTTCTGTAATGTGATATGTATTATATATAAGTGAAATCGGGCCGGTAAGAGTTTTGTAACAAATATTTATTTTATTTTCTTATTGTATGGAACGCTTAAACATTATTTATTATCTATTATTGTATATCTACTGTCTATTACATATATTTAACATGTACTTTTTTAAAGAAAATTCTAAATTAATAACAGATTTTGATAATAGAAATATTTCTTAACCTTTTTTGATATCAGTATTGTTTTGTTAAAAACAGTTTTATTTATATTAGAGACATTTTTGTTATTTGAGCGGAAGAAATAATATCTGCGAGACTTACCGTGCGGTTTACAATTTCATTGTAATTTTTTTGGATATCACTGCGTTTTGTTAGATTATTCTTTTATTTTTATGAATTACTGTTTGTTATCTTATGGATTTATTATTAAAATTTATTGCCTTCGAACAAACAAATTGAATTTCACGGCCAATTTTTTTTGATAGTCATATCATTCACTTTATACCATATTTTTCCTTTTTTAATAAAACTAGTACCTTTACGAATCGAAAATCCGTGATGTAATATTGCACTTATAACTTTGTAAGTGTAACCCTCGATTTTTTCGTTAATTTCGACTTTACCAATAAAGTTTATTTCTGTTTTATTTATTACTTTTTTAAATAAAACTAGTATAAACTCTTGAAAACTAATATTTTTATTTTTTTTTAAAGAAGTGATGGTAATTAAACAATTAAACATCTTCAGTACTTTCATTTACATAACAGCATTTACTATTAAAACAAGCTGAAGTATATTTTCTTTTAAATTTTATTATTTCGAGTACATTATCAAGTTTTTGTACGTTTCCTAGTACTACCAAGTACTGCTATCTAGCGGTGCAATTCGTAAATGTACATTAAAAAATTGAATAAGATGACATATTCGAGTCCCGCGGTACACCAAATAGGGGATTTTTATGAAATTTTAATATGACATATGTGTAATGGTTTTTCATAAATTTTTCCACAAAAATAGTAGCGGTCTGTTTTTCTTAAACAGGGATAAATGGAGAGATGTAGAAGAAAATAAATTTTCATTCCCCATTTCCCTCCACTCATGACCCAAGTACTCCCGATGGCGTCCACCAATTTCATTACTACTACAGAATTCTAAACATTAGATTGATTTTTGATAAACTTATCTTTATTGTTTACTCTTCGGACAACTTATTTTAAAAAACACACATTTAAAAATTTCATATAAAATGGGGATTTATAGTTGAATTACCTTCTTGATAGTCATCGGTCAGTATGTGCATTGCTGCTAAAATCTGTGATCACGATATTTCTAATAGAGTAAGACTATTTTCATATTCATAAATCTTCCAGAGTTAATTACGATTGAAATTCTGTTTTATATTTAATTTAATTTTTTACTTTATTAAGTAATTAATGCTCTCAATTTATTAAAATGAATATAAAATGAGCGAGGTCGACAATTTATAAAACTATTATATAATTTTAACGTATTATAGTGACGTAAAAGAATACAACGATTACTTGCACAAATATTTTCGATCAAAAGTCAAATTTCAAAAAGTATTTAAAAATATGGAATTTTAGATAAAACATAAAATATGTAATTTTTTTATTATAAAAGAAAAGGAATAACAAAACTATGCGATTTCTGAAATATTTTCAGTTTCAAGAAAAAAAAAATTATATACAAAGTTGATTGACTAAAACGTTTATTAATGAAAATTCAAATATCTAAAATTATTTTTCGAACGATTTTCTTTCATCACAGAGTTTGTTAGAACTTCGTCGGTAAGAGGCGACGAAGTCAACGTTTACAGTTCTAAATATGACTTAACAATGAAATTAAAATAGGGGGGAAAAATAAGCAACACTATATTTCAGTTTAATTTGATTTTTGTATTAAAGAATACTTTCAAAAAATACCTCGAATTTTGTTAGAGAACATTTTTTTATCCATTTGGTGAACCGCGGGACTCGAATATATCATCTTATTCAATTTTTTAATGTACCTTTACGAATTGCACCGCTAGATAGCAGTACTTGATAGTACTAGGAAACGTACAAAAACTTGATAATGTACTCGAAATAATAAAATTTAAAAGAAAAATATGTCATATTAAAATTTCATAAAAATCCCCTTTGGCTTAGCTGCGTCACAAACATAAAAACCAAACTAAAGACCAAAAGGCCGAGTTAAAATATTAGATATTTACCAGATTTTATTAATTTTCGGAAGGGAGCTCTCAAAATTCAATAAAAGTTTTCGGGTTCAAATATATAAAACAAATTTAACCCTTCACCTCCTTCATTCTTATTTTTCATTAAAATTCATCCACATATTATTTTTATAATTCTTAAAAAATATCATCGAAAAGGAAGGTAAATAGGGTCTGATATTTTAAATTTCAAAAAGTTTTTTTTTAATATTACTTACAATAATTGTTTGTTTTTCTCCAACCAGTTTTCCAGCTACTACGATTCTGGTGTGTGTAGCCAAATGCAATCACCGATACCAGCTTTCCAGGCATGACATAGCTACAGATGTAGTGCAATGTAAGTTTAAATGTACCGGTAAACATGAAGTCTGGAACAAATTCAAGTCGACCATCCTGAGGTGCATGGTTAATTGAAATCCAAGCACCAAAGAACTCGGGCATCCCTAGTTTAGCATTCAAATCTATATAAAAACCTTTAAAGACTATATAAAAACCTTTACAAGGACTCGAACCTTAGAATACAAAAGTTTTATTTGATTTAATTTTCATTGTTTGAAATTTTTCGCTAAAATACATTCTGAGGGTTTAATTTAAAAAAAAGATAAAATAAAATAACCAAACAGAGAGAGAATAACGCCCTCTTTTGTCATATCTTTCTATTAATCTTTAGTCGTATTGCTTTTTATTTGTGTCTTGAGAATAAGTAATGATAAATGAATGAATTTTATCAAGTGAAGGCGGCCTTTTAGTAAAAACTCCCGTTATGAAATAATAGACGTTCTAAAATTTCAATAATGTTAAATATGTCTGGTTAATGAAGTTTAGTGTACAATTTTTTCAATTTTTATTAAGAAAAGACTGTTTTTTCTGTAAAATCGGGTAATAAGGTATAATATAATATAAAAAGCTTGAAAATAGGTACAATTAAAGATGAGAACAAAAATTGAAATAAATAAAGCTGTTGAAGTAAAAGCTCTTTTGCTTTAGTATTGTGTGGAACGAAAGAAATATGAAAATAGAGTGCATCTCATAATTATTCATAGTAATAATTTTAAACAAGCCTATATATTAGTACTCGCTGCAAAAATTTAGTCGATCGCCTACCAAAAAAATATCGTGTGATATTATGTCATACATTTTATTAAATATTTTCTTGAAATATATATAAATAAAAGACAAGATTCGTTTTGTGTGTGCCCTAATAACTTAAAAACTACTTAACCGATTTCGCTGAAAATTTCACAATTTATTATTTGTCCCAGGAATGTTTATATGTTATTAGTTCCATAAAATGTAATAATACAACATAATATATATTTTTTTTTAACCTCCGGGACCACCATTAGATATTACTTCAGAGGATGAGATGAATGACAATTTTTGTAGCGTGTGAAAATGCCATGCCTGACCGGGATTCAAACCCGGGACCTCCGGATGAAAAGCTGACACGCTATCACTCGCGCCAAGGAGGCCGAGGAACATAATATTTAATCACATAATAACTGTCTGAGGAAGTCCCCATATTGACATAGACAACGATCAATATAAACAATGACAAACGATATAAACGATATCTCTCGATATATACAACGACATTAAATTTAGTAAAATAAGTTTTAGTTTATTTATTTCCACGGTGTGGATGAGTGTATGGTTATGCAAGTATGAGTGGAGGTAGTAATGTTCGACTGCGGTCGAGCCTTAATGATCATTCTTTGGAAACAGGCTTTTAAGAATATACCAAGCTACGTGAGGCTTTGGACTACTTAAGTTCTGCCTCTGTCATGGAATACAGACTTGTTCAAGTCTAGCGGCTAAGGCATCTACGCTCTTTAGTCTTATCTTGAGTTGCGTCTGAGTAGTGGGTTGCCTGGTCGCCGGGAGTTGGAGATCATTATCGTTTCCATTCTGTGCGGTTTGGGTTCCTTTCTCCTGACGTCTGGTGACGCAGCGAAGCGGCATGTTCCGAATTATGGCGAAAGATTGGTATCAGGCATGTCGCAGATAGGGGGTGTTTTTAGTCGGTTTTGACTTGATCTACCCGGGTCGGTTTGGCTGGAACCCAGCATAACCAGATACGGACGCGTTGTGGTATCTGCGAGCAGATTTTTTGTCCTCCTCTTTCGTAGAACTCCCCACAAAAAAAATAAAAGGTTACTTACTTATACTTTTTTTTTAATTATTTATATACTCGTACTAGTGATTGGTGAGATTTGAACTGCGATAAACAATCTAGCAATAGCGAAGCATTACCGGATCCACTAATCATAAATAATTTTCGAGAGTAAGTTAATTTAATCAATAAATAATAAAAATAAAGTTTAATAATTGTTTTGTAAATTTTACGTTCAGAAATCAACTAATTACGATTTAGAGAAGGTGATTTAGTCAGCGATTCAAGGAAAAAATGGCGTTGTTATATTTTGCAACACGATCTTAGTTTAAATTTTACTGTTAACCCAATAGTGGAATTATTTGGATACGCTTAAATTCATCCTCTATTTTAATACAACCATTTTAGAAAGAATCATTCAAATCAGCCTAGAAATTCTTGATTTTTAAGCGAATAATATCTTTATTAACATACAAACATACAGACAGATATTCTCATGAATTTTCTGATTTATGTACAAATATTATTTTCTTTTTGCTAAAGCAATCTTTTAACAAATTTCAAATGAACCTTTTTCATTTTTCTTAGTCCTGAGCAACTTTCATCATTTCTTAATAACTTCTTCCCTTTCTAATGTCAACATTCCAGTTTTACTTCCTCTTCTTTTTCTTCCTCTTTTCCTCTAAGATTCTTTTATGAAATCTTTTACGTAGGATATACTTTAACCGAAACCAAGATGTTTTCTCTTTCTTATTATCTTCATTCAGATGTGCTTGTTTGTTAATTTACTAGAAAAAACAAAAATTTATCAGTAGTGGTTGAACATACACATTTTCATACACAAACATGACCTTACAAACGTGAAATTTTGAAGAAATAATAGAATAATTTATCACAGATAAATTTCAATAATTTTGTTAATTTTACTCAGCCTTTAATCAGCTACTTTTATTATTGAATTGTTGATTAATTGATAAAATGAATTAATTCATTTTGTTTTATTTGAATAATTATTTTATTAATCATGAAAGGAAACAAAGAAGTTATTTTAAGGTTTATTGATCAAGCAAAGCATTTTATATCTTGAAAATCTTAGTATTTGGCGTTACTAAGTAATTTAGTACAGTTATAAAATTCAATTGCAAAATTAAATTAAACTTTTCAAGAACCAAGGATTTTTCCTTGAATCTTGAGTAGTAGTATGTTTTATATTGGTAATGAGATTGTATTTTGTAATTTAAATTATATAATTATTAATCGGATTTCCGGAAAATGATGTAATCTCATTTTCATTTGAATTTTTTTCCAAATTTTTTTTTCTGATTTTTTTCCAGTAAAAACATCTCTCAACGTATGTAAATAGCCTATTCCTAAAGACAGACATTAAAATTTTCTAAACTATGAATTGTTTAGAAGTTATAATTTTATCACGTATAATTGTTATCATTATTTATTTTTTATCATGGTTTATTGTTATTTTATAACTACTTTGGTGTTATCAACTGTTATTCGTTTATTAATTCATAATTCAAATTTCATAGATAAGCAAAATTATTTTTTTGTTTGTATAACCAATCTCCTATCGAGTATTGTTTTCTCGAAATTAAGTGTTTCTTTACTGTTATGTATTTAATTGATTATAAGTGAAATTAGTTGTAAAAAATGCAGCTATATTATTTTATTTTAATTAATTTATAAATAGTAGATTGGTCAATTTTTTAACTGAAAAAAAAAAAAATCTAATGTGGACACCAAATGACTTCCTTGTACGCCTATTAAATTATATATACAGATTTGTTTTTTAAATGAAAAGTACATAAAATTTTATTTTATTAAAAACTTCAGATATTGTTTTTATTGTTATTGAATAATTATTTATTTTAAATTTTGTTTTACAATCAGTGGTTAATTATTAATAAATCAATATATTTAAATTAAAAAAAAAAGTTAAAAAAGAAGATAAAGTCGGATTTGAACCGATGTGCCTTCCCCTATTAAGATCCAAATACTTCATTGATTAAAATTTTGTTTGGCTATAACTCCGGAACCAATGAAAATAAGTACCACATGTGATATATCGTTGAAAAGCTCTCAATGAGGGCTTATACTGCAGTCAACAAAAAGTCGAAAATCTAATTTTTTTGGATTTTGGGCTTTTTTGGTTCAGTCGAATGCAATCAAAAGGGGAGGTTCACAACTAGATTTACATCAGCCGTAAATCAAAAATTTCAGCATCCTACGTCTAATCGTTTTTGAGTTATGCAAGATACATACCCACATATGTACGAACGTACGTACAGATGTCAAGCCGGAACTAGTCAAAAATATTTCCGTTGAAATCTAAAAATCGAAATTTCTCGCGATCACAATAGTTCCTTTACTTCGTACAAGGAAGTAAAAAAACAAGTCAAAAACATGTCAAAAATTTATCTTCTGTATTTCACTCATTTACATACATGTAAGAATATTTATAATTTTTTTTATTGTGTAGTAGTTTCTCTGGTTCTTCTGTTACACTCTTTTTTTTCGAGATACAAATAAATATCTATATGTTCTCTCAGAATAATGAACAGATATATTGGATGTCTCTTATTGAATTATAAAAAAAGCTAGAAAAAAATAAAAAGCGATTAATTCCTCATATTCCGTTTATTTTGGCCGGCATCCTATAATAGCTTCCGATGGAAGATTATGGAATGAGTCATTTTTAAGCGTGTGAAAAAAAATCACATTCCTGATTGGACTCAAACTCACAACCTCTGGGATGAAAGGCAGAGACAATACCACTCCGCCCTGGCGATAGACTGAAATAACTAAAAACAAAATTTTTCACACAAAAAGTTTTAATAGTCGAAAAAATTTGGTAAATTTTTTTTTTTAATGATTTTTTGTTTAATTAAATTTATATTGCAAATATTTTCTTCTTTTTTTTGTTAAATATCATTCATTAATTTTGGATTATTATAGCGTAATACAATTATACAGCATGATGATATTCAAAGAATTTTTACGCAAAAATTTAACGAAATTCACCTGGAAACTTAGGGTAAAAAATTACTTACATATCCATTCCTGCCGTTAACGAAGAACTTGAACTAGCCTCTGCAGAATTGAACTTAATCAGGATAAATCATAGCAAATGACATTAGAAGGGGGCTGACTGTCCCAGTGTGAACATGGATGGTGTCTTGATCCCAAAAACAGCTAGTGCACGGAACCTAGGACTTCACCTAGATCGGCGTTTGTCCTAAAAGTGTCACGTGAGGATGAAAAGAAAGCAACTGAACGCGAAATATAGGGAACTGCATCGGCTACTGCGGAAAAATTCACACCTCACGTTGTCCAATAAATTTCTGATTTACAAAACTATCCTACGACCCATCTATTCTTATGGTGTGGAGTTGTGGGGGACAGCAAATATTAGTAACGTAGATATTGTACAACGCTTTCAAAATAAGGTAACGAGATCAATTACAGAGGCGCCATAATTCACACGGAATGATGAGATTCATGAATATCTCTGGACTATCCGACGGTTCCTGTGGTTGTGAGACAGTACGGTGTTAAATACCAACAACGTTTGGAAAATCATGTCAACAACCATTTAGCGTTCAATTTGCTTGATAATAGTGGGGACGTCCACAGGTTGAAACGTCTCCATGTGCTTGACTTAGGAGCTACTGAATGATAGTTTGTAGTTACTATCGTCAAATCTACCCACTGGGTTGGTCTAATGGTGAACTCATCATCCTAAATCAGCTGATTTCGAGGTCGAGAGTTCTACGGTTCAAATTCTAGTAAAGGCAGTTACTTTTGTACGGATTTGAATACTACATCGTGGATAACGGTGTTCTTTGGTGGTTGGGTTTTTAGTTAATCATACATCTCAGGAATGGTCAACTTGAGACTGTACAAGAATACACTTCATTTATATTCATACATATCGTTCTCATTCATCCTACCTTACGGTGGTTCAGAAGGCTAAACATAAAAAGAAAGAAAGGACTATCGCCAAATCTAGTGATCATATTTTTGTTTACTTCATTTATTTTTTATTTTTTTGTTTATAACTACAAGTTATTTTGTTCTTTGTTCGACTGGCTATCGCTTTGTTATTTTTTTTTTTTTTATTGACTCTTCGTTTATTAGCTATTATTTGTTTTTATGGATTATTAAGTGTTGGCAGATATATTCTTTTTCTAATGAACTTAAGATTATTGTTTATTGATAACATTTGTTATGGATTGACTTATTATGGGAATTCCTTAAGAATTTCCTAGCAAATGGTTATTATCAAACCACATTATTAATGGTTGCATTTAAGGAGCTAATTGTAAATATACTAATTGTGGTGGAAAATCCTACATTCCGGAAAAGATTAACTCATGTTAAGTAGCAGATTCTTTATATAGTTTTTCTAAATATCTTTTTTGTTATTTTCCTCTTTCATTACTTAGATTTCTATACTTTTACCTTTCTTGTAAACGGGGTTTTTTTAAGCATTTTATACTTATTCATAATTGGAAAAACAAGACATCAGAAGTCGTAAAAAAAATCATAGAAAACAACAAATAATATTCAATTCGTATTAAATTTCTATTTTCAAAAGGGTGTGCCAAATTAATAATCAGTAAATTATTGGAAGTTTTTTTTTTATCTCATGACAACTCCCATCTATAAATCAACATTTAAAGAATACTGAATAATTTTTTTTTTTTTTAAGTTTTTGTGTATATTTTTTTTTATATTTCTACTATTTTAAAAATATATTAAAATTAATCGTACAAAATTAATTATCTTTTTTTTATAGAGCTTATTAGTAATTTATTTCAAGTAAAATATACAAGCAAAGGAAAAGGGCTCATTAATAATACTTACCTCTAAAAATAAAAACAAACATACATACATAAATCATGAAGAATTATTTATTTAACTTAATAATAAAATTAATTAATTTATTAATAATTAATTAACATTCAAGCTTTAATGACATTAAGATTTCAACAGCAATAAATTATACATTAATATTTGTGTTTTTTACAGGAAAAAATACGAAAATTATTTAATAATAATAGATGAAATTATAACCTAATACATATTTATAAATCATATTAAAAAAAAAATTATAATTTTACGTTAAAAATAATTCAAGTATAATCGTGACGTATTTTGTATTTTAATTGGCATCATCTTTATAATTCCATTTTAATATTGCCAGTGTAATTTTTATTTTTGTTTATCCGATAATATATATTCTTTAATTAGGTATGTATTATTAGTTAGTTATATATATTGTATATTAATATGAAAACATAGGTAATAATAAAGCAAGCATTTGTTTAAAAAACATCGTGTGATATGACATTGAGAAGGTTTTTTTTATTAATAAACATAAAGTTTGTCATGTTTCATCATAAAATTAAAATTACATTAAATAAATTTGACACGATTGTAATTATTTTTTAAAATCATAAATGAAAATAATAATAATAGTTATAATATCGCTATCCGTCAATCTGTTTTAAGTAAAAAAAAAAATTAATCATTCTTTGCTATAGGTTTTAATATTTAATTATTTCTATTAATATTTATAAATCTAGTCATGTTATATTTCTGTGAACGAGCATAAAAATTATTAACAAAATCGCGGGTGGTCTTTCCCCCCCCCACGATCAATTTTATTAAAACTACACAGTTTCATTACGTTAATGATGTAAAATGGATTAAACACTTTTCTGAGCTCTTTTTAACTTTACTAGATTCTATGCGAATTTTTTCCATAAAAATATTCAAAAGAATTTGATGTGAACACCTTGTATATATATATTTTTTATTTTAATTTTATTGTTATTATTTATTTAAAAATTTGTTTACAATTAAAAGTTAATATATAAATATATTTAAAATAAAAAAAGGAAATGAAAAAAGGAAGAAAATATTGCAAACAAAGAATAAAAACATTAAGAGAAGATGATAAATATAAAGATGCAGATGACGTTAAGACCAAGGAGAGAATAAAAATATTAAGAGAAAATGATGAATATAACGAGAGAGAACATTTTAAAACTAAAGAACGCGTGCCCAAATTAAGATCAGAAGAATTATATCAAACCAAAGAGCGATTAAATGATTGGCAACAAAATACAAATAAACAAAATGATGATCAACTCCGGACTTATACTCCGGGAGAATATTGTCCGACAACATCAGAGGAGTAATAAACTAAAAGATAATAATTTTTGCAATTTATTAATAATCGCGCATATATATTATATATGCACGATATTATATATATATATATATTATATATTAGTATATATTGTTCTTGTGAGGGTCTATTTTTCAATCACTCTGTAATTTAACTTTGATGTAGATAAAATAAAACAGAAATTCCAGAATAATTAAATGAAATTTAACAGAAATTAAACTAGAAAATCCAGAAATAACGTGATTCTACATCAGCCGATGCAGTTTCCTATATTTCGCGTTCAGTTGCTCAGACGCCGATCTAGGTGAAGTCCTAGGTTCCGTGCACTAGCTGTTTTTGGGATCAAGACACCATCCATGTTCACACTGGGACAGTCAGCCCCCTTCTAATGTCACTTGCTACGATTTATCCTGATTAAGTTCAATTCTGCAGAGGCTAGTTCAATTTCTTCGTTAACGGCAGGAATGGATATGTAAGTAATTTTTTACCCTAAGTTTCCAGGTGAATTTCGTTAAATTTTTGCGTAAAAATTCTTTGAATATCATCCATGCTGTTTAATTGTATTACTCTATAATAATCCAAAATTAATTAATGATATTGAACAAAAGAAAAAGAAGAAAATATTTTCAATATAAATTTAATTAAACAAAAAATCATTAAAAAAAAATTTTTCCAAATTTTTTCAACTATAAAAACTTTTTGTGTGAAAAATTATGTTTTAAGTTATTTCAGTCTATCGCCAGGGCGGAGTGGTATTGTCTCTGCCTTTCATCCCAGAGGTTCTGAGTTTGGGTCCGGTCAGGAATGTGATTTTTTTTCACACCTTAAAAATGATTCATTCCAGAATCTTCCATCGGAAGCTATTATAGGATGCCGGCCAAAATAAACGGAATATGAGGAATTAATCGCTTTGAGTTTTCTCTAGCTTTTTTTTATAATTCAATAAGAGACATCCAATATATCTGTTCATTATTCTGAGAGAACATATAGATATTTATTTGTATCTTGAAAAAAAAGAGTGTAACAGAAGAACCAGAGAAACTACTACACAATAAAAAAAATTATAAATATTCTTACATGTATGTAAATGAGTGAAATACAGAAGATAAATTTTTGACATCACTTGATTTTTTACTTTCTTGTACGAAGTAAAGGAAGTATTGTGATCGCGAGAAATTTCGATTTTTAGATTTCAACGGAAATATTTTTGACTAGTTCCGGCTTGACATCTGTACGTACGTTCGTACATATGTGGGTATGTATCTTGGATAACTCAAAAACGATTAGACGTAGGATGTTGACATTTTTTATTTACGGCTGATGTAAATCTAGTTGTGAACCTCCCCTTTTGATTGCATTCGACTGAACCAAAAAAGCCCAAAATCCAAAAAAAATTGTATTTTTGACTTTCTCTAAACTGCAGTAATAAGTCCTCATTGACAGCTTTTCTAAGATATATTATTAGTGGTACTTATTTTCATTGGTTCCAGAGTTATAACCAAATTAAATTTTAAATAATGAAATATTTGGATCTTACAAGGCACATCGATTCAAATCAGACTTCATCTCTTTTTTTAACTTTTTTTTTTTAATTTCAATTTATTGATTTATTAATAATTATTAACCTCTGATTATAAACAAATTTTTACGTTGAATAATAATAATAAAATATTAAAAAATATCGGAAGTTATTAATGAATTCAAATTTTATGCACTTTTCATTTTAAATATAATGTGAATATGTAATTTAATAGGCTTACAAAGAAGTCACGCGGTGCCCACATCAGATTTTTCAATTTAGCATCATTTAGTCGCAGAAAAATCTGTGTCAAATATTTAAAGTCTTCTCCATTTTTAATTAATACGTTCAAAAAATTCTTTATTAGGCCTAAAGAAAAAGTGATTTATTAGAACGACTATTACTTTAACATGTAATACGTTTAATGTCAGGATGACTATATATTAATGTTTTGTTTTTTTTAATCGGTATTTGGGTTTCTTTCGAAGTAATGACGAATTTTTTTAATGACGGATTAAGTGTTCTTAATAATTGAGAGCTCTTTACACCCGCTTCTGATAATTTTGACGACATTTCTTTAGGAATGGATTGTATGTTTTTAAATGGCTTCCTTGTTTTCTTATTTTCTTCTAGGGTTTATGAAAAATTTGTTTTACAGATTATCTGTTTGACAAGACTATTCTTTTGACTTGGTCGCTTATGTTAATAAGACCGGGGGAGGGTTAGTTTGTGACAAGGTCTAATGACCACAATACTCGATGACCACTATATGGAAAAAAAGCTTTTTTCGATGAGCCTATAAAGACGCTAGTCAATATAACTCAAGTAAACATCAGCCCATTAATATCACAGCGAGAACAAATAAGACATTCATAATAAAGAGTTTCATTAAATTTTGATTTCTATTTCTATACAATGAAGTTTTAGCGTGTTTGTTTAATAAATTCCTCTTCTTGAAGCGTGAATCTAGAAGTTGTGTTCGTTTAAAAATATACAAGTCACGAACTACATCATTGACGAGTTCTGCTTGTGTGACAAGATACGATTGAGTATTTGATTTTTCTACGTTAAGATCAAATTGATTTTTACAGCAGCATGTAATTATGTCTACAATATTAGTCAGATAGTAACTCAGACACGGATGGACAGTTATGCTAAAAAATAACGATTTTTATGTATACGTTAAAATTATACTTATTTATATGTAAATTTATAATAAAATTATAATATTACTTTTGAATACATATTTTTAATTTAGCATGAAAAATAGATTTTGAAACATCCATATCCTTTACAATTTTCAAATTTGTGTTGATCAGGTTATTAACCAGTTAACTGGTTCTATTTTTAAGATTTTTTCTACGTCTTTCATTTAGATATAAATTCGAGTTAAGTTAAAATGTAGTAAAATGAATATTTTCCTTTAATTTTTTCCAGTTTTTTTTTTTAAGATAAATTTTAATACCGAAATAAAATTGAATAAAAAAAAATTCAAATAAATAAATAAAAATATAAAAAATGTGAGTTCTTATATTAAACTTCTTGTTATATAACTTTTAAAAATTTAATCTGTTCTTACGTAATGAAATTTCACGTGAACCAACACCATGAAAGAGCGTTTAAATATTTAAACTACGAACGGGGTTTTTGTCGTAACTTATTTACACCTCTAACTATTTATGTCCCTAATTTCGTATCATTATGCGCGTGATAAATAGATAATCTATAGGTAATTTAATTCGCAGGTGATTATTTTTTTATGCTTATCGCGTGAAATAAAGATTACAATGTATTAAATTTACAAACGTATTTTATAAACCTCTAAATTCAATAAATAGTATTATGTAATTTGATTGTTTAATGGAAGGAAGTGTGTGTAAATTAATAGATAAAGGAAGTGAGATACAATCCAGTAAGAATTAAATTGTCCCTGAGATGTGTGCTGAACTGAGAAAAAAATAGTGTTTAGAAAGAGAGAGATACGTTTATGGGAGATGTACCAGTGTATTTAGATGGAGTACTGATGATATAAACTTATTGCGTGTTACAGTTAAACAAAAATTACGATTTTATAAAACCTTTAACTTTCAATAAATCTTTACTACATTTAAATTATACGTAAGATTTAATATAAAATCCTGATTATCTTGATGGACAATTATCCTAGAGGATAATGATGCTGTTTTACATTTATAGAAACTGGAAAAAAAGCAGAACATTTGATTCTCGTTGATTTTACAATAACCATTTATATTTAGCATTAATCTGAATACCAAAGAAAATATTGTAGCGTTTGCTTAATTAAAAGTTGACAAAACAGTTATTATAGGACTTTCCCGTCACACGGCTTACACACGCATACATACATAACTTAATTTAGCACGTCAGTGCTAAAATAGCAGCGCTCTTTGTGGTGAGAGGGAGTACTATTGACGTAATATACCCATGTAGCCACTAGATTAGACATTCTTTGAGGTGGGGGTGTGATTTTGAAAAAACTCTTTTGCAGATATTATTATTTTTTAATTGTTAACAACTGTGCCTAAGAAAAATAAGACCTTAATTAGATGAAATCTCGAGTTACTGAGGGTGACCTTGCTCTACAGCCTCACCTCCTTGACCTTTTAAGTTAAAAATATTAATCAATGCCCCATACATAGAAGTAATCTGACCATGTTCGGTCAAAATCGGTCCAGTAGTTCTGGAGATAAAAGGTGGTTTCGAGGCCAACAACGAGCACAACCCGTACATTCGAACATTAATATCCGAAAAATTTCCATCCGATTTTGTAGGTTCCTCAAATGTCAAAACGTCAAGATACGGGGAAAACCGCATATACCCAAATTAGACCGATTACAATACTTTCCCTTTTACAGCTATAGATCTGTTATAGCGTTAGACGGGAAAGTAAAAAAAGGTACAATAAATTTTGCATTTAAGGATTATAAGCATACATGTATATATATATATATATATATATATAGAAAAAACGTAGCAACCGACATTTTAATCAATAAATGTATTAATTAATTAAAGTGTCAGTTAATAGGCACAATTTTTATACGTACAGAACACTAAAAAATGTTATTATAGTGCTTATGCTTTACCAGCAGAAATATTCATATTTATAACAAATTTGTAACTGAAAACTTATGTCATTAAAATTTTCCTAACGGTTCGACTTGTAATGATTTTCGAATACACACTGAATGGAAATATCTTTCTGGCTGGGTACAGTCTGTTAAATGTAAAGGATGTACGGTTATTATTGCGCATTCACAGTCGAAAAACAATTAATATGACTTATCAATGTATGTATAGTAATAATAATAATAATTTATTTTTACTGCAGCAGCTGCCGATGAATGATAATGAATTTTTGTAGCATGTGACATTACCTCTCCGGGCTTCGAACCTACAACCTTCAGAAGAAAGACAGAGACGCTGCCAATAATAATAATAATGTCTTTATTTAAATCAAAAAATAAATATAATAATCAAACATTAAAAAATATGCTTAACATTATTTAGTTACTAAAAAAATTACTCTTGGTTAAAGGGGTTGGAAATTAACCCCTTTAACAACACTAGTGATTTATAACTACTAAATAATGAGAAACAAGAAAGAAATATATAAAAACAAAACAAAAATAATAAATACACTAAAGGAAAGAGGAAAAACGTAAATGCAGGTAGGAATAAATTTGAAAGAACGTGCAAAAACAATAACTGTAAATAAATAAAAAAATCTCTTTCAGCACGCCGGAAGGCGGAAGTAGATTTCACCGGTGCTAAGTAGGGGATAAAAAAGATTTCCACCTTAAGGTTATGAAAAACTTCAAATTTACTCAATACGACAATGGTTGTATGGAAAAAGTTTCACATGTTTAGCATACGACAAACCCCATCTTACAATTCCAGCAACATTTTGGTCATCCCTCAAAAATTGTTTCAGACAAAGTTTTAGGTATGTTTGAAGGACTAAACGACCACTTTAAACAGATTCGTATCGATACTGTGCCTGTTAAGGGAAGTATTCTTTTTTGTCTTCGAAACCCCATTTTTTCAACTCCCTGGGCCCTGGGTTGGTGATATAAAAAAAATTACTTAGATACATTTTAGGCCCTTATTCAAAGAATAGGAATCTTATTCATATACGGCCCTTATTCATAGAAATCGAACTTTAAAAGAATTCGATATTTTACTTAATAAGAAAGTTATAGCGATATTTTGTTTTTTCGAAAAAGCCCCCTCCCCTATTTTCACACCCGTGGTCCGATTTTGGCCGTTAACAAACGCCACCGAGATTTTAAGACGAGTTATTTTTAAGGAACATTTTGAAAGTGTTTGCCGCAAAATTACAGCAGTTATCTGTCCACAAGAAAGTGAAAAAAAATATATATATATATTTAAGCTTTTGAGCTGACGGTAGTTCTGGGGTCTGGGGGATGTGAAACACGAAGATATTTCGAAATTTTACTTTTAAATTATTTAAATGAATTTAATTGTTAAATGAACTAAAAAATCTGGGAGTAACGGTATATGATGACAGGAGAATTTAACTACTGAAAGCTTGAAGGACTGTAGCGAACTTATTTATTTTTTCTTTGTTATAAGTATTTTTGAAAAGAGCTCTTTTAGGTAGATTTCATAAGAAAGCTACGTATTGTAATGGATACCAAGATTCGACTTCGAAAATTTCACTTCAAAATTTTCGTTTTCCTCAGTTAGAAGATGGACGCCATTACTATTAGCAAGACGGGATACCACCTCACTACCGCGTAAAAGTCAGTAATTTTCTTCATAAAAGATTCCCAGGTCGGTGAATTGATCGTGAAGGTCCAATTTCAAGGCCACCTTGCTCGCTAGATTTGATCCCGCTAAATGTTTCCTTGTAGCGTTTTATTAAAGATCGGGTTTATGTAGCACCTTTGCCTGCTGATCTTGTTGAACTAAGATTATATTTATTTTTTGATTTAAATAAAGACATTATTATTATTATTGGCAGCGTATCTGTCTTTCTTCTGAAGGTTGTGGGTTCGAGGCCCGGAGAGGTATTGTCACATTCTATAAAAATGCATTATCATTCAACGGCAGCTGCTGCTGTAAAAATAAATTATTATTATTACTATACATAGATTCATAAGTCATATTAATTATTTTTCGACTGTGAATGCGCAGTAGTAACCGTACATCCTTTACATTTAACAGACTGTACCCAGCCAGAAAGATATTTCCATTCAATGTGTATTCGAAAATCATTACAAGTCGAACCGCTAGGAAAATTTTAATGAAATAAGTTTTCAGTTACAAATTTTTCGGCCATCTTGGCGGGCTACGGCGTCACAATCCAAAATGGCCGAACACCGCCATCTTGGATGATGTCATTTTTGACACCGTACTACTCATATCTCCTTTTATCTTTAAAGTTAACTAAACCATTTAGCTATTTCTTTTATTTGACCCTATTATACGAAGTGTGTGAGAAACGTAATGAGACTGACTTTTTACTTAGCAAAGTTTTTATTTTTTCAAACAACAACATTATCCCCTTCAAAGTAGTTCCCTTGGGGAACTACTTTGAAGGGGATAATGAAAATTGGGGTGGTCTAGGAAGGCGTTGACCGATTAAAAAAAAGGCAAATATTATGTTTTCTTGATATTTCAAACTAAAATGCAAAGTAAAATGTAAGTTTTAACTCAGAAATAGGATATTCCACGTTTAAAAACAATAAGTGTATTTACAGTTATTATTTTTAACAGATGGTAAGTTTAAAAATTTTGGGAGCGCTAGAAAATTTTTGATTCTCAATGTGGACGGTAGGCGAAAAAGTTTGAGAATCAATGAGTTATAGTATAACTTACATACATTGAACATTTTATGTTAGTATTTTGGGAGCGAATAGAAGAGTTTAGGTTAAACTAATGATAGTGTATTTTCTCATTCCAAGTAACGAAATGTTTTAGCCGTATTATATTGAGGTTTTTTCTTTTAGCTTATAATTTTCCTAATTTTTATAGGGTTACAGGAGGAATAAAAGCCGATGTTTTTTTCGACGTGAGGCCTTTAACAAATGCCAATCTAATGGAGAGTATCAAGAAAAGAGAATATACATATATTGTTGCCTATTTACTTTATAATTCATAGTATTACTTAACTTCTGTATATTTACCGAAATTAACACTGATTTTACATCTTATATAAGTATGTGATTTCAAAAAACCTTTATATGTAATTTTTATAATTGGCGAACAAATCTTGAGTTAGTTTTTAAATATAGAACATGACTAATAAAAAAAACATAGATTTTTTATAAAAATACATATATAACTAAATAAATTTAATTATATTTATTAATAATTTATTTTTTGAATTTACCTTGAGGGTGGACAGTTAATATGATCGTGATATATATGAACAGTGGATGAGTCAACCATGACGTCATCTTCGCCGAACATCCGCCACCCTAGAAAAAAAAAATGAAAACATAATAAAATATTAAAATTAAAAGTAAGCAATAAAAAAAAAAAACAATATAACCATCTTGTCAAGTCATCTTTACAATATAAAATTAAATAGAAATCAGTAAAAGATTATTCTTTTTTATTTTATCATTTTTTTATTATTTTATTGTTCTTTTATAATCATTATTTTATTATTTATATGCTGCAAAGGACATTGTATAGTAATTAAATTTTATTATTATTATTATTATTGTTTAATTTAAAATTTCTTTATATATATTTTTTAAATTGCTCGTTAATTATACAATTGTAAAATTTAGATATTCATAATTTCCCCTTTCAGATTACAAAAAAAAATTATGAATAGTGGTGTAGCATTTATATATAATTATGTATAATCAAAAATTTATTATCATTACTTTTATTTTTCTCAAGAAAATATGTTTTTAGAAATACAGTTAGTTTTTTAGATTGATCTGCATTATTGATGTATAGAGGCAGTTAGAAAAATAAAATTACAAAATAATATAGATTAAAAAATAAAATTCGTAATGACGCATTTAGTTAAAAATGTATTCCACAATTAGTTGTGTAATGACCTCTACATCGGAGTGGTTCGAATCCCAGTCAGGTTTGAGATTTTTCATATGTTAATAAAAAATTCATCTTTCATTAATAACATTAGTCGGGTAGTCAGCCCTGTAGTTTCTAAAATAAATATATAATCTAATAAGTTCAGACATATATATCTTATTTATATAAGGGTATATAGGAAAAGACAGCTGTAACAACTGAAATGTGTAACAATTTTGTACATACCCTCGGTCGACTGCGGTAGTGGTTGAACCTTACCCCACCACTTTCACCACTCTCGTATTTGATATAACCCACTCCTTTTATTCCTGTCAACCACTAAGTAATTTATTTTATTTTACTTAGCGACAAAACATTACATTGTAACTAAATGTAATCATTTGTCGGCCTCCGTGGCGCGAGTGGTAGCGTCTCAGATTTTCCGGTTTGAATCCGGTTCAGTTGTGGAATTTTCATACGCTACAAAATTGCTATTTCATCTCATCCTCCGAAGCAATACCTAACGGTGGTCCCGAAAGCTAAAAAAAATCGAATTATTTCATCGTAATTTAAAAAAAATTATCACCGCTACGAATCTTTCTTTACAGGTTTCTATTTTCCTTGTTTAGGGACTTTTTTAAGGTTACCATCTTATGTTTACAAAATAATAAATATTAAGAATTAAAAAAAAAACAAAAAAACATTAATATATTTGCGTCGTATTTAAACTGTAACCTTAGTAAAACGGGTCCATTTCTTTGATCGATTATTTTCGTGGATTTAGAGATTTACTTATAAAATAATTTTTATTGCAGAAGCATAAGTTTAAATATTTAGCAAGCTTTATATTTTTAATTTATTAGTATTCTAAATTTTCGTTTTTTTATTTAAAATTTCATCTGATTGTTTTCCATTACAAATACTGTACAAATACAGATTCAATTTTTGTTACGACTGTAACACAAGTAAAATATCCACATTAAAAATGGTTACTAGCCAGAGTTGCTTTTTCTGAGAATAATGATATCAATTATGTAACGAGTTCCTACGGTGAACAAAGTGAAGGCTTGATTATAAAATATAATTCTGTGAACTTGGAATATATTTTATTGGGAGAAGTTAACAGGAAACCTCTTTACTCCTCATTTCCTCTTGTTTTACTGACGTGGAGGGTTACTTAAATGAAGGCTACAACATTTTTGGTTGTAGCTTGTAACTTATATCAGATCGTCTACAGCCGTGTTAAGATTATGTTGCTTAATATACACACTGTAAATTGTTCAGGTAATTTTAAATTAAATTAATGATATTGCATTAATAGAGTACCGTAATTATCATTTATAAAATTTTTGTAAAATTAAATGACCGCCTTGTTCTATAACAAGTCGGTCCTATTTCGTTAAAACCATCAGTTTTAATTATTTATTCTTCGGTAATAAAAGTAATATTATTATAATGAATGAATAATATTGAATGAATCGATAGTTGCAGAGATGCTTAAATTCGGGAAAAACTAATTAAGCGAAAAACTAGAGAACACCTTCAAAGTAATTTGGGAAACCAAGAAAATCCCCGAAGAATTGATAAATGTCTTAATCCACCCATCTTACAAAATAAGGCGCAAAAACCGATATAAACAATTACAGAGGAATTTTTCTGTTATCAGTTTCCTGTAAAATACTATTCAAAACTCTACTTAACCGCATACAACCCACAATAGAGAAAGAAATTGGGGAATACTAAGGCGGCTTCAGACCAGGCCAAAGCTGCATAGAGCAAATTTTAACCTTAAATAAATTCTACAATATCTCAAAACGAAAACCCCAATACAATAACTGTTTTCGTTGACTTTAAAAAAGCATATGACTCCATACATCACGAATCCCTTTTTAAAATGCTCGAAGAATTCAAAATACACGCGTAATAAGCACAATCAAACAAATTCTAACACAAAATCTAAAGTTAAGTTAAGGGTTCCGACCCTTTTGAAATCGAGACAGGAGTGAGACAGGGAGATGGACTGTCCCCAATCTTTTCGGTTATGCATTGGAAAAACTGATCAGAGAATGAACCAAAGAATCTGAGAAACTAAACATCGCAAACACCCTGTTATTAGAAACAAAGGACCTAAAATAAACGCACTACTGCTAGCATTTGCAGATGATATTGCCATCTTCGCTAAAAATAATCAAGAAGCACAAACTAAAATACAAAAATTAAACGCATGCGCAAATAAAATAGTATTACAGTACTCCTTTCAAAAAACGTAACGGTTCACAAACAATAAGGAAAATAAAGAAACCAGAATCAAAATAGACGAAAATGAAGAAATCCAAAGAGTTAAATACCTTAGCAAAATCATAACCACTAACGTTTTAGAAAAAGAAGCGATGAGAGAAAGAGTCAAGAAAATCTCGCCTTTACGTTAACAAAAAACATCTACAATAAAAAATCACTATCTTATAATACTGAAATAAAACATTACAACACAATCATTTTAACCGAAGCCCTATATGTAACCGAATACCGAATCATTTTCAGAAATTTTAATTTTTAGTAGATTTTCAAAAATTTCTAGTGGAAAAAGAATCCTAAGAAACATTTATGTTTTTCAGAATTTAAAAGCGGAATCCAGAAACTCAAAAGCGAAAACGAAATTTACAGAAACATATATAAAATCTACAACACAATAAGAAAAAGAAAGTTACAATTTTATGGCCACTTTTACAGAATTGATCCACAAAGACTTACAAAACAAATCTTTGATAGATTTAATGCAGCAAAAACTTAACTTACATGGTTCTCGGATGTTGATAAAAATATTAAAAATTTAACGAAAATATAGTACAAGATCAAGATCAATTTATAAAACATAAAAAACGGTAACTCCCAGATAAAGCCAAAAGATCACGAATAAAACGGACTGAAGATAAAACGAGAACAAAAAGAATAAATTTGTTGGATTTTTTCTGTCCGTGATCCCTAGAGGCCTAATCGAAAAAAAGTATATATTTTTTTTATTGCAAAATTACCTTATTTATAAAAGAATTCTAGGTGTTATCACAAAAATTTAACACTGTTATAAAACAGCAAAACATGTTACTTTAAATATGTTAAAACTTATACATATTAGTGTATGTACAAGAGTTTATGGAAGTTGTAAGAAAGAAAAATTCATGAAAAAAAACAAAAAAAAAAACAGAGTTTAATAGCGTAAATGAGTTGAGGTATTACTTATAATTAATGTTTAATATATTAATTAGAAATTACATTTTAACTGGCATGAATTACAAGGAACTTTGTTATTATGGAGAATGATTCACCTTTGATGTAAATGTATAAAATAAAAAAAAGCGTGTTATTTTTTTATTTAATATAATTTGGGTATTTATTAAATTATTTATTATTATTATGTAAAATTGAAATACGATACGAGATTAAAAAGAAAAAAGAAAAAGGTTATTGAACTTTGTTTACCTTGTCAAGAGACTTTGGTCCAGTTCTATGTTATTCTGCAGACCTGTTATGCAAATATTTTTTTTAACATTCCCCTACTCACGCCGATTCAGATTCTCCCTTTTTTCTTATCTCTTTTATTTGCCTATTTCAACCTTTATATTACGTTTTCTTCTTCTTTTTTATCAAATTCTTTAATCATTTTATTAATTAAAAAAGATTATTTTACACAACATTGATCTTGAAATTTATTTTCAAATTTAATTTATTTTAAATTTATATTATCATAGATTTTTATCTTTAATGTATATATGAAACATTTCTATGTTATACATTTTGGAATGTAGACTAAAACTTATTTTTAGATATTAAAATTGATTATTCATAAATAGAAAATAAAAAACTTTCTGAAAAAAAAAACAACGGGTTGTTATGCAAATTTTCTTAGTAGATATACATTTTCAAATCTTCTTAGTATTTCATTAACACTTTAAATATACTGAAAAACAAATTTACAATACATTTTTTTTATTTTTTAGGTTATTTATCACTGATTTTTGTTTAATTTATATATTTTGTCATGTAATTCTACAGATTTCATCATGATATTCTTTCATTTGTTAAAGTACAGGGTTATCATAAAAGAATGGTGCGGTTTTGAACATGATTTAAATTAAAACAGAATTTCTTACAGTTTATGTTTTTTTTATTTTTCAAATTTGTCGTCTCAAAAATTTTTTTACATAATTAATAAATTTCAATATATGCGTCCTTAGTCGCTCGACAAATGTCCAAACGATGCTGAACTTCTCTCCAAACATTAATTAACATTTCTTCGTTAACGGTTGTCATTGCTTCATTAATTCTGTTTTTTAAGCGGTTTAGGTCGCGAATTTTTTGTGTATAAACAACGCTTTTGATGTACCCCCACAAGAAAAATCGCAAGGTGTTAGGTCTGGACTCCTTGGAGGTCAAAGTATGGGTCCTTCCCGGCCTATCCATCGATCTCCAAAATTTTCGTTCAAAGCGTCCGTGATCAATGCATTGAAGTGCGGGGGAGCACCATCTTGTTGGAAATGAAGTCGATGAATGTTTTTGAGTTCATCCAGCTGAGGAAAGCAATAATCGATTAACATGTCAAGATACACAACTCCATTAATTGTTTTTTCAGCAAAGAAGAAAGGCCCTATTACACGATTTTTCATCACATCACACTAAACATTAACTTTATGCGAATCGCGTTGTTTCTCAATATTTGCGTGCGGGTTTTCAGAGCCCCGTATTCGTGAATCGTGTCTGTTAACACATCCATTCACGTGGAATGTAGCTTCGTCTGTAAAAATTATATCATCTAAAAATGATTCGTTTTCACTTATTCTGTCCGACATTTCAACAGCGAAATTGTAACGTTTTACACCATCATCGGGTTTCAATTCCTGCAGTATCTGGATTTTATAAGCGTGTAATTTCAGTTTTTTATGTAAGACTTTGTGAACTGTTAATTTTGGAATACCTAATTCGACGGTTCAACAGGGCATGGACTTCCCAGGACTTCTAATTGCCGATCGTCTAATTAGTTCAACCGTTTCGTCTGGTACACTTGGTCTGCCGGTTGATTTCTGTTTCTTAACCGATCCGGTTTCTTCGAATCGTTTGAACCGACGTGTTATGTTATTTTTGTGTGGCGGATCTCTTCCGAATTCACGTTGAACTAAAATTACGGATTTTAATTCAGCCATCAATTAAACACACTTTGCTTTGTCTTTATCCGAGAACATAGTAACTCGCTAAACTCACCGCAACAACAATACAAGAACTGACGTTACGGTACAACTGCTGATAAACAAACTTTTGGGTTGGAGGCTTTCAGGGATACCAATATAACATCTAGAAATTTCCCTACAATCTTCCTATGAATTACTGAAACCGCACCATTCTTTTATGATAACCCTTATGATGATAAAATCATTGTAAATAATTTTATTCCGCTCATCATAGAAATTGAGAGAATTAAATAGGTTTTAGGTAACATACATTTAAAATTCATTTCAAAAACAATGGTTGAGATGTAGGTCAAAAACAAACATGTTAGTTAACGGTTAATTTAATTAGGTATGTAGGATATACAATTATGTCGTAGATTAAACCCTTTTTATATACCTAACGTACTGGCTGACTTAATTTATGTTAGCCCGGGTATCAGTTGTTATTACCAGAAATTAAAAAAAAAAAATTAGAAAAATGTTTTATATAACTTTTTTCGAACTTTGCCTTATTTTTCATAAGTTGTAAGATATTTCTGTTAGAAAACTCAAATTTTGTTCTCGAACAAACCGATCGAAAAAGCCGAGAAATGATGATTTTCTAAAAAAAAAAGGAAAAAGGAAAGGGAAATGATGAGTTTTTGAAAAATCGATATTTTTATACTTTAATCCTCCTCCCTCAGTATTGTTCCCAAATTATTTTTGGGGACCTCTTGCAATACTACTATTTTTTTTTTGTGAATAAAAAAAATTTGGTTAACAGATATGCAATACATAAAAAGATAGCTTTTTCGATTTTTGTGGGAGGAGAAGAATTTGGGAGAAAATTTTTTTTTTAAATGGTAAGATAAGCATATACCGAGCTTAAAAAGAAGTGGAGTTATATTTGCAAAATTTTAAGAAAATTTACTCCAAAGAAACTTATGTACCCCACTCCCTGGAGATATTGACCCCAAACCTTTGCCTACCCATTGTCCTATATACACGAGTCTCTTTACAAACTTTCATCAAACCCTGTTCATCTAGTCAAAAATTATTCAGCTTCAAGCACCCCAACACACGTACATCTTCTTTATTTTTCCGTTTAGCTTTCGCAACTACCGTAAGGTAATACTCAGAGGATTAATGAGGATTATATGTATGAATGTAAATGACGTGTAGTGTTATACAGTCTCAGGTCGACCGTTCCTGAGATGTGTGGTTAATTTGAAACCCAACCACCAAAGAACACCGGTATCCACAATCTCACAATCTACTATTCAGATCCTTATAAAAGTAACTGTCTATAGGATTTAAACCTTAGAACTCTCGACTTCAAAATAAACTGATTTGCCATGACGAGTTCACTACTAGACCAACCCGGTAAGTTAACACACGTACATACGTACGTACGAACATTACCCCCCACTTTTTTTGTTTTTTGTTTTTTTTTTTTGTTTTAAACACTTCTAAGGCAACCAATTCGGCAAAAGCATCACTCGGTCACCTCAGGGTGTCGTGGCAGCAGCCTGCCCTCCTGTTTTAGCCCCCTGTAGAACCAACCAACCGGGGTCTCCCTAAAGTCATCAGGACACGCTGACTTTCTCTTCCGGACAGCTCAGCTGGAGAACTGCCCTTCCCGTCCTTAATCTATGAAGCACCAAGTGTGCGTTTTGCACATCTGGGATGTATCCCACGCGACCCGTCCTCTCGTATCTTGAGGGTCCCCCATACCTTTATCGGGTAGCTCCGATCCCCAACTTTTGCATGTAGGTGAACCAGAAACCCTAGGTAGGCATGTAGGCTTCTTTTTTTTTTACTAGGGTTTACTGGGTCACGAAACATTGAGAAATACAAAAAACCGATACCCCAACTTTTAACTGGCTACCATAATTTTTCTCTTGCAGCATAGGTCTAGAGTTATGATGGCAGGAAAGTAAAAATTCTCATTTAAATGATACACTATAAAAATATAAAATCAATAAGATTTTTATAAATTTCAGTTTTAATTAAAAGATTGTTATCGATACCGGCATATTAAATAAAATGTTTAATTAGAATGAAAACCTTCCTGCATCTGCTTTGTAATTTATGTCTTATTTTTCAGTGAAATAACAAATTAAGATTTTAATTCTGCTGTTAAATAATAAATAACGTCTATTATAAATTAGAACAATTAGAAGACTTTTTAATATTCTAGACATTCCTATCTGTATTACTCAACTATCTAATTTGTTAATTTGTTTGTAGGAAGTATAAGAATTTACATAAAATTAATATACCACTCAGCAAATAAACTTTACACAAAAAAAAGGTAATTGTTTGATAATTACTTAAAAAAATACACACGAATATGTAATTACTATACGTGAGTTGCTTTTTTTTTGTATTTTTTGTATTTCCGCTTGTTGTTATATTTACAACATTACACATACATATATCACTTAGTATGTACCTGAATAATTATAAGCTACTTCTAAGAAACTACTAAATTTAAAATAATTTTTTAATCTTTTTATAAGAAACAATATTATTAGATGTGAAAAATATTAATAATCTATAAACTATAGTTAATGAAAAAATTGGGTGGAACCATAATATTTTATTATTTTTTAACTTTTTTACTATTTAAAAAAAAATTAAGAAAAATTTAGGTTTCAGATTTTAACGGAAATATCCATTTTGACCAACCATCCCTGAATTCACTTTGACTAGTTTCAGCGTGACGTCCGACCGTACGTACGTGTACGTATTTATCTCGCATAACTCAAAAACGATTAAGCCGTAGGATGTTGAAAGTTTTGGATTTAGGACTGTTGTAACATTTAGTTGTGTGCCTCCCCTTTTGATTGAAATCGACAGAAACAAAAGTGTCCAAAATTCAAACAAATTTTGATTTTGGACTTTTTCTTAACAGCAGTAATAAACCCTCATTGAGAGATTTTCAATAATATCATAAATGTTAATTATTTTAATTGGTTCCAGAGTTATAGCCAAATAAAACTTTAATTAATGAAATATTTAGGTCGTACAAGAGAAGGAACATCGGTTCGAATCAGACTTCATCTCTTTTTTTTTTAACTTTTTTTAAATAAATTTTTTTTTAATTTAAATATATTGATTTATTAATAACTACTAACCCGTGGTTGTAAAAAAATATTTCAATAAATAATTATTCAATAATAACAATAAAAAGATGTAAAATTAAATCAAAAGTTATTTGTGAAATAAGATTTTATGTACTTTTAAAAATGCAATTTAATAGACATTATTACATATGTGTATAAGTAATAGATTGCTGAGACATCTTATTATTTAATATTAATTGAAATTTATAATTAGAATCGTATTATTTTTGTTCTTTCTAGTTTAATTTTAATTATTCTGGAATTTCTGTTTAATTTTCTCTACATTAAAGTTTAACTACAGAGTGACTGAAAAATAGACCCTCACAAGAACAACATATTTACTAAGGCGTATATGCCCGATCTTTAACAAATTGCAAAAAATTCTTATCTTTTAGTTTATTACTCCTCTGATATTGTCGGACAATATACTTCCAATACCATCGTTTCGTTTATTTGTATTTTGTTACCAATCATTTAATCGCTCTTTGGTTTAACATAATTCTTCTGACCTTAATTTGTGTACACGTACACTAGTTAGGCGTACAAGGAAGAGATGTGGTATCCACAACAGATTTTTTACTAAGGGCAGTCTTGAAACTTCGACATTTACAAAAATCTCCATTCTCAAAATTTTGACCAATCGCAATATTTTCCCTTCATAATTATGCTGTTGCTGCATCAATAGAGATGTAGTCGGAAAAATAAAAATATTAATTGATAAATAAACAAACTTACAAAAAAAGTGTAAATTATTATTTTTAACGGTATTTTTAGTGTAAGATTTGCAAACTGAGTTCAGTAATAGATATCTTTGCTAAAAATAAATTTTATCTCAGATAATTTAACCAGTTTTATCATTAAAAACCATATCTTCCGTAGAGAGAACATAGTGCTGTAAACATGTGTTTAATAAATTCCTGACCGGCCATGGAACCTTCCGCGTCTACCTGTGTGGTAGGAGGAGGGCGGATGACCCCTACTGCCCTTACTGAGGCGACGCGGATACCCCAGAACACGTGGTGTTCTGGTGCTCGCAGTGGGATGTATACCGCTTAGCTTGCTCGGCGATTACCGGACCGTTCAAGGTAGAGAACATCATCGCCCCATGTTGCAGAGTCCCAAGAGTTTTGATATCATCGCAGGGTTCGTGGCGAGGCTTCTTCAGGAGAAGGATCGGGGATGAGGGATAGCCCTCTGCGGAGCTGCCGTTCGCACGTGCTTGCTCGAGTGGGCGGTAGCGATGAGGCACGGGGAATCTCGCATCCCCGAGCGAAAAAGACCGAGTCCCGGCGGGGATGCCCCACTTGGGGTGTCCCAGTTAGAGGCATTGGCATAAAGACCGAGTCCCGGCTCCCGGAGTGGGGACCCAGGAACGGGATAGCCGGCCGGATCCTACTCTGGGAGTTTGAGGCGGGCACAAAGTAAGATCCGACCGACGGGCCGAGACGTGGAGGCGCGTTAGAGTAAAGGACACTCCCCTCTTTTCTTTTTACTGTTTAGCTTCCCGTAATGACAGTTCAGATAATATTTCAGAGGATGAATGAGGATGATATGTATGAGTGTAAATGAAGTGTAGTCTTGTACAGCCTCAGTTCCACCATTCCTGAGATGTGTGGCTAATTGAAACCCAACCACCAAAGAACACCGGTATCCACGATCTAGTATTCAAATCCGTGTAAAAGGACACTCCTCTCGGCTGTGTAATATTTAACTGCAGGATCCGGCCCGGGGATGGTAAAATAAATAAAATAATAATAATAAATCCACTTTGCCACTCGAATGGCGGAGTGGTAGCGTCTTGGAATTTCATCCGGAGCTCCGGATAAGTGATTAAAAAATAGTAGATCTTTTAATCTACTAATATTTTAGTAATTTAAAGTTCTCTTTTTAGTATAGAAAATAAAGTTTTTTCATGTTATTAGTTTTAGATAAAATTGAAGTCGAGATTATGTATTTAATGTTAATAAAAACAAGAAATTATAGGAACTGTTGGAATTTCATCCGAAGTTCCCTTAATCTGGAATCCCGGTCAAGCATGGCATTTTTCATACGCAGATTCCATTTTTCCACATCCCTCTCACAAGCTTCAAGCTTATGTGGCGGTATTATAAGCCAAAAAAAAAGTGTATGTAAATAGGTGAACAAAACTAATATTAGTTGGACGATAATTTAAAAGGTTTTTATTCGATTGGGATATAAAAGTCAGATATAAATAAAATTAATTGTAAGAATAATCAGAAATTATTTATATTAAATATACCAATTTGAAATATTAATATAATGTGTGCGCGCGTGTACGTAAAAATATACAGCTAAAAAATATTTGTAACTACAGATCTAAAGAAAATTTTACATTTTTAAGTTTATTTTTTTACCTTGCATGAAGTACAAATAAGAAAAACGATATAAAAATATTTTAATTTAGTATTACTATCAGCAGGAAGGACAACATTCCTTACCAGCACACCTATATGAGACAGGTACATGTGATATGCAAATTTTAAAATTTAAATAACTGGCCAAGAACCGGATAATTGTTATTACTTCTCGTAATAAATGTTTCTATTAATGAATAATTACATTTTTACTTTTATTCAAATTTATCTTTGTAATTTAGAAATTAACCAAATTGTATGCTATTATGTATTATTACCTAACACTTTAGTTAATTTACTAATCTTTTTTTAGCATACAAATTAAAGTTCTTTCATGTTAATAGTTTCGGATAAAATTGAAATCGAGATTATGTATTTAATGTTGATTAAAAAAAATGTATCTTTAGGCATCACCGGTAAATAAAATTGAAATGTTCTCTGTACATTCATAAAAAAAATTCCTTTTTTCCATTAGATTCATCTTTTTATTCCATTTAAAAATGAACGAAAATTATAAATCTCTTAAAAGATGTGTTACATCTGGCGTGTCTGTTTGTTGTTCTGGTATCACAAAAGGTGAGTGAGACCGATTTAATGAAATTTTTAAGATACAATTTTCTTAATCTCGATTGGGACCTTACAAATCCATTTTTTTTTTGTGAAATCTATACATATTTTTTCAAATTTACAGACTCACATAAATTTCATAAACTAATTAAATAAATAAACAACATATTTATTTAAATAAATGAAAAAAACCCTGATAAAATTTGAAAATTTTGGAAGCAGTTTTTTTTTTGTTTCATTATAATCCGTAGAAATACATTTTCATCACTCATTTATTGAGATGCAATCTAAAACAAATGTCCAGTTTAATTGATAATCAAAACTAAATAACAACTGTAGAAAACGTTTTCTGAAATTTTAAATTTGGAAGAAACTTTAGCTAATGGGTTTGTATTTTAAGCTTATACGCTAAACCCAATTTTAGTAAAACATTTTAACTGCTGAATACAACGTAGAATACGATTTTTTGATAACTTTCCTCTAAAAAATGTTATTAAATTTTTGAACTGTAATGTTGGTAATTATACAAATTCTATTTTGTATGATTTACAAATCGATGATAAATTAAAAAAAAAGATTTCTATAGAAATTTAAATGCACGAGTAAAAATATTAGTGTAATACATTGATTCTCAAACTTTTTCGCCCACCGCCCACATTGAGAATCAAAAGTTTTCTAGCGCCCCCCCCACAATTTTAAACTTACCATTTGTTAAAAATAATAATTGCAACTGCTGTTTTTAAGATTCGCTTTTAAAAACAGCAATTGCAATTACTGTTTTTAAACGTGGCATACCCTATCTCTGAGTTGAAGCTTACATTTTACTTTATATTTTGGTTTGAAATATCAGGAAAACATAATTTTTGCCTTTTTTTTCAACCATCGTCTTCCTAGACCGCCTGAACGCCCCCAATTTTCTGTGGCTTTTCTACCGTCCTCCTGAAGGTCTCCAGCACCTACAAGGGCCCGTTATCCCACAGTTTGAGAACGTATGCTGTAATATTTAACTAACAATTATGTATTTTACACAGTGTCCCGGGAGGATTCCGCTAACTTCGTAGGCGTATTTCTCTCATTAAAATAATGAAAAAATTTCATATAAATATGGGTCCGAAAACGCTTCTTTAGCGCGTTACGACTAGTCAAGATTTCGCTCCGATTTCTGATTCTCCGCTGAAACGAAGCTCGATTGAAATTATGGGGTCGTACTGATGACCCCATAATTTTAGTTTTATGACTGATTGAAAATAGTCATAAAACAGGTTTTATGACTGTATTTTCCATATTTTTTATGATATTCAACCTAAAACAGAGTAATTGGGTGTCGAAAAACGTTTTTTTAGGTTTGAAGTACAATAACTTTGTTAAATGACAAATAAATTTTATGTTAAAATACCATCTCTCGGTTAAAAAAAAATCAGGTGGGGCTGTGTCGGAGCGTACGGCCGTTGGTTTAATGTGAAACCTTGAATGAAATTCCTCCGAGCTACAGACCGACCAACTTATCTGTAGAGTTAAATGGGAGAGCCACAATCGTATTTTTTTTTTAACAAAATTGAAAATGTACGATGGAAAATTTTATTCCCTTCATTTGCCCAACTTTACAGATAAATTGGTCGGCCTGTATGTAAGCAAGTCACTTTTAGTCCATTGGATTGAAATACAAACGAGACGTTCGCTGCGTACGAATTTTAATTTTAACATAAAACAGACACCAAATGTTACATGATATTTATTTCGACTTATATTCGACGATAATTTTGTTCAACATTGGCCTGTGATATGAGAATTAAGAGACGTAAAGCATAATAAGCAACGGTAGAGGTGCTCGCGCCGTCGCCGTTGTTCACTGAGCGCGCCGTGCCAGCTTTGCGAAGCTCCCGAAACAGTTTCGCTCGTTCGGCACCGAACATTGGGGTAGCTGTGCGTGACCCATAAGTCCCCTTTCCAAAGATATGTGCAATCTATATTTCCGGTTGGCTTTTGCGCGGGCTGAGGTTGACTTGACATATTGAATTTTTGTACTTTTTTACATGTTTAATTTTTTACATTAAATATTGTCCAAAATACACTTATTATTACTTAAATCGATCTATCTCGACAAACACACGAATAACCGCGCTATCACGTCTAAGTCATGAGCTATACTGAATGGAAATAAACGAGAGCTCCAGTTTTGGCCGATCTGCGCTGTGCTTCCCTCCCCGCTAACCCGCTCGCCCCTGATGCTAACTCAAAGTCGTATCGGCGAGCTGACCATATACGTTATAAAATGACACCGCATTTACGTCTCTGAGACTAATAATTAGGAAGTTATTAAGGCAGAACGATATAGACCAATTCGTTACGCTACAAATTAAATTTCTGTTCTGGTATCCGTATGCTTCGGTGTAATTTTAAAGACGTTTCACGTCAAAAACAATTCTGATGGATTTCGTGTTTAAAGATTCTCTATATTTTGCCTATAATTGTTAGAATTTATAGCTTTTCTCATTTCTAGGTAAAAAGACTGTGTTGTTGGGGTTCTCGTTGTATACTATTATTCCACCGAAATTTAGCTTTCTGGCTATAATAGTAGACTTTTTTTACTCCTCCGTTGAAGAGTTTTTCCTTCTAATATAAAGTATATTGATTTTGGTGAAACTTTTATGAAATTTTATGAAAATAAAAATAAAAGTTTGTATTATAATTATACATATATATGAAAAATATATATATATTTTTATATATATTATATTATATTTTACTATATATATTAACACAGTTTTTTTGGAGTTTTTTTTACACATTTCACAAAATCGTAATCTGGAATTGTTTGTTGTAAAAGCTTGGAAATAGCATGCATCAACACAGGTATAAATTATTATTTCTTTAATTAAAAAAAATAAAATTTTAATACATTATATATATATATATATATATATATATATATATATATATAAATTATATATATTATTATATATATATATTTATATGTATTATTGTATTATGTATTTATATTATTATTATGCTTTTACGGCCAACATGGGACCACTTAAGTCAATTTTAGTTGGATCTTTTCTGAGAAAAGCGTGTTATTTTACTCTTCCGAGCTGCCCAGTATTTCTTCATCCGTTCAGATCTTGCTTTCTTTTCTTCATCCGTAAACACCCTCTTCGTTGTATTTTGTCGTTTGTCTGTCTTTTGTTTAAATCTAATGCTTTTATCTTTTAGCTTTGTAATTTTTCCAGTTTTATTCTGTACGTCGGTCAGGGAAATTCCCAATTCTTTCATATCTTCTCTAATTTCTTTGATCCATCCTACTTCTAGCTTTTGGAACCAGAGCTTTTCAATGATATTTCTTGACGGTCTTGTTTCCGGTGTCCTTATGAGATGACCGAAAAAAGAGATTCTTTTTTTCCGCATAGTATCAGTAACAGGCTCTATTTCTCGATACACCACCTCATTTGGCACAATCCACCATCGGCCTTCTTTTTGGTGTTTTTTATTGATACACGTTCTGACAATTCTCCTCTCTATTTTCAGAATTTTTTCAATTCGGTTTTTCTGAGTGATTTTGAAAAGGGTCTCGCTTCCGTAGGTGACTTCTGGCTGTACTACAGTTTTATAATGTTTAAGTTTTGTTTTAGCAGAAAGGCATTTTTTGTTATATGTTGACCAAGTTAATTTTTGGGATTTAATCATTTTATTTGTCCTGTTTTGCCATGTCACTATTTCATTTAAATTATGTTATTATTTCCCCTAGATATTTAAATTGTTTTACTATTTTAATTTTCTGATTGTTTACCGTAATGTGCTCTATTACCAGAGGATCTATGGCCATTAGTTCAGTTTTTTCGAAAGAGATATGAAGACCTATCTTTTGTGCTAGGTTTTGAAGGCTCATGATTTGTGTTTTGGCTTCTTGAATATTATTTGCTAAAAGAGCGAGGTCATCTGCAAATCCTAGGCAATTTAGTGTGATGGAGTTTTTCTTAGTACCCATTTTTATATTTTTGGGATTTATTTCATACCATTTTCTCATGACAAATTCGAGGGCGCAGTTAAAAAGGAGTGGTGAGAGGCCGTCTCCTTGCCTCAATCCAGTTTTTATGTAGAAGGGTTGAGAGAGTTCAGCTCTGAATTTCACTCTGGACTGGGTATTGGTTAAAGTTAATTATATCATGTTTACGAGTTTAGGGTGAAGGCCCAGGTTTCTCAGAATATTCAGCATGGATGGTCGGTGTATACAATCATAGGCCCTTTTAAAGTCGACGTAGGTGATTGTTAGTTATTTTTTCCGTCTTTTATATAAGTCCATCATAAGTTTTAGGGATTTTATTTGCTCCGGGCAACCTCTCCATGGCCTAAATTCCCCTTGGTATTCCGCAAGTTCCAGTTCAAGTTGGTCTTTGCATCGGTTGTATATGATTCTCGACAGGACTTTGTATGTGCAATCCAGGAGAGATATGCCTCTGTAGTTTTCCGGATTAGTTTTATCCCCTTTTTTATGTATTGGATGAATGAGGGCTGTGGTCCAGTGTTCTGGAAGTTTTTCTTCGTTCCATATTTTCACGAGGCATAGATGTAGGGAAGTTTTGACTGAATAAACTGATGAGTGTTTCCAGAGTTCTGCGAAAAGCTGGTCTTCTCCGCTTGCTTTGTAGTTTTTTATTTCATTTAAGGCTGCGAGAACTTCTTGAATTGTTGGCGGGTTGATATTTACTGGTGAAGTTTTAACTGGAGTTTCAGTGTCAAATGTATTTATATATATATATATATATAGCTCCATTTGGTTTATATATATATATATATATATAAAATGTTGAATCAGAATCATAGGATTTTATTATTATTTTATTCAGTTTTGATGCCACTGTAGGAAGCAAATTCTTGTTGAATTAAGTTTTAGAAATCTATATTGGTACATACATTATGTGATTTTTTTACACCAGTTTCTAAAAAAAGTTATAACAGTTCAGTTTTAAGTGTTTTCTGCTTTCTTTAACCAATTTATGTTTCTATAGAAGAATCTACTTCCTTCTTACTTTCGTCCTTCATACCTTTTCTTCGTTCAGGTGTTTCTTTACATATGGATATTTACTTCCTCAGTCTCTGAAGTCATAAAAAATTTGTATAGTGATTTTTTTTTTTATAAACTAAAGGGGAGAATTAAAGAATTACATCACTTTTTAACATGGTATATAATATTACAGTCTAATCGTAAGTTTATTTTAGATTTAAAATTTTAATTATATTTTGGTTGGTTGATGCAGTCATATTTTCAGATATATTTGAATTTTTATATTAATTATCTTTCATATTAATGTGCTTAGAAATACGGATAGATATTTATCCAAATCGTATACATATTTAGTGTATTAAACTTTTATTACAAGAATATGTTTATTTTTATATACGAATAATGTTTTATGTTTAATATGCTGTAAATGCATAATTTTATTTAAAAAGTTATACTTCGCATATCTTTACTTCCTTGTACAAAGTGAAGGAAGTATTGTGATCGCGAAAAATTTCGGTTTTAAGATTTCAACGAAAATATCCATTTTGACCATTTCTAAATCCATTTTCACTAGTTTCGGCGTGACGGCTGTACGTAAACGTATGTATCTCGCATAACTTAAAAACGATTAGCCGTAGGATGTTGAAATTTTGAATTTAGGACTATTGTAACCTCTAGTTGTCCCCTTTTGATTGCGATCGACTGAACCAAAAAGTATACAAAAAGCTCAAAATCCAATTTTCTTAATTGCAGTAATAAGCCCTCATTGAGAGATTTTCAACGATACATCATAAGTGGTACTTATTTTCATTGGTTCCAGAGTTATAGCCAAATAAAATTTTAATTAATGAAATATTTGAATCTTTCAAGGGGAAGGTACATCGGTTCGAATCCGACTTCATCTCCTTTTATTAATTTAAATATATATATATAATTATTAACAAAATTTTTATAATAAATAATATTCAATAATAACAATGAAAAAAAAACATGAAAAGATATCAGAAGTTATTAATGAAATAAAATTTTTCGTACTTTTCATTAAAAAAAAAATGTTTATATGTAATTTAATAGGTGTACAAGGAAGTCATGTGGTGTCCACATCAGATTTTTTGTAATAAGGAAATATATAAATCCAGAACAGAAATAACGAGTATGGTACAATGAATGAATAAATAAATAAATAAACAAGTTTGTCTGTAAAAAGGAGATTAGGTGAGAAACTAAACATATGCGATGTCGTCATTTAGGACGGTCTTTGACCTGAACTTGACTGTAGCATGCCAAAGTAAAAAAAAATTCTCTTTAAATATGTTAATGTAACTGCTTTTGCAGTTAGATATTACGTACATATTATACGTAATGAATTAAAAAAAACTCTTGTACTAAGTTTTTCTTTTACAATAATACTGATTTTACAATTTTTTTAAATTATAATTTTTTTGTAATTTATTATTGTTTTATAAAAAAAACCCAACCCGTAAATGTTAGAAATCGTTTATTATAAGTAATTAATAATCAGCGTGTGAGCTCTTAATAAAAATAAAGGTGAATTGCTGTAGGTGAAATACCACCCGTATTCTTATTGCATATTCAGCACAAGAACTGCACTTTTAAACATGGGGTTCAACAAAGAATAATTGACTCTCGCATCTTATTACAAAAATATTTATCCAAAGACTTTGGTAAATTACACTTTGCAGCTTATTATTTTTAATACCTGTAATTTCAAGCAAGTTTCTGTATCGATATTCAATCATATAACTAATTTTTTTAATTCTTTAATCGAAAGAGGTATTAGATCAATAATTTTCAGACATCTAAATTTAAAAAAAAAAATCTTGTTGAATCTAAACGTATTCAGTATTAATAAGATAGGCTGTAACATTTCTTAACGAAATAAACAATGAAATCTAGAAATTCTCATTAAGAAACTTTTTTTATAATGTAGAAAATAAAATTTTAGTTTTCCTTTCTAAGTAGTGAGAGTACCTTATCTAATAATAAAATAAATCTCAAATTAATATTCAGGTTTTTTTTACCTAAAAGATGTTTTTCAAGTTTTTCTGTTGTTTATTATTATTTCGGGTATAATAATACAGATTAAACGTAGTCCTGTTTTGTAAGACTTACAACATAAATAGGTAAACTAATAGACGAATCTCTTTCGTGCGTTAGGCTATTTTAAGTTCTATTATAACTATAAAAATAGAAAATAAATTGTAGGATCCAACTAACTGATTCTTAGAAGAAGGTGTATACCAAAACCTGATATGTTATGACACGTGTTTCACCTTATTCTGTTTTACTTGTTTGTTATTTATGTATTATTAAAAAAAAAAAAAAAAAAATGTTTTACCTTAATTAATCTTTATTTTCTATAAATAATTTTGAAAATGTTTTATAAATAAATTATTGTTATTTAAGTTAGCGATAAATGTGTAAATTAGTTTTAATTAATGTTATCATAGAAATCTTAAATAATGGAAAATCGAAACACCGAAAACGAGAAGATACCATTCAGCGAATTGTGAAATTGTGATTATACATTCTTAATACAAATGAGCCATCCATTGGTTTTTTTTTCAAAAAACAAAAAATCCTAAGATTCAATTCTAGAAGGTTTAAGTTCTAATTACGACTATATTTTTATCTCTTACTATAATGGTGATTATAGAGGCAGGTTTCGGAGGCTAAACAGAATAGAAATAAAAACACCTTCCTGTATTAGAATTTTAATATGAGAAACTCTCGACTTCGAAATCAGCTGATTTACGAGTTTACCAATGGACCACTTGACTATTATTATTTCAGTTTAATATTATGTATGTATTCACCACTCAGGATGAATTCATTAAGGATTTTCGGAAATCACGGGGAAGTCAGTGTCGATCGAAGTTGTGTCCATGTCACCGGCCTATGGTGCGACGCAAATAGTCACTGTGCCTGTACCGCCCATCCTTGTGCATAAATTATTGGCTGATGGACGGATCCGTATCGGATGGTTGCCTTTTAGGGTTATGAGATTCATTCGACGACCTTTGTTTTTGCTGCTGGAAGCCAGGCCAGGGCCAATTCGTGTACCGGGCCGGATCGTAGTGGCCACTGTTTCACCAGTGGTGAGACCGGTCCTCTACGGAAGGACTGCCGACGAGAGGTTCGGTGTCCTTCCTGTCGGTTGCATGGATATGCACCCGGGGGTAGGGGCTGCAAGGCTTCACCTGCGACATGAAGATGCGGCGCCTGCTCAGTGCTGATGGGTGTCTGTGGGGGACAGCCCCGTCCAGGAAGAGTGGGAGGCTCCGATGTCCCACTATCAATGATTGGAAGGGGCCTCCTTCGCAGCGCCTCTGGGGGAGGGAATGTAAGACCGTAGTTCCGGTGGGGGATTCTCTTGGGGGTTCCCCATTAGAGGCATAGCATTAAGACCGGAGTCCCGGTGAGGGAACCTTTTTGGATTTCTTTCATTAGAGGCGTGGCATGTACTGCAAGACCGAATCCCGGCTACCTGGGCGGGACCTGGTGTTCTGCCGTGGTAGTTTGAGGCGAAGACACCCCCAGGAGCTGAGTTATGCTTAGATGCTTGTTCCGGCTCCGGGAGGCTGGGTAAATGAAGGTGAAAAAATAAATTAATATTACGGAAAAATAATAACAATTATAATTTTTCTTTTTACTCCCCATTTTATTATCATACAAAGCGTATGTGTGGAAGTGTTGACCAAATTAAGGGACAGATTTAGAATACAAAAATAAACAAATGGACAAATCCTTTATGCTTCATTTTCCCCTCTGACTGCCGTTTTGTAATTTTTTTTTTTTAACAAAAATTTATATAATAAGAACAGAATGAGATGATTTAATGAATTTGTGGTTACATGTACCTAACATCTTGTATAAAATAAATATGTTTGAAAATTTAATCTTTGAAAATTAAAAAATGACGGCCGTTAGTATTTCTTAATCATTAATAGTCCTTACTCTTAGTTTTATGGAATAATACTCTTCTATCAGATAAAAATTTCAACCTTATAAGACAACTTGTATAAGACATTTAACCGGCTTAACTTTATATTTAGATAAAATTTTATCTAAATGACTGCCATTAATTGTTGTTAATGGCTGTCATTAAACTGACAACCATTTGACAACCGTTTGAAAATGTAAAAGTGGATCGCAAAAATATAGTCTTAACAATTTTGTGCTTGTTCCATTATTACTAATAGTATAAATTATTATTTATTTTTAATTCAATTAGTGAAGGAAGTGGAAGGAGACATTCCCAGGACACTACATATATACACAAAGGGCATTACAAAAGTTGTGTGCCGTACTATTCACATACTCGCGACGCGCTACGGCCAGTCAATTGAAAATCCCCTTTGGAACGAAACTCAATTATCTGGGAGTAGTTCTGCATAAACGGTTTATGCAGAACCCTGCATAACATACAATACACCCCCTCCTATGACGGGGGTGAATTGCATCCCCAAACACTAGGGCCCCCGAAAGGTGCATTTCTGCCTGGCCAGAAGGCTTTAACATCGAAAGGACTTCAGAGGACGAACTGAAGGGAAATTACGCCGAAAGAACGAAGCACTTACGCGACTAGTTTCTCAAGGTCAACCTCAGTCATAATTTTTCTTAATGGACTAAAGCAGGGGTTCTCAACCTTTGTGGCGCGGGGCCATTTGAGATTGCAAAAAATAGTGGCGGGTGCAATCAGATTAAAAAATAAAAAAGTAATATATCCTTTATTATAACATACATTTTTTAGCATATAATATATTAACTTTAACAGCCGAATTAGTGCGATATTTGACACTGCATTTCATTTACTAATTTCTCATAGTTGGGAGTGTAAGATGATAATCCTAATCAAGGTTGGCATTAGTTACTTCAAAAAATATTCTTGGTTGAAAATAAAGAGTCACACAAGTATATGCAACCAAAAGAGGATTTAATTTTGTAGGCTCCTTTTTTCAAAAAATTATACTTCTTACGGTCAACTAAATTCCAAAACCTTTCATCCGTATCTTGAGATTTTAATATTATGTCATTTTGAAAATCTAAAATCACTTCTTCAATTTGTGTTTCTTCTTGAAGACGTTCTGCTATAGATTTAGCAGTTTCAGTAATGTCTACTTGTACAGTAAAAGGCTTTAGAAAAAAATGTAGGTACGGGTTCGGTAATGGTAAATTGCTGAAATCTACTTTCAAACTGTTCTAAAAGTTTTTTAAGATGAGTGTTAAATAATGTTAGATCAAAATTATATTCACCGATCATTCTTTTCATCCTTGGAAAATGTATAAGGGGATTTTTCGAGAAATTATTTATCCAAAACTGTATTTTGGCGTTGAATGCTTTTATAGAGCTAATCGTTTCACCTAAATGTTTATTTTTTCCCTAGAGGTAAACTGAGGTAAACTAGATTTGAACTGTTAAATTTTTCACATATGTCAGTTAAAAAAGCCAAGTCCATCGACAATTGTTGTCTAATTGTGGAAGCGTTTAATTTGTTAAAATAAAGAATTTCTTTATCTCTTCCAAAAGATCAAAAAATCGGGCCAGTGCTTTGCCTTTACTTAACCATCTTATATCTGTATGGATGATAAAGTTAGCTTGGTAAAATTCGTCCTTTTCGAAAAGGGCTTTAAACAATTTGTGTGATAAAGGATTTGCTCGAATTTTGTTAATTATTTTAACAATAATATTCATAACGTGTTCGAAGGGTAATATTTTGGCACATAATGCTTGATGTATGATGCAATGATAACAAGTAATGTTCGGAAAGGATTCATCTTTTTTGAAATGGCAAATAAATCCATTATTGCAGCGAACATGTTAAAAATTCATTCTTATCTTTTTCACCTAATCGCGTAAAAAAAGTATAACTTCAAAAAACACAAATCATCGATAACATGTCATGACAACAGTACGAGATTACAAGAACAGCACGCGGTGACAACGTATACCATATAATACAACAAAGACATCGATGGAGGCATGATTATAATAGGCGTTCAGTTTAGCCAGTTTAGCGAATTTCTCGCTAGTAAGATCTTAAAAACTAAATAAATTTTGATTTATTTTCTTTAATTTTTTTTCATTATTTCAACACTTTGTCGCAGGCGTATGTAAATAGCTCCGAGGACGCATATGCACCCGCGGGCACAAGGTTGAGAACTCCTGGTATAGCTATGACACTCTCGGTAACGTAAGGATTCCAATGCGGAGTCATACATCTAAATCGGTTCAACCATTGAGCTGCTATGGTGGAACAAACACACTCTAAATACATTATAACAGTCGCGTAGAAATAAAAAATATTTTTTTTTTTAATTATAGAATTTTTACTATTTTTCGATATTTTAAAAATTATTTAAAAATAAACATTTCTTGTTTTATGTAGTCGATTTTTTTCTGTTTGCTACATGAAAAGTATAAAATAGTCAACTTTTTTTCCTATTGTTTGCTTATAGTCGCATCATTGATAACAATCATTAGCAAATTTTTTTAACCTCCGGAACCACCGTTAGGTATGACTTCAGAGTAGGTAGTGAATGACAATTTTTGTAGCGTGTATAAATGCCAAGCCTGATCGGGATTCGAACCAGGAACCTCCGGATGAAAGACCGAGACGCTACAACTCGCGCCATGGAGACCGGTTGTTATTAACGACTTAAATGAACTTGTGTTCATAAATTAATAGACAATAAACTGGTTTTAAAAATTAATTTAAATTACTTTCCCTGCTGGTTTTTAAATAACAGAAATTATTTTATTTAAATTAATAGAATTTTCAAAAGCTTTTAATTTAAATTACCCATGAATACGGGTTTTAAGAAGGATAAAATCCGTTAAATAACAAATTACCGAATAATAATATTCCAAATTATATACATATTTTTTTATGATTATTAAACGGAATATTTTATCTTTTACTGCGAAACAAACTGAATCTAATTTTACAAAATTTATATTATTTGTATAATAGCATAATTCAATTTTATTTTAGCAATAAATCAATAATTTTTACGGTTGTCATATCAGTGTTTTTGATTGATTTATTATAAAATCAAATTAAGCATTCAATTCTTGTAATTTTCACGGAATTTTTTTTTCTTACTTTTACAAGGAAAAGGTCTCTAGTTTTTCTGCAACAGATAAAATCATTATAGTTTGTAATAAAAATCTCATGGACATGTACTTTATGAGGTCAGAAGTGAGTTTCTTCATTTTATTTTTTTTTTTTTAATCTTCCTCTTTATTGAATATTTCCGTAATAGTAAGAAATATATACAGTATTATCACTCCATAAAAGGTATTTGATTTTTTTTTTATTATATAATAGTAAAATTGTTACCATACCATATCAGATTTTATTTGGAAGTATCTTTTCAAGGCCTTATATTATTGCATGAAAATCTTTAATAAACAATAGAATTCCAAATTTTTTTTTGTTTGTTTATAAACTAACTGTCAAGTTAACTTGGAAATAATTAAACTTTTAATGCAATATTATAATGTATAATTTCATGCACTTGAAAAGATGAAATATTTTTTATTCTTTTTATTAAGTATAATTTTTTCCAGTTCATATTACTTTTATATCCGATACGTAACTTTATTTATTAACTTAATTTTTCGATTTCCGAAACACTACAATTCAATCTTCAGTACAAAATATATTATGTATCCTCTAATCTTTATGGCGAAGTAATAGCGTCTCAGATTTTCATTTTGAGATCCCGGGTTTCGAATCTCGACCAGGCAAGGCATTTTTCATAAATACTAAATTTCCTTTTTCATATTCCTACGTATAAGCTTTCCCAAGCTTCTTTGACAAATTGATTCATCACGCAAAAAGAAGTACGAGTATTATATACACATACACATAAGTGCAATACGTACAAAGCAAACAAGCTTTGTACGTTTAATCCCTTCGTTTTCATACGGTAAATCTCACTAATAAAATAAAATTTCTTGAGCTTTTATTTGTTTTTTGGGGCTATTTATTTCAAGTTTCTCAGAATTAAATTCTGTACAAATTTCGGTAATAAATTTTACTCATTTATTATTCATTTAACATAATTTTGGACTGCAAACGAAAAAACCTTTGTTTTTAGACAATTTTTTCTGTTTTGCTTTGAATGTTATAAAAACTACTGAAGATATGGTTCTGGGACCAGTTTTATTCAATTTGCAGTTCAAAAACCATTAATTTTACCCCTTAATTTGGGTTATTAATTTCAGTATGGTTTTATTTCACTCCTTGCTCAGAAATCAGGGCGAAAACGTTTGCTAGCCGTAACTCGCTAAAGGAGCGTTTCCGGACCCATGTTTATAAGAATGTTTTTCATTATTTTTGCAAGTAGAATGAGTTCAGAAAGCGCAGGTAACACTACGTTAATTACCCTGCATATATTATATAATTATGAGGAGAATTTTATACTAAAATTATACTGCATTTACTTATCACTAACCTTCCTCTTCGTAAATGACATTTTAGTATTTGAAAAATTATGTTTACTTTAAAATCAACATACTAAACTGTAAAATTATGAATGATGAAAAAACCGTTTACGAAATATGTTGGAAATTTTTTATAAAAAATTAAAAAAAATACTCATAATACCAAATTACAAGAGTAACAAATTTATAAATTTAGTTTTAATAGAATTATAAAATTTTTGAGAACCCTCCCTGCGAAAAAAGTAAAAAATAGTTTTAGTTTATTTTATTTTTTAAATTAAGTTAACAACTTTACTGTTTTGTTTTTTCCTGATTTATTTTCTTATCGCATTTTCAAAAAGACAAACAAGTTATCATCCTGAATTTAGTTAATAGGAAATATTCGGGATTTTTATAAAAATCTATTCAAAAAACAGTATACAATTTAAAAAAAAATTGACTCTCAACTCATTATTAAAAATTTTGTTCATTTATAAAATGCTCTTATTTAAAATTTCACAACTTAAATTTGTACTTTTCCGTACACATGTAATGTTTGGTACTGCTGTACAGTTTAACATATACGCGAAAGCATGCTAATCGGGTCAGATTTTACATATCGAGGTTTTTAAATATTTGAAAACAATACATCACGCAATATGATGTATTAAACTGAATAACTGTTCAAACTGAATAAAACAGGTTAATAATTAGTCATAACCATGACTAATTATCTAACTGTTTTTAATTACTCTAGTTCTTAATATCATCTGTTTTTAATAATTTTTATCAGCAATTTTGTAATGGATAAAAAATGTGCTTTTTCTGAAATTTATATTTTTATTTAAAAGCCGCCATTTTGTTTCTATAAATTCTAGAAGGTTGAAATTTTCACAGAACATTTTTAGTACCTTGTTAAAAATTATAGAATAGGTTGTAAGTTATAAGTTTCAATATAATCGATGGAGGAATGGACGAGTGATACTAAATCAAAAGCGTATACCTGTGTATGGAAACACGGTATATATTCAAAATATAATATTATATTATGAAGTATAATATTATAATATGTAATTAAAATATAATATAAATATAAAATACAAAAATATATGAATTTAACAATGGAATATTGTACTGTCACCCCACCGCTGTGTAAAATTTCATCATACGTCGGGAAATGAGTTTAATTAAGGTTGCAAGATTTGTGGACACGGTTGAATCATTGTAAGTTAAGGAAAAGTATGTAATAATAATAACAGTAATAATTTATTTATTTATTTTGTACAACAGAACAGCTACTTGAGCCCTTGTATATTGTATACAAAAACTAATATGTGCATATACAAATCAATAATAAGTTTACATGTAAATAATAAATGCAAGTTATGAATCTATGCATAACATAAAAATAATAGTAATAAAATAGTACAAAACAATTTTAATGATAATCATAATTATAAATTCAAAAACAACAAAAATAATAATTAGAGTTTTCATTATGGTAGTTATTGAGTGATAACTTTAATAACAATTTTAAATATATCTAAGTTGTAGTACATCACATTTTCACATTTACATCTTATCTCCTTCATCCAATTACATTTGTATTATAATTTAATTAGAATTGCTGGTAATTATACCATACTATCAATATATAAATATACGTGCAGGTAAAAATAATCACAAAAAAGAAATTTATATCACTAACAAACATTGTTAACTGATATCTATCACACTATCAAATAATAATAACAATAATTACAAATTATGAAGGAATATCACAATTATTATGAATAAATAATTACAGACCCCAAAAACATCTAAACAGCTAGTTAAACAACACTTTTGTGTTGCACCTCCACCATCCTCGTGCAACTTCAGTATAAAACAACATGAATCAGTATAAATGTCGTCTTATTCAAATAGTTGCTTAAGGCTTTTAACGAATGATCTTCCATTTGTCATAAAGAAGTCAATTCTCTCATATTCAGTAGCTGCATCCGTGCATCTTGCAATAATAATAATAATAATGTTACAGTTACTTAAGTGTTTAATTAATTGATAAAGTAATCATTATTAATCGTAAAAAAGAACTTCCAAATGTGTACTTGATTAAGAATAATAAAAATAAACTTTTATTATAAAACCAGTTTTTTGTTTTTTTTTTTTAATAACGGTTTCATAGATATAATTTGTTTGTTTTAAGCTGACATCTTTAAGCTTTATAATTAAACGAATTTTTTGCGGCAAATATTAATGTGAAACAGATTAAATATATTTTTAAAAATATAATCATACCTTTTATAGCGTTATTAGTAAGGAATGATGAATTGAATTAAGTAAAATAATAATATTATATTGTTAGCAATACAGGTGTCACTTTGCATAATACCGAGGGGTCCAAAAAATGTACTCACTGTTTGCTAGTTCATATCTCGTGACAAATTTGAATTGACGTGACAATTTTTGTCACTGAGAAAGGGTTATGGTATCTGTTCAAAATGACAACCAGCAGCTTCTATACAACGCCCATGGCGCCGAACTGCGGTTGTCAGTGTATCTGCGTAATGACAGCGATTTTTTTCACGTAGATCGTCGATTGTTACTGGTTTTTGTCGATACACGTCATTCTTGACGGTCCCCTAGAGGTAGAAGTCCAGAAGTGTCAAATCACGAGATCGAGCTGGGTATTCAATAGCACCTCTTTGACCCACCCACCGTCCGGGTAGAGTTTTATCGAGATGCAACCTGACATCTCGATGGTAGTGAGACGGGGCCCCGTCTTGTTGCACGTAAAAGAGTTCATCACCATACAAGTTTGGGGTGGCAGGCAAATCCTTATCCGAAGCATACGCCTCACCAGTTACATTACCCTCGAAGAAAAAGGGACCGATCCAACCACGCACTGAGAACATACAACTCAGCAACTCTCGGTAGATTCATTCCCTTTTCCACACGAGCGTAGAGATTTTCAGGAGCCCAGTAGACACAATTGTGGCGGTTCACAATACCGTTAAGTTTGAATTGGGCCTCATCAGTTCATACAAATTTCCCTGTAAATTCCTCATCCTCGCCAACCATGTTCTGAATCCATTCACTGTATTCCATCTTTTAATCTGGATCGTCCTAATTCATCGCGTGTAACAGTATTGAAATGTACACTTTCCATTTTGCACTCTTCAGAATGCGTCTTACAACTGACCGGCTCATTCCACTTTCGCACGCTTGTAGTAGCTGCTCGTGGTCTGCCGGAACTTTTCTTGTGCACATCTTTAACAGTTCCGTCGGCTTCCAATTTATCGCGAACGCGAACAATTGTTCGACGTATTGAGTATGGAACACCGCCTTCCATACTCTATCAGCCACTGCCATTTTACCTCGTGAATGTTCTCGTATTTCCAGTACCACTTCAATTCAACAAACGATAAGCGAATCTCAGCCATTGTTGCTACATTTTCCTGTTTAGCCACCGGTAATTACCTTTCAGATAATATTTCAAAGGATGATATGTATGAGTGTAGTCTTGTACAGTCTCCGTTCGACCATTCCTGAGAAGTGTGGTTAATTGAAACCCAAACACCAAAGAACACCGGTATCCACGATCTAGTATTCAAATCCGTGTAAAAATAATTGGTTTTACTAGGACTTGAACGCTGGAACTCTCAACTTTCAAATCAGCTGATTTGGGAAGACGCGTTTACCAATACACCCACTCGGTGGGTTCCTTGCTACTACTTGATGGTCTTTTATTGCACTGGCTAATATGACTGACTCGTTCCACCACCATCCACCCGCGCATGCGCAGTATAAACTACCAGCTCCGCCTACCACGATACATCTAATACCTTACAGTACACTACACAATTAGACTAGTGAGTAGAATACTAAGTCTTTTTGTTAAGATATTATTTAATAACAAATAGCGATTACATTTTTTGGACCCCTCTTTTAAAACATTTGTTTTTTTTCTAAATAAAAAAAATATTTCTAAATGATTTAAAAATTCTAAACATGACTTGTTTAAATTATAATCCAAATAAATTAAAAATAATCCCACTATTCTATATAAGGAATTTAATATAACAGGGTATCTAAAATTAAAATAACATAAAATCTCTTTATTCTGGGTTGATTTTTGTTATAATTACAATTATTTGAATTATGAATAACATAGCAAAAAAGCTTGTAAGATTTTCAAAATTGTGAGCAACTGAAAAATATTTCTTTCTTTTTTCTTTAACCTCCGGGAACCACCATAAGGTATTACTTCAGAGGACGATATGTATATGAAGTGTAGTCTTGTACAGTCTCAGGTCGACCATTCCTGAGATGTGTGGTTAATTGAAACCCATCCACCGAATAACACCGGTATCCACAATCTAGTATTAAAATCCGTATAAAACATAAAGTTCATTAATGTAGAAATATCTTTTTGTAATCTACAATTTATGGAATGTTAAAAATATTCCTATTACGTACATAGAATCATATTACTTGCTCGTGTTACTCGTAACTGTGGACCAAACACACAGTTTCTAAGGTAGCATATTAAACATGTTCTTCATTTTTACTTTTGAAAATTTAATTAATAGATGGGAACTGATGTATGAGCTACCGAAGGAATATTGTGAAGTTTTATTTATTCATTATTTTACATATCTACAGAGAAATGTTATTTCAAAACTATTTTTTGCATGTTTTCATTATTTTAACCATAACAAAATTTTTTACATCCATAATTTTTTATTTATTTCTGCATTCGAATCTTTAACCTCCATAATAATTTGTTTATTTTTTTTATTTTCCTAATATCTACGTTGAAATCTGTTCAACTAGTGAACAATAAGCAATCTTCCTCCATATACTAATGAGATAAAGATGATATGTATGACATGTAAATGAGATCCTGTACAGATTCAGGCCGACCATTTCTTAGTCGTGTGGTTAATTGAACCACAGCCACTAAAGCACATCGGTATCCATTATCTAGTATTCAAATCCGTATAAAAGCAACTAACCTTTACTGGGATTTGAACCTCAGAACTTTCGACATTGAAAATCAGCTGTTAAATAACCGATTTACATCCAGCCCGGTGGGCAAACAATTTAAAATAATTTGATTGATCTGCAAACAATAGAATATTGTATTTTTTTTGGCTCAACATGTTTATTTATCAGTTTCGAGTAATGAAAAATCGTATTACAAAAATTTGATATAGACATTACATGATACCTATTAAATTACGTATCACCTATTAAATTACATATCTTTTTTATATATTTATATTCTTTATTACTTTTACATTTTTTTTTTTTTTTTGTTATTATTGAATTATTACTTATTGTAAAACTTTTTTTACAATGAGAGGTTAATAATTATTAATAAATCAATATATTTAAATTAAAAAATAAAGTTAAAAAAAGGAAATGAAGTCGCATTCGAACCGATGTGCCTTCCCCTTGTAAGATCAAATATTTCATTAATTCAAATTTTATTTGGCTATAACTCTGGAACCAATCAAAATAAGTACCACTTATTTAAATATATCGTTAAAAATCTCTTAATTAGGACTTATTACTGCAGTTAAGAAAAAGTCGAAATCCAATTTTTTATTTGTATTTTGGGCTTTTTTGGACACTTTTAGTCGAGTCGATTACAATTAAAAGAGGAGATGCATAACCAGATATTACAGCAGTCCTAAATCCAAAATTTCAACATTCTACAGCTAATCGTTTTTGAGTTATGCGAGATACATACGTACGTACAGAAGTCACGTTAAAACTAATCAAAATGGATATTTCCGTTGAAATCTGAAAACCGAGATTTTTTGCAATTACAATACTTCCTTTACTTCGTACAAGGAAGTAAAAATTAAAAAAAAACTTATCCATTACTAATCAATAATTGACTACAAAAAAAAAAATTATCTTCAAACCGAATACTTTTTCGTTAAAAAACAGTCGACCTTGAAGTATTTTACTATGGAACAACCAATGAACTTCCTCTAAATAATCACTGAAATCGGTGTAGTTAGTCGTGAGTGTGGTTTTAATACAAAAAGGTACACAAGAGTCGACTTGCAAACCTACTGAACTAAAGAAAATAATTTTTTTAAATAGCAGTAATATATATAATTTTTTTTTTATTTTTATTTTTTACTTACACAGTAATTTTATTTTATTGACTTACGATACCGGACTTACACTATTTGTCATCAGTTATTTGACTTAATTTAAATATATTGAATTATTAATAATTATTAACCTCTGATTGTATAAATTTTTGAATTAAAATGAAAGTACATAAAATTTTATTTCACTATTAACTTCTGATTTTTTCATTTTTTTTGTGTTATTGTTGAATTATTATATATTATAAAAAAATTTTACAATCAGAGGTTAGTTAATAATTTATATTAATAAATCAATATATTTAAGTTTTAAAAAATGTATGCTTATGAATCCAAATTCGAACCGATGTGCATTTTCCTTGAAATATCCAAATATTTCATTAATTAAAATTTGATTAGGCTATATCTCTGTTACCAGTGAAAACATACTTATGATATATCGTTGAACAGCTCTCAACGAAGCCTTATTACTGCAGTTAAAAAAAATTCCAAAATTCAATTGTTTCATAAATGAAACCTCGCTTTATTTAAAGGTCTGACTGTATACACATATACAGTCTGACATATACAATCATAAGGGAAGGTGCACAACTAGATTTTACAACAGTCCTAAATACAAATTTCAACATTCTACGACTAATCCTTTTTGAGTTATGCGAGATACATACGTCACGCCGAAACTAGGCAAAATGGGTTCAGGGATGGTCAAAATGGATATTTCCGTTGAAATCTGAAAACCGAAATTTTTCGCGATCTTAATACTTCCTTTACTTTGTACAAGGAAGTAAAAATGAATTTTGGCTTCCAGTTATGAGAATTTCATGAGAATTTTTAAAAACAAATACTTAATTTAAAGAAATAAATTCTGCATAATTAATTCATATATATATATATATATATATATAAAATACATTTTATAATCATATATAGCATTAATAAGGAAGTTAACGAAATAATGATTACTTAAATTATTATTTTATAATAATTCACGAATGTAATAAAATCATGAAATTTATTAAAAACAAACCACAAGATAAATCTAAGAAGTCATTTATTATGAATTACAATAATTATTTTTATTATACTAATATGTGATGTAGCAACGTAACAAAATGAAGGATAACTTATTCATGAAAGCCGATGAAGAATACAAGATGATATTGACCTTGTACCTTGTATCTTCAGGTGAACAAAGAATAACCAAGCAAATATTTGCTTTCATCTTCATTTATTTATACCAAAGAATGTATACGTATGCACTCTCACTGAATTCTACTTAGTTAATAAAAGGGTTACAATGATCAAATATACATATAGACTATATATGCTATTGTGCTCCTTCTTTGATAACAATGCCTTTGTAATTAGTTCACTGGTGCTATCGCAAGGTCATTTACTGAGTAATAATTAATTGATTAATTATTTTTTTATTATTATTAAAAGAGTATTCATAACAATTGAATAATCTTGATTTTAATTACAGCTTCGTAGAATGAATTTTTTTATTTTCACATGAATGCGGTGTTTTTTTTTTTTTTTTTTTTTTTTAATTAAAAAAGAATTATTTGTGTGTTTTTTTATATATATCAGTAGTTATAATATTGATTTCATCATCTGTAATAGAAATAGTATGTTATGTTGTATAGATCAAACATTAAATGGTTTAGTAAGAAAATTTACCAGTCTTAGCCAGATAGAAAATTTTAGGAAATAGAATAAATTTTAAAAATACGAATAAATAAATAAAATAAAATATATAATAAAGAGAAACGTTTGAAAAATATTTAAACGTAATGAAAACTCTATAACTAGATGTGTATTTCCAATATTAAACACATCAGTAGATAGATATAAAGGGATATATTTAAAAACAAATATAAATAAATAAATAAAAGTGCTCGGATAAACGGTTACTAAAGTAATTTTTCTTCGTTATGAAAGAGAGAAGGTATTAATAACAGCTATGGTCATTAGCCAGTTGATATTGGTAGCGTATGAAAAGGGCCATGACTTACCCGGATTCGAACGCGGAATGAAATCCCGTGTCGCTGCCTAATCAGTCACGGAGGTCGGCTAAAGTAAATTTAAAACAAGAAAAAATTTTAAAAACCTGTAATAAAAAAATTTACTTAAATCTAAATTTAAAAAATGATTTCGAATTTCGATTGTATCAGCGATACTTTTCTTTCTTTTTCCTATTTAGTCTCTGGGAATTACCGTTCAGGTATTACTTGAAAGGATGATTGAGGATAAAATGTATGAGTGTAAATGAAGTGTAATCTTGTACAGTCTCAGTTCGCCCATTCCTGAGAGGTGTGGTTAATTGAAACTCAACCACCAATGAACACCGGTATCCACGATCTAGTATTCAAATTCGTATAAAAATAACTGCCTGTACTAGGACTTGAACGCTGGAACTCTCGACTTCCAAATCAGCTGATTTTGGAAGACGCGTTCACCACCCGGTGGGTTTTACCATCCGACGCTAAAATTAACATAATCTACTCGTATTTCAATAATCGTTTAGCTTAGCTATGTTTTTTTACATTATTATTATTATTAGTATGATAGTCGAGCTTAATAACGAAACCGTCATCTAGGCTTAAATTTTAAATAGCATTTTTTATTTGTAAAGTTTTTGACTAGTTTCTTGCTTTTCAAAGACGAAAAAAGCTTGATTTTTTCTAACACATAGGTTAAACTCATATACACACACAATTTAATTAAAAATAATTATCATTTTATTTAAATATAATATTTTTTGTTTTTTAATTCATGATTATAACAAATGTGCGCGCGCATACCGTAATTAGTACCGCGGGTGTGGCGGTACTAGCGGCGACGATCGCACTAACTAAATTTATGCAATTTCACATTTACATAAAATAAATTTCGCTTGTACGATCGGTAGACTGGTTTAGCCACGTGACTTAACGCACCAGGTACCGAGTCAAACGGGCGATCGATTTCGAGACTCAGCTAGACTGAGTTACTTTTTTATACTTTAATTATTATTCATAATTAAATTCTACCGCTCACCTGTGACGTCACAACACAGCAGAAGTTTAGAGAATTTTTTTAGATTGGGGTGGGATTTTTGCAAAAATCTTTTCTTTTTTTTGTAAATATTGTTATTTTTTAATTGTTAACAAATGTACCTAAGAAAAATATGACCTAATTTAGGCGAAATCTCGAGGTACTGAGGGTGAACCTGCTCTAAAACCGGACCTCCTTGACCTTTTTAGTTGGAAATTTAATATAAATTTCCAATATAAAAAAGTAATTTGACCAATTCTGATCAAAATCGATGTAGTAGTAGTTCTGGAGATATAAGGGATTTATAGGCCAACACCGAACACACACTTAACATTAACAACCGGAAAATTTCCATCCGGTTTTTTGGGTTCCTTAGGTGTCAAAACGACAATATTTGGTGAAAACCGCATGTGCCAAATTGGACCGATTACAATACTTTCCCTTCTAGAGCAATAGCGCTATCTTTCCAAAATTTCCGCGTCATCAATAATCGAAAAAGTTATCTTTTTATTTCTTGCATATTTTTTAACCGAATTTTTTTTGTGTCTTCCTATGTGCATAGCGGTGGTGCAAGTGAATAAAAAAACTACTTTGGGGATATTATTGGGGTGAGAAAGCTGACCAAGTTTAAAAATATAGATTTTTTTTAATTTTTTAAAACTCTTTTAACTTTTAATATCATTAAATATTCATTATTTCAACTTTTAATAATAATATTAAAATAAAATTTCATTATAATTTCACCCCCACACCAAAAATAAAATTTGGTAACTTTTTATTGGTTGTATATTTTTTAGTGGAATTTTTTTTAGCTTCTTTCATTTAACTTAGTAAACAAAGATAAATTTAAAAAAATCTTGGAAGGTGATTTTAGAGGTGGGAAGCAGAATTAAGGAAAATACCGATAATTTTTTTTTTTAATTTTGAGTTTATTTCAATATATCATGATAATTTTACAATAAAAACTTCATCATAAATTAAATCTTACCCCTCCCCAAAAAAAATTAGGTAATTTTTTCATGTTCTTTAAAGTTTTCCACTATATAAGACTAAATAACCAATGCCAGGAAAGTGTTACAGTTTGGTTATCTCCTTTTTTTTAATATACAGTTTTCTTTTTAGTAATTTTAGAAATAAAATTTACGTCATCCACACCGATAATATATTATGCTCATCTATTATGAATAAATAATTATTTTTTGTGGATTATATTGATAAATTCATATTTAACATTCATAATGAATATACACTGACAGTTTTCTGAATGTGTAGATACACAACACATACAATTCTTAGTATCTTGTAATTATTGGTTCAGTATTGGTATCGTTTCAGTGTAATTAGGGTCAGCTTATTTTTCCTCAATTTAAATTGAGGAAATTATGGATAGTTAATTTTATTGAAAAAATCGTCTTATTATTACATACTACAACTTAATTTAAATTAAAAAAAAAATCGTTAAATTAATTAATTTTCTTCTTAAGTAGCTGACTGGAAATAAACAAAATAAATAACGTACATATTATTAAAAAATTTCTATACAAAAATTAATTTAAAAAAAAACGTAATTTATACAACAATGTAAATATAGTAAAAGCGACCATTAAATTGTACACGTAGCTAACTTCTCTGACGTTGAAATATAGTGAAATATTGTCCAGTAAGAATGAATCTCTAATTAGCTACCACTGCACGTTTACTTCAGTACAACTTCTACAATAAATGACGTTACTTAGTAAGTCATCTATAATGATGCATTAACTCATTTAAAATTTAATTTTTCGTTTAAACCCTATATGTAAAATTCCTTCAAGTAATAAATTTATGACAACACATTATTTATAAATTTGCAGTTACTTTTTTATAACGTGTTATTGAGAAATATTAAGTATAATAAAAGAAACATGTTTACATATCCACCAGAAGGGGTTTTCTTTAATCCTATTTTTGACCTTCAGTGCAGATATTATAACATTGCAAAAAACATGAGTATTTTATATTATTCATGTTTTTTTATATATATATTTTTTTTGTAATTTACACTGTTAAGGGATTAGTGTAATGCTATTAATTTAAACTTATAAGGATAATTTTCTATGATTTTACTTCCCTAATATCATATTAACATGTTTCATAAAATCTTTCGTCTATAATTTACCTGTGACGTCACAACATAGCAGTCTACTACAACAGCATTTATTTTTTTTGGGTGGAGGTGCGATTTTGAAAAAAATTATTTTTGTAAATATTGTAATTTTTTAATCGTTAACAAATGTGTTTAAGAAAGATAAGATCTCTTAATTAGGCGAAATCTCGAGATACCGAGGGTTACCTTGTTGTACAGCCACACCCCCGTGAATATTTAAGTTGAAAATTTAATGGCATCAATGCCCCTTATATAGACATAATCTGACCAAGTTTGGTCAAAATCGGTCTGTTAGTTCTGGAGATATAAGGTGATTTATAGGCCAACACCGAACACACAAACGTAAATGCAAACATTATCATCCGGAAAATTTCCAATCGTTTATTTGGGTTCCTTAGATGTCAAAACGTCAAGATTCGGTGAAAACCGTATATTCCCAAATTGGACCGATTACAATACTTTTACTTTTAGAGCTGTAGTTCTGTTACAACGCTATTTAGACGGAAAAGTTATATGTCTTTTATATCAGTTTTTTTTTTTTACCTTTTGAATTTTTTCTCACATTTCCCTTTTATGAACGCTTTACAGGGTAAGGGGAAATTATTTAGAAGCTATATAATTTTGGCATCGCTTTCTTTTTTATTTTTGTTCATAATTTCACTTACTGAAATTTAAAAAAAGTTTTTTACAAATATTGTTTTATAGTGTTGTAATCTTAATTTAATATAATGCTCAAGTATGTAATTATAAGTTAATTATATATTAATATAAACGTTAAATCTGTTAATACGAATGAATGGACTTATTTTTGTCACTTTAATAAATTACGTATTTAACTACGAATAAGTAATTGTAAATTAAATTTTTTAGTTAAAGAAATATCAAATTTCTATTGGCTTCTGTTCAAACGTATATTTATCTCTTGTCTTATATATATATATATATATATATATATATATATATATGTATATGTATATGTATATGTATATATATATATATATATATATATATATATATGTATATGTATATGTATATGTATATATATATATATATATATATAAATGTTTGTTTGTCCTGTATGCGTTCCCTACACCACTCATCCGATTGCGATGAAACTTCGGTGACTTGTTGTGCGCATGCCCGCAAAGGTTTCTGCATTAGTTTGAACCCGCTAGGTGCCGCTGGGGTCGAGATATTTTGAAAAATTGTATTTATGGTCCCGATTTCGCTCATATTCAAAATATTTGTTACATGGAAAAAAATATCTCTGTAAAAAATGGACTCACTAGATGGCGCTGGTGTTGAGATACTTAGAAAAATTGTATTTATGGACCGATTTGGCTCATATTCAAAATATATTTTAGTTACGCCAAAAGAAAATTTTTTGCTAAAATTATACCCGCTAAGTATTGACGGTGTCGAGATATGTAAAGGGGAAAAAGGGAAAAGGGGAAATAGGGAATAAGGGAAAAGGGATAAAGTGGAAGGTTACATTTTCTGAAGTTAGTAATTTTCAGTTTTTTAACGTTTTATCAAATTTTGAATGCGTTCATCTATTCTACATTTGATTTGAGTACATATCTATATATATATATATATATATGTACTCAAATCTAGCTATAGCAAAGCATTGGCGGGTCCGATAATAACAGATAATTTAAATTATTATTTACTGCTGAGAAGGAAGTATACAATACATGAGAATATTGTATATATATATATATTATACTCATGTATATATATATATATATATTTAAATATGAGTATTATAATAATAATAAAAGTATACTCGTATTTATATACATTTATTACGTCATGTTTTTGAAGAAGCATTCCGTATATAATATTTTTTTATTGTATGTTAAAGGAAAATAGATTTTACTTTAGTAAACAAATTATTGCATTAGCGAAACCTTCATTGTTATGAATAACGTGGAAAAAATCATCAGCCTTCACGTAATATATAATTAAAAAAAATTAAATAAAAATTTTCAACAATAATGGCATGCGTAATAATAACTATGTAACATTGTCAATTACATATATATATATATATATATATATATATATATATATATTTTATTGATTATAAAATTGTTTAGATTTGTTTAATAATTTATTTTCTCTGTGTATATTTTTCTTTTATTATAATATAAAATATTAAAATTACATGTAATAAATATTATAAATTGTTTATATTTAATTTTCATATATACATTGTATCTGTTTCCTTTGATTTGACTTTCATCAACCGTCTTTGACATTTAATTGTATATCGTTTATTTTATGAAACAATATAGCTTTCGTATTTAAAAATTTATGTATCTGTTATCAATAAATTGTATAAAAAACGGATATCTCTCTAACTTCTCAAAAATTACGACTTTCTAAAAATTCATTGGTTAAGAAAAACTTATCATTTTATTAAAAAAATATACAAATAGATGCATCATTCGTTTTTAAATAATCATCATTTGTAATTACAAATGAATTATTAAAAATATTTTTAACATTTTTATAAATAGTAGCCGCTGTTATCAGTCCAGACGCTTATTGTCAGCCTGCAGGTATTTCATGAATTAATGATTAAAATATTTTTAATCTACCTACTTATTTACTTTTCAACTATATTATTCATCAAGCTTGTATTATTTTGTTGAATTTCGGTTCGGCATGACATTTTTCATTTCCTGCAAGTTCATTATCATAATCATAAAACCAAAATTAACTGTATTAATAAAATAAAATTTAAGAAAATAATACAAGCTCGATTAATAATCTACACAGGCTTTAACAACCTTGACTCTTTAAATAATAATTACCAAAGGATATTTCATTTTTATTTTTTAAATTACTTTAGTACTGATTTAACACAAGCAATTCATATATTTTTAGAAAAAAATAAATTAATCACTTTTCTTGTGATTCATTTGTTTCTTCTCTACTTTTGGTAAAATAAATCAATCTGCCTCACGATAAATGCAGTTTAATAAATTAAACACTTAATATTTCTAGTTATATTAGAAATTAATATAACAAAGTTTAATCTGCTTAAGCAGAAAAAAGCTAATAGCATATTCATTAATTTTATTTCTAAAGATATTCAGATGAATGTGTTTAAAATACAAATTTTAGATCACGGATAAATTTAAAAAAAAAAAAATATTTTTTTGGTGTCAAAGGCTAATAAAGATAACAGTATACAATCATGTACTCATTTATGATGATAAAGTGATTTGATATCGTCTACAATGTATTTCATCTAGAAAAATGTCTATACCACAATTTATCCAGATCACAACATTTTATTTTTTATATAAAAAACCCGTTTTAAAAATGGTTATTTTAAATCTTCTTTGGTAACTGATCTGATTGAATTTTCAATAAGGCACTACATTTTTAAACAAAGCTGCAATCAGCAAGGGCAAGTTCTTAAGTACTTAATGTGAACATAACTAAAAAAACTGTATTCTAAGTAAAAATAATAAAAAAATTAAAGTATACAAAGCTAAAATTCAAATAACAATAAAATTATTATAAATTGTGTTTCCTAGCAATCATTCAAAAATTATCGTTAGTAAAATAAAATTTATAGTTTGTTAAATAGAAAAATTTGTAATCATCGTGCTGTATATATATATTCTCGCTAAAATGTGAAAATTCTTCTCGCTAAAATGTTTGGGACGGCAAAAAAGTTTGCCATCTCTTTTTGAAACCTTCGAGCTTCCTTGAGCTAAACTGATCGTCCAGCACCAGTTTTATAGTAACACTGGTGCTGGACAATCTTCGAATTATCAGTACTTCGTGTATATATATATATATATATAGGGAATAATTTGCCAAATTAAAAAAAACAAATGGTTAAAAGAGATGACCATGAAAATAATTACTAAGAAGAATGGGAAAATATTTCAAAATAATAACTAAATAATCTTTTTCCGGGATTACGGCCATCGACTGCTGTGATTATTAGTTTTTCCCCAAAAAATAAAGTAAAAACGAAAAATAAATTATTTCCTTCCCTGATGATGTAACTAGCGACTTATTTGCATTCTATAGAAACGCAAATCTATTAAAAACTCATCGCCCGAAGATTGTCCAGCACCAGTTTTATAGTAACACTGGTCCTGGACAATTTTCGAATTATCAGTACTTCGGATTCTTTCCTAATTCCCTGAATTGAAAATTTCTCTATTTCAACATTTACCGTCGGTGCATAATGTTCTGCAGTTTCTTCTGCAGTTTATCTTCACTTTCCATCAATTTTGACAGGTCGAAGACTCATTCCTAAATTATGTACAATACTTTGTTTGGAGGCTTTTTTCTTGCGTCGGATTCGGAGTAGTTTCTCTAAATGGTCAACGTTTTTCAATTCACTGATATGTTCGATCATGTCCGATGGAGCTGGTAACAGTTTAGATATTACGTCTTTTGGTTTAAAGGAAGCTGCAGGAACTGCAACATCCTGAGCATAAGACGCAACCTTTAGGTGGTCTGCTGTTCATGATTTTTTTTTCTAGTTTTGAAGTGGCTGACGTTTTGAATAGCCTTTATCTAAATAGTCTTTAAATGTATTAAAATAGTCTAAAAATAGATTTTATAAAGACTAATGTGTTTACCTTATCCAGAAGGGATAGCCTATTATGTGAGACATATACTATTTTACAATTACACGTACACGTATGTACAAAAAACTTACATATACACGTACACACGTATTAATTTATTTAAATAATGCTATACCACAGTATGGTGGCGTTCGTTAAACCTTTCGTATTGTAAAATTTATTATGCATGCAGATTATTTTTAAACAGAAAATTTGCACGTACACTTAATTAAAGAACAACAAATCATATGCAAAATTTCTTACAGCAGAAATGTCTTAACAGTGTAATTTTTAATGTATTCTTTCTCTCATACAACGAACGATCCTTCTTAGTTGTTTTTGTTCTATTTTATTCTAAACTCATAAATTATGTTTCTTTCTTTTTCTATAGTGAAAAAGAGGAGGTAGTTTGTGGTTCATTCAGAACAGATCATAGTACGATGACCTTGCTATATTCTTAGAGGGCATCACACTATGCACGCACATAATCTATATATATATATATATGTGCCGTATTATACATGCACGTAAATACGCAAACTCTGTTATATTTTACTACGTTGAAATAAAACATAGTTTACATATTATTTAAACGTTGGCTGTTGGCTAGGGAGTTCCTAATCATTCATTTATCTGTTACACGTGTCATTTATGCATTCTGTATTCACAAATGAGCTACTTCGTTTGATTACATATTTTTTTTTTTTATCTTCAGTCATTTAACTGGTTTGATGCAGCTCTCCTATCTAGTGCTAGTCGTTACATTTCGTTATACCCCCTACATCCTATTTCCCTAACAATTTGTTTTACATATTCAAAACATTGCCTGCTTGTACAGTTTTTCACATCTACATGTTTCCCTCTAATATTAAAGCGATTATTCCAAGATGCCTTAATATGTGGCCTGTAAGTCTGTCTCTTCTTTTAACTAAATTTTTCCAAATGCTTCTTTCTTCATCAATTTGCCGCAACACCTCTTTATTTGTCACTTTATCCACCCACCTTATTTTTAACATACTTCTGTAGCACCGCATTTCAAAAGCTTCTAATCTTTTCTTCTCAGGTACTCCGATCGTTTAAATTTCACTTCCATATAAAGCTACACTCCAAACATATACTTTCAAAAATGTTTTCCTGACGTTTAAATTAATTTTTGATGTAAACAAATTATATTTCTTACTGAAGGCTCGTTTAGCTTGTGCTATTCGGCATTTTATATCGCTCCTGCTTCGTCCATCTTTAATAATTCTACTTCCCAAACAACAAAATTCTTCTACCTCCGTAATTTTTTCTCTTACCATTTTTATATTCAGTAGTCCATCTACATTATTTTTAGTACATTTCATTACTTTCGTTTTCTTGTTTATTTTCATGTTCTTGTTTTATATTAATAATAAATAAAAAATTATTTACAGATAAAAGTAGAGATGAGAAATATAATAAAAATATCATTCCATTTCTATTACTATTTCAACATTTCTGGACATCTTTTTAGACAAAAATTCTTCACGAAACGACAAAATTGATTTCGTTTATAAAAAAAATTAAATCGAGTTATTTTGCAGTGAAGATCTTAGTAGAATGCTGAGTTTATAATTTTTAGGCTCCTTAAAAATTTATAACGAGATTTAAAGTTACAAAAACCGGCTGTAAAATCACTTGCCTCTAAAATATGAATCAGTTGATCAATATTTTTAATAAATAAAAATTGAATTATTGATGTTTTTATCTTTATAAATGTGTGCAACCTTTGCTAAAATAATTCTCATTTGTTCTTAAAAAATATCAGTATCTACTTCTACTAAACCAGACAACAGAACTGTTTTCGTATTAGCCCAACATAATAACTTCAGCTTACGAGAAAGTGCCTTATTATTCTTCCATTATCATCTTTTCTTTTTTTTTTTAATATAAACTATGAGAAGGAGTGACTGTTCCAGTGTGAACATGGGTGGTGTCTTGATCCCACAAACAGAGAGTGTGCCGGTACCTAGGACTTAGACCAGCTTTTGACCCGGAAGTATCACTTGAGAATGAAAAGAAAATAACTGAACGAGAAGTACATTGGAACTTGCATCTCACGTTGTTTAAAAAAATTCTGTTTTACAAAGTTATCCAACGACCAATCTGGAATTGTGGTCTGGAGTTGTGGGAGACAGCAAGTAATAGTAACGTTTCAGACAGCTATCATACAACGCTTCCAAAAAAAAAACAGGGTAACAAGAACAATTGCAGAGGCACCATGATTCACATGGAATGATGAGATTCACGAGTATATGGAGTTTCTGACGGTTCGTGAGGTTGTGAGAGGGGGAGCAGCACATTGTTAATCTCTCTCCAAATTTGTTGGTTTGCAGGACGCCTCTTGGGTGCATCCTAATAAAAATGTGATGCAATTTCTTTTCGGCCATGGTGCTTTTAGGGATAAAATGCAGAAATTCGGCCTGGTAGATTCTGGGATGTGTCCTCAGTGTGCATAATTGAATGACACTTACCATGTTCTTTATGAGAGCTCGAAGTACGAGTTAATGCGTACGGAGACCATCTATCGGCTTGATATTATCGGGTCGACGTTCGATCTCCGTGTAAACTGGAGGATTCAGGCCGAATGGGCAATAGTGGAGAGTTTTATAGTGTACTTAAAAAAGGAAAGGATTGCTCAGGGGATCTAGAGCTCTGCTTGGATTTCTCTTTTATTCTGTATTTATTGATGTTTTGCTATATAAATTATGTTTTTATTGTTGTTTTTGTCTTTTATTTAGTTTCAATGTTACTGTGCTGTTATAGTTTCTTATAATATTTTTATGATTCGAGTTGTTTGTTGAACTCACTTTTACCTTATACGGGTAGGTAGTTCAGTTCCTTTGTTTAGTTAGGTCCTTTCAGTCTTACTTAAGACTCGGTGAGATGTGTTTTGTGTTGAGTTCATTAAATAGTAGTACACCGACGGGAATGTCATTCGTGGCATTCGCCTCGGTGGCATCCTGGCCGAGGCGGACTGGAATATGTCAAAAAACGAGGTTTCGAAGTTGACTTCCGGTAAAGCCCATAATGGCCGTGACGGAGGGGTTGGTGGAGGGTGTCTTCCCTTACGGGGGTCAGGATGCTAAATATCAACAACGTTTAGAAAATCACGTCAACCATTTAGAGGTAATCAATCTGATTTATAACGGTGCTTAAGGCTACTGAATGACAATTTGATTTATTTCGTTAGAATTTTATTAAATACTTTATGTGCTTTTATGCATGTTAGATGCTTTATGTTGGTCGTATTCATGATAAAAAACTGGAATTAGCGAGATAATAAAAAAATTTAATTAATACACATTTTTTCTAGGGACAGAATAAAAAATATATAGTTGTCATCAGATGAGGAAAGGAAGGGGTGAGGAAATAAAAATTGCTTCCAGCAACAGAATATTTCATTCTACATAAAAAATTCAGTTTTAAAATTTTGTGATTTTAATCCTACAAGAAGTAGTTGAATTTCCCAGCGTATTTTTCAGGCTTCTTCTGTAATGTGTATTTTGTAGAGGCTGTTATAATATCGGAATCATAAAAAATAAATTTTCGTTGAAAATGATAAAAAAAATAGTTTTGGTGGTTTAACACCTTGTTCTTTACTGCCTAATGAGTATTTCGTAATACGTCTATGTTCGTACAGGTACTACTCGAAAAGGAATTCTGTTATAGATAGTTTTCAGTTTTTTTTTTGTTTGAATAAATTTTAATAATATGAAATGGTCTTCAACCAATATAATCTGCTTGCTTTAAAGTAATTTTTTTTTTTTTTAGAAATATTAAATAGATTTTTTTCCGATGTTTCTTTATTTACTCTTTGTAACTTCTAAAAACATATCACATTTGTTTGCTTTTATACTTCTTTTCTCCGAGCCAGTAATGTACAATATAGATCTAAGAACAATTTTATTCAAGGCCAAAACAAATGAATAAATGAATCATGCTTAAAAATCTTATATTGCCAGAAGGATGAAATGCAATTATAATTATTTGCCTTGTTAAAATGTTCAGCGAGTCAAAACAATACCGTCTGATTTTGATTGACCAAACAATTTTAATTACCATAACTGATAGTTAGATTGAAGTGTCATAAAATTGATTGTTTTATAATTGTTCTTTAAATCACACATCTGCTCTTACTTAACTAAGCGCTATATAACTTAGTAGGTGGGTGTCGTGTTACGACGTCAAAAAAAATTGAATTACTCCATTGGAATCATTAATTTTTCTATGTAAACGTATAAAAAAATCTGATGTGGCCACCTCATAACTTCCTTGTACGCCTATAAAATTACATATACACATTTTTTAAATGTAAAGTACATAAAATTTTATTTCACTAATAACTTCTGGTTTTATTTCATTTTTTTTATTGTTATTATTGAATTATTATTTATTGTAAAACTTTTTTTACAATCATAGGCTAATAATTATTAATAAATCAATATACTTAAATTAAAAAAGAAAAAAATGTTAAAAAATAGATAACTCTTATTCGAACCGATATGCCTTCCCCTTGTAAGATCCAAATATTTCATTAATTAAAATTTTATTTGGCTGTAAGTCTGGAAACAATGAAAATAAGTACCGCTAATGATATATTATTGAAAAACTCTCAAAGAGGGCTTATTAATGCAGTTAAGAAAAAGTATGATAGAAATTTGCTTTTGATTTTTTGGACCATTTTGGTTCAGTCGATTGCAGTCAAAAGGAGAGGTTACAACAGTCCTAAATCCAAAATTTCAACATAATCCAGCTAATCGTCATTGAGTTATGCGAGATACATACGTACGAACAGACGTCACGCCGAAATTAGTCAAAATGGATACAGGAATGATCAAATTGCATATTTCTGTTGAAAACTGAAAACCGAAATTTTTCGCGTACAAGGAAGTAAAAAGAAAACAAATAGAAAAAAGAAGAGGACATTATTATGAAGATAAGGAAAATCAGTTAACTACAGTGAAACGGAAATAATTATGCTCTTAAAACTGCATTAAATGGTTTGAGTTGCAAGAAGAAGCAATTACCTTTTTTTAAATATTTTTCCTTGAATTTATTTGTTATATCTAAATAATATATATATATATATATATATATATATATATATATATTATGTGGCTTAAAGTAGATATAACTACTAAACTGAAGGTCCCGGGTTCAGTTCTTTGCAAGGATCTTAGATTTTCACGGCGATATTCAATGGAGATTTTTCAAGGTCTTAAAATAAACGAAAATTTAATAATACTAAAAATTAGGAATAAAGGTAAGATAAAATAATTAATGAAAGTTTCTGAATTTATTTTATTTAATCTATTCTTACAACGAAGATAGATCTGGGCAAAGCATATACGTTGGGATGAAGAATAGAGATTTTATAGCGTAATAAAAATATCATCAATTCTGATATAGATTTGAACACGAATCCTTCAGGATAAAAGACTTGCCATTTCACCAATTATAACAACATAATTGAAACTTTTAGAATATTTAATATTTTTTCCAAAAAAATTTGTTTATTTTTACGGGCATATATATATATATATAACATTTTAATTTGAGTAAATTAAAGAGATTACGGTCAATGAGATACGGCCACTTACTCATAATAACCCACCTATGTAAATAATTAAAATATTTAATAATTCAATTTATTTTAAAAGCATAATTTTTAATACATAATTATTAAAATTTGCAATGAAAAACATAGATTTTTGCATATAATAAAATTAATAATTAAAAAGAAAAGATATAATCCGCGTGAAAATGCGTCTGAGCATATTAAGTGTGCTGAGATGCATATTTGTTTTAACATTTTTTTTTTGGATTTTGGGTTTTTTGAACACTTTTGGTTCAGTCAATTGCAATCAACAGGGAAGGTGCACATTTTATTATCCATCATCAACTATCCGTGCATTTTACTATATGACTTATACTCGGATTAATCCAAATCTCCGCCACAGTAGAATAAGGCAAGATTCAAAGGCTAATGGAGGTCATTTGGTAAAAGTGCGCGGTGACTCATTTCCGCTGCAGAATCGGCATAACAGTAAACAGTGCAAATAGGTGTTTAGAAAGTTAAAAAATCTGATGTGGACAACACATGAATTCTTTGTACTCTTATTAAATTACATTACACATTTTTTTTAAATGGAAAGTACATAAAATTTTATTTCATTAAAAACTTCTGATTTTTTTTTTTTGTTATTGAATTGTTATACATTGTAAAAAATTTTTACAATGAGAGGTTAATAATTTAATTAATAAATCAATATATTTAACTTTTAAAAAAATGTTAAAAAAAGGAGATAAATTCTGATTGGAACCGATTTGTTTTCCCCTAAGATGCAATATTTCATTAATTAAAATGTTATTTGGTTATAACTCAGGAACTAATGAAAATAAGTACCACTTAAGATACACGTTGAAAAGCTCTCAATGAGGGCTTATTACTACAGTAAAGAAAACGTCCAAAATCCAATTTTTTTTAATTTTTGTCTTTTTTGGACACTTTTGAATCAGTCAATTGCAATGAAAAGGGAACGGCACAACTAGATGTTACACAGTCCTAAATACAAAATTTCAGCATTCTACGGCTAATCGTTTCTGAGTTATGCAAGATACATACACAGACGTCACTCCGAAACTAGTTAAAATGGATACTTTCGTTGAAATCTAGAAACCGAAATTTTTCGCGATCACAATATTTCCTTTACTTCGTACAAGGAAGTAAAATGCACAAAATGATTATCATACTGATATGAATAGCAGCACTAGCTCTAGAGAATGGTTTAAACAATTTTTAAGTTTATTTTTAAAAAAAGTATAATAAATTAATTATAATAATACAGTGAAAGCTCCGAAAAATGGAACCTCTTAAAAACGGAAACCTTAAGACGTACGTTTTCCCAGGTTACCGATTTATTTTAATAGAAATTATTCTTTCATGAAAAAAAAAACGGAAACGGAAAATATGGATTTTACTTTTCACGTGTTAAAGTTATCCCGTAAAGTGGAAAGTAAATAAAAAAACGAATAGCCTGTAAAAAACATAATGTTTAAAAGATTGTCCACAATAAACATATGTCTGCATTGTAAAATAATAAATGGAGTAGATGATTAATTGTTTAGCACGAGAATTTTTATAACATTTATGGTTGCTACTTCCGGTCTACAACCTTGCGGTCATTAATGAAATAAAGTAGCGGGCGATAGCTTACGTAAACAATCCATGTGCTCTAATTTGTTAACAAGTTAAGCGTTTCTTAGAATTTCTATACACATCATTTGAGAATAAGTTTATTCAGTGCAGCAAAGTGATTGGAAGCATTAATTAGTTAAACACTTAGTTAATTATTTAATTAAGTTAATTAGTTTACATTAGTTAGGTTAGTTGGAAGTTTAATTAATTTACATTTTTTCGTGAGCATTTATTGATCTGTTTCACATTTTGATGTTCGATATCTGTTTAAAGGTTAATTATAGTACTTGATTATTTTAAATGATTTTAGGAAATTATATCATTTTAAAATTAGTGTTTGTGTTTTGTTTTAGGCTAAATGTTTTTCTTATTTTTTAAAGAATTATAACTTTAACGAAGATAGTTTTATAGTTGTGAAATTCTGTCTATGAAAACAGTTCTCTTGTATATAAAATACATAAAGTTCAATGTATAAAAATACATAATTCAATGTATATATAAAATGTATACAGTAAGGTCTAAAATACGTATTCTCCAAAAATAACCAATTTCAGTTTTACAGTTTTTAAAAACTAGCGAATTATGTTATCTATATACAGTACATACATATATAATGTACAAATATACATTACAATCGGAATATCAAAATATTCCGAATGTAATAAATATTTTATATTCGTATAACTCAGCGGTTCCCAAACTTTTTCGAGTCGCGGCGCCCTTTTTCAATTAAAAATTTTTCTATGGCGTCTTACTCTAAATAAAGTATGATTACTCGTAAGTAAGAGATAAAAATAAAAAAAACTCGTGTATCTTCATTATTTTTTTATTTATCAACATTAATTTAATAATTATAAATGTCTTGGTTTAATTAATTATGAAGTTTTTACAATATATATCGCGCCCCTGTGAAGAGGCCGCGGTGCACAATTTGGGGTTCACTGGTATAACGCATTCCACAGGGCCTCGCTGTACATTAGCTCGATTTTTCATAAAACACTGCAAGACGGAAACCTCTTCAAAACGGATTTCTTACTCTGTCCCATCAGATTCTGTTTTGGGGAGAAGTACAGTCATCGTACGGGAAACGTTAGGATCCCCAAGTCCCGGTACAACAAGAAGGAGAACAAGAAGAAGACTTTTCAAGTCTTCCTTTTTGATGGACAGCTTTTTTGGCTGCGCCCATTTTCTACAAAGCGTGGAGTTTTCTCCGGTATTGGAGGTAATCTCCCCTGACAACATTATCCGGTTGAAGGACTATTGACTTATGACTTATGGGTTCTGAAACTTAACAAAGAGCTTACTGGATCCCTAGAAGAAGGTGTATGGAATAGGACGGCTGCTCGTAAGTAACGCAATAAAAGGTCATACCCCGTACTGAAATAATGTGAAAGTGATTCCAACCCGGGGAAAACATCGATTGAAGGGTAAGAATCCCACACGACTAGACAATACTACCACGTGCTGGACTGACGTTCCAACGAAACCAATTTTTTTTCAAAACATCCTGGTATGCGCTCTTTTGCAAAAACTCATGGATGTTTTTAAAAATCAATACTAGTCTAATTGAATTAGTATTCGGTAGAGTAATAAATAAGAGTTAGATGAAAAGTTTGTAAAAATCTAAAACTTTTACGCGTCGATTATTTTTATCTAAATTTTCTCTTTTCCGAAAATCTGAAAATTTTTGCTTTTTTCTATTTTCTCGGCAGAAAAATAATAGAAAAGGACATGCAACTGCTTTATATATTTTAAGCAGAAAGATTTTATGATTCTAAGTGTGTAATTAAATTTTTCTTCAATTTCTTTTGACTATACAGTCAAAAAATGAACATATAAACACGGCAAATTTATCCACTTACTGTATATGGCGTTTGTTGTAGTATTGTAAGACAGAGCCTAGGTTTTTCTAAGAAAAATTATAATCCATAAATTTGTTTTACTCAGGATATTAAATAAAAATTGTTTAATTTACAACAAACATTTTTGAGTCGGAAAAATTATTTTTAATTCGCAATAAATTTTTTTCATTTCATAATAACAAACTGATATTAACTGTGGAATTTATTCACTCGTGTAGAAAAAGATTTTATTTTCTATATATCTATAACATCGATTGCTTTAATTCACTTTTAACGCCAGTCAGCATATCTTTGTCACGTTTAAAATTCAGACGGCCGTGATTCTTTCCTCGACTCAGTTTTCCCAAGACTCGTATTAAAATGTGTTATTTTATTTTGCAATAAGAAATATCTTCTTTGTCTATTCTTGTACAGTTTTATTTTATTTTTTTTTACATCTCATACATCCGTACATATGTATAAAATTAATGGACTATGTAATATAATAATATAATATTATTTATGAGTTTTTTATTGTTACAATTTATATCGTAATCGCTTTATTATTATTATGAAACCGTAGTCCGGCTTGTTGTAGTTCTTTATACTCTACGTTCGTAATTTTTCATGGATATTTATTTTAAAATATATTTATTGTTTCTCTTTTTATATCATTAATGTTAAACATTATCCCTTTATTTTACATAATTTTATACTTTTTAACTATTCATGTTAACTAATATACTGAATTATCCAGTATTGTTTTTCTTACCGCATTTCTTTTTTCCTACAATCATTAATCGTTAATAGCTAACGTTTAAATATACATATACATATATAAATTTTTTTTATGGTGAACTTTTGAATATTTAAGATAAAAAATCAGGAGATGAAGAAACGACAGAATTATTATACTTGATTTTTTTAAAGATAAGTTCAAAAAGTTAAAATCGGATATTATTTTATATCCCAATCAATTTTTTCTTATCTTAAGCAGTTTAATTTTTATTTTCCCGTCTAGATAGCGCTATAGCAGAGCTATAACTTTAGAAGGGAAAATATTGTAAACGGTCCAATTTGGGATTATGCCGTTTTTACCGGATCTTGACGTTTTGACATCAAAGGAACGCAAAAAGACCGGATAGAAATTCTCCGGATTTTAATGTTTGGTGTTGACTTGTAAATCACTTTATATCTCAAGAACTAGTGGACCGATTTTGACCAAACTTGGTCAGATTACTTCTGTATATGAGCCATTGATGCCATTAAGTTTTCAATTTAAAAGGTCAAGGGGTTAAGGCTGTAGAGCAAGGTCCCCACAAATATCTCGCCTAATTAAGGTCATATTTCTAAGGCACATTTTATTACTTATTTTATTTTATTATTTATTTCTTAGGCACATTTTTTAACAATTAAAACTTAACAATATTTGTAAAAAAAGGTTTTTGTAAAATCACACCCCCAACATATAAAAATGCGTTGTAGTCGTTTATTTTGTGACGTCACAGGTTAGTGATAGAATTAAATTAATAATATTTAACGTGTAAAAAAGAAACTCGATCTGGCTGGGTCTCGAACTAGATCGCTCGGTACCTGATGTGTTAAGCCTCGCGCCTACACCAGTCTGCTGACTGTCAAGCGAAATTTGTTCTATGCAAGTTGTGAAATTACATTAAGTTTACTTAGTGCTGACCGTCGCCGCTAGTACTGCCATATCCGCGCGAATTGAATACGATGTGCGCGCGCGATTTAGTTAAAATCATTGAATTAAAAACGAAAAAAATATTGTATAAAGTGTTAAATGTTTTAAATTAAGTTTTGTGTGTCTGAAAGCCGCGAATCAGAAACAACCCATAGTTGTACGACTTTCCTGGAACGTGACTGCCGCGTGATGGGAAAGTCCTACAATTTTTTACTGAACACTAAAAAAATAAAAAATAAAACATTAAGGAATGCTTATTTTAAAAATTAAGAAAAGATACTCTATGATTGTTTTTACAACCTGAATAAGAAAGTTTATATCAAAAAATATTTGAAAATAATAGTATAACAGTACAGGCAATTTATCATCAAAATAGGCTGTATTTGAAAATCCTTACCTACCGATTGATCTTTTGTCCATGTATTAGGGGTGATGAGGGACGCTTAAGTCCAGATTTTTAACATCCCCCTCCCGTAGATTTTTGAATAACTCAAAAATTTTTTGAAATGCGTTTTTCTCTGATTCTATGCATTTTAGAGAAAAGTTTTTAAAACAAAAAATGTAGAGGACATTCTCCTCTACAATTAATGTCTTTGAAATTATGCCGTATAATTTGAAATTGAAATACAAGGTGGCGCTGAAATTTTAAAAAACGTTGTAAACGATAGACCGGTTTCAAATGCGTGCCCAATTCACAACATTTTCACACTTTCACAAGCTACAGCTCCAAAACGGTAAGTCGTACAAGAAAATTGTTTAAATAAAAGTTGTCTGTTTTTTTGAGATTAACAACTTTTCCAAATCCAATACAGACGAAAAACAATTTTTTCCGGTGAAAAACCCGAATTTTACAATTCCCGGAGGTAAAACAGGAAAAAGAAGAAGGATTGTTCTCCACCTTTTTCTCTCTGGTTTCATTAACGGTTCCACAAATCGGTAATGTATAATGTTTCTCTTCTGTATAGTACCACTTATTTCACCACTGTGGTGTAATATCCGAGTTTGGCTCTTTTTTTTGTAGGTATATTGGTCAGGTATTTTCATTTCATATCCATTGTGAATTTATTGTAAGATTTTATAATGTCAATAATATTATTTTTGTGCAACATTGTAGATAAGAATAATAGTGTGTTGTTCGTTTATTGATAATATTAGAAGACAATTTTATTAGAAGATTAATTCACCAACAAAAAGCTTGAAACAAATGAGTAGGAATATGAGTTTCCTTCACTGCGGTCATCGGAGAGGTAAATGTAAACAATTTAACAGCGAGTTCTGCCTCTAATGTGTATTTAAAAAATTATACAAGATGTTATTGAACTTCATTATGCTCTTTTGTTGTACTTTATCAATTTTATTTTATTCAGAATATTTTTTTGCGATGTGAAATTAGTTTTTAATAAATGCAAATTAAATTTATGTTATGTAAATAGATTTATTAATGTAAATAATTTTACATTAAAATTAAAAATATATCAAGAAAAAAATTTAAGATATAATACTAGTAATTTTAATGTTTGTAATAAAAAACTACGTAATTTAACAGTTTTTAAAAATCACGTAGACCATTGTTCAGTAAGTATATATAAGTTATTGTTTAAAGAAATTTATAAGTACAACAATGAATATTACGGGCGATAATGTGTTTCAAATGATCACAACGTGTTTATTATTTAATATCGTAAATTAGAACAAAAAGTTATAAATACTAGCAGATGAATGAAGGTCATGTGTGGAAATCTGATTTGTCACAGCTGATTGTAGTAAATTATATTATTGTTATAAGTTGGCGACCAGAGTGTTTTTTTTCGTCTTAGTGCATTAACTTATCATGCTTCTCTTCCGTAATATACTGCATTTGACGTTTTTGTGTGAATATTTATAAAAAAAAAAAAAAATTGTTTAGCTGATTGTTGCTTCCCATTGTTCACCGGTGATAACGTACTTAATTATGTAAATGATTTTTTACTTTCTTGGTGAATGTAGTTCTATATAAAAGAGGAAACTATGATGATCACGTCAAAAACGGGCTATCAGGTTTTATTTTTAAATCTTTACGTTTTAGGGTCCAACTAGTTCATCTGGACAAAAAAGGAAATTTATCTATGTATGTACTCAAAGTGTCACACTGCTTTGGACCGCAATACTCAGGATTGTCCGAATCGAATTTCTTAATTTGGCTCAAATATTTCTATGTGTGGGGCATTGATAATAATAATTTTTTCAAAATTTGTTTACTGAGTGGGAGGATATTGCGGAAAAGCTAATTTTGATTTTCTTTCGGAGGCATTTTAGAGAAAACATTTAGTAAAGCAAATTTGTGACCTACAGTGTATATATATATATATATATATAATCTAAAAAACGTTTTTCAAAAAATCAATCCCCATATCTTAAAATTGAAATGATTTTTGTTCTTTTGCTCTATCTCCTTTCGGTTTAAATATTTTAAACAAATATTTTGAAAGTTTATACTTCATACATATAGAAAGCTATCAAGAAATGTCTGTGATTTTTTTTTAATTTTAGATTCAGGACCTGAAAAGTAGAAATTAAAAAAAAAACGTTTTCTTAATTTACTCTTTATTGAAGTAAGTGTTAGATTTAGAGTAAACTTTATTTAAACAGATTTTTTAAGCTCAATCTATATATGAATATTTGGTACTTACGTTTAGCCCGTCGACCATAATCGTAATGATCCCGTAACTTTGAAATATTTTCAAAGTTACGGGATCATATTTTACATATTAATAATATAAGCATTATTACTTTTAATTATAGATTTAAATTAACCAAACTTAATCTAACCCACCGGGTTGTTCTAGTGGTTAACGCGTCTTTCCAAATCAGCTGACTTGGAAGTCGAGAGTTACAGCGTTCAAGTCCTAGTAAAGACAGTTATTTTTACACGGATTTGAATACTAGATCGTGGATACCGGTGTTCTTTGGTGGTTGGGTTTCAATTAACCACACATCTCAGAAATGGTCGAACTGAGAATGTACAAGACTACATTTCATTTACACTCATACATATCATCCTCATTCATCCTCTGAAGAATTATCTAAACGGTAGTTACCGGAGGCTAAACAGGAAAAAGAAAAGAAAACTTAATCTACGCTCGCTAGCCTCGACTAATTTACAGTAATGTTTTGATTATTTAAATAATAAATAATTGCAATAATTACTGAATTTATTATTTAAATACACAAAACATTACTGTGTTAATTAGTCAAGGTTAGCGAGCGTAGGTTAAGTTTGGTTGGCGGCCTCCGTGGGGCGAGTGGTAGCGTTTCGGTCTTTCATCCAGTGGTCGCGGGTTCGAATTCCGGTCAGGCATGGCGTTTTCACACGCTAAAAATCATTTCATCTCAGCCTCTGATACAATACCTAACGGTGGTCCCGAAGGTTAAACGAAAAAAAAAGTTAAGTTTGGTTAAATTATATTTATAAAATAATTAAATATAGATGGTTATAAAAATGGTAATATAATAGTTATATCAAGTGATATTAATAACCCAAAAGTTTTCAATTTATTGCCAAATGTTTTTTTAGAAAGCGTTTTCTTAAAATTTATTCTCCACTTCTAAAAAATTTATATTCTATTTGTTTTTTGGCTCGTTTAATTTTTATTATTAACAGCCGGGAACGTCAAGTAATACTTTGCCAGCTTTTTTTATAGGTAGATGAATTGCAGATTTATTTATATTCAATAGAATTAACATGAAAAATAAACAAAAAACTAATAATATGCAATCCATTTTTATATTCAATATTTTTCAAAAAGATGCCAAACAACTACCCCAATTCTTATTTGAAGCCGATTTTAAAATTAAAGAAGAATAAAATATTATTAATTTTTATTTCTTCTTATTTTAAGTTATTATTTTCTTAATAAGAAAACAATGTCTAGACGTAAAGAAACGACCACCACCTTAAAAAAAAAAAACAATTTCCGTAATAATTTTACAAAACCACACAAACTTGAATGAATTTGGAAGAATTCAAAGAAACGACTTTGAATAACAGATATGAATCGCCTTTGAGTCAATGTTGTATATTTGGATAAATTTTGGGTATACAAGAATATTTTTGCACTGGTTTTAAAAATACAAATTAATTTTCTAAGTTGTTGAATTTCTTGAAAAATAAAAATTAAACCATTTTATCGAATTTTGAATAAATCTTTTTCCATAATATTAATAAAAGTAAATTTTCTTGAAAATTCAAGAAAATCCATAAAATAATAATCTAAAAATTTTGGTAGAAAAATTAATAGAAAAGCACACATACGCTTTGTCTAATTTGAAAGAGAGAGAGAGAGGGAGAAAGTAATTGAGTGGGAATTTCACTTTTAAAGTAAACATTTTTAAATTTGAACAAAATATTAAGTTGTAAATCAATAATAAATGATATGTCGTAGTACCTTATAATTTGCAGTTCTAATTTCTGATTAATTTGTAGATTTTTGCTATAACAGCCTGTCTCTGGGATGAAATATCAGCGCTTCTATGTTTATTCTGAAACGTTCTGAGTTTAAATCTTTCAGGATCGCATTTTTCCACTCGCTAAAATATTTCATATTAAATTCTTAAGAAAACCTTTGTAAACTATGTAACTGAGGCTTCCTTTCTAGCTTAAAATTTTCAAATTACCTAATATCTATGTCACAAGCTATATGTGTATATATATATATATATATATATATATATAGAGAGAGAGAGAGAGAGAGAGAGAGGGAGAGCTTTTCACAAGATTTTCCATAAACAATCGTTCTTCAGTACATTCTAGTCTCTTCTTTTTTTTTGATATTTTCATCCTAATTTTCAAGTTACTTTTAATACAATATTTCAGAAGCTTCTGTTTTCTTTTCAGCTTTCCTATTGCCCATAATTTCCTACTGTAAAATGTTCTTGCAAATTTCTTTAATTTAAATGATTCTTTCAAATCACCCCAAAAAGTTGTGTAGTTATTCTCAAGAATAACAATTATTCTGTTTCATAGGAAAGTTGTGGAGTGATATGATTTTCTGTTGACTTCAATGAACCGAATAATATTAATGATATAATTTAATATTGTTATACGTATTACATTTTACAAGAAAAATTTTATTTCCATCTGTTAAAAGTAGTTGTATTTTTTAATTTAATTTACTATATGTCCTGAATTTTGTGATTGTAAATCTTTGCTTAGTTCTGTTTTAGGATATATTTTAAATGTAGATTACTTTTATTAATATTACATACAAAGTTTTTATACGGATTTTAAAAACGAATTAATACTACGAACAGTCTTTAAGTATAGTAAAGCTTTTCATTAAAGAGGATAATTTTCAAATAAAGACTTAATTTACCAACCAACTGCCATAATCCTTAGAACAGTTGATAAATTACATTTAAATTTTAAACTATTAATAGTCTGCTCTTCAAATTAAATTTAGTTCGTTCGACGTATGACATAGGTTATAACTAAATTAGTATTCGTTTTCTGTTAGTTATAGTTATACGCACATTATGACAACCGAGACTGAAAGGCTGTGTTGAAGCCCGTAATCAATAAATTCAGAAATTGTTGACGTATTATTCATAAAAGGCACTCCTATTAAATTTCAATGATACGTGAATATGACGTTGCACATGATATATGTCAAGATTTTCATCCTACGCCGTTTGATTTGAATATACTATTTTATGAATTCTTTTAAACTTATATCGGATGATTCATATATATTACACGTGTAATATATATATATATATATATATTAATATATATATATATATATATATATATATTACACGTGTGTAATATCCAAGCAGATATTTTAAATGTAGACTAATTTCTTGCACGGTCATGTTTCTATTCTTCTTCCTAAGAAATGATAATCATGAACTTTAATGTACAGATGTTTAAGGTAATTAATCTTCGCATGTATATAATTATGTAGATCAGATTAGATTACCGAATATTATTCAGGATAAGTAAAGAAAGATTATCTCAGATTAATGAATCGTGTACTCTGTACTCTTTGGTTAGTGCTAGCTTTCCTGTACAGGTCGACTTTTCTTCTGGAGGCCGTAATTGTTTATCTTATATTCCTTCTATATTTTTAATAAAAATTTTAATTTACCGTTTTATCCCGATTTAATGATAATCTAAAAGCAATATACTTGATTAAATAATTTTTATTTATAAATAAATAAATGCTATTAAAATTTATTGCGAGTGAAGCCGTGATGGGGCTGTTTGTATACATATACATAAAACATGTGAGTGATTTATGCTCAACGCCCAGCAAAAACTGCTGAAAATAAATTGATAAAAATTTGTATATAAGTTCTTCCTACGATGTAAGTGCACACCAAGAAAGAATTTTTTGAAATTCCTAGTTTAAAGGGTTAAAATAAATTTTGAATTTTTTTTAAACCCGGATATTTTTTTGATTTCTCGTAAAAAATGAAGCTATCAGCTTGGCTACTTTTTAAAAAAAATATTTTGTGTTTATCTTCATGTGAATATCTAAAAATCAATTCCTTGATTTTTCGAAATTCGATCTTAAAAGGGTAAAGAAAGGTAAAAATACTTCGAACAATGATTGAAAGTTTTCCCTCTTCCACTGCTATTGTTACTGTTCGTGCGACACAAGTAATTGCATCTTCCTCCGGTTACATGACTAAAAAACATAAAATAAGAAAGATTAAAAAAAACAAATGTGAAACGAAGTACGGTCACCTCCTGCTGATTGTCGGATAACGCTGAGGCAAAATACATTTTTACTCGTACGGACGGGTAACCAGCTGTAACTAATATTTTTAAAATGGAGGCCGACTATTTTAAAACCCGCATTCAAGTCGCTCAAAGTTTTTGTGTCTTGTTGTTCTGAAGAAATTATAATGCATTGATATTTTTTTTATAAATTGAACAAACTTTAATTTTTATTTATCATTATTATTCTCACAAGCTTGAGTTTAATGAACGCAGAGGGGTCCAGGGGGCAGAGCTCCCTGACTTGATGGGGAGGGTTCGCTTCGCCCTGTCCTGACATACTAAATATTCCCTGACTGCGACGGGGAATGCAAGTAGCCATACAGTACATACAGAGGCGCGACGGGAATAACACACACACACACACACACACACACACACACACACACACACACACACACACACACACACACACACACACACACACACACACACACACACACACACACACACACACACACACACACACACACACACACACACACACACACACACCAAATATGTATTTTCTTTGTTAAAAAAAAAAGTAATATATTTTTTTTATTTGTTTGATTTTAAGACTGAAATTTGTTTATTTGAGAGGTTAGTCTGACATTGGCCGTCAAAATAATTTTATTTTTTGAAAATAAATTACAAAATGTAGAAAAGAGTCGTACGCTCCAAGTAATTCAATATTAATAGATTAGCAGCAGTAATAATGAAATACAGATAAAAAACTTACTTTTATGCCATATTACTAGTGTAGAAGTTGTTTTAGTGGGGGGACAATTGACGGAAAAGTAAGTCTCTTTTAAATTATTTTAACATATTATATTTATTCATTTGAAGGTATGAAAAGATAATTTCGATTTTATTGAACTAATTTCAGCGCAGAGAATTTTGAATTCTAACAATATTCATTGATCCATAGTTGAACCACAATTAGATAAACTAATTACGTGTAGGATTATATTTTTAATGATATACAGAACCTACCAAATATTTCTGAACTGAAATTTTTTTTTGCCAAACAAAAATTGATTTTCTTAATCTTATGAAATATTTTTCTAATATTCTTTTACTAATTTTATTTTCATGGGAATTGAAATATTTTTGATACATTAATATAAACAAAAACAGGATGTAAATAGCTGTCTTGTGGAATGTTCCGTTAATTATGTATATTATCAGATTAAAGTTAGGAAACAGAAATATTTGCAGTTATTTATTTTAAATGTGGTTTATACTTGTAATGTTTATTATGGGCTTTTGATAGGTGTAATTATTTCTCCTTGTTACCAGCTTACAATGAACACTGTTGTTATTGCTGCAACACAAATCGAGTTCATTATCATTAAGAAAGAGTTTGTTAAGATTAGTTGGACCTTTCTTTTGTATCATGTTTTCTCTCTCTTTCTCTTTTATTTATGCTTTTATATCTATGTATCTAACCATCTCTTACTCTTTCATTCTGTTTTATCTTTTTTCCCAATTCTAATTCCTTCTTTTTTTATTATTATTACAGTTTTTTATGTTTATTTTCCAATTTAAAAGTAGATGGTGAAATATGTTCTCACTTTGAAGCGTATAGTCACGTTTATAAATATTTATTTAAAAGATTCATCTGATTTTTTATTGCAATAATTTAATAAATTATCTAAAATTTATAATTATTATCTTGACAAATTTATTGTATGATCAATATGTTATTTATTATTTAATATAATTTTTATCTTTTTATGCTAACGTAATATTAAATTATAGAGAAATAGTTATACTTTTGTATCAGGACTTATAATTTATGAGTTTAGTTTAGGATTCGAGTCTCATCTTTTAAATAAAACGTGCTGAGAATTATTTTAGGTTTTTATTTATTTAATTATCTTTTTGTTAAATTTATGTCTATCATGATGTAACGTATTAAAATTGAGTATAATTATAAAATTTTATCCCGGAATTATAAAAAAATTTCCATTATCTAATTATGAAGATGTATAACATTGTTTTAGTAAAATTACACTTACTTTTTAATATGAAATATAATTAATTTCTGAAATTAAAACTTACTTCAATCTCGGAACGTGTAGTAAAATTCCTTATCGTATTCATATGTAAGATGTATTGAGAAACTATCTGAAATAATTCCAGGTGATAATCTTTACAAAGAATCCATTTATTTAAATAATCCAGAAATCAATTTAGTGTTTACTTCGTTCATTTAAATCAAGTAAGGGCCGATAGATATTTTTGGACCTAATTATTTTAATTATTTGCATGAATGAAAAAATAGTACTCACTAATACGAAATATCTATCAAAAAACGCGTACTTTTTGCCGTGTAAAATATTTTCTTTTATAATTTGGAAAGTATGCTATAAACGTGATTTATTTCTTAGGTATAGTCTTTGAAGATTTATGAAATATAATGATTTTTACTTCAATATTTATCTATTTTATTCTTTTATGTGTTCCAGGTTACAGAGTAACAGCATAATAACCATAAAAAGGATGTCAACAGTACTCTACAAAGATTCTAAGGTATCTGTGCGCAGTCTGGCGTGTAAGTATAAATGTGTAATCTTGAATAGACTCAGGGCGACCACCCCTGAGACGTGTGGTTAATTGAAACCCAACTACCAAAGAACATCGGTATCTACAGTCCAGCATTCAAATCTATTTAAAAGCAACTGCCTTTTACACGGATTTGAACCTTAGAACTCTGGACTTCGAAAATCAGCTGTTTTGCGATAATATATAATATATATATGTAACCAATATAAAGAAGAACTCTAGATTCGTACGAGAGCCAAATCATAACCTATTCGTACCAGCTCTATCATTTTGATATAAACAAAGTTTTTTTACCATGCTCTTCCTCTACAAATTTTAAAATGGCAGTCGTTTCAATTTTTCAATCTTAAATATCTTAGGAATTATTTGTCAATTTGTGTTGTATAATAAAATTTATGAAACAGTTTTTTTGTGAGAACAAAACGATACCTTAGTCATAAAAATCCGACGACAAACAACTGAGTTATTCCTAAAAGTAGGTCTAAACCGATATAGCGGTCATTTTGTTTTTTATTATTATCGTGGTTTCTGATTAAAATTGCTAGTTTTTGCTATTTAAATCAAAATTTCATTTATTTATCAAGTGAGTCATGCCTACTTTTTGCAATAACTCTGTTGTTTGTCGTCGGATTTTTACGACTAAGGTGTCATTTTTTCACAAAAATATGCTCCATAATTTTTATAATACAACTTCACAATTTATTAAACAATGTTCACATTTTGATAAATCTGATACTTCCTAAGATATTTAAGAATGAAAAATTGAAACGACCGCCATTTTGAAATTTGTTAACGAAGAGCATCGTTATTTTTTTTTCTATTAAAAAATGTTAGTTTAAAATAAAGTACAAAACTTACATCTCCAGCTGTTCTTGAACAATAATTTTTTTCTTAAAAAAACAAAAAACGGCGGACAGACAGAAAATATTCGTTTTCGAACCAAGGTAATATTTCTTCAGTATATTAAATAGAATTACAAAATTAAAAATTAGTAAAAATCAATGTAACAATTTATTACATCATTGTCTTTTCTCCATGAAAGCAGATTATGAAGCAAGAGGAATGTTTCGACAAGAAAAATAATTTTATTTACGAACATACTTTATTCATATTCAACTGAATTCATAATTTTTAATTTACGTATATAGATTTTAACTAAGATATATATATGGAATTTTATTTATGCAAATCATTCCAAAGATTAGTTATATCATATTGAACAAAAAGAAACTGTCGGTGTTAATGCACTGGTTATATAAAATTAAAAAAATTAAAAATACTAATGCATTTGAGTTCGTATCAAATACAGCCTATTTGTAAAACATTCCATATATTATTTAGATAATTGTACCTATCGATATATGATTTTTTTTTTCTTTTTTATAATCCGCCCATTGGCCTTGATATTATAGGGACTTAAAATAAAAATATAGACAACGGGTTGGTGTTTTATTTACGAGGGCGTTGACATGTATATGTAAAAAAAGGTGGCAGAGGTATTTCCTTTACAACATTCCTAAATCTTGTTATTTATAACGCACCGCATTATATTATTCATTCTACTTCACTACACATAAATATTATAAATACGCACGCGGGTACGAAAGAGCGGGCGCATATACCTTACTCATTCTTTAACGAAATAATGAAATGAATATCACATAATAACGGTTGTATATTTAAAATCTTTTTTTATTTTTTCCAGTATTAATTTGATCTTAATGTTTTATAGATTTTTATCTTTATTGTTTTTCCTAGAAATAATTTTAATAGGAAATTAATTTGCATAACATACTTAATTCATTTTTTTTACAACAGATTTATTTACTTATTCAAAAAAATAAGCGTGTTTCAAAATGAATATCGGGATTTTAAAGCTGTGTAACATTTTGCAACTTTCACGTACATTGAATAATTACACATGAAATAAAAGAACAAAACGTTTTAGTAGTGAGCAAGCTCATAAACTGTTTCCTGTTGGCACTATTGGCAAATATGGCGACCCCCCCCCCCCCCAAACCAACCCACAGAAAGCGCTCTGTGCTTTGCAGTCTGCAAAATGTTAATCTGTGATTACTGTTCAACATGCGTTCTATTTCAAGTTTCGTTGTGATCCCTTTAATGACAATAACATTCGTAGATGGTATAAACAATTTGAAACCATTCAAATTCAGCCATTTGGCTGTTTTTCTAAAGGGAAGAAAGAGTACAGGACGACCATGTGTGTCCGAAGACAATGTTGTACGTGTAAAAGAGACTTTTGTGTGTAGTCCTAGGAAATCTTTCCTCAACTGCAATACAAACTACAGAACTCTATTTGGCAACAAGATGGTCGGTCCACTGAACCTACTCACTGGCATAACGCTGTACGTTATTGGTTGAATAAGATTCTCCCCGACCGCTGAATTGGTCGCCAGAGACCAGATGCAGGGCTTGTTTACCGTGGCCTCGATGTTCCCCGATCTGAAACCGTGCGAGTTTTTTTCTTTTGGGGTTTATAAAGGATCAAGTGTATCTACCACCGTTATCAGCTGACCTACCCGACTTGAGACTCAGGATTGAAGCAGCATCAATTACTCCAGACTTTCTGATTCCTGTCTGCTCTAGACTCTCCTATCGGCTGGATGTGTGCCGTGTAACGAATGGTGCTCACATTGAATATATGTAGGAAATACTGTTTGAATTTCTCTTTCATTTCATGTACAATGTATCAATGTAAGTAACACTTAATAAGTATTATGTAACTTTAAAACCCCGATATTCATTTTGAAACAGACTGTAAGAATTATTATGGGCCAGTTATAAAAAATTCTTTTAAGTAAAATCATAAAAATTCTTTTAAGTAAAATCAATAAAATTCTTTTCAAAAATACAAAAATAGCACAATATAACGCTGTAATTAAAACAGGATATTTATATGCTAATGAATGCCTGTCATTTAATTATAAATTAGAATTGTTTGAGAGAAGAATTATTAGGAAAATATTCGGTCTACTATAAACCAATGAAAACTGGAAAATAAGAAGTATCGGTGAAGTAAAAACTTAGAAAAAATGAGAAAATGAAGATTGATTTTCTTTGGGCACTATTATAGAATGGATGACAACAGGTTAACGAAACAAATTATCATGTACCTTGGGAAAAGAAGTTTACAACAAGCTGGATCATAAAAATAAAAAATGATCTAGAAAGAAACAACATAAAAGATAATAAATTATCAGAAAAAGATATTTTGTAGAATAGTGTGAAAAATAGAAGGATTCCAAAGTAGGAAGGATAAGAGAATTGGAAAAAAGTGATCAGAGGAAAGGATAAAACGCATCTTTTGGCCAAAAACAGCCAAAAGATGAAACAGTATTAAGGAAACAACAAAGGAGATGGAAATGAATTTTTTTACGTGGTTCTTAGGCGGCCGTAACGAAAGAAGAAGATAACCAATTGTAGAACTAATAAAAATACAATCATATATATCAACTAGTACAAATTTAACCGTAATTTATACTGTTTAAATTTTACTTTCCCTGCTTATACAGTTAGATTAGATAAATAAAAAGGGAAAAGAATGGTGATCATGTCAAAAATGGGGTATCGGTTTTTTTTAAATATATCTTTACGTGTTAAGGTCTAGCTAGTACACCTAGATCAAAAAACATATGTGTGTCGCACTGCTTTTGGTCTTACATCTCAGGATTGATTGAACCGATTTTCTTCAAATAATTCTATATGTGGGACATTAATCATATTATTTTTTTTTTCAAAAATTTGTTGAGGGGATGGGAGGATAGTGTGTAAAAAACCAATTTGAATTTTCTTCAGAAGCATTTTAGAGAAAATTTTATTAAATAAAATTTTTTACCCACAATGCATATATAAATAATCAAACATATTTTTTCTTCAAAAAATCAATCTCATCTCCTAAAATTGAAATATGGTTTTTCTTTTACTCTACCTCGGCCTTCGGTTTAAATATTTTTTCAAAATTATTTTTGAAAGTTTATAATTCAATAGAGGTATCAAGAAATATATTTTCTTTCTTTTTCCTGTTTAGACTCCGGTAATTACCTTTCAGATAATATTTCATAGGATGATAAATATGAGTGTAAATGAAGTGTTGTCTTGTACATTCTCAGTTCGACCATTCCTGAGATGTGTGGTTAATTGAAACCCATCCACCAAAGAACACCGGTATCCACGATCTAGTGTTCAAAACCGTGTAAAAATAACTCTGACTTTACTAGGACTTGAACGCTGGAACTCTCGACTTCCTAATTAGCTGATTTGGGAAGACGCGTTCATCAATAGACCAACCCGGTGGGTATCAAGAAATGTCTAAAAAGATTTTAAGTTGTAGATCCCGGAACTATAAAATCCAGTTAAAGTTTGTTTTCTTTTTTTAACCTTTATTGAAAGGGGTGTTAGCTTTGGAGAAAACTTTACTTAAGCAAATTTGTTAAGCTTAACCTGTATGAAAATATTTAAAAGATTTTTTCTTAAAAAAATTTTTTCCCCAGCTCTAAAAAATTTATATTCGGGTAAGTCGTGCAATACTTTGCCAGCTTTTTTATATTTATTGTTAAAAAATATTTCCTCATCTTTTATTGGCAATTTTAATTATTACTCTCAAACGATTGAGCTGAAAGTAGTATAAAATTTCTTCTAATTTTAAGTCTCTGGGAAAAAGTTAATTGATTATTAATTACTGTTTTAAGTATTTTCTTTTGGTTGTTTTTTTTTTATATTAAATTAATTTTATACCTTTCACCTTAAATGCATCTTCACATGACGTTAGGGCTACATTATATTATCTTGATCGCACTGCTAAAATTATCTTTGTTTGTTTAATAATATATACACCAATTGTAAATTATTTAAAATGTGAACAGTTTTTTCTTTTCATATTTCACAATTTTGGAAGTTTGATTTTATTATAAGTTTGATGTATGAATATACATTGTGTATTTAATTTTATAAAATTATATCAATGTAGATGATATAGGGAAATAAGAAACTTAAAGATTACGTTAAAAATAAATATAAAAAAGAAGAACTATATAGATACAAATAACGGTTTTTAAAAATGTAAACTTAACTGGTTTTTCGGTTATGGAACATAATAATTTTTTACTAATCATTCCCACTCTTATCATACATTAATATCACTTTTCGTAAAATTATACTAGTTGTTATATCATTACCGAGTTTAATCTCGTAAGATAGATAACAAATAAACTTATATGTTTCTCTAAATATTTTTTTATTAAAACAATGAAATTTTATTTCATTACTAAAATGTTAAGCCAAAATAATTTAAGAAAAGCTTCCTTTTTTGATTACTTTTTCACCTAAATTTCCTGTTCGTCTGTATGAAACGAGTAGGTTATTTATTTCAATTAAATGTCTAATAATTAATATTTATTTTATATTCCTTGGACAGTTTATACATTTACGTGAAGGTATCCCAAATTACCGATCATTTTACAGGTGATTCTTTCAAGAATGCTAATAAAAAAAATCGTTTATTAAGTTTAATAACGATTTGATTAAAATAATTTAAAAAATCTATTATTTGTCGTGGTGAAAATTATACGTGTAATAAAAATATGATTATAATATTTTGCGTCATTACTGGCGACGGATGCCGAAAATATAATTAGCCGGCGCGTTGTCTTATAAGTAATATTTCACAATAACAGCTTTGTAGATAGTTTATTATTTATATTTTTTCTTTATTTTCCTGTTTAGCCTCCGGGAATTACCGTTCAGATATTACTTCAGAGGGATGATATGTATAAGTGTAAATGAAGAGTTGTCTTGTACAGTGTTAGTTCGACTATTCCTGAAATGTGTGGTTTATTGAAACCCAATCACCAAAGAACACCGATATCCACGATCTAGTATTCAAATCCGTATAAAAGTAACTGCCTTTACTAGGACTTGAACGCTGGAACTCTCGATTTCCAAATCAGCTGATTTAGGAAGACGCGTTCATCACTAGACCAACCCGATGGGTTTTATTATTTATCTTACGTGACAGTTACAGCACTTTTCTTTCCACAGTATTTATATTATTTTTTCTTTCAAATATCATTTCGGTCCGTTTTACTTTTCCTTCTAGATAGCGTTATGGCAGAGCTATAGCTCTAGAAGGAAAAGTATTGTAATCGCTCCAATTTGGGCATTAGTGGTTTTCACCGGATCTTGACGTTTTTGACTCCTAAGGAACCCAAAAAACTGGATGGAAATTTCCCAGATGTTAATGTTCGGATGTATATGTGTGAGTTCGGTGCTGGCCTCTAAATCACCTTATATCTCCAGAACTACTGGACTGATTTTGACCAACTTGATCAGATGTCTTCTATATATGGAACATTGATGCCATTACATTTTCAATTTAAATAATCAAGGAGCTGAGGCTATAGATCAAGGTCACCTTCAGTATCTCAATATTTCGCCAAGATTAAGGACATAATTTTCTTAGACACATTTGTTAATTAAAATAACAGTATTTGCAACAAAAAAAATTCTGCAAAATCGTATCCCCACCCCAAAACATGTTGTTGTAGTCGTCCGCTATGTTGTGAAGTCATAGGTTAGCGGTGGAATTAAATAAATGAATAATATTTAAAGTGTAAAAAAGTAACTCCGTCTGACTGGGTATCGAACTCGATCGCCCGGTCGACTCAATGCCTATTGCTTTAAGCCATGCAGCTACACCGGTCAGCCGACCGTTTAGCCGCGTGACGGTAAAGCCCTACAAAACTGTGTTGTCAGATTTTTTTTAATAACTTATAATTAATATACAGATTTTTCAATCCATTTTATAAAAAACACTAATGTAGTAATCATCAAAATTTAAAAAGTATAATCACGCAGATGTGCAATAGTTCTACCTGAGTTATCTAAAATAGTATTGGGTTGCTAGTAATTCATTGGAAAGGATAGTATACTGCGATAGAATGTCGTAAGTTGCAAGAAGCCAATCCATCTCCATCTTGCATGTTAACTGGGTTTCTAAATTATTGAAGAGTAATACCATTAAAATAAAAACTATTCCACCTGAAGTAGTAACTTAAAAATTGGCCAAATAAAAACCATTGGCTTAAAAATTCCAAAATTAGGCGAGGGCAAGAAAAAATACGAGTAAAATAGAGGTAAATTAAAATTATCATCATCATCAAGTGTGTGTATGGAATGAATTATTAAACATAAAACGCAGTATGTAAGCAGTACTTACATGTAACACACACGCGCGCGCGCGCACACACACACACATATATTTAAAAGAAACAAGAATTATAATTTACACTTTGAAACTGATTTATTTTTTTAAAAAAAACATGGACATGTGAGAGATATTTTAATTTTAACCTGGGTGCTACACGTTTTAAAGGAGCGTATATGATTACGTGGGCGCAGACACCGCATGGACACGTACATTTATACAATAAAGTTATAAATAGATTAAAATAGTGGCCAGTGCTGACTATTTACTGTCATATACAGATTTTAAAATTGATTATATTAAAATATAATCATTAAACCCTAAAGCCACGTGTATCTATTGTACGCAAATCATGCTGCCATGATTAGCTGATTAGTTTAAAAGCAAGGATAATAAAAGATGATGATAAGCAGAAAAAAGTAAAGGAAGAAAAAGAAGAAGAAGAAAAAAAGATAAAAGTAAAGACTCCCGACAGTTACGGGAATGAATTAGTGTAATAATGAATAAGTTAGTTATGATTTTTGCTTCATTTTTTTGTTCTATTATTAAAACATTTCTTTAATGGAATTTCAATTGGAATAACCAGAAGTCATTTTGTTACAGTGGGGTGCCAATCTCGTTATATTGTTAGAATCATGTCCAATTATTGTTCTACAAATTTTATTGCATAATTAATTATTATTATCAATATGTTTTTTTTTTAAACTTTCGTCATGGTTTTAAGATTTGAAGTAAATAAATTTTATTGAAATATTAAAAAAAAATCATTGGACACAAAAAAAAAATGCAAAAGATATTTCTACACTGAATCGTATTGATATTAATTATACAAGGAACTTCCTAAGAGCATTTAAAAGAAATAAATCTAAAAAAAAAAAATAACAAAGAATAGACTCTAAGTAAATATTTCAAAGATTTCGTACTTAACCCTCCTTAAGTACGAAAATTAAAACCATAAAGGGATAAACTAATAATTTTATTTCTAATTTAAAAGTAAAATTACTTTAATTCTGAAAGGCGACAATGCTATATTGACCATTTCATAAGAATTCTATCCATACAATTTATACTGTGAATCAAATTTACTAAGAAATAATAAATTGATTTTACGTAAAACAATTTTTGAAATCTATTCGTTTACAGAGAGTAAATTACGAACATTATGTTAACCTTCAGTACATCCCAACCCCGTAGGGGAAAGACACCGATCTTGTGACGTTACCGGTCGCCACTTCACCCCCTCCGTTTCAAACCCTGAGGGGCTTTACCGGAGGTCATCTTTAGATCCTCTAACTGATTAAATGTTAGTCATCAGCCAGGCCTCGACCGGGATGCCACCGATGTAAGTGCCTCGGTAGACATTTGCATCAGTAAAATACATATCAATAGACCTTCAGTACACCAGTATGCCAAGTCCATTAAGATTTAAATGATAAAATCTACATCTATAGCAGCGTAAGTTCTGCCCCGGCCAGGAAAGCAGCTGGCCGAAAGCGGCCAATTTGTATGGAACTTGAATGAATGAACGCGCACGTGGCCGGTACGACCAACTGGCCGCTGTGGCCAGAGGGTTGTCGTTCTGGCCGTCACAACTAACCGAAATTTCTCAACCAAAATTTTTATTAATTGTAATGGAACAACGCGCTCGCCAGATGGCCAGAGTATGCGATCAGACTGCGACCTGTACAGTTTTTAAAAACGTATGCAAAATTGTAACTGTAATTTTAGCGCGTAATTTGACTAAAAAGGGCAAACGTGTAGTTTTTAAATTCGTTTTTCTCTCTTGATTCTTGTTTAAAAATATTGATATAATGTCGGAAATTGACTTCGAACAGAAAAATTCATTTCTGAATTGCAGGAAGACCAAGATTATGAGATCTGTCTTCCGATGAATATTCCAACAGAAATTTCTTATGCATAGACGCGTCAATAATTTTTATGTTGTCGGCAATTTAGTAAATAAATGTCAAAATACTTGACTGACGTTCTTGTAAAATGATAAACTTTTTTTTATGTTGATGGAAATCAAATGAAAAAAAATTCATAAAACACACCAGTTGGAAAACGACTGTGTAAAATAGGATATAACCAATACTTTTTTCTCTGCCATTTCAAGCGATTATAAATACACAACTGCATCTATCTCGGTGACATCAATCTTGTGATGACGGCAGAGGTCCGGTCACCACGTTGCTAATCACTTGATCGGCCAAATGCAATGCGACCACGACCGGCCGCTGGCCCTGGCCGCAGTCGTATAGTACGCGTGTATCCTAAGGGCAAACGACACTTTTATTATTTTATAACAGTACATATTGAACGAAATTACTTTCAGAGAAAGCAACTTTGTTTATATCTCTTGTATCGCAGATGATTTATGTACATAAAAAAATAGTAAGAAAGACTGGGACAGGCAGTGTTAATCACAGAATTTATCTTTTTAATCATTCATAAAATTTTTGGTAAGAAAAATTAAATTACTAGTATACAAGCTGTTATTTTTTTTTGTTTTTCCGTAGGGGGAGAAAAAGCTCTGCTAACCTCTGCCAGGCCCGCTCTGATGGCAAGTGCGGAGCTCTCGCCCGCTGAGAAACCTCCCGCTCTAGTCACACAGGGAACAAACCTAATCCACATGGTATGTACACAGCCCCTGCGCAATCACCCGGGCGTTCTTATCACCAAATTAGAATAGCCAGAGCAACGTCCCCAGGGGATCATCGTCGAACGACGACTCTGAGGAATCCCCGCCGCCCACCCCTTAAGGCTGGCCGCCACAGCTGTTCGGCAATGGTCTCTCCGCCTCAGGTCAACTGTAGTCTTCCAGCCTGCTTGCCCTCTCAGCTGCCGTTTTTCGAATTATGGCTGACAACGCAGTCATTACTCTCGTCCAAGCATCTCTGTCACCCAACATCACACTTATGACATTACCCACATTTACTGCGCCGTGGCCCATCATGGTAGCCCTCAAGTCTCTCCACCTTGTGCAAAAAAACAGTAAGTGTTCCGCCGTATCCTGCTCCCCACAATCATAGCAGCATTTCGTATACAGCTTACTAGGAAATAAAATAACGCAATGAAGTTAATAGAAATAAGTCTAGAAAACCATTTACAAATCCTCAACGGGAATCGACTGCAGCATGTATTTCAGTTTTGTAGGAAAAAATTAAGAAATGGTGGTGTACGACTACGTGAATAACATCCTGAATTGTCGAAAAAACTGTAACCTTTAATATAAATAATACTTTAGAGAAATGAAAAAAAGTTTTAGATTATATATTCCTCTCTATGTATCCCAATCAACTTTTAAATTTTCCTTCATGCAGATAGTACTTTTGTACAGTCATACCTAAAATTTATGTTTTACTCTATCAATGAATGTTGAGTAAAAAAATATAATTGAGGTTAATTTAGATTTTTTTGATGAATTTAAGATCAAAGATCCATCTCTTCCGGTTTAATGAATTAGACAGAGAAAGAATAAATTGTATAGAAAGGAGGTAGAGTGAAAGAAATAGTGAGAAAGATTAATACCGGGAAGGTCATTGTAAGTCTCGTTTAATCAGATGAGGGTCACTGCAGTAGGAGACTGTAGATCCTTCCTGGAGACGAACAATACTGTTGTGGAAGACATTAAATAATGAGAATATTGCTTCACATCGGCATAGCAATCGTGTCGTAATGTAATCATTACGTAATAACTCTTTAAGGTTTATTTTCAATTCAACTAATGTTCAAATTGTTTTTAAAATTACTTTGTGAGTATCCGATACATAAAAAAGCCGCAATTAAAAATAATTCTGAACAAACTTGTAAAAATAAAATAAGAATTTGTTATTTTATCTTCATTATTTTTATTTTATTAAAGTATTTTTTATAAAATACACTATGCTCTTTGTGAGTTAAGAAGAATGAAAAATCATTTTTATTTTCTGCATTTGTAGATTTTTAAAAAAAGAAGATATATTAAACCCTGAATTTATCTTAATACTTTATTAAAGTCAGTTGAAGACGAATTGAAATCAAACTAGTCATATTTTCGTATGAAAGTTGTAATTTTTTTTTAATTTCGAGAGGGTTGATAAAATTAAGATAAACCCTCCTATACTTTTTTATATTACATTGTTTTTACACATTTTAGATATCTAAAAATAATTCGCTCAAAATTATTTGTAATTAACATATATTTTTAATCGTTTTATTTCCCAATATTATGTTGTTAGGATAAGCTATTTCCCTTTCATATATATAGCAGTGACACATTACCGTATCGCTCTGTATTAGTAATTATGTTTAAAGAACTTGTAATCTTAAATTTTTCGATTTTATATTTTATCTCTGATGTAACAATTTAACAAAATACAATTTTAAATAACTTTTAATAAAAAGTTGTGAAAATAAATAATTTTTACAATGTGTAAAATAGGAGATCTCAAATGAAACAGATTAACAAATCAGTTGGAAATCTTCTGTAGTATGAGTTTGTCTCTTTTTTAAACAATAAAAATCTGATATGGACACCACATGACTTCCTTGTATTCCTATTAAATTACATATACACATTTTTTTTTAGAATCAGAGGTTAATAATTATTAATAAATCAATATATTTAAATTAAAAAAAAAGGAAACGAAGTCGGATTCGAACCGATGTACCTTCCTCTTGTACGATCCAAATATTTCATTAATTAAAATTTTATTCCAAAAGGTGCACAATTAGATGTTACAACATTCCTGAATTAAAAATTTCAACATTCCACGCCTAATCGTTTTTGAGTCATGCTAGATACATACGTACGTACGTTCAGACGTCACGTCGAAACTAGTCAAAATGAATTCAGGGATGGTAAAAATGGATATTTCCGTTGAAATCTTAAAACAGAAATTTTTTGCGATCAGAATAATTCTTTTACTTCGAACATGGAAGTAGAATTAATAACTGTGGTGCGAGTGGTAGCGTCTCAGCCTTTCATCCGGAGGTCCTGGGTTCGAATACCGGTTAGGCATGATATTTTCTATACACAACAAATTTCCATTTGGGCTAAATGACCAAAGCAGTCGATGCTTACACATCTTATTGAAAAAAAAAAAACGGGAAAAGCAATAACAAATTACAGTTATTTTTTTATCTACGTAAAAATATGTAAGCGAGTGAAATTTTTAAAGAAACAATTTTACAACAATTAAAAGAATAAAAAGTGAAAAAATAAAATAACTCCTCAAGAGATATGCTGAAGAATCTGTACTTAGATTTATTTAATAAATCACGTTTCAATATTAAATATTACCAGTAATATTAAAAATAGAGGAATTAGTTACTAATAAATACAAAAATCAATTCTAAATAATTTTTTATTTTTATCATAATTCGTTTATTAACAGTCGGTTCAATGAAGGAGAAACCATAGCAATAGTTCGTTTGTATAAAACCACTTGAACAGATTCACATCATAAAATGTAAAACAAAATTTGGGTTCATAAAACCCAAACAAAATCAAAAAAAAAAAACAAATAATATTAAAGGACAAAGGAAAAGAAAGAAAACAATAATTTCCTTGTAAAAGGAATTTTGGTTCTTCATCAGGCACAGAGAAAATGCTCATCATTTAAGGAATGTCGTCCCAGACCCAGAGTCATTCGTACTTGTCCAGGTCCAACACTTGAAGGCGTTTGAGTCGCCGGACATTCTCACTGTTTTCAAGGAGATTCAGAGCTAAACTATTTGTAATGTGAACCGAATCGCCTGATTTCCTGGCGAACATAAGGCAATTCCAGATAGTTATGAATTTGTTCGTTCCGCGCAATTTTTTATATTACATGATGAAATTTCTTACAAAATTAGATCGTTGTCAAATATCCTAATGATAAATTTCAAATAATTAAGGTACGGGAAGAGGTTTTAAAAAACGGTTTGCAGAATCTTTTCTAGCATAAAAGTACAATGTTACATGATGTGTAATTACTCCCCTTTCTATCGAAAATATTTACTTTGAATGGTGATTGGGTACCGCCGTTTTACCCCGATCTGGAAATTTTAACGGCCAATATCTAAAACCCGGATGAAGCTATCGATGAGGGGTTTTCACGAACTGTTTTTCGGTTCAAATCTACATTGAAATTCTATATGATATGGCAAACATGCCATTTAAAAAAATAACGTTGAATTCAATATGGGGAATCCAAGATGAGCGACAATAATTTCAAACACAACTCACAGCAGTTTCGTTTGTACAGTAAACTACATTTAATCTGGGGCGTAGTCACGCTCAGTTTTCTATAATTAAGCAATTTCCAGATTTTTCGGACACTGTATAACAAAATATCCTTTTTTTTCAATGCAGTATTTAAACACTATAATATAAACCAGAGACATTATATGCTACAGAAATGATGACAGTTAAAGGATTGAGACTGTCATCATGAAATAATAATTTAAAAAATCCCTTTCAGCAGGCCGGAAGACGGAGGAAGATTTCATCACCAGTGCTAAGTGCGGAATAAAAAAAATGTCCACCTTAAAGTTAAAAAAAACTTCAAATTTACTTAATACGACATGGTTGCATGTGAAAAAATTTCACATGTTTAGCATACGACAAGCCCCATCTTCTTACAATTCCAGCAACATTTTGGTCATCTCTCTCTCTTGTTGTAAGGGTTGTTCATATCAATTACAGACAAAAATGTAAGGTAATGTTTAGAGGACTAACGACCACATTAAGCCGATTCTATACTGCGCCTATTAAGGGAGATAAGATTCTTTATTGTCTTCGAAACCCCATTTTTTCAACCCCCTGGGCCAGTGGTTGGTGATATAAAAAAAAATTACTTAGATATATTTTAGGCCCTTATCAAAAGAATAGAACTTGAAATGAATTCGATATTTTACTTAATAAGAAAGTTATAATAATATTTTGTTTTTTTCGAAATAGCCCCCCCTCTTTGGTCCGATTTTGCCCATTAACGAACTTGACCGAGATTTTGGGTCGTTATATTTTATGTATCAATTTGAAAGTGATTGGCGCAAAATTATGGCAATTATCGAGTCCACAAGAAGGTTAAATATATATATATATATGTAACTTTTGATAATAATAAAAAATTATGGGTTTTCTGGAAAAACCAAGATGCGAAGAGGAAGAAAGTCTCTCAAAAATAATGAAATGAAGTTAATGTATGAAAGAATACTGGGTGAAAATGGTCACCGATTACAAAGTAATTTTTTTAATGCAATTCATAGATAATTCAAAGGAAAAAATAAAATAAATGTCAATACTTAGCTTTATAAAAAAATTTGCTTTTTTACCTTTCTTGTACGAAGTAAAGGAAGTATTGTGATCGCGAAAGATTTCGGTTTTCAGATTTCAACGGAAATATCCATTTTGATCATCTCTGTATCCATTTTGACTATTTTCGGCGTGATATCTGTAGGTACGTACGTATGTATCTCTCATAACTCGAAAACGATTAGTCGTAGGATGTTGAAATTTTTGGATATAGGACTGTTGTAACATCTAGTTGTCAACTTCCCCTTTTGTTTGCAATCGACTAGACCAAAAGTGTCCAATAAAGCCATAATCCAAAAGAAAATTTGGATTTTGGATTTTTTCTTAACTGCATTAATAAGCTCTCATTGAGAGTTTTTCAAGGATGTATCATAAGTGGTACTTATTTTCTTTGATTCCAGAGTTATAGGCAAATAAAATTTTAATTTATTAAATATTTGGATCTTACAAGAGGAAGGCACATCGGTTCGAATGCAGCTTCATTTCCTTTTTTTTAAACCTATTCCGACATTTTTTTCTTCCAGTTTCTACTGACCAAAACTAGTTATTTTTGTATTTTATTTTATATAGCAGGAAAACATTTTTCGTTAATGTGTATTTTTCGAAATAATTGTTTAATTTTTTTTTCTGCAGTATTCTCATTATTGATGTTTAATTAACTCTTTTATCTACTAAAGATGATTCTTTAACAGCTCATTTCGCACAAAGTTAGAATTTTTAATTTTTCTCATCGGTTCTTCTTCGTTTTCTATTTATTATTTAATTTCAATAATTTTTTTTTTTTGTATAGTTAAAGCGAATATTTAATAATTACTGGATAGAATTCGGTTGTATTTCATACAATTGGTGCAAATTCTTACGTGATCGACAACCGAAAGTAAATTATAAAAATTACAACATCTTGTAAATTACAGTCTAATATTTACAACAATGAGTCGTCCAGATTATAAATTACATGTAATTTTCATTGAAATAATTTAAGCTACATATTATTCAAGTTTACGTTACGATACACGTTTTAATATTCAACTCGTGACAAATACTAGCTTACCGCATGTCTCATCTTGAGGTCAAGAGTTAGATTCTAATTCTGTTTATCGCCATCCATCGATGACCTCATATGACCTTTAGCAATGTCGTCCTTTGAATATTATCATGTACCGCAAGGTCAATGTAAAATACTTATCATTTTTAGTATAACGCATCACGATATGGTGAAATTTTTTTTCGTAATTTTTTTATCACATCCTTAAGGTCATTCTCCTAAATTATCCTTATTCTTTTTTTGTTTGTTCAAATTATATTTAACTGGAAATATTTTACATATATAAACCTATTTTATATAATTACATTTTTAATTACCTAATTTATGTTTATTTATCATATAATTACTGATTAATACTGATTACTAACATTTTTTTTTTTTCAATTTACAAAATATTTAACAGGAAAATTAGAAATGTAAAAATAAATAAATTTTAATACGAGAATTTAATTGTGCTTCATAGAATTATTACTCATTTCCTCTTGAGTAATTTTTGTAAAATATTTTCAAAAATTGAATAAAATATGATAAATATATAATAGATGTACTGGTATCTATGGTTTTTCATCGTCTGTATAAGAAGGGAATACCAATAATTTTTAAGGATAGAAATTATCTTAATAATTAGTTTCAAGAAATCAAAACTTGATGGTTGTTTTATAATGACGTTAGCGATATATCATTATAATATTAAAGAAATATTCGTTTTACGCGGGTAGTTTTTCAAAGAAATAATTCTAAAATCAAGAAATTAAAAGAAACAATTGTAAAATCAAGAAATTAAAAAAAAAAACACAAAGGGAGAAGCATAGCGTCATAGACAGCCACTAGCCCCTACCCCCTCAAAATTTTCTTTATTACTGAAGGACGCTCTCAGCAAATCAAATCGATCCTTTTGCTTATTTATAAAAATAATAGGAGATGAAAAATGGAATTTTTCAATCGTAAAACAGGTGGGAGGGACGTATACTTATTATTTGACGTTATAACATATTTTTTTATTGTTGCAACAAGTATTATGATGAGGATATTGAAATTCCAGTTGGTTCTGTATTTTGTTAGGTTTTCAAGATTTTTTCGTAAATTTTCTAAAAAAAATAGTAACTTTTGTAGATTTCATTATTTTATGTCTTAATATTATTTAATTGTTATTTAATATTTTATATTTTGAAACCCATCCTTTAATAAATAATGTTTCATTTGTTACTAGAAAAAAGGCGGGTCCGCCGAAAAATGTTACATTTATGTTTCATTACACATGATTTTGTTAAATGTTTTTTGCCAATTTTAACTAAATAACGTTCATGGATTTAGCGTACTAACAACAAAAACTTTTACAACGAAAACTTCAAAATTCTGAAAATCTTTAGTTGTTTATAGAGTTGTGATTTTTTAACACAGGTCTAACCCCAATTTTTTTCCGTTTTTATCCCCAAAACACAAATATAATTTTACATAAATCGTTCGTATCAAGAAATATAAATCGTTCGAACGAATGAATCATTTAAGAAGTATAAATCGTTCGCGCGCTTTGCGCAGCCGCCTGACGCACCATCATTGGTCCGCTCTGCGCCAATAGAAGCTAAAATAAAAATATGGGTACATACAACAAACATACGCAATATCCTTTTGAAAAAGAATCCAGTTATTTGTTTTCTTATATGTTGATTATTTTTAGTAGTTATTGATTGGCTAGTTAAATTTTCTCCCTATTATATTAACATTCGATAATAAACCATAAGTATGTTAATTTTTTTTTTGCCTCCGCGATCACCGTAAGGTATTGTTCCAGAGGATGAGATGAAATGGCAATTTTTTAGCGTGTGAAAATGCCATGTCTGACCGGGACCTCCGGATGAAAGGCCGAGACCCTACCACTCGCGCCACGGACGCCGGCATAATAATATTAATCTGGTTAAAGCTAAAGACGTATTTATTTTTGTTACCCGGCTGACATCAAGCAATGTATTGTTGAATTACAGAAAGTACATTAATCTGTTGCATTACGTTAACTGTTCCGGTTTATCTTATGGCTGTTAGGTACGTGTTATATAAAGCTCATGATGTACAAGAAACATCAATCATATTTGTTTTCTTGCAGAGTAATGATATTTACTACACAATCTTCATTTCGATGGGCTTGGCGTCCTGATAATCAAGCGTATATTTTGCTCATTGAAGAAGACAATTGGAAACCACCTCACTTCTAACTTTCTTCAATAAGCCTGGTGTGAGAGTGCATGTTATTCTGGTTGTTTTTTTTTTCTTTTTTGATCTTTACGGATGTGGTATTTGACATACATGTTTATTTTATTTTTGTATCACTAAAAAATTTCAAATTTTTTTTGACTGATGAAAATTCATCACATAATCTTATACAATTAATCTTGTACGGGGGTAATATTAAAATGGAAATTTTTAGCGTATGAAAAATGCCACGCCTCATCGGGATTCAAACTTGGGATCTGCAGATAAAAGACCGAGACTCTACCACTCCGCCACGGAAATCGGCAATTTATGTTAAATATTTTATAATTATTTATTTATCTTTAATTAAAATTTAATCTCTTTTTATGTCTCTGTATTCCATAATACCATTACTTTTTATCGTTTGATCGATATTCTAATCATACGACCAAATTTGAAACCATTTCCAGATATTTTCAAATTATTTTCAGAAAATGATAATGTTTTTTAGTAATTATTTTTTATTATATGAAAGGTATTTTGTTATAACACATTGCTTAGATGCAATAATCTTATGTTGGTGGCATAAATAAGACAAAAATCAATCACAAAAATTAAATAGCCATTCTCAAAAATAACAGACATCCTAATTTACCCTTACTAGGGAAAAATAAGAGTGAAGTGGTTTCCCATTTTATTATGGGACCGGATATATTGTTGCATATCAGCATACTATCCCTGCCGAAATGTAAGCACTGTTATTAAATATAAATACCTTTACTCGTTTTATAACGGAATGTAAATTAATAGTGAACATTATTACTTTCAGGAAATCAACTCTACCCATCGGGTTGGTCTAGTGGTTAACGCGTCTTCCCAAATTAGCTAATTTGGAAGTCGAGAGTTACAGCGTTCAAGTCCTAGTAAAGCCAGTTATTTTTACACGGATTTGAATACTAGATCGTGGATACCGGTGTTCTTTGGTGGTTGGGTTTCAATTAACCACACATCTCAGGAACGGTCGAACTGCCAATGTACAAGACTACACTTCATTTACACTCATACATATCATCCTCATTCATCGTCTGAAGAATTATCTAAACGGTAGTTACCGGAGGCTAAACAGGAAAAAGAGAGAGGAAATCAACTCTGGTTAGTATCATTTATATTTTCAGTATTTACATCTGTCAGTCTTATGATGAATAATCATCATCTTAAAATAATAATCATCTTAAAAAAGATGATGATGAAATAAGTAGGTAAAAGCTTATATAAACTGTTTTTCTTTCGTTACAACTTTTTTCGGAAATTTGAGAAACTGGCAAAAGTAAATTTTTATAAAGATTTTATGGGCATAAAATTTAAATTATACATAAGGAAATGAATATACACGGATAATCGATTAAGTTAGTAATGAATCTTTTTTAAACTCAATTAAATTTCGAATTACAAAGACGTTTAATAAATAAGTTTGTTTATTAAATTTTCTGTAATTAATCATGAAATAATCGATTATAAATGATGTCTATATCGATTTAGTATGACAAGTTAATTATTTAATCTGGAACCGGTTCAAGTAAGTCACATAGGTAATGTATAAATAAAATCGAACGGTATTCTCTTTGCTACGTAATATATAAAATTGCAAAATAAATAATACAATCCGCTCACGCATTGTGCTAAATACATTTTAGGGTTATAGTCGGCTTGAGGTTGTTTTTGTTATAGTTATTTAGGATGTAGAAACTCTAAGCGGTTTGAAAATAACGGATCTGTTCAAGGGCGTGTTCAAGATGCTTGTTACACTATGTGCCAAAACCTCGGAACTTGCAGAAGAGATTTAGATCACTTGTTTCGCCAGTATTTGTACCGCTGTCACGAGCTTATTAGAAGGCAGCTTGTGCTGGTGAGAGAGAGCACTATATTTATTATTTCTAGTTATTGTATTTTAATCAAATATATTGAAACCCTCTTTATTTTCTTCATATATAAATTTTAATACGATTTTTTAATGTTAACATAAAATTTCTTCCATGTGCGAGTTGACAAAGCGAAATATATATGCAGATGAAATAACTGGACTATTTTTTTTTTATACTAGGCTAAAGAGAAAGAGTGGTACTATCGATTGTACTGTATATACGCAGTAAAACCTTTACATTCGATTATAATTACCTACATTTAATTAAAATATTCTCTTTCATTATTGTAATTTACAAACTAAGAAAATAATTCCAATAAATAATTTTATTTAAAATCGATCTTCAGTGTAAATTATTATTATTTTATAATAAAATAATTTATAAAAAATAATTATTTTAACTATAATACAATTAACAAGTAGAGTTTTTAAAAATAAAAAAAAACCTTTTTTGCATAATCTATATTTTATACATTTGTGCTTCAATCAGTTTGTGCTTCAATCGGAGATTTGCCGATTGAAGCACAAACTTTTATGAATTGAATTAATGAACTGTGAACTGTGAGTCTCAATGTATGAGCTGGGTTTGAACTGAATAATTCGAATCAATCGGATGAATAATATTACAAAAATAATAGAATTAAATTTACGTTAAATAGAACAATATTAAATAAATTTTAAAAAAAAGTCTGTTTAACAACAATAAGCTTCCCGTGGGGACTGCGTGTGAGGCTAAAGTGGTGAGGTATGAAAGCACCTCGTGGGAGGGCTAGACCAATCATCACCATCAACTGGTAACAAATGAGGATGCCCCTCGGGCCCTGTTTTGGGAGGTGCAATGGAGTGCTCTTATAATATTTTTGCAAACAATCGTCCGATTTTAAAAATTCAAACGGAGTATTTGTTGTAGGTTGAAGGCTCTCTTGTTTCCTGTTCAGCCTCCGGTAACTACCGTTTAGATAATTCTTCAGTGGATGAATAAGGATGATATGTATGAGTGTAAATGAAGTGTAGTCTTGTACAGTAGTATTTATTTTGTAGTCTTGTAGGTTGAAGGCTAACTTTTGGATGCATCACGTACACTCGCGATCTAACAGATCACGGTTATTCGGAGATGTTGTTATATCTTCGCAACAAATCTTCCTATTTTCAAAATTCAAATGAGGTATTTGTTTGTATATATATATATATATATATATAAAGTTTGTCGGTTTATTTTTTTCTCGCATCCCGCGAGAAAATACTGACCAATTGCTTTCAAATCTGCAGGATACATTCGTGTTATCCATGGAAAGGTTTTAAGCCGTAGACCGAGACCCTAGTTCCCTTGAACGTTAAGATATTAAAAATATTCATTATTTCTTCGCCCCAAGGAGGGTGAAGTTGTGAAAAAAAGACATTCATTAAGGAAAAAAGGATTAATCCTTTTACTTCATTATTATATTTTTGTCACACGACAAAGAAATAAGTTATAAATTTTTCATCGTTAAACGTGTTTGAACTTCAGTTACCATAGTTACTACTGTTCTGTCTTTTGTAATTTAGTTCCTTTTCAGGTTTTTATAAAGCCTGAATACTTTATTTGTTATTATCAGTATTATTCTCACAATCATGAGGATAACAAAGAGTGCGGAGGTCCAGGGGACGGAGCCCTCTGGGTAGACGGGAATGGCGATCTAAGCGAGCTCTGTAGCCTTGGGATATGCCCCGTGGCGCCCCTGAGTTGATTCCATAGTTCGCCCGGACCCCGAGGGTCCAGGTTCTGACTTGAGCCTGCTGCTAAATAATATAGTTACAGATGAGAGACTAATATTGAAAAAAAGTTATATAGTACCTTTTTCAAGTAGTTTATTTACAATGAAAAAATATTGTAAGATTCATATAAAAACGATTAGTTCATTATACTGCCAGTTTGTTTCTTGGCTTTACCACCTAAGTTTTCAGCCAAAACCGAATTTCTATTATTCATTTTATTTTTAATAAAAAAAGTAATTTAATGTACAAGCACTTAATTTTTAACAAAATAATAAGTTTCTAACTGATAAGTATTACTGATTTATTAATTAATTAATTTATTAATTAAACACCAATAAAGAAATTTCATATTGATAATAGAGCTTTGTCCTGTGTCCTGTGTCCTTGAAATTAAACAATTTTTATAGCGAAAAATATACATTTCTAAAATATACATTTTGGATGGATAATGGCATTACAACAGTACAGCACATGTTTTTATTCTAATTTAAAGAAATGTGCAAATATCGTCGGTAAAAAGATTGTAAAATCAGATTTTCTGAGCTGTCCTTGAGTAGGGGGTTGAAACACCCTATACAATCCTACTTAGAATGATAAATTTTAACATTATTCTTACTCTTGTACTTCAAATTTTCTTTTATGAATAAATAAATACGTATTTAAATTTTCGTTAAGTCAATTAAAAATTACAAAAATGTTTGGAAATTCAATTGTATACAACGCGGATCTGCTATAATTTATCGTAATATATTTTTATATCTTCAAAAAACAGGATTTGTAAATTTTTCAGCCGATAATAACGAAAAATTATTCTCAATTTATAGACTAACTCCTAATTAAATATATATACAATGTATAAAATTATTAATTTTATAAAATATAATTTTAATTTTTAAGGGATATATAACCCTTCGATATTACAAATCATTGAATAAAATTTCCACCCTCATAACGGCTGATTTTTAAAAAAAATATAATTAAATTTTCAAGTCTATAGGTTGAAAATAAAAAAAAAACAAAAATATACAATCATATCTATACTACATACATAATACAAAAAATTAAAAAAAATCTTTTTTAAAAAATGAACCTCCTAATACCTTCTCCTTATCAGGATAAGGAGAAGGTATTTTTTCATATAATAACACCTAGATTAGAAATAAATAGTTAAGAACAAATAGAAATATTGAAACAATTACATGTAAGGAATATTTTAGGCTGTATGTGTGTATTTCCATGAATTTATTTTTTTCAAAATTATTTATCCAGAATTACCTCTCATCAGTTATTTCCCCATTCGGTGAATAATATATTTCTTTATATCGTTAATGAATAATAAAACAATGTAATTTAATATGTAGGTAATCCGAAGTCATTAAATAATACATTAAATAAAACCGGTAACTTCAGATAGTAATATAAACGTACTTTTCTTATGTAATAAAGGATTACAGTCGGTAATAGCTCTTGAAGAAAGTGACAGTAACCTTATTTTAAATCGTACAGCTTGTTTTATTGTGTAATCTTGTAAAAGTTGTTAAGCTTGTTCAAATCTGTTACAAACAATAGTCTACTACTATTTTCTCTGGTAGGATACTATTTGCACTTGACCTTCATTGATGAATTGACCGTGGAATAAGGGTAAACACTTTAGTTATATAAATATTACTGTGCATTTATTTTATACATACACATAATACTGCCGTGTGTACACAATATTTTATACTGCCATATACTCGTGTGTGTATATACGAATATATATATATATATATATATATGTATATATACAAAACTGCAATTATATTGAGTATCTATTTACATGTTACAAGAAAAAAAAATCAGGACAGATAATTAGTTAATTAAATTTGCGTTATTTAGTAGAAAAAATTAAGAATTTTACAAAATCTAATGTGTGTATAACTAGACAAAAAGTTTAGAAATCAAACGCCCGAGGTGAGTATAGATTGTATATTTCATTAAGCCTCCGGAACAACCGTAAGGTTGTTAATATAATATCATCCTCATTCATCCTCATTGATATTATATATGAATTTAAATGAAGTGTAGTCTTGTACAGTCTCAGGTTGATCATGTTTTAGACGATTGGTTAATTGAAACCCAACCACCAAAGAACACCGGTATCCACGATCTAGTATTCAATTCCGCATAAAAGTAACTGCCATTAATATGATTTCAACCTTAGAATTCTGAATTTCGAAAATTAGCCGATTTGCGATGACGACTTCACATTAGACAAACAAGGCGGGTTTTGTTGGATTGTATCTGGCTTCTTGCTACCTACGGTATCCTCTCGTGGCACGCTACCTCCTCCACTAACAGTATCAAAAAAAACTTCAGACATTTTATGTAGAGCTACTGCGCATCTATGTATCAGGCGTGTTTTTAAAGTAAGTTTTGTTTTGAAATAAATGCAAAATTGAAAATATGAACAAGCTTTATAGAAAAATACGTGAGCGTAAAAATTACATTTATTTATTACTTTTCTACATAGTTACTTTCGATTTAAACACATTTTTCATAATGTTTCATCAGCTTCTTCATTTCCTTTTCAAGAAATTCCGCCGCCAGTGACCACGCAGTAACGACATTTGTCAATTCATCGTTCCCCTGTTTAAAGTGAAGAAAAAGAAAATCACCGGGAGCTAACTTAGGGCTGTAGGAGGACTGACGATTTTCCAACAAAGTGTTTCCAATTGCCTCACCGCCTGATTTACCGTGATCGCCGGGCACTGTCATGCAAAAACAAAATCTCGCGGGTTAGCATCCCATTTCGTTTGATTTTTGTACATCTACGAGCTTTTAACTTTTGAAATAGGTATCGGCATTCACAGTACTTTTCCTTCTTTCGCGGTCATTAAATTTGACAAGGAAGACATTCTTCTGATCCTCCCAAAAAAAAAATTAAAACACATAAGTTTCTTTAGCGAATGTTCTTGTTTGGTCTTTGCAAACTTCTTTGGTCTAGGAGAGGATAAATGCCGCCATCGCATCGTTAGTACTTTGCCTCCATGTTCCAAACAGAAATCCAGGTTTAATCTCCGGTAACAATGCGTTCAAACCTTAATTTTCGTATCGTCACAAAATGACTACGCTACAGCAAGAAGTTTTTCCTTTTGTGTGTGTGTCGGATAAAATTTTCGGCATCCAACAAAATTTTTTTATAGCCTAATTTTTCAGTGAAAACTTTATAAATCAAAAATCGTGAAACATCAGGAAATATCAATGATAATTTTGACCCGGTGTAGCGCCGGCTTTCTCGAATTTTTTCCTCAATTTTTTCTTTCAAATTATTCATTATCCACTACTTTCTTCATCATGAATCTTCTCTCGCCGTTCACGAAATAAACAACACTACCGTCTTATTTTAGCACCAATCATAATATTCGCCTGATAAACGTCACAAATTTGCCTATGAATTTCAGCTCCAGAATTGTTTTTTGCCATCAAAAATCGGATTACTCTTCATGCTTCACAGTCCTCCTCTTCGTACTCTTGTCCCCGTCACGAATTGTAGCATTCATTATAAATGGATGAATACAAACAACTAACAACAAAATGCCTAAAGTATAATAAAATTGGTAATGAAACTTGTTATTTTTGAGAATACGGCAGTTTTGGGAATGATTATATTTTACATTATATTATACATTATATCAAATTATCAATTATCCACAACTTTATCCATCATGAATCTTGTCTAACACGTGATAACATACATTTATACGTTATACGTTTGTATATTATACGCTGTTATATCATTTGGTTATGACAGCAACACACAACCGTCTAGATAATAGTAATAATTAAACATTTTTTTATTATTTACAAAACAGCATTTCTGATCTTAGGAGAGAGAATTATGAAAATTTTATTTATATTTAACGATATTATTAATGTAGAGCAAGCTCAAGTTTTAAGCCTATTTCCTGATTATTATAAAAATACTTCAGCAGAGAAGTGCTGCTACTGGTAAAAAAATACCACCTCAGTTTTTGTGTTTTAAAGTTTTGAGCTCAATGAATAAAAAAATGAAAGAAAATCTCTGATCTTAAATTTTGGTTTCAGGTTTAAATTCAGAACCCACCGGGTTGGTCTAGTGGTGAACACGTCTTCCCAAATCAGCTGATTTGGAAGTCGAGAATCCCAGCGTTTAAGTCCTAGTAAAGGCAGTTATTTTTATACGGATTTGAATACTAGATCGCGGATACCGGTGTTCTTTGGTGGTCGGGTTTCAACTAACAATACATGTCAGGAATGGTCGAACTGAGACTGTACAAGACTACACTTTATTTACACTCATACATATCATCCTTATTCATCCTCTGAAGTATTATCTGAACGGTAATTCCCGGAGGCTAAACAGAAAAGAAAGAAAGGAAGGAAGGCTTAATTTCAGGAACATACGAATGGAACGTTACCATCCCGCCTCGGAAGTGGAGATAATGAATTTTTGTGATAATAAAAGGATACTGTTTATATTCGTAGAAACAGAAATGGAGTCTATTAAAATTTAACTGATAATGTTTTTTTTTTGCCTAAATCGCCATTATACTTGTAATACAAATTTCTGAAAAAAATCTACTCCAGCTTCTTTTAAATGTCCGGTTTATAAGTATTTGTTTAAATCTTTACCAAATTAAAATCTTTCTTTTAAATAAATCATTATTAAGGTGATGTTACTGTTAACCTAATTAAGTTTCTTGAGGGTTTAAATACTGCTAAAACATTCATCTCGGGTAATTACTATATTTTGAAAGATGCCAATATAGAATCTTTATGTAAACCATAAAGATTCTATATATTCATAAGCAGGAGCGATATAAAATTCCGAATAGCACAAGCGAAACGAGCCTTCAGTAAGAAATATAATTTGTTTACATCAAAAATTAATTTAAATGTCAGGAAAAGATTTTTGAAAGTATATGTTTGGAGTGTCGCTTTATATGGAAGTGAAACTTGGACGATCGGAGTATCTGAGAAGAAAAGATTAGAAGCTTTTGAAATGCGGTGCTATAGGAGAATGTTAAAAATCAGATGGGTGGATAAAGTGACAAATGATGAGGTATTGCGACAAATAGATGAAGAAAGAAGCATTTGGGAAAATATAGTTAAAAGAAGAGACAGACTTATAGGCCACATACTAAGGCATCCTGGAATAGTCGCTTTAATATTGGAAGGACAGGTAGAAGGGAAAAATTGTGTAGGCAGGCCACGTTTGGAATATGTAAAACAAATTGTTAGGGATGTAGGATGTAGAGGGTATACTGAAATGAAACGACTAGCACTAGATAGGGAATCTTGGAGAGCTGCATCAAACCAGTCAAATGACTGAAGACAAAAAAAAAATGTATACCAATCTCATATTTTACACTAGAATAAAGGTCTATACAAAAGACTATATATTATATATATATATATATATATATATATATATATATATATTCAGTTATTAAAGAAAGGATTATCTCAAATTAAATTTATACAAAGTCTATTATTAGCATTAAAAAAAAAAAAAAAAGTGAAAATTTCATCTCATTTTTTTAATGAGTTGGGAATGGAAATATGTTAATTATTTTACATTTTGCAAACCAGAATAATATGCTAGATTAAAAAATATCTGATAAAAATTGTAAAACTAGAATGTGAAGAATGAGAACAAAACATTGAGTGAATTTTTAGCTAAAAATCCTATAACGTTTTCTTATTAAAAAATAAACCACATCCTATAATTTGGTTAAAATATTGCTTCTACTTTTTCTTAAGTGTTATTTTAAGTTGAATGAATAATTTCACAAAATCGAATCGCTAAAATATATTATGATAAAACGAAAGGTTTAGATAAAAAGACGGTAAGAAAGTCGTATTAAGAAACCCGATCAAACATAATTAAATATTTTTATCAATTAATTATCGTGCCTAAATACATTTGGCAAATTAAATTTATTCATTAAAAAATAAACATATTGAAAAGGAAATTATAAAACTTCTAAAGCAAAATTCAATAATGGTTGCGATTCATAGAATTAACGTGTTACTAATCGTTTAATTGTCATAATTAAATCTCTTGCTAATTAAAATTGCCTGTGAGAAATGTTATATAATTATATTTAATTTGATCAGCTATTTGTATTTGTCAGAGATTAAATTACTTTAACGGTATGCGGTTTTTATAAGCAGGTTTTATCATACGTTAAAAGACCTGGCATTTATATATATGTTGTGATTATTTCATGTTGGTAAAAAGAGAGAGAATATATAAAAAGGATAAAGTGTGGGAGAAAACAAGGAGAAAGAAAGAAATACTCGCGTACACGTTCAAGATCTGTTTGAAACTAGATGACAGACAACATAACAGAAACTTGAACCCAATCAGTACAGACAAAGAACATAAAAGAAAACTTGAGCAAAACCCAACCGCTATGCGAACCAACGATGTTGGTTTACCCAATCATTTGTCCAGCTAAAAGATGTGGACGACATTAGATTTTATAGATAATAATAAAGTCCCTACAATCGGGTTCATTATACTGATCATAATGCCCTTGGGCTTTGCAAAACAATAATTTTTAAATAATCCCCCTCGTCTATTACTTCCAGCCTGAACTAACCGCTCATTGTAGACTGGACTGTAATTAATTTCTTAATTAATTATGTGTTTAAAAATTTATCAACGTAGTCGCAGACACTGTAATCGAATTACATAAGTTATTATTCTTTTTCTGTATTAATCAATAGAGATAATAATAGCATGCCCGATCAAGGCCTGGTTCACGGCCATTCTGGTCAATTTTTTGGGCTACAAAATATGTATAGTTAGGTTATGTTTTTATTATTTTTCTGATCACATTAAATCATTTTTATAATTATTGACTATACATTTTTAAATAGATTTATGTATTGTATGTTATTCCCGTAGTATAATTGTTCATTTTAAAAACTTATTATAGATGATAAATAAATCAAATAAATTTTATTTTCATAAGTTGTGAGTAATGGTTAAAAGATAATTTTTCAATTTTGACAGATAAATTTAGTTAAATTTCAAATTATATTTTGGAGTTGTGAATAATTAATATAAACAAAATTTATACAATTTATTTATAAATATTTTTTTTTCAATATTATTTCATATATTTTAGAAATTAAATAATAGCAAATAATTGTTTGCTACTGTTGAATTTACTCTATAATAAAAGAAAGAATTAGGTTGGATCATAAATGGAGTGGTAGTAGTCTTAGGTTTTCATTTCTTAATTCCGGGTAAAACATTGATTGGGCTTCATGTTTTCTCTACGTTAAAAATATTTTACATATTTGCATATACAAACTTCGTTCATATATATATATATAGCTTCTAAAAAAATTACGTAAAGGGAAACTCAAAAAGTATCGTAATACATCTGGTTCACATCACATGACAGTGTTGCTTGTATCACGCGACACACATCAAGCTTGTATGCTATGTTTCAAAGTGTATGGCAGTTCCTGCCATACACTTTGTAACAATCAAAAATGCAATGGCCTCTTTGATTCGATTACGAAGATAGGATGGTAGATGGTAAAGGTGGCCAATATACGTGTTTTATCAAACCCCGGTTAAAAAACGTCACAGGATGTAAGGTTGGTGAAACTCGGAGGCCAACCAAACGTTCACTATCTTCACGGCCAGCTTACCTAATCCATCTATTTGGTAGTTGCCTATTAAGAACACTTCTGATATCTAAGTGGAAATAAGGTGGAGCCCCATTCTGTTGAAAAATTAAATCTTGATATCCTAATCCAGTTATGGATTTCTGTGAACTTCGCACGAACTGTCTCACACGCTCCACAATTGCCTCGATTACTGATGGTGGGCCGATTGACTTTCGCTTCCAGACGCATCCCCTTGCTTTAAAGGCAGAATACCATTTATAGATATTGCGCCCACTGGGTACATATTCATCAAACATTCTGGTAAATTATTATTCAGCACAGTAAATTGTTATTCAATAACAATTGTAGGACAAAATTATCTATTGTCATTGTTGAAGACTTTATTTTATGGGTATGAGGATAGACACAATTAAGTAACAGTCTGAGGGCATAGTCTAATTGAAGTTAGATACCGCTTCTGAAATTGACCTCGCTCCCGAAACCAGACCGAGCAGAGAGAGATTGGGTATGTTTTTATTGAGGCTTATTTTTTTTGTGTTTAACCTCCGGGTCCACCGTTAGTTATTACTTCAGAGGATGAGATGACTGATTTGTAGCGTGTGTGAAAATGCCATGCCTGACTGGGATTCGAACCCGGGATCTACGGATGAAAGTGGTACCGAAAGAGTACCACTCCTAAGAGTGGACCGGATAAGAGTGGTACCGGAACGGTACCACTCGCGCCACGGGGACCGGCAATTAGAGGCTTATTAATTTTTAAATCTGTTTGTTAAATTTTAATCTGTCTGTTTAATTTTTAAAGCTGATTAAAGTGTAGTAGTTACTTTACGTAAATTGAATTGTTGGAGAAAACTGTCATTCTTGCGATCAGCACTTGTTATGTTGGTAGAAGATATTATTTTTGGTGTTTAAAGACTCAATCACGTCTAATCGAGTGCATAGTCTAATTGAAGCTTGACATGGGAAGATTTCACTTCCTCCGTTCCTAGCCCATTGGGGCTAGGAACGGAGGGAGTGGTGTGGCGTTTGGATCGTCACAAGACGGAGGTCAAGAAAACTTAAAAGAGGAATTTTGAGTTCAGAGTAATTTCCCATGCAAAGAAGTAGTACTTAAGCTAGTTTCTTGTAAAATAAATCGTAAATAGACGAATCGATATATATATATATATATATATATATATGTGTGTGTGTGTGTGTGTGTGTGTGTATACGTGGTACAGTACGTTGGAGGGAATAGTGCACTATGATAGGTGGACGTCGTTGGTAGGAAGAAGGTAATAATCACAATCTATTCCCCAATACGCGTCAACTGAACTTTATAAATTTTGACGACTAATACCTTTTATTTACTACTGTAATGGATTGAAAATATTTTAAAATAATTAACTGTCTATTTTAAAGGGAATGAAATAATTTTAAAAGAATAAAAAAAAAGTTACAGTAGCTACATATTTGGATAAAAAAAAAAAATTGGGAAACTAATTCAAACATAAAAGTTGTTATTATACATTATCTTTTACTAACTAAAATAAAAAGTAGTTTGAATAGACCAACTACTCGTGTGTGTGTGTGCGCGCGCGCGTGTGTGTTGCATTACCGATTGATTTTTATTTTCAGTTTTTTTTTTTTTATGTACGAGTATTATATCATTTTTTGATGGTATTTGCAAATACTGTCGACTCCTCCCACACAAAAATTTATGGAAATCAATGACTGCATGGAAAATAATGAATTGAAATTCGTACACTAACACGTTGTCCCAGCAACCAGCAAGTAAATTTTTCTTTTCTTTTTTAATGTAATTTTTTTTTAACTTTATATTTTTAATATATTTGATATATGCATCAAAAGTAGTAGTAATAGTTATAAAATCGGTAGCTTTAATTAATAAGAGTAGTTGAGTAAATATTACACTGGGTTAAAGAAAACAAGAGTCCCTTTCTATTGTCAGCCGAGATATAGACACATAACGAAAAAACCGATCTAAGTGTTTGAATGAAACAAAAAGATAAAAATCTATATAAATTAAATCGAATTCTTTACTTTTAACGACTTGCCTTTTAACGACTAGTTAAAAGAAGAGACAGACTTATAGACCACATACTAAGGCATCCTGGAATAGTCGCTTTAATATTGGAAGGACAGGTAGAAGGGAAAAATTGTGTAGGCAGGCCACGTTTGGAATACATAAAACAAATTGTTAGGGATGTAGGATGTAGAGGGTATACTGAAATGAAACGACTAGCACTAGATAGGGAATCTCGGAGAGCTGCATCAAACCAGTCAAATGACTGAAGACAAAAAAAAACAAAAAAAAAACGACTTGCCATTTTAATTTTCCTGAGCCTAAAACATATTGATGGGAATAGAACTGTTAAATATTTTGCTTCTAAAGGACGAAAGAATCGTTAGTGGAAGGCCCACCTGTGATATACGAAATAGGTGTCACTAATTGTTTAGTTCTTCAAAATTTTATTTATGTTATTATATCTTAATTATAAGCCAATTATAATATTTATACAGAAATAAACTTGAATGGAAAATTAATAACACTAATTATTTTTTAATGTACGTCACCATTTAAGTTTATAAAAATACTTTATTAATCATCACATTTTAAAAAATATTTAAAAGGTAATATTTATAAGAGATATTTTATTAATGCACATATTTTCAACATTTTTAACAAAAATTACAACAAAAAGTTTTCTGATTTAAATTACTATTTTTATTTTGTGAAGCAAGTTTCTTTAGTGACACAATAACAGATTTTTACACATTAAGTGAACAGTTTATAGAATGAAAAATTATGTCTACTTATATAATTTATATCTTCTTATATTTTATTTTTATTATCATTGCTTAGTTAACTTGGTTGTTAGATTGGTTTGTAAAGTGATATGTAGGCTGATGTCATTCTGATGTTTAAAAATATTTTACGTGAAAATTAAAAAAAAAAAAATACTTGTAAAACGTAGGCTAAATGAAAAATATTTTTGCATTTCAGAGAGCAATATTTTAAATACTTAAGTTTTAGCTTTGTAGCAATTTATTTATGTCGTTTATCAACATTCCTTTTTCTTATTTTAACCAAAGACTTGTTTACTTATCTTTGCTTACTTACAAACGACTTTTCTTCAAAAGGGCTACTTTTCTTTTGCACGAATAATAATAATAAATTACAGAACTTTAAAGGAGATAAAGCGATTTTAAAAAATAACAAAAAAAAATTATTTTTATCTTGATTTTTAGGTCGGCTACAAATTAAGAGTATTTGTTTTAAATTTAAAATTCGAACTCTACAACAAAAAAAATATATTCTGTAATACACTCCTGTATTAAGGTAAATTTCAATAAATTTATGTGGTGTAAAATAGTTTTTACAAATGATCTTTCCGATTACAAACTTGAATTACTCATTTTTAATAACACTCAGATACATGAAAGTGCCGACCTCCGTGGCGTGAGTAGTAGCGTCTCGGCCTTTCATCCGGAGGTCCGGGGTTCGAATCCCGGTCAGGCATGGCATTTTTCACACATGCTATAAATCACTCATTTCATCCTCTGAAGCAATACGTAACTGTGGTCCCGGAGGTTAAACAAGAAAAAAATACATGAAAGTAGCATCAATGGAAAGGGAAACTCAATTTTGTTTTGGGTAGTTTGAGTGGATGGTACAGCTGTGTGTAGTTATTGATTTCATCACTAGAGCAGTAGGAGAAAAAGTGGCTGCTGACGAAGACGGGAAGGCATTTTGTGTGCTGGATTTTCACGACTGTCGGTCTGTTATCCTTTGTAATGTAATTTTGGAAGGAAGTTTGATAAATATGTACCCAGTAGATCCTACAATTTAATTTACTCAAAGTCCTCTTGATTTATTTAAAAATCAAGAAACAAATTCACAAATTTAATAAGCCTCTAATGAAAACATAACCTATCTCTCTCTGCTCTGTTTTCGGGAGTGAGATTTATACCCTCCCACATCGCAGCTTCATCTCAGAGTTCTCCACACATCCATTCTCACCCTAACAGTTAGCTTAAGAAGAATGAAGAGAGCTTGAAAGATGGTTTAAAGCATTCGTTCTCAAAATAGGCGATAACGCCTCCTTGTGGACGCTGGAGGCCTTCAAGGGAGCGGTAGAAGGCCTACAGAAAATTGGAAGCGTTCAGGCGGTCTAGGAAGGCGATGGCTATGAAGTAATATTTTACGGTAATTCCGGAGGCTAAACAAAAAATGAAAAATTATGTTTTCCTGATATTTCGAACTAAAATTAAATACGTACTACTTATTCGAGTACAAAAAAAAATAAAGGGACACCTGTTTTTTATGATAAAAAATGATTGTATTCAAACTACTTTAACTTTTCAACCAAGGAGCTTAGACGAATAAAAAAAAATTATACATTGAATAATTTTTGACAGTATACTTCAAAAAACATCTCAAAAAATCATCAAATTAAAATAAAAATCGGTGAGAAATTGCTCTCATTTAAAATGTAAGTTTCAACTCAGAAATAGAATATGCCGCCACGTTTGAAAACAATAATGGCAGTTGTTTTTTTTAAGAGCGTAACTTAAAAACAGCAATTGTAATTATTATTTTGATTAGATGGTAAGTTTAAACATTTTAGGACGCTAGATAATTTTTGATTCTCAATGTGGGGGGTGGGCGAAAAAGTTTGACAATCAATGGTTTAAAGGAAAATCCCAAAATAGGTTTTACAGGAATTTCGTAGTTCGCTGGCCGAATTTTTAGTTTGTATTCAATGTGTAGAAATATTCCCGGGAATAATATTTTGAAGCTAATTAAAAGGGAAACACGATTTTAAAAATATATATATATTTTATAACTATTTGTCTAAAAAAAAAAACTTTGGAGAGAGATGCAATATTACGCCTAATTACAATTTTAATTAACATATATTTTTTAAGATGTTAAATAAAATATTTACATTAATATGCCTTAAAATGTACTGAAGTTATAAAAAAGTGTACGCCAAATATTTTGTCCTGTAAGACTTTTACGTATCGTTGTTAAAATATATTTATGAAAACTTATATTTTGTTAAAAAACTGAATTATATTTTGCTTTACTTGTAAACAAATACCATGATTCGGAGAACGGTGAAATTAAATTTTGAATGTAAGTTCTTAATACAAGAGAAAAATAAAAAAATTAATAAACATGAATTTTTTTCACGTATTTAAAAGAACAAAGGTGTTTCTTTTACAGTATTTTCATTAATATTTAGCCTGATATTAAACAAAAACCTCATGGGGAAAAACTATTCGGTACAAGTAATTTCTGCTTACTACGGAAAATGAAATTTATTAAAAAGACAATATTTTTAATTTCTAAGAAAGAATTTTTCAAATATAAGATATAGGAAGAGTTTTTATGTGAAATGTTCGGTATTAGAGGAAGGTGCGGGATCGCGCTTCCGTAAATCGGTTGATTTGGCAGTTGAGGGTTTAAGTTATGGTACGTGGTCATGGTTGAAAGAGACCATTCGAAGGCGATATAGGAAGTTGTGTAAATATACTGATAGAAATGTCTGTCGAGGCGTTTGCATCAGTGGTACCCTGAAAGAGGCCAAACTGATGATTGTGATGTGTTATCAAATTTAGAGGGTCTAAAAGACGACCTCCGGTAAAGCTGATCGGGCTACGAATGGATGGGGTGGTGTGACAACCGGGATCGTCATAAGGAGGGTGTCTTCCCCTAAGGAAGCTCGTTATGGGAATCAGGATGCTGAAATTATTCATATTTCGCAGACCGAGAGAATACAAATTGGGTGATGAAAAATTTGTTTCACTTAAATATGGAGATAGTATTTTCATAACTAACTTCTGATTTCCGTTAGTTGAATTAAAAAATTCTGAATCTTTTCTTAAAATGAATAAAACAGATCTATCTCTGTACAACAATATACATTGACAATAATAAAACAAACTTATTTTGTTCCTGAAAATCGGAGTTTTCAATCCATGTTTTATGATAAAATAATATTTACGTAATAATAGTTGATAAAGCTTTCTTTAAATTTAAAAAAAAAAAACATTATTCTTTATAATAATAGTAACAAATTTTTCAAAAATGTTAGAATTAATGCTTTTCTTCGCCAAAATTGAACAAACTAAAAAAAAGTCGATTAGTTGGCAGCTTCTATTCTATTGTATGAATTTATAACTTATTCATTCGTTTATAATTTTATATATTTTGTACGTTTAAAATTGAATTGAAGCTTCAATAAAAATCATATAAAAAAATTCTACACAATAAAATACCTTTTCAATAAAATAAGATTATATTTTAATTTAATTAGATTAATAAGAAATTATTAATTTAATTATTTAATAAAATTAATTTTATATCTTTACTCAGTAAATAATAAATTTTTAATGCAACATTTCGTATTTTTCTAATAAATAGATGTATAAAAAAAATATATAAACCTTTTAATACGATAAATATAAATTACTAGTACTAATTAAACAATTATATAATGCCATTTCCATAAACTCCTTTCATATTAAAAAAAACAAAAAAAACGCTAACAGCAGAGTTGTAAGATTTTCCCCTCACGCCGCTTACACCCGCATACCCAAACAACTTAATTTAGCAGGTCAGTGCTACATTAGCGCTTCTTGTGGTGACAGGGAGTACTTTTGATGCAGTGTACCTACTTAACCCACCGGGTTAGTCTAGTCGTGAGCTCGTCATCGCAAATCAGCTGATTTCGAAGTCGAGAGTTCTAATATTCAAATCCTAGTAAAAATAATTACTTTTATTCGGATTTGAATACTGGATCGTGGATACCGGTGTTCTTTGGTGGTTGGGGTTTCAATTAACCATACACCACAGTAACAGTCGGCCGGAGACTGCATAAGACTACACTTTATTTACATTCATACATATCATTCATCTTCTGAAGTAATACTTTACGGTGGTGGAAGCTAAATAAAAAAAGAAAAAGTATATCTACTTTAACCACTGGTTTAGAGCATTTTTTTGGGGTGGGGTTGCAATTTTTCAAAGATTTTTTTGAAAATATTATTTTTTAATTGGTAACAGTTGTGCCTAAGAAAAATAAGATCTTAATTAGGTGAAATCTCGACTGACTGTGACCTTGCTCTACAGCCTCATCCCTTTGACCTTTTAAATTGAAGATTTAACGGCATCAATTCCTCATATATAGAAGTAATCTGACCAAGTTTGGTCAAAATCGGTATAGGAAGTCTGGAGTTAAAAGGTGATTTAGAGGTTAACACCGAACAGACGTACATACGAACATCAATAACCGGAAAATTTCCATCCGGTTTTTTTGGTTCCTTAGGTGTCAAAACGTTAATCCACCGGGCTGGTCTAGTGGTGAACGCGTCTTCCCAAATCAGCTGATTTGGAAGTCGAGAGTTCCAGCGTTCAAGTCCTAGTAAAGCCGGTTATTTTTACACGGATTTGAATACTAGATCGCGGATACCGGTGTTCTTTGGTGGTTGGGTTTCAATTAACCACACATCTCAGGAATGGTCGAACTGAGAATGTACACGACTACACTTCATTTACACTCATACATATCATCCTTATTCATCCTCTGAAGTATTATCTGAACGGTAGTTACCGGAGGCTAAACAGGAAAAAGAAAGAAGGTGTCAAAATGTCAAAATCCGGTTTAAACCGCGTATGCCCAAATTGCATAGATTACAATACTTTCCCTTCTAAAGCTATAGTGCTAGAAAGTAAAAGGTAGAATCCTATTTCTTGAATTACAGAATAAAAAAGTAAAATACGAGTAGATTAAATATTTTCAGTAATTGGATACTAAATTTATTATTTTGATTTGTTAACATTAAGAACAAACAAATAAACCATTTATTTTAAATAAATAATTGTGTACTAAATAAGATAATTTCTTTTGTGAGAAGTTCTAAAAAACAAATAAAAAAAAAACAGAATAAAATCAGAAATCACTAACATACGGGGGCTAAAAACAACCTCACATCCATCTGTATAAGGTAGTGTCTAGTAAATCTACTGGTATTGTTTCGCTGCAGACTATGCTATCAGCACACTAATCAGCAGAAGCAGTTTGTGCTGCAGTATATAGTCATTCTTATGTTGTCTGATGTACGACATGAAATACGGATTTAAGAACAATGGACGGTAAAATGTTTATCATACGTCTTGTATAATGATCTTAACTGTAATGGCAGTCTCTTACATTTTTATTTTAACGGTTTTATTTTTAGGAAATATTATGTTTAACAAAATATATATATATATTATAATTATGTTTATAAAATATTAAATTTCGTTTTAATAAGTCAAGATCTATTTTTAAAAACATGAGCATTTCTTATCAATTAAAAATTTGATTTACATTTCATATAGACTTCTAGATAAGACAACTTCATATAGATATATTTAAAATTCCGGTTTCCTTGAAACAAAAAAAGAGTCTGATAATTTTATGTTCTTTTTTTTAATTTTTAATTGATTTTTTGTGGATGGAGTTGTTGATTACTAAATTTAAAATCTAGATCTCTATTCGACTAGTACGTTTTTCTTAAAGTACGCTTACCTTACACCAAATTGACGGATATTGCATATTATTTTTTAATTCGTAGAGGAATTTCTTCTGTTAGTAACAGTTGTTTTTTTTACAGACGCCTTAAGCGGAAAATGTTTTCAAACAAAAATTTCAACCAACTAGACTGAGGATTACAGGGTAATTTTCATATTTTTGTCATCGTTGTTATATATTGGATTATTAGTGAGCAATGATACAAAACCTAATGTCAGTTTGTTTTTAAAAGTATTTCTAAAATAATATTCTCAACAAAATAGTTGGATATAGTAAGTTAAAAAAAAAAAAGTTAACTATGTTCTGCATTCCAGACAACGTTAGCTTTTTCTGTGTTAATAGTATACATCATTTCTCAGCATCCTTTTTAAATTTTTATCAAGAAATCTTTTTCCTTCCAGCTTTAATTTTTACAAAATATCGATTTTTGTAAATTTTTTTAACCTCCGGGACCACCGTTACGTACCGCTTCAGAGGATGAGGCGGATGATTTGTAGCGTGTGAAAATGTCATGCCTGATCGGGATTCGAACCCGGAGACGGTTTATGCGTTTGGTGTAAGAAGTTGTATTGTATGTATTTCTGTTACCATTTTCCTCAAACACTACTGGTCCGATTTCGATGCGATTTTTTCATTACATAGGTAACACTTCAGAGCAGGTATTTACGATTTTAGGCCACCAGGGGGCCCTGCAGTAGTTGTATTTCTCTAAAACGGTTGGGCCGATTTTAATGTGTTTTTTTCCATTACATAGGTATCACTTCAGAGCAGGTTCTTAGACATGTTTTACATTTCATATAGATGTTTTACGGTTATAGGCTACCTTGAGGCGCTGCAGTAGATGTTTTCTCTAAAACGCTGGGTCGATTATGGTGCGGTTTTTTCCATTACATAGGTATCACCTCAGAACAGGTTTTTAGATTCGTTTTACGGTTATAGGCCGCTAGGGAGCGCTGTAATAGCCACCGGGTTGGTCTAGTGGTGAACGCGTCTTCCCAAATCAGCTGATTTAGGAGTGGAGAGTTCCAGCGTTCAAGTCCTAGTAAAGCCAGTTATTTTTACACTGATTTGAATACTAGATACCGGTGTTCTTTGGTGGTTGGGTTTCAATTAACCACACATCTCAGAAATGGTCGAACTGAGAATGTACAAGACTACACTTCATTTACACTCATACATATCATCCTCATTCTTCCTCTGAAGAATTATCTAAACAGTAGTTACCGGAGGCTAAACAGGAAAAAGAAAGTAAAAGGGAGCGCTGTAGTAGATATGTTTCTTTAAAACAGCTTTTGAATATTTTTAAGTCTTTCTAACTCCAGCAAAGCTACATTAATATGGTGGATTATTAAATAATTTGCACTAGTCACAGTGGTAAACTTTCATCGTCATGTCAGCCTACAAACGTCCCACTGTTGGGAACAGACCTATTACTCTTTAAAAACTAATAAATAAAAAATGAAATTAAAAATTTTACAAAACCCATGACGAAAAAACCTTAAAAAACGTGATATAATTAAATAACTGTATTTTTACCTTATAATCCTCTGTGACATGATACTAATTTTTAAAAGCAATAAAATTTATGATTTTGATTGACCGCCGTGCGTGACCCGTAGAGTGCATAGATAAGCTTTAGGTATCATCACAGTCATGTACGACGGTTAATCAAAATCTTAAATTTTATTGCTTTTAAAAATTAGTATCATGTCACAGAGGATTATAAGGTAAAAATACAGTTATTTAATTATATCAGTTTTTAAAGGTGTTTTTTGTCGTGGGTTTTTTAAACATTTTAATTTTATTTTTTTTAAATAAAAATATTAGAAAATTCAATAAAATAAAACGTAATTGAAAAAATAAAAAGTAAAAGATAATTTTTAAAAATACTTCTTTAAATTTTTAACTGAAATCGGTACCAAAGTAAAGCTTAGTGTTGAAAATGTTGGTTAGATGCTGTTCATTTTTCCGCCGAATTTAAAAATAGATATTTAATATAGAAGTGAAATAAAATAGTTTTCTTATTTTTTAAGCAGATTTTTATAAGATTTTAATTTTATATATAAAAACATTAAAGTATATAACGAATTAGATCGTTCACATTGAATCATTATAATATGTTAGACTTCATCGTTATACAGATAAAAAATTACGTATTATTTAAATATTAATTTGGACAATAATATTTTAATAAAGCACGTATTGTAAATGGCAATAAAAATAATTTATTAACGTATTGTAAAAATGATAATCGATGCAAAAATCTTGATTCTCTAATAAAATACATTTTCAACTACTAATTTATTTAAAAACAAGATAATTAATTATCCGATACTTCTAGCGGTCGATATCATCATTCTAATTCATTTGATGTATAAAGAATTCATGATGAAAATATACGTGGTGTTTATCGAAGGATGATTCAGCTCTGTTGGAAGTCTTTATTTCGAAAAGTTATGCGTTAGATAAAAGGTAGATATAATGTGGACACTCATTTATGTCTTACTAGGTGGTAGTAATTTAGTATATGAGATCAGCGGTTGTTTTTTACTGTATTGTTATCTTCTGTTATACAAGATATATCACAATGATTTAGAATACCTAACTGATTATGTCATATATAATGAAGATAATACTTTTTTCACCCAGACATATTGTTTATGATCTTTTTTTTTATAAATCTTATCTAAAAATTTGCTAATCTAATAGTACTTTAACGACACATATTTAATTATACGTAATGGCCGTAATCATTGTTTTAATAATTAAATTAAATTAGTTATTTTATTTTATTTGTGGGTCACTAGTCCGAACATAAATTTAGGAAATAAAAGTATTCTAAATTAATTTATATGCGTAATAAAATTTATTAATATATATATCATTGATTCTCAAACTTTTTCGCCCATCGCCCACATTGAGAATCAAAAATTTTCTACCACCCCCTAAATTTTTAATCTTACCATCTGTTAAAAATAATAATGGCAATTGCTGTTTTTAAGATGCGCTCTTAAAAACAGCAACTGTAATTATTGTTTTTAAACCTGGCATATTCTATTTCTGATTTGAAACTTACATTTTAAATGAGAGCAATTAAAACGTCATATTTGGAAATATTTTTTATTAAAATTGCTTTCAAAAAATTACAGTTGTATCTATATAGTTATATAACAACGATAGTGATAGCATATTCAACAATACAATAATTAAAACAAAGTTTTCGATTGAAAAATTACACATACATTAATGTGAAAGATGAATCTGATGTGGTTTAACGAGTTTGTTAATATCAGGCTCGAATTTACTGAAAAACAGCCGTAAGTCGCCGCGTTAATTAACACGCAGCCGATTTCTCTTTTTGGTTAGTAATGTTGCTGCAGCACTAAACCTACGTTCAGTCAAATACGACGATGGGAATGCTATCAGAAATCGTTGAATTTTCTCAAAGAAAACTTTAAAATTTTTTAAACTTTTCTTCTCACTGATTTCTGTTTTAATTTGATGTTTTTTTTTAAATTTGAAGTATACTGTCAAAAATTAGTGTATTAAAGATTTAACTTTTTTTAAAAATTATCTCTAAGCCTTTTGGTTGGAAAGTTAAAGTAGTTTGAATACAAGCATTTTTATCATAAAATATAGGTGTTCCTTTAATTTTTTATACTAGTGTAGCAGGTATTTAATTTTAGTTTAAAATATCATAAAAACATAATTTTTGATTTTTTTAATCAGCCATCGCCTTCCTAGACCGCTAGAACGCCTCCAATTTTCTTCGGGCCTTCTACCGCCCCTCTGAAGACCTCCAGTGCCCACAAGGGGCGTTATCGTCCACTTTGAGAACGAATGACATAGACCTTAAGTATTAGAATTAATATGTACATCATAGAAACCCTCCACCGATTCAGTTATCACGAATTTTCCCAATTGTTATTGGATTAGGGTAGTAGAAATGAACAGAATTATCTCTAAAAGTCTTTAAAAAAGGTAAAAAGTATTTTAAAAATCCCTTAAGGAGTTAATAAAAGAAGGTTGAAAAAGGATTCTCATATTGGAAGAGTTGAAAATTGAAACCTGGCAGGAAAGTTCCTCTAAGGTTAGCTATCGCTAAAAAGGAATTTTTCCTCATTCAGTAAATGGTAATCGAGTGCAAACTGAATTTTTAAGACAAGCGTAAGCTACGGTTAAGAAGCAACACTGAAACTTTTCAAGAATTTTTACAGTAGGTTTAATAATTGTATTTAAAATTATTCCTAAAAGAGAGTTAAACAGGTTTAAATGTTTATTTATTAAAATATGAACATATTTTCTGTAACTATTGTGATAAAATCTTGAAATTAAGGACCCAATAAATTGAAATAAATCCCTCCAATATTCTTTCAAGTTTGATACTTTGATTTTCCTCTTAAATCGCTTCTTAATTGAATTTATTTAAAGGATTTTTTTTAAAGATTTATTTAATTAGTTATGGCTTAAATTCATAGTTTCTGTAGTAATACATAATTGTACAACGATTTTATGTTGATCATGATAATTATCTGCCACAAGAAAAATAATAACTTTTTCCAGAAATTAAATAGACATCTAAGAACAGGTATATTCGAAAAGGAATAACATTGCTCACTCCTCGGATTTATTCAGGTTTGTAACTGCTGTATGATATTACAGTTATCGTAATGTTTTTTTAAGAATTAATAATTCTTAAGAATTTTATATCATATGACAAATTCCAAATCTGACCAGGAGATTCAAACGCAGATACTTCCAGATGATATGCATCTGGATATCCTGATGTTAAATCTTTTTAATTTCTCTTGATGAAAAATATATGAAAACGTTTATGAGAAATATTATCATTGATTTTTAACGAACTAAAATTATCTAACTTACAGAGCAGGTATTTAAACTACACGAAAAAAATAACAATTTTTATGACTGTTTTCATAACATATTTTTTTTATAAAATATTGATATACTTTTTTAAGTATTTTGTTTCTATTTTGAATTTTTTAATGCTTTATCTGCGGTATGTATTTAGGAAGTTGATATATATATATTTATTTCTCCAACCAGTTTTCTGGTTGTTGCCGGGTCTGGATGCGTGTGTATAAGCAAATACAATTACTGCTACCGGTTTGCCAGGCCTGATATAGCTGCAGATGTGCAATGTAAATGCACCGATAAAATGTAGTCTGGAACAGACTTAAGTCGATTACTCCTGAGAAGTGTGGTTAATTGAATACCCAACCACCAAATAATACCGGTATCCGTAGTCTAGTATTCAAATCCATATAAGAACGACTACCTTCAAAAGGACTCGAACTTAGCACTCTCGATTTCGAAAATCAGCTGATCTTGCGATGACGAGTTTAACCACTTAAGTAATTTGGCGGATTGAGATATGTGTTATTTTATCTTATTCAAAATTATACGATCTTAAATTTGGAATTATTATCCTATTAATGTTAAAAAGTAGAATAAATAAAAATAGTATGAGTTTTGGAATTAGATTAATATTGAACGGTTAAAATATACCATTGGAATGGACACATTCTAGAAATATTTTAATTTGACATAATTAATTTTTACTTTCTCGTTTAGATAGCGCTATAGTTCTGGAAGGGAAAGTATTGTAACCGGCACAATTTGGTCATATACGGTTTTAACCGGATCTTGACTTTTTGACACCTAAGGAACCCAAAAAACCGTTTAATGTTCATATGAACGTGTGTTAGTGTTTGTGTGTGTGTTCTGTTTTAGCCTCTAAATCACCTTATATATCCAGAACTACTGGACCGATTTTTACTAAACTTAGTCAGATTATTTCTACAAATGGGCATTGATACCATTAAATTTTCAACTTAAAAGGTGAAGGGGGTGAGGCTGTAGAGCATGGTCGCTCTCAGCATCTCAAGATTTCGCACAATTAAAGTAATACATTTCTTAGGCACATCTGTTAACGATTAAAAAAAATTACAAAAAAAATGTTTTGCAAAATCGCAACAACACCCTAAAAAATGCTGTTGTATTTGTCCGCTATGTTGTGACGTCACAGGTGAGCGGAATAATTAAATAAATGAATAATATTTCAAATGTAAAAAAGTAACTCGGTCTGGCTAGGTCTCGAACTTGATCGCCCAGTTGACTCGGTACCCGGTGCGTTAAGCCTCGCGGCTATACCATTATAAACGAAATTTGTTCTATGTAAGTAGTGAAATTACATTAGTTTGGTTAGTGCCTACCGTCGCCGCTACTATAACCACAACCTCTCGAAACAAATACGGTATGCGCGCGCGCTTTAGTTAAAATCGTTGTTGAATTAAATAAAAGAAAAAATATTATATTTAAATAAAAAGATAATTATTTTAAATTAAGTTGTGAAGAGGTATTGCGGCAAATAGATGAAGAAAGAAGCATTTGGGAAAATATAGTTAAAAGAAGAGACAGACTTATAGGCCACATACTAAGGCATCCTGGAATAGTCGCTTTAATATTGGAAGGACAGGTAGAAGGAAAAAATTGTGTAGGCAGGCCACGTTTGGAATATGTAAAACAAATTGTTAGGGATGTAGGATATAGAGGGTATACTGAAATGAAACGACTAGCACTAGATAGGGAATCTTGGAGAGCTGCATCAAACCAGTCAAATGACTGAAGACAAAAAAAAAATCTAATATTGAAGAGCGAGCCTTCATGGATAAAATTAATCATGTCTGTGCAGGTCAAAACATGTAGCTGAAAACAAGAAAATGTTGTGTGTGTAAGCCGTATATCAGAAACAGCTGTGTTGTCTTTTTTTATACAAACTATTATTATTATTATTATTATTGGTTTAAAAATGACAAAAACATTAGTATGTTCCAAAATTAAAACATGTTCATGTTTTTACTCCGTCACAAATATATAAAAAGTGTTACTTATACAAAAAGGAAAAACTAGCAAAATACTAAATTTTCATATTTTTTTATTTATTTTTAGAATCCTTACTTTTTATGATACTAAATAACTCTGTCAGCGGATATTATTATTCAATATGAAGTTTGACTTAGATATTTCAAGTCCCGTTTTAAATTATAAATAAAAGATGGAAGATTTATGTTTTTGTATATTTAAGCGGTAATTGGATCAATTCCAAAACAGAAGTACGATAATAATTTAATTAATGAGGAGAAAAAAATATAATTGTCACTAAAACTGGAAAAACAAGTAATTATTGGAAGAGTAGATGAAAATTACTCAAAGGTAAGTGAACGTATACAACAGTTATGTGTTGAATTATAACAAGATACAAAAAGGATTTAATTGAAGAAAACTTTAAATAATATTTTTCGCATAAACATCCGATAAATGGAAAAGATATAAATGAAGTTTTACATAATGTATTTTGAATTAAGTTGTGTAAATAATATGATATTTAAAAGAAAATTAATATAGCTTTCAAATAACGTATAAATATGAACAATTAATTACCGAATGTATGGATATTGATTAAACGTATAACTGAAGCAAACAGTTTTGACAATGGTTTTATCAAGATTGTTTTTATCTGATATATTATGTTTTTATATGATATATTATGTTTATATCCTATTATGTTCTATAATTTTAATAGTTAGTAAAAATAAAAGTATTTAAAAAAATTTGTAATATACAATATATTGAGCAGTTGAACTTGGTTGGAATATTGTTCCGCAGAAAGGCTCTGTTCATTTCTAGATTTTGACCGCATTTATATATTTTTTAATTTAAGGTAATTCTTTTAAAAATTTAAGTATTTTCTTTCTTTAAGAATAAATTTAATAATCTGACAATGATGTTGGACGTTTCACGAATTTTCACAGGATTTTCTAGTAATAAAGATGAAAACTATCATATTTCTAATTGCATTACTTATATATTTTTATAAAACAACAACCAGTAAAATGTAATAAAAATTAGATCTTTGTATTTCTTTTTAAACTGTTATAAAAGATTACGAAAATTACCATAAATAAAAACATTATGGTATGGTATTTACGGTATAAATTACCATAAATAATATTTTAGATATTTAAAAAAATAATTATTTTTTTAATTTATGAAATATGATTTAGTGATAAAAATTTTTACTTCTGGTAATGCTCATTTAGAAGACGTTAAAAATATTAAAAAGCGACTATTCAAATCGGTATGTTGAAACAGTAAAAAATATAAAATATAAATATATTTCTGCCAATCTAATTCCTGTTTTGTTTTTTGTTTTTTTGTTTTTTTTTAAGGTAAAGTGTATTCACCTAAACTTGCAGAAAAAGAACTGGAAATTATCTTGTCTTAATAAACCAATTAAAGAAAAAAAATAATCCCTCTAAAGACTTTTTGTTGTTCATTCAAATTAATTCTATGAATGAACTGTTATACAAGTTACATTTGTTCCAAATAGAAGTAAATTCATATATATATTTTCCATCCATACAACATTTTTTTAACTATAATTTTAATATTTTTTATCTTATAAATTCAATAAGTGGATAAATACAAATATCTTTGGGTAGGGTAACATTTTTTTTTACTTTTTTTAATATTTCACGGCTAAATAAAGCCGAGAAAGTAAAAATAAAAGCATATAACATATACTTATTACATTAAACATAATATACTATTATTAGTTTTTGTTTAAATTATATTTTACCATAAATTTAAACCCAATTATAAGATGCTAATCAACATAATAACAAAACGGTTAGATGGTTTGGCAAACGTAAACGGAAAGAGAAGATATTGTTAAGTATATTAGGTGGGTGGAGACTTTAACGCAGTAAACGTTGAGTACCTGGAAGTTGTATTTGCAACAACGTGAATCCTACTTAATGAAATAATTTGCTTTATTTATTATAATCGATGAAAGAATTAATATTTCCTAATTTATAGTATTTACTATTCCAAGTAGTTAATTAAAAAATATATATACAATTTTCACGATAAATTTTGTAATTTTTTTTTTTAGAATAAGTAAAATAAATAAATATAAACATATATTGGTTTTATAATTAATTATTTTTTTTATAAAAAACCGAAAGTTTGCCTGTTTGTTGTTTATTTGTTCTCGTACTATGCGAAAACCAACCAACCGATAGCTTTCAAATCTGCAGGATACATTCGTGTTATCCGAGTGAAGGTTTTAAGCCATAGAGCAATGCCGTTTGATTTCACCCGCCGTAGACTTGGCCCCTTGACTTCACCCTAGCCATAGACTTCATCCCTTGGGAGTGAAGTTTCAAATTAAAGATATTTGTTAAAGAAAAAAATCTGATGTGGACCTACATGACTTCCTTGTACGCTTATTCAATTACGTATACACATTTTTAAAAGTACATAAAATTTTATTTCACTCATAACTTCTGATTTTATTTAATTTTTTATTTTATTGTTTTTGAATTATTTATTATTTATTGTAAATTGTTTTTACAATCAGAGGTTAATAATTATTAATAAATCAATATATTTAAATTAAAAAAAAAGTTAAGAAAAAAGGAAATGAAGTCAAATTCGAACCGATATGCCTTCCCGTTGTAAGATCCAAATATTTCATTAATTAAACTTTTATTTGGCTATAACTCTGGAACCATTGAAAATAAGTACCACTTATAATATATAGTTGAAAAGCTCTCAATGAGGGCTTATTACGATAATTAAGAAAATCCAAATATTTTGGATTTTGGGCTTTTTTGGACATCTTTGGTCAGGTCGATTGCAAAAGGGTGGATGAACAAATAGATGTTGCAGTACTCCTAAATCCAAAATTTCAACATTCTACAGCTAATCCGTTTTTGAGTTATGCGAAGTGCATACGTCACGCCGAAATTAGTCAAAATGGATTCAGGGATAGTAAAAATGGATATTTCCGTTGAAATCTGAAAACCGAAATTCTTCGCGATTATAATGCTTCCTTTACTTTGTACAAGGAAGTAAAAAGATTAATCCATTTACTTCATTATTATATTTCTGTCACCATGGCAACAGAAATAAATTATAATTTTTCATTGTCAAAGGTGTGTATACTTTAGTTATCATAGCTATTCTATCTTTTGTAATTTAGTTTCCTTTTACTTTTTTATAAAGCCTGAATATTTAATAGTTATTGTTAATAATTAATTATTATCCTTACTACCATGAAGGTAAAGAACACTGCGTGGTTCCAGGGAGTCCTCTGACTAGATGGGAATGGCGAGTGAAGTGAGTTCTCCACCCCTGGTATTGGCTCTGGGAGTCCCTGAGTCGGGTTTGGGGTTTGCCTAGGTCCAGGGGGTGGAGCCCCGACCGGCTAGTAAATGAATGAAATAATAAACCCTTAATTAATTCAATTTTATGTCTTGGTTTTTCTTCCTTTATATTTTTGCATACCTAGTCGTGTAATACTTGTCTAAGTTAAAAGTGTATCTTAGGTGGTAAAGGATTTTTCCTTCAAAGATTATTAACTGATATTCTTCCTTATCCACAAAAAAAATTAATTACTAAATTTTTTATTCTGTATTTTCAGGAAAACGGTATTTATAAATAATATTTTTAAAAAAATTTTTTTAAATAAAATTTTCAATGTAGTTCATTATTTTATACAAATTGTTATTTTGTGTTAAATTTAATATTATATAGAAAAATATTCATCCTGTTAATTTAAATAGATATAAATTGAAAGTTTTATATAATTCTTTTGTATTGTAGTATTATAATGAAGATGATAAAAATAACTAATAATAAAAGGAATGTCATAAAAGCATTTATGTAAAATTATTAATGAAATAAATTGTTATTTAATTGAAATGTAATGAAACGAAATAATTATTAATAACGTTTCTATTGTTTATTCAATTAAAAAATAATAAAATAATTATTATCATTAGAAAACTCATAATGTATATTTATCAGTGCTTTAAAACAATTAAACGATTAATTAATATTACGTAGAAATTAACCTTAAGTTTTTATATTGTTAATGGTTTTATGCATAAAATTCTATAAATTTTTATGTAATAAAAAGCTAGCAAAATACTGCATTGACTTCTGAGAAATTAATAATAAAAATTAAAAGAGTTAGACCAAAAATAAAAAAACAAGATATGTCTTTATAAATAGTTTACCAAATTTTCTTAAATAAAGTTTTCTCTGAATCTGACACCCCTTCAGTAAATGCTAATATAGGGAAAATAAACTTTTCAAAAATCTTTTCTACATTTTAGGTTTTGGGTATAATTTAGAAAAATGGTAAACATTTATTTATAGCCTTATATATGAAGTATAAACTTTAAAAAAATTTAAACCAAAGGTAGATAGAGCAAAAGAACAAAAGAAACATATATTTCAATTCTAAGCAGGGGGAGTGATTTTTTTTAAATTTATATATGAACTGAAGGTAAAAAATTTGCTTTATATGTACAATTGTTTGTATATGCACACTGAAATCATGTAACGGTATAATCTACATGGTATTGTATGTATGTTTATGAAAGGTGGTTGATTCATTGACATTTCCTATAACGTTTATTTTTAATTTTTAACAAATAATATAAATAAATTACCTATTTTACGTAACTTTTTAATTTTACTATTTTTTTTTTTCAGTATTATAAAACAATAAAATGAAAGCTCTGTAAAATAAAATAAAATAAAAAACTCTTAAAACAGAAAAAAAATCATTAAAAACTCTTTTTTTTTTACTCAGTTAAATATCTACAATTTTTTTCTAGGAATAGACGTATTGAATGTCTACATCTGACTTAATGGAGAGGAATTATAAGAGAAATTGACTCCTCCGTATTCCGTTTTATTCTGGCTAGGACTGTGTAACAATTGACAGTAGATGATAATGAAATTAATTTACTATGTAACGTGTGAAAAAAATCATGCCTAACCGGGATTCGAAACAATAACTTCCAAATGGAAGGCAGAACGCTACTACAGAAATCGGAAAATCCCTTTAATATTTTAATCATTTTTTTTTCTTTTAATAATAAAATAATAAATAATGAAAATATAACATCGGTATTTAGGCTGTACCGTCGATCGATATTGAATTTCATGTTTTCTTATATATTAATAAAATTATTGTATTATCTAATTATTTACATGGCAGTGATAGTATCTTTGATTTTCATATGGAAGGTTCTCGCTTTGAATCCGTACTCAGACATGGAATTTTTTTATGCATTATGAAATTCATTTCTCATCCCAGTAATAACAGCTGTAATTTAACATCAACATTTAAAATTGTTTCGTGAATATATCATATGAAGTAATAATGCAATTTTTAATTGTTAAAATTATTATTATAGTATTTTTAATTTTTTTTGTAATTAAAAATTTCCATCAAATTTAGCTTATTTATTTATTTTTGTTAATAATGTTTTTCATTTTGTTTTACTGATATTGTTTCATTTCTGTTTATTTCATTATTCTGCTGAGTGAACAGATTATAGTGTTATAGTAAGTAAAAAAAAAAATTAAAACGTAATAAATCATAAAAATTATCTTATTTATGTTTTAGTTAAAAAATATATATATATATATATTTTTTTTTTAATTTACTATTTGAAACAACTTTTTTTTTATAACTAAAAAATAAATATATATTTTAATGTATAAATTTCATTCAAATACTTTTACATATATTTTTTATCGAACGGGAAATTTGTTTAAAAAAATAATAGAAGTGTACAATAATTAATCTGATAATAATAAATTTTAATATGTTTTAATTTTTTGAAATTTTGATATAATTTTAACATAAATTTATCTAAATTTAAAAAAAAATACGTACATTGAAATACAAAATTATTATATTCATTTAAATTAATATGTACAGTATATATTTATGAAATTTTTACTTACAGAATCGCAATTTGGTGACGCAATTTAATATTTGTATCGATAAAAAAAATTGTTATAATTTTCACAAAAAAAAAATTAAATTTCACAAATAATATTAACTGGAATAAAAAAAAAAATGTTAATAATATTGTAAAATAGCGTTTGTTGCGAATAAGGTCGAATTGAATTGGCGGTTGTTGGCGGTCTGCTCACCTTGTTCCGGAAGAACACCTCGGTTGAGTTTGATAATCGCGTTACATGTTGGAAGTAGCCATCCTACCTTATTCTTATACCTGTTTACTCCCTGCATTCTGGTCACCATAGCAACCGCAATAGATATTGGTGGGGAGAAGGAACTTTTTCAACTGATTTATCTAGACTTACTGGTAAACAAAATATTTTTAGTATATTTCTTTTTCAACTGATATTTATTATACATAGGATTGTTATAAATGTCTAATAACCACAGTGAAAAATATAATATTATTTATTTATTAATAATAAATGTAAAAAAAAAAAAGTCAGTATCTTAATCTTGTTTATACAAGTATCATATAAAAACAAGTTGTGTAATACTGATTTATGACTGATAAATCGATAGATGGACATTAATTTTACATCACCTATAATTCTTGAAGTTTATTTCTGTAAATAAAAGTATTCAGCGATAAAACCACCGTGAAATTCTTCCCTCCTACATAACTTTAAGAAAATTTGGAATGTTTCATGAAATATTTCAAAATAAAATCCACGAATTTCAAACTTAATACTTAGTTGTTTCGTGTAATTTTTAATTTCCTGTTTAGATAGCGATGTAGCTCTCTAGAAGGGAAAGTATTGTAATCGGTCCAATTTAGACATATGCGGTTTTCACCGGATCTTGACTGTTTTATATCTCCAGAAGTAGTGGACCGATTTTGACCGAACTTGGTCAGATTACTTCTATATATGGGACATTGATACCATTAAAATTTCAACATAAAAGATCAAGGAGGTGAAACTGTAGAGCAAGGTCACTCTCAATATCTCGAGATTTCGTCTAAGGTCATATTTTTCTTAGGCGCATTTGTTAACAATTAAAAAAAAAACAATGTTTGGAAAAAACTTTTGAAAAATTGCACCCCTCATGTTTTCTTACGCGCATTTGCTAACAATTAAAAAATAATATTTTCCAAAAAAAATTTGCAAAATTGTACCCCCACCTCATAAAATTCTTGTTGTAGTCGTCTTCTTTGATGTGACGTCACAGGTGAGCGGTAGAATTAAATAAGTGAATAATATTAAAAGTTTAAAAAAATAACTCGGTATGGCTGGGTTTCAAACTCGATCGCTTGGTCGATCCGGTACTTGGTGCGATATGCCTGGCAGCTACACCAGTTTGCTGACGGTACAAGCGAAATTTTCTCTATGTAAGTTGTGAAATTACATTAATTTAATTAGTGCTGACCGTCGCCGCTAGTAACGCCACATCCGCGCGAATTAAATACGGATGTGTGTGACTCAGAATACAATTCGAAAAAAAATCCAGGCTTACTGAACATAGGTGTAACTTCGGAGGGTTCCAACTACTTTAATATCTATCTTTAGCACCAAGTGACTTCCAACTGTTTATTATAATGAAATAATACTTAGGCGATAAACTTTCAGTTAAAGATTTTGAATGACATGTAAGTTTGATTTTGAGATAACATTTCAAAGAATTTTATCCAGCAAGTTTTTGATTTCTAATATAGTGATGAGATAAATGTGTTGGAGGAGATTAGTTCTAAAAAAATCTGATGTGGACACCACATGACTTCCTTGTACATCTATTAAATTATATATACACAGTTTTTTTTAAAATGAAAAGTACATAAAATTTTATTTCATTAATAACTTCCCATATTTTTTCATATATATATATATATATATATTTTTTTATTGTTATTATTGAATTATTATTTATCGTAAATGTTTTTTACAATCAGAGGTTAATAATTATTAATAAATCAATATATTTAAATTAAAAAAATGAAGGAGATGAAGTCTGATTCGAACCGATGTGCCTTCCCCTGTAACATTCAAATATTTCATTAATTAAAATTTAATTTGGTTATAACTCTGGAACCTTTCTTTTTTTTCCTGTTTAGCCTCCGGGAATTACCGTTCAGGTATTACTTCAGAAGATGAATGAAGATTATATGTATGAGTGTAAATGAAGTGTAGTCTTGTACAGTCTCAGTTCGACAATTCCTGAGATGTGTGGTTAATTGAAACCCAACCATCAAGAATACCGGTATCCACGATCTAGTATTCAAATCGTTATAGAAATAACTGCCTCTGCTAGAACTTGAACGTTGAAACTCTCGACTTCCAAATAAACTGATTTGGGAAGACGCGTTCACCACTAGACCAACTCGGTGGGTTATAACTCTGGAACCAATGAAAATAAGTACCATTTATATATCATTAATAAGCACTCAATGAGGGCTTATTACTGGAGTTAAGAAAAGTCAAAAATCCAGATTTCTTTTCAATGTTGGGCTTTTTTTAGACACTTTTGGTTCAGTCGATTGCAATCAAAAGGGACGGTGCAGTACTACATGTTATAACAGTCCTAAATCCAAATTTTAACATCCTATAACTAATATTTTTTGGGTAATGCGAGATATGTACGTACAGACGTCACGCCTAAACTAGTCCAAATAGATTCAAGGTTGGTTGGAATGGATATTTCCGTTGAAATCTGAAAACCGAAATTTTTCGCGATCACAATACTTCCTTTACTTCGCACAAAGAAGTAAAATGGTTTACAATTCTGTATTACTTGAGTATGTTATTTTATTTATTTATTTTATAAGGGTTATATTTATATAAAATAAGGGTTAAAATATCTGAATTTAATCCTGTTATTAATCCTTCCTTTTTTCACTACAATTTCGTTTAACTGCTGAAGCAAAATTCAATTTTTTTTTTGAACCAAAGTTGTTTTACTAGAGGTATATATACTATTTAATTTACATTAAGAATACTAGCTGTTTAGTTTTTCTAGTGGAAAACTAGTATTTTTTGTGTTTTTTTTTCTATTGGAAAAAAACCAATATCTATCGTTTTAAAAGTAGAAACAAAATATTATAACATTAATTCAATAGTTATTCGTATATTTCTTGTAACATTAAATAACTTAAATTGAATCTAAAAAATATACTTCCTTATCACTATATCAGTTTGTAATTTATTAACAACATAATCTGTTGAAGAATATTAATGCTTCAGGAAAATTCAGTAAGAATATTAATTTTAAAGTACTCTAATGATTTTAAAATTTATTTTTAGGTGTGATTACATTTTCTTTAATTTATATCTATTTTAAAATTTATTGTTTTTACCACAATAAAATTAATCTATTAGTCATAATACTTATCAAATTCATGTTTCTGATTTTAAAAAAAGAAGAAATTAAATGGAAAATATTAATTTTTTTAGCATTTTATATAAATAGCAACAACATTGATTGTAAGTAAATCCTTTAAACTGCATAATAATCATTTAAGCTTATCTAATAATCTTCACATAAATTCGCTAATGTAAAATATGTTTACTAATTTTTCTTTCAAAACATTTCCGTTTTTTTAATTTTTATAACTAGCAGTTATATTATGTTTTATTTAAAATTACGTTTAAAGTATGCTGGAGTTTAGCAACAAAAAAAAAAACAGAGCTTGTAGAAAAAGTATGAATAAAATATATGTATTATAGTAAGGAATGTTAAATTCTAAATAGTATGTTATGTCATACTTTGGGCATATTTTTCATTCGATGATTTTAAACCGGAAGAGATTCTGAAGGGCATAAAGATGAAACTCTCTCTAGTTTTCGTTTAGTTACCGGAACCACCGTAAGGTATTACTTCAGAGATGAATGAGGGTGATATGTATGAATGTAAATGAAGTGTAGTCTTATACAGTCTCAGACTATTTCTGAGATGTGTGGTTAATTGAAACCCAACCTCCAAAGAACACCGGTATCCACGATCTAGTATTCAAATCCGTATAAAAGTATCCGTATAAAACCTTTATTAGGATTTAAAACTAAAATGTAATAAAAATGAAACTAGAATGTATATATGTTAACGGTAAATTTGATTAATCCGGTTATTATCTATAATTATCAGTGAATCTGACTAATCGCCTCCAATGTTAGAGAATTTAATAAATATATAGCAATTTATTAAATACACCGGTCATATTACACAATCTCCATATTAACATATTTTACGTAATAAACTAACAACTCGATTTCAATTATAACTGAATGTATTATTTAAATCATCAAAATATTGCTGTTAAGACGAAGTTATCAAGCGTAGCTTACGTTAATCTAATCAAACAACCTACGCTCGCTAACCTCTAATTTACGTTAAATATACAAATTATGTATGTTATTCTCAAACACTGGAGGCGATTAATCAAGTCCATCGGTAATTATGCATAATCACAGGATTAATAAAATTTAAAAAACTAATCAAAATAAAACATCAAAAAAACAAAAAATGGAAACCTCTAGATATGTTTGTTTTTTGGGGGATATTAAGTTTTAGTTTTGGTTTTTTTTTTTAGCTTAAATGATTTATAATAATAGTATTTATTGTTCAGTGGTGTTTTTATTTTATATTTAACACTAGCTGCAGGGCGTGCCTATGGCACGCCTCCGGACGTCGTCTCGGAATGGGATCATTAGGTGTCCAAAATCGATTACCTCTTGAGTAGTAAAAATATTTTTTTTGAATGATGAAAATTGATATAAATGAAAGTTAAATTAGAAATTTAACTCTAGAAATTGAAACTAACGAATCAGATTTTCCGCTAGTGATCAGTACATTCCGGTGCCTACTTCTTTTTGGTTATAGTTTATGAACTTTATGAACAAAACAATCACATAAAAAAAAAAATATGTAAAAAAAAAAGTAAAACACCACTCTTAAATTAAATGCAGTAAAAGGTAAAATATATATTTAGGACGGTATCTTAGAATGAATTTGACAACAAGCTTTGATGGTGATATGTAAGATTATGTGAATTTATAGCTTCAAATTACAAATTTGATAAAGAGTGGGGTGCGGTCGCACCCCACTCTTTATATCTTCCTAAAATTATTTTTTACCTTTTAGTGGGTTTAATTTAAGAGTGGTGTTTTAAAAAATTTTTTTATGTGTTTTTTATTTTCTAAATGTTAGTCTTCATAGGTTTATACTTTACAGCTGCGCTAGCGCAAAAATTTAGCGAAAGATCGGATCGGTACGTTTTACAGTGGGTGAGTGCAATCAAAACTAAACGATTTAATTTCCGGGTAACCAACCCGGAAATGATGGTTGATCTCTCTTGATGGTTGATCAGGAGTGTACGCGATGCATTAAACAGTTAGCGTTCGACCTGGTGATACATTCGCCGTTTGAATCGCGAAAATCGAAGGAGTGATTGCCGAGATATTACGGTGGCACCCAATCGCACCCCCTCCCCAACTTCCAAACGACGCCCCGGGGCCCTTGAAAATATTGTCATCCAACGGGTACCACTGGAAGCAGATGGAGTTGCTATGTAAGGGGGTAGAAAAAACTTTTCAGCGCGCTAGGATTAATAATTTCCGAGATATTTGCGATTTTTGTCCGAAAATTCGGATTCGGTTAAAAAGTACTAAATTTTCCCAAAACTTCGATGAATATTTCGCATATATACTGTACACCGATGTATAATAATATAAAAAAATATACACCTCACCACCACCACGAGACATGTACTTACGAATCGGGATTTTCCGCTAGAGATCGATTACGGTGCTAAGCTAAGAAGAACCCACACACAGACAAATGCCTTTTAGTTGGGTAGGATAACTTGCTTATTTTATGTTTTTGGGATTTTTTTTTTACCGTAATGTACTCGTTATACTGGTAAAACATATAAAAATCAAATAAAATTTTTGTGAATAGATCTTAACTGATGTAACAAATTAGGCGGATTAAGAATAGAACAATTTAAATTTCATTACAGGGCTAGTTAAATTATAAGTTCTATACAAATGTTGGATAAGTTTAGCGTTATTATTAATAAATTTTTTATTAAAATTTACTGCTTAATTTTATTCAGTGAAAATTTTTATATTATTTTTTCCTGAAAATGAAACATCGAAGTTTTCAACCTTTGTTAGAAGGTTAATAAATTAAATAATCAAATATTTTATAAATTAATAAGGGGCACTTACTATTTTTTAAGTAGAAAAGCATTTTACATTTAGTTAATCTGCAAAAATATTTAGCTAATATGGTAATTGATTTTTTTTTTATGTAGACCTCATTCATTGAAATACTCCGCAAGACATACTTGTTCTGTCAGTAGTTGACCTCGATTATTTATACTGAATAAATAAAATGTATTTTTCAAACGAAAGTGAATTAATAAATTGAAAGTAGGAATAAAGTATAAAATGAATTTTGATTATAATAGATTGTGGAAGTTTAGCCAGCGCCACAAATAATATTACTGTATTAGTAATATCAAAAATACTGTTTTCCACGATTTAAAAAAAAAAGTTGTAAATACGATTTCAAAAAGATAAGAAGATTATGATCATATATTTTCAAAAACTAACATTAAATAGGTAATAATGTAGTGAGAAACGGTAACAGAAAGATCTCAAAAGACAAATAATAAGTTATGATGGAATAAAATGAGAATAAGTAAAGTATCTTACGCGCAGCCGCTGAGAGACAACTATAAATGGTGTAACGTCAGGAGTTAAGTCTTGTCAGAAGTAGTTTGGAGACTAGATATTAATTCGTTGCTTTAGCAACATATTGTTCTCTCTACCTTCACTCGCTTTTAATTCATCCTCCCCAGCCTAATAAATATAACAGCCATCAGTACGAAACGTAACATTTTACGAAAAATCGTAATATGTAGTTTTGAGTAATAGAATAGCATCTTAAGACAAGATTTCATAAAATCATTCGACCGTAACTGTTTCACAAACACAAGTAGATGAAATGAAAAAAGTCAAGTTAAAATAAGACCTTGCTTTACTCGGTCGATTACATGTAATTAATTATTTAAATCCATTGATGATGTTCATGACTAATTAATTGAATGATGACATCTTTAATGAAATTTGTTTGCGGTAAATCAATTACTTTTATATATTTTAATCTGTGAATTGTCTTGGAGTTTATTTAAAAGAATAATTAATTAATATTAGATTTTTAGATTATGATGTATTTTGGCAGTATTTTTCATTTCTTAATGTAATTTACTTTTTCTTCCGGATTTTGTGGTAATTGTGTAGCGTTTTATTTGCGAAGAATAACAAATTTTCGCTAACTATTTTTAATCAATTCGTATAAACAAAGTTAATGAATTAATGAAATTTAAAAAAGAAAGAAATGAATTATTCTTTTAGATCAAAATATTATTTTTTACGTTCTTAAACTGATTTAAACTGATTATAACTGATCTGAATTTAAGAGAGCATTAAAAGATTTAAATGGCAGAAAGGATCCTGGAATAGACGGAATACCTGTAGAATTACTGCGCAGTGCAGGTGAGGAAGCGATTGATAGATTATACAAACTGGTGTGTAATATTTATGAAAAAGGGGAATTTCCGTCAGACTTCAAAAAAAGTGTTATAGTCATGATACCAAAGAAAGCAGGGGCAGATAAATGTGAAGAATACAGAACAATTAGTTTAAAATTTATCAAAAATCTTAACTATTATTCTATACAGAAGAATTGAGAGGAGAGTGGAAGAAGTGTTAGGAGAAGACCAATTTGGTTTCAGGAAAAGTATAGGGACAAGGGAAGCAATTTTAGGCCTCAGATTAATAGTAGAAGGAAGATTAAAGAAAAACAAACCGACATACTTGGTGTTTATAGACCTAGAAAAGGCATTCGATAACGTAGACTGGAATAAAATGTTCAGCATTTAAAAAAAATGAGGGTTCAAATACAGAAATAGAAGAACAATTGCTAACATGTACAGTAACCAAACAGCAACAGTAACAATTGAAGAACATAAGAAAGAAGCCGTAATAAGAAAGGGAATCCGACAAGGATGTTCCCTGTCTCCGTTACTTTTTAATCTTTACATGGAACTAGCAGTTAATGATGTTAAAGAACAATTTAGATTCGGAGTAACAGTACAAGGTGAAAAGATAAAGATGCTACGATTTGCTGATGATATAGTAATTCTAGCCGAGAGTAAAAAGGATTTCGAAGAATCAATGAACGGCATAGATGAAGTCCTACGCAAGAACTATCGCATGAAAATAAACAAGAACAAAACAAAATTAATGAAATGCAGTAGAAATAAAAAAGATGGACCACTGAATGTGAAAATAGGAGGAGAAAAGATTACGGAGGTAGAAGAATTTTGTTATTTGGGAAGTAGAATTACTAAAGATGGACGAAGCAGGAGCGATATAAAATTCCGAATAGCACAAGCGAAACGAGCCTTCAGTAAGAAATATAATTTGTTTACATCAAAAATTAATTTAAATGTCAGGAAAAGATTTTTGAAAGTGTATGTTTGGAGTGTCGCTTTATATGGAAGTGAAACTTGGACGATCGGAGTATCTGAGAAGAAAAGATTAGAAGCTTTTGAAATGCGGTGCTATAGGAGAATGTTAAAAATCAGATGAGTGGATAAAGTGACAAATGAAGAGGTATTGCGGCAAATAGATGAAGAAAGAAGCATTTGGAAAAATATAGTTAAAAGAAGAGACAGACTTATAGGCCACATACTAAGGCATCCTGGAATAGTCGCTTTAATATTGGAAGGAAAGGTAGATGGAAAAAATTGTGTAGGCAGGCCACGTTTGGAATATGTAAAACAAATTGTTAGGGATGTAGGATGTAGAGGGTATACTGAAATGAAACGACTAGCACTAGATAGGGAATCTTGGAGAGCTGCATCAATCCAGTCAAATGACTGAAGACAAAAAAAAAGGAGATTAAATAAATAATTTTTTTTTTAAATAAATTTAAGAAAATTTCTGTTTAATAATAATGGGCTTCCCGTGGGGACTTCGTGTGAGGCTGGAGTGGTGAGGTGATGCGAGCACCTCGTGTTAGGGTAGGTCAATCATCACCATCAACTGGTAACAATCGGGTTGCCCCGGGGGCGTTGTTTTGGGAGGTGTAATGGGGTTTTCTAATAATATCTCTGCAAGCAACGTCCGATTTAAAAAATTCAAACGGTGTATTTGTTAGTAGTTGAAGGCTAATTTTTCCATTCATCAAGTACACACTCGATCTAACAGAACACGGGTTATTCGGAAATGTTTTTATATCTTCGGAACCAATCTTCCGATTTTCAAAATTCAAACGGGGTATTTGCTAGTGTAATACAAAGTGACGATGGAATCAAACAAAAAGAGCAGTATCTGTCAGCAAGGTTTTTTTTTTTTGGCAGCGTGTTTTTTAATTTTTAATATTTATCTTTTGTTTAATTATTTTCTTTACACATAAAAATTATAAAGGTAAATTCTTTTTATTCTATTACATTTGAGAGAAGATTTAAATTTCAAGCGTTTTAAAGAAATCGCTTGGGAAAGTAAAACAACATTATTGCCAATTTATTTAATTAATTTTTGAACGACAAGTTTAGTAATTTATTTGCTTATATTATTAAATAATTATTAAATCGATGTTCACTTATATTTATTTATTTATTTTTGTATAAAACGATTTAATTATTTTTGAATGATTCATAGATAGGTTATAATTACATACGTTTCGTTATTATATAGATAAATAAATATTACATATACGTAATATTGTAATAACGTTATTTTAACGGCATATCTTATTAGAACCTGTAATCTAATGGTTTATATAATTATTTTTTCTTTACATGCTTCATTACAACAATCAAAGTTCAATGAAACAATAAAGCAATCTGCATATTTGTGGTCGGTCTCCGTATTTATTCTTTTATTAAACTTACACACTTCCTCAATCAGAAAACCGGTTCTTTTTATAATAACTGTGAGATTCTGTGGGAGGACAAATATGCATCTCAGCACACTTAATATGCTCAGACGCATTTTCACGCGAATTATATCTTCTCTTTTTAATTATTAATTTTATTATATGCAAACATCTTTTTTTTTCATTGCAAATTTTAATAAATATGTATTAAAAAATTATTTTAATTATGCTTTTAAGTTAAATTGAATTATTAAATATTTTAATTATTTACAGGTGGGTTATTATAAGTGGTATTGTATGACTCATTGACCGTAATCTCTTTAATTTACTCAAATTAAAATGTCAAGTGTGGATTTAACTGTTAATTATATATATATATATATATATATATATATATATATATATATATATATATATGTGTGTGTGTGTGTGTGTGTGTGTGTGTCCGTAAAAATAAACAAATTTTTAAGGAAAATTAAGTATTCTAAAAGTTTCAATTGTGTTGTTATAATTGGCGAAATGACAAGCCTTTTATCCTGAAGGATTCATGTTCAAATCAAATTCAGAATTGGAATTTTTATTACGCTATAATTCTCTGTTCTACATATCAACGTATAAGCTTTGTCCACATCCATCTTCGTTGTAAGAATAGATTAAGAATTAAAAGAAATTCAGAATATTTCATTAATTAATTTATCTTACCTTTATTACTAATTTTTAGTATTATTATATTTTCGTTGATCTTAAGGCCTTGAAAAATCTCCGATGAATATCGCCGTGAAAATCTAAGATCCTTGTAAAGAACTGATCCCGGGAACTTCAGTTTAGTAGTTATATCTAATTTAAGCTACATAGTATATATATATATATAAATAATTTAAATATAACAAATAATTTCAAGAAAAAATATTTAAAAAAAGGTAATTGTATCTTTTTGCATCTCAAACCATTTAATGCACTTTTAAGAGCATAATTATTTCCGTTTCACTGTAGTTAACTGATTTTCCTTATCTTCATAATAATGTCCTCTTCTTCTTTCTATTTGTTTTCTTTTTACTTCCTTGTACGCGAAAATTTTTGGTTTTCAGTTTTCAACAGAAATACGCATTTTGACCATTCCCTGTATCCATTTTTTCTAGTTTCGGCGTGATGTCTGTACGTACTTATGTATCTTGCAAAAGTCAAACACGATTAGCCGGATTATGTTGAAATTTTAAATTTAGGACTGTTGTAACGTCTAGTTGTGCACCTCCCTTTTTATTGCAATCGACTGAACCAAAAGTGTCCAAAAAAGCCAAAAATCTAAAAAAATTTCTATCGTAGTTTTTTTTAACTGCAGTAATAAGCCCTCATTGAGAGCTTTTCAACGATATGTCGTAAGTGGCACTTATTGTCATTGGTTCCAGAGTTATAGCCAAATGAAATATTTGGTCTTGCAAGGGGAAGGGATATCGCTTCAAATCATACTTCATCTCCTTTTTTTTAATTTAAATATATTGATAGATAATTGTATTTTTTAGTTATATATTTTTTTGACAGATAAATATATTAAATAGATAATTAACAATTATTTTACATTTTGTTACTTTTGTAAACATGAACAATTAGAGGTACTGTTCCGCGGCTGCTAAGTGCGCTCTAAGAGGCGTGTATCTTATAGGTTTTGCCGGCTGCAACGTAAGATTTCATTTATTAACAAGGTACTCTACCGAAAACTATTGTAAATATAGCGAAAATATGCTTCATCACTAGATTTTAAGGAAAATATGCAATAACCGGTGAGAATGGGCTTAATATGCAAATGTATATAATCCGGTCTCTAGTTACGTCTATGTGCTGATGATTACCTTAAGGATTAATAGATAGAATGAATTCTATTAAAACTAAGTTAATTTTTATTTATTTGAAAACCTCATACACCTTTAGATATACCTTAAAATGTTCACCGCATTTGCCTTTCATTCGAAAGAATCTGGGATCAAATCCCGGTTCGGTTTCTATTTTTTAAACGTTACAAGATTTACTTTATTCTATAATTATAAAGTAAAGAATATATTATATTAAAGTGATAATATTTGCGCCTACAGTGATTAAAAGAATAAACAAATAAATATTTTTAAAAAAGTGTACACATATAAGAAAGGTATAATCATTTATTTTATTAAATCACTTATTTATTCACAAATAACTGTATATCGTATTTGTTTTTAGGTTCATAAAGATAAATAGTTGTATAATTATTCATATGTAAAAAATATAACTTTGATCTGACATCGAGTGGGACGAAGTAAGAATAAACAGACAGATTTCCCAGTACTCTATCCTATATATTGACTAGTTGTAAACAAAAATCTATTGTTTCTTTACATATCTCGATAAGTAGGAAAACTAGAAAACGATTTTAGGTCAGTCAGCCTAATATTATACCCACGAATCTTTTAATGCTTGTTCAATAAATTAATTGTTATACATATATAAATATAAAACAAAATAAAACGTTTAATAAATAAACTGATTACAAAAATTGTAAAAAAAAGTTGGCTTTTTGGATCTTTACTTAAGAAATTATTAAAGAATCAATCTTATTTAATATCATCTGCAGTGCATTTAACTGTTTTTTTAATTTGTTACTTATCAGCTGCTACATAAAGCCTAGGTAGTATTATAGCTATAATCGAAGTTAACCTCTCTACCCAGCTATCTAAACCTAATAATTTGCCCAACCCGGTAACCATACATGACTTTTAAATCTCATCGATATTCTTTAAATTTAATTAAATAGATGTGTAAATTAAAATTGGTGTAATATTCGTTGCTTAAATAGCGTGTGTTTCAAAATGAATATCGGGGTTTTAAAATTACGTAATATTTCTCAATTTTCACATACATTGATTAATTACACATGAAATTAAAGAGAAAGTCAAGCATTTTTATCATTCATATCTTTTACAGCTGTTATAAGCTCTAAAACCTATAGATTATGGTTTGCGTGCTAGCTTCGCTAATTAAATGATACACCGTGACTATGAAGACTTTCTTTATCGTGTCGTATTCAGTGAGGAATGAACATTTCATGTTAATGGAAAAGTAGACACCCATAATGTGCGTATCTGGTGGTCAGAAAATCCTCACGAAATATTGCAGTGTGAATGAGTCTCCCCAAAAATGAATGTTTTTTGTTTTGTACCCCGACGGCAAGTTTACGGGCCATACTTTTGCGCGGAACCAAGTGTATCTGGAATGAACTCTCTTGATATGCTATAACTACGGCTCTTTTCTCAACTGCAATACGAACTGCAGAATTTTAATTGGCAACAAGATGGTCGGTCCACTGCACCTCCTCACTGGCATAACGCTGTACGTAAACGGTTGAATGAAATTCTCCCCGACCGTTTGATCGGTCGCTAGGGACCAGATGATAGGGCTTATTTGCCGTGGCCGTTTATAAAGGATCAAGTGTATGTGCTACCGTTACCGGCTGATCTGTCTGACTTGAGACACAGGAATGAAGCAGCTGTCGCGTCAATTACTCCAGACATGTTGATTAAAGTATGGAATGAACTCTCCTATTGGCTGAATGTTTACCGTGTAACGAATGCTACTCACATTGAACACTTACAGGAAAAGCTGTTTTAGGTGCTCTTATGAAAGAGACACTCAAACAATTTATGTATGTAAGTAAAACTTAATAAATATTACATAACTTTAAAACCTCGATATTAGTTTCCAAACACACGGTATTACAATTTTAATATAATTTTGGGAATTACTTGATAAATATTTATAAAAAACTCCCATTATATTTATTTTCAGAAATAGTATAAGTTATTAAACTTGACAGCCTAAATTCTTCTAAATTACTTATTAATGTTACATCCAAATTTAATTTAAATAGCTTAATTTTTCTTAATAAACATTTTAAAAATATGTTAAAATTTATCTCATATTGCGTTTTATTTCACTTTCTGTTTGTTTATTATGTATTTATTTGTTGTTCTTTATGGCCACTTAAAAGGAATTCATGAAAGGTTTTACGACACTTTATACAACACACGCTTACAACATAGGCTACTTAATTTTTACATCCTTCTTTTGAATTATACAGGAACTAATTTATTTTTTAAAACAATAACTAAACATCCAAGACATTTATTAATACAATGGAACCTCATTATTTAGAGACGAGAGAGAGAGAGAGAGAGAGAGAGAGAGAGAGTGAGAGAGAAAAGCAATAATGGTGCAGTTATACTACACAGTATTCAATAAGAATAAATAATATTCTGTTTAATTCATACGGATAATAACATTTTCACTATTTTGTATAATTAAAACACTTGATTTGGAAGAATGTATAATATATATTGTAGACAGATGTTCACTGAATAGTAGAGTCGTTATTTTTTATTTATTTATTAATTTTTTTAACCAATTGATTCTGCATTGATTTTAAAAAGATATAAAGCAGAAGACAGATTTGTTCCTAATTCACGTGGAAGTTTGAATCGATAGAAAAAATAATTTTATTGCAATAACAATACTGTAGCACTGTTTCCGTAGGCAGTATTAGAGAGGGTTTCTGGTTTATACTTAGGTTATGAATAAAGACTAACGATGGTGTATTGTAATGACTGATTTGACTCTAAAAAATATAAAAGAAAATTGTTTGCATAAAGAGTAGGAAAGGAATCAGACAAGTGGACCTCACAAATGAGTAGAATAATTAGGGTACACGAATAAAAGCCAAAATCATTTATAATGCTTTAAAGAGAACCGAGTTTTTTAAAAAAAAGATTTGAGAAAATTTCCTTCATATGTTTTGTATATATATGCATAAATTTCGTATTTCACAAAAAATCTTTTTTTTTGTGCCACAATTTGCTTATTTACAATCGGTTCCAAGAAGGAACCACATGTAAATAAGTTTACAATAAGCACTTGATTAGGGGTTTCCAATAAATCTCTCATACATAAATGAATAAAACATATATAATAAATAAGACAATAGTTCAAATGTGATATAAATACATAAGGTAATAGTTTCATTTGTATAAATGCACTTGCATAGATTCACTTTTAAAAAAACACATAAGTCCGTAAAACTCAAACAAAAAATGAAATAATGTTAAAGGTCAAAGAAAAGAAAAACAAAATCACAATTTTATCCGAAATTTTATGAACCGTTTTAAAAATATTTATTTTGTTATTTATAATTTTTACAAAAAGCAATAGTATATACTTTTTTGTTGAATTCTGTGAAAATTGCTTTGAGCATATTAGAAATATGTGTAGGAATAAATTATTTTAGATAAAAATAATTAAATTACAACTTTAAACTGTTTCAGTAATCTGAATAAAATTTTATCACAAACAATTTTTTTTTTCTTTTAAATATATTAAGAAACATTTTTAGCCGTCTTTGTCACTTTCCTAGTGTGAAAGAAGCATCACTCGTCATTAAAGATAATAGCATAGACTATTAAAATTATTATGAAATAAGTTTTCCTAAAAATTTACCGTTACAAAAAATTAAAAACATCATCATGGTGAAGACAATCAAGAATAGAGAACAATTCTTTTCTGTTATTAAGATCACACAGTTTTTTTATTCATTTTTAAAGTTATTTTTAAAAATTGGTATCTTGGAAATGTAATATATTTTTAATTCTAAAATAAAGATTTGAATAGAAAAAAACGTTTAGTTCTTTTTCCATTGCGATTAACAAACTCTAATTATGACTAATTAACATAACTGAAAAACGTAATAAAATAAATAAAAATTAAAGAACAGAATTGTTATACAAGAATTATGTATGAATATAGGGATATTAAAATGACATTAGTATCGGAGTTATAAAATTATATTTTTAACTTTGTTTTATGAAAATTAGTGCGTAACATTTTTATAAGAAACGATTGTAGATATAGTATAAAGCTTAGGCAGTAACTGTGAAAGTGAAAGAGAAGTCATACGAAGTACTAATTCGTTCGTTCTTTTCTTTTACAGAATTATGCACAAACTAACTGATAACAATTGAAGGATTAAGTGCGCGCGTGCGTGTGTGTATCTGTATATATACATTAGCCGGTCAGGATTCGCTTCGTTCGCCCTTCCCATCTAACCAGATAAAACCCCGCTGTCTTTGTTTTCCTTGTGGTTGTGAGAGTAATATTGAAAAATAACAATTAAAACTTGAAAACGCTCTTCCTCCAACGCTTCCCTCGATCTTGAAGTACAGAGTGTTCAAAAAGTGAGCCTTACGGGAAAAGATAAGTAAGTTATAATAGTTGCTGAAAGTGGCCTCCATTATGCGAATCTGATAATTGAATACGACGTTGCAGGCTCTTAAAAACATGTTGAGGAATTGCAACGACACATCGTTCAATTTCGTTCTGCAATTCGAGAGTGGTGTGGGATGAATTTTTTTTTTTTTTAGTAGCATCCTTACCCACCGGGTTGGTCTAGTGGTGAACGCGTCTTCCCAAATCAGCTGATTCGGAAGCCGAGAGTTGCAGCGTTCAAGTCCTAGTAAAGCCAGTTATTTTTACACGGATTTGAATGCTAGATCGTGGATACCGGTGTTCTTTGGTGGTTGGGTTTCAATTAACCACACATCTCAGGATTGGTCGAACTGAGAATGTACAAAGACTACACTCATACATATCATCCTCATTCATCCTCTGAAGTATTGTCTAAATGGTAGTTACCGGAGGCTAAACAGGAAAAAGAAAGAAGTAGCATCCTTAAGGTATCCCTACACGAAAAAGTCAGGAGGTGATAAATCAGGAGACCGAGGGGGCCACAACCCTTTGAAATTATTTGTCCATGAAAACACTGATCCAAGAAAGTCATACTGCCTTTGGCTGTATGAGCCGTAGCATTGTCTTCTCAAACCACGTATACTTTAACCGGTCTGCAAGTATAGTGTTAACAAATTGTTGCACCATCTGTATATAGCGCTCGAATACGACACTGTCGGCGGGACGTGGCTGCATGCCACGTTTCGACGGCGGTTAATGGAAGAAGGTGAATGTCACGCGGGACTCCGCGATGGAGTTGAGCGGAAGTAGGCGTTAATTCTCCTCTCCCCGGTAGACCAGACCGGAGTCCGTTAAATTTGCACTCATGTATGATTTTAACTTAAAGCGGGGTTCTGTAAGGGAACTAGGTTCCCTTTTATTTTTTTATGTTATTTTTTTAACTGTTAACAATCCAATATCGACAGCAAAAATAAAAAATAAGAACCCATAAACGTTCACTAAATGTGTTAATTTAAGCTAATTACAATAATAATGATAATCTTACAATTATCATATAATAAAATATTTTTCTTTTTCCTGTTTAGCCTCCGGTAACTACCGTTTAGATAATTCTTCAGAGGATGATATGTATGAGTGTAGTCTTGTATATTCTCAGTTTGACCATTCCTGAGATGTGTGGTTAATTGAAACCCAACCACCAAAGAACACCGGTATCCACGATCTAGTATTCAAGTCCGTGTAAAAATAGCTGGCTTTACTAGGACTTGAACGCTGGAACTCTCGACTTCTAAATCAGCTGATTTGAAGACGCGTTCACCACTAGACCAACCCGGTGGGTTATATAATAAAATATTGAATTATTTAAAAGTATATAGATCTGAACTCGTATACCATGGTAACGGAAATATGAAGTAAAGGATAGTTTTTTTTTTCTTTAATGAATATCATTAATATCGTGTAACTCCTGTTAAGAATAAGGTGATAATTCTAAGTAGAGATGATGACAAAGCCTCTAAAGTACAAATTTGTAGTTTTATTAAGATTTTTTCGGTAGATTTTGCTTGATGCGCGCAGAGGGACGACTCTACTTGTCGTTTATTATGTATATAAATATACACACAACATTTTTTTAAAATTAATTTCTTAGGAAAAGAAATTAACATAAAAGATTAAGAATTATTTTATTTGTTATACTACTAATTGTTTGATAAGTTTTTATTTTTTTACCATTAAAGTTAGGTTACATTTTTACGTCAATTAATAAATATACTTATCTTTTTAAGATTTTATTTTACAGCATTACTATCTCAGGAAAGATATATTTTGGGTTGTAAAGCGTGATAATTTTTTTAGGTTAAAGAAAAAAATTGCTAAGCGTAAAACTGACATATTCGCTTTGTATAGAATAATTTTTATTAAATTTGTGATTAAAAAAAATTACCTAATTCCATTTGTTAGAAATTAGCCGTAAATAATTAATATTGATAACTTACTAATAATGTAAATTAATAATGCTTTTTTTCTACGATTAATTAAAATAATGAAAAAAAGTGAAAAAGTAAATAATCAAAAAATGAAGTCGCCCAATAACACGCAACATAACTATGAACTGTTGTTAAATTAGAAATAATGCACGGAAGGAACCGTCATGGTATGCTACAAAAGGATGACGTCATGTAGCGTTACGTCATTATTAAGAAGGCCTGTGTTACCTACGATTCAACTCAGGTCAAGTTCATCAGTGAAGGACAAATAGAAAGGCGAGCGAGCTAGCGAACGATGTTTCATGCTAGTTCTGGTTTATATCAAGTAAATAAACATAAACCGATGATTTCTCTGTTGTCACCTACGTACAGCTATGACGTCACGCAAGTGTAATTTCTTCATTCCAGTAATAAACTATTTTTTTTCTTTTTATTTATTGCGTCAAAGTTTTGTAGATTTAAAATATAAAATTATTTTGTCTAAGCTTTAAAAACGTTTCCTTATATTTTGAATTTTCAAGCATTTTCTTATTTTGAATTAAGAACTTTTCCAAGAATCGCTAATTTTTTTTTTTTTTTTTTTTTTGTCTTCAGTCATTTGACTGGTTTGATGCAGCTCTCCAAGATTCCCTATCTAGTGCTAGTCGTTTCATTTCAGTATACCCTCTACATCCTACATCCCCAACAATTTGTTTTACATACTCCAAACGTGGCCTGCCTACACAATTTTTCCCTTCTACCTGTCCTTCCAATATTAAAGCGACTATTCCAGGATGCCTTAGTATGTGGCCTATAAGTCTGTTTCTTCTTTTAACTATATTTTTCCAAATGCTACTTTCTTCATCTATTTGCCGCAATACCTCTTCATTTGTCACTTTATCCACCCATCTGATTTTTAACATTCTCCTATAGCACCACATTTCAAAAGCTTCTAATCTTTTCTTCTCAGATACTCCGATTGTCCAAGTTTCACTTCCATATAAAGCGACACTCCAAACATACACTTTCAAAAATCTTTTCCTGACATTTAAATTCATTTTTGATGTAAACAAATTATATTTCTTACTGAAGGCTCGTTTAGCTTGTGCTATTCGGCATTTTATATCGCTCCTGCTTCGTCCATCTTTAGTAATTTTACTTCCCAAATAACAAAATTCTTCTACCTCCATAATCTTTTCTCCTCCTATTTTCACATTCAGTGGTCCATCATTGTTATTTCTACTACATTTCATTACTTTTGTTTTGTTCTTGTTTATTTTCATGCAATAGTTTTTGCGTAGGACTTCATCTATGCCGTTCATTGTTTCTTCTAAATCCTTTTTACTCTCGGCTAGAATTACTATATCATCAGCAAATCGTAGCATCTTTATCTTTTCACCTTGTACTGTTACTCCGAATCTAAATTGTTCTTTAACATCATTAACTGCTAGTTCCATGTAAAGATTAAAAAGTAACGGCGATAGGGAACATCCTTGTCGGACTCCCTTTCTTATTAGGGCTTCTTTCTTATGTTCTTCAATTGTTATTGTTGCTGTTTGGTTCCTGTACATGTTAGCAATTGTTCTTCTATCTCTGTATTTGAACCCTAATTTTTTTAAAATGCTGAACATTTTATTCCAGTCTACGTTATCGAAAGCCTTTTCTAGGTCTATAAACGCCAAGTATGTTGGTTTGTTTTTCTTTAATCTTCCTTCTACTATTAATCTGAGGCCTAAAATTGCTTCCCTTGTCCCTATACTTTTCCTGAAACCAAATTGGTCTTCTCCTAACACTTCTTCCACTCTCCTCTCAATTCTTCTGTATAAAATTCTAGTTAAGATTTTTGATGCATGACTAGTTAAACTAATTGTTCTGTATTCTTCACATTTATCTGCCCCTGCTTTCTTTGGTATCATAACTATAACACTTTTTTTGAAGTCTGATGGAAATTCCCCATTTTCATAAATATTACACACCAGTTTGTATAATCTATCAATCGCTTCCTCACCTGCACTGCGCAGTAATTCTACAGGTATTCCGTCTATTCCAGGAGCCTTTCTGCCATTTAAATCTTTTAATGCTCTCTTAAATTCAGATCTCAGTATTGTTTCTCCCATTTCATCCTCCTCAACTTCCTCTTCTTCCTCTATAACACCATTTTCTAATTCATTTCCTCCATATAACTCTTCAATATATTCCACCCATCTATCGACTTTACCTTTCGTATTATATATTGGTGTACCATCTTTGTTTAACACATTATTACATTTTAATTTATGTACCCCAAAATTTTCCTTAACTTTCCTGTATGCTCCGTCTATTTTACCAATGTTCATTTCTCTTTCCACTTCTGAACACTTTTCTTTAATCCACTCTTCTTTCGCCAGTTTGCACTTCCTGTTTATAGCATTTCTTAATTGCCGATAGTTCCTTTTACTTTCTTCATCACTAGCATTCTTATATTTTCTACGTTCATCCATCAGCTGCAATATATCGTCTGAAACCCAAGGTTTTCTACCAGTTCTCTTTATTCCGCCTAAGTTTGCTTCTGCTGATTTAAGAATTTCCTTTTTAACATTCTCCCATTCTTCTTCTACATTTTCTACCTTATCTTTTTTACTCAGACCTCTTGCGATGTCCTCCTCAAAAATCTTCTTTACCTCCTCTTCCTCAAGCTTCTCTAAATTCCACCGATTCATCTGACACCTTTTCTTCAGGTTTTTAAACCCCAATCTACATTTCATTATCACCAAATTATGGTCGCTATCAATGTCTGCTCCAGGGTAAGTTTTGCAGTCAACGAGTTGATTTCTAAATCTTTGCTTAACCATGATATAATCTATCTGATACCTTGCAGTATCGCCTGGCTTTTTCCAAGTGTATATTCTTCTATTATGATGTTTAAACTGGGTGTTGGCAATTACTAAATTATACTTCGTGCAAAACTCTATAAGTCGGTCCCCTCTTTCATTCCTTTTGCCCAGCCCGTATTCACCCACTATATTTCCTTCCTTGCCTTTTCCAATGCTTGCATTCCAATCTCCAACTATTATTAAATTTTCATCTCCTTTTACGTGTTTAATTGCTTCATCAATCTCTTCGTATACACACTCTACCTCATCATCATCATGGGCGCTTGTAGGCATATAAACGTTAACAATCGTTGTCGGTTTAGGTTTTGATTTTATCCTTATTACAATGATTCTATCGCTATGCGTTTTGAAATACTCCACTCTCCTCCCTATCTTCTTGTTCATCACGAAACCTACTCCTGCCTGCCCATTATTTGACGCTGAGTTAATTACTCTAAAATCACCTGACCAAAAGTCGCCTTCCTCTTCCCACCGAACCTCACTAATTCCTACTATATCCACATTCACCCTATCCATTTCCCTTTTTAAATTTTCTAGCCTACCAACCTTTTTTAAGCTTCTAACATTCCACGCTCCGACTCGTAGAATGTTATTTTTTAATTTTCTGGTGACCCCTTCCTTAGTAGTCCCCACCCGGAGATCCGAACGGGGGACTATTTTACCTCCGGAATATTTTACCAAGGAAGGCGCCTCCATTATTGTTATGTGAAAATGCAGAGCCACATTTTCTTGGAAAAAAAAGCAGCTGTAGTTTTCCATTGCTTTCAGCTGCGCAGTACTCAGAGGACTGAGTGATGTTGATACGGCCGTTTAAGTCGTCCTGACTCACGCCCCTAACAACTACTGAAAGAGCTGCTGCCCTCTTTCAGGAATCATTCCTTAGTCTGGCTCTCAAACAGATACCTCTCCGATATGGTTGCACCTTCGGTCCAGCTACTCTGTATCCCTGAGCACTCAAGCCCCCTCACCAACGGCAAGGTCTCATGATTCATAGAGGAGGAATCGCTAATTTAAAAAGAAAAAATAGTCTGTACTGTAAATTTTATTTACATCAGTACGTCATATAAATTACTTTTATATGAAATAAAAAATCAAAACTCAAGAATTGCGATTCCAATTTTAATTTGTAACCTATAATTTCAGTCTATTTAAAAATAGTAATCTTGCTAACAGAACGGAAGACTTTTCTGTAACAGAACAGAATAATTTCTGTTATTTGATTTCAGTCGTCTCATAAATATTTTAGTATGTTATTTTACGGAAGGTAAAAAATTAGTCGGTGATTACAAAAGTTGAATTTAAAAATATTTTATCAATAAATAACATCATATGATAAAATAATTACAATTTTATAACTTTGTACAGAGTATCTTCAAAATAATTAATGCAAATAACTTTTTTTTTCCAATAAACATATTTTAACAGGGATAGTTAAAAGTTTAAAATGACACGTAAATCTTATCGGGAATTGAATCTGAGACCAATACTTATTGAGTACTCAATCCGATTTTAAATTCTACGCCCTGATGTTCGCTATAAAAAAGGCCTGTTATTCAGGTTTCGTAACTATATACTGCAATAAGACAAATTTTATTTTTGATATGTTTTATCTAACAGATATGAAAAATACTGAATTATACCTATCAGGGTGGTTTAGTAATTAAAGTGTTAACTGTATTCAGTAGTGTATACTGAAACTATCTGAAATTCAGGTTGGCACCCCCTAACATAGAATTCTAGCATCCCCGTCGCGGTCAGGGGATGTTTAGCCGATCATGGTTTGCTTCGCTGGCCGTTTCCGTTTAATCTGATTGCTTGCCTCCTTGCATCACGCTATGTTCATTAAAATCATGGTAGTGAGAATATAATGATAAATAAAAATTAAAGTCTGTTCGATTTATAAATTTATCACAATATTTTAATTTCTTCAGCAACAGTTTGATCATTACAGGACCCTGAAACTTTATGTGTGATCGAAGAATGTGGGTTTCAAAGCAGTGAGCCTCCATCTTAAAAATTTAGTTATAACTGGTTACCCCGACTTCGAATTGGTAAAAATGTATTTTTCCCGGTTCTTCGCGTTGTACGTCAAACACCACTAGGAGGTGACCGTAGTTCGTTTCTCATTTTTTTAAATTTGTTTTTATTACTTTTTTGCTTGTTTTTTTTGAACTGCTTTTATTTTATGTTATTTAGTCAACTAACCGTTGCGAGTTTAAAGAGCAAGGATTTAATTTTTTTTTGAAGTCAATTTGATTTTTGATGTGTGTAATTTCCATGTAAATATCTAAAAACTGATTTCTAGAATTTTCGAAATTCGATCTTTAAAGGGATGAAGAAAGTAAAACAGATTTGAACCATCATTTTCCTTATTTTCAAATAGATATTAACTAGAAATTTGGGGTTTGCAAGTACTAGTAGACATGTTTCTTCTAGCAGAAACACAATATAAATTAAAGAAGGGCCAATCAGACAGCAGCACGCGACTTCGGCCAATTCTAGGGAAAAGTTACATATTATGGAGCCTTTTAAACACAAATTCACATATTTCGCACATTTTTGCAAGCATCATTTTTCAAGCAAATGATTCTTTGTTGTATATGTTCCTTCAGATTTTCGAGACTAAGATATTTTCATATAAAGCCGCAAAATACAACAAATTTATCGATCAAACAGCTTCTACAGCACAATTCGTATTTTATAGTTTTAACATACTATACTTATAGACTGTCTATGACGTCAGAGGATTCCCTAGAGCAGCTGTCAATCATTCATAATTAGTTATTTTTTTATATATTGGATTAGATAGATATTACTATAGCATTAATCTTTAGTCTCTACTTAATGTAAATTACAGTTTTTCTATGCTTGCGCAATAGCATATTAATAGTATAATTTCATAATAAGAGAGTTTACGCTTCATAGAGTTTACGATCACCCGGAACGATAGGTCCTAGTCCCACGCACCTAGGTCAAACCGTTCTCGAGATACTAGCGCGAGCGAAATTCGCATGTCAATTCACCTCAAACCTACTTTTCACTATCAATTTTTTAATTAATCTACTCCATCTTAAAAATTATGATGAGGTTCTGCACCAATCGGTTATCGTTACTTTCAGCGAAAACGGGATGCAAACATCTGATTCTTTATTGTATATTTTCCTTCAGATTTGTGAGACTAAAATAATTTCATATAAGCCGCAAAATACATTAAATTTATCGATCAAACAGCTTCTACATCACAATTCGTATTTTATTGTATTAAGATACTATACTTATAGATTGTCTATGACGTCAGGGATTCCCTACAGCAGCTGTCAATCATTCATAATTAGTTGTTTTTTTTTTTTTTATATATTGGTTTAGACAGATATTACAACAGCATTGATCTTTAATCTAACTTAATGTAAATTACAGTTTTTCTAGGCATGCGTAGTAGCATTTTAATCGAACAAATAAAAGATAACTATTAATATGGCATTTTCACCGATTTTAAGCTAATTATCAATATAAATTCGGGGTTTTTTAGCACTACAAAATTATGTCAGAATGGTGGGAAAAAATTTAAAGCATAGTATTGTAATAAACAAAAGAATAAAAAGAATTAATTGAATTTTACAATAATAAGCCGATCGTTGATGTTGAACGCTGCGTTCAACATCAACGTTGTAGTGTTCGTTCAACGTTCAATGTAGCTAACGCGAATATACTCATCATTAGCGTGATTATTTAAAATTACAAGATAATTATCACTTTCATCATGTGGAAAAAGTAATGACAAATATGATGTGGTCATGGTTTTAAATTTGTCTTTGTTATCACCTTTAACCTCATATAAAGCCGATGTGTGAATGTGGGCGTCGGCTTTATTATAAAAATTGAATTAATTCCATTAATTTAATTGAATTTGTTTCCTTATTACATCGCGTATTACATCAGAAGGTCTCTTGAAAGCTACCATCTTTACACGTATAGTTAATGAGATTAAATCTCAGATTAAAAATGGTCTTGGACGCACCGTTTTCGAGGTACGCCCTTTTTTTTATTTAATAAAAGATATGTCTGAGAAATCCCGTTTCTTATGTATCATATAAATTAAATAATATCAGCTGTCAATCATTAGCTATCTCAACTATAAAAAATTAAAAATCCACAACACCCGCTTTCGCTGAAAGTAATGATGACCTACATCATCATAAATTAATCATGGTGTTTGCAGGTAAAACATATGTTTTACTATGAATATTATACTATTAATATGCTACTGTGCATGGGTAGAAAAACTGTAATTTACATTAAGTAAAGATTAAAGATTAATGCTATAGTAATATCTATCTAAAAACCACTAAAAAAAATATAAAAAAAAGCTAATTATGAATCCTTGACAGCTGCTATAGGGAATCCTCTGACGTCATAGTATAATATGACGTCTAATATTATACGTCTATAAGTATAGTATGTTAATACCATAAAAAACGAATTGTGATGTCAAAGCTGTTTGATCGATAAATTTACTGTACTTTACGGGTTTATATGAAATTATCATAGTCTCGAAAATCTGACAGAACTATAAAATAAAGAATCATTAACTTGAAAAATAATGCTTGCAACTGAGTGCCAAATATGTGAATTTGTTTTTAAAAGGCTGCATAATATGTAACTTTTCTCTAGAATTGGCCTAAGTCGCGTGCAGCTGTCTGATTGGCCTTTCTTTAATTTATATTGTGTTTCTTCTAGAAGAAACATTTTATGTCTACTAGTATTTGCAAACCCCAAATTTCTAGTTAAGATCTATTCGAAAATAAGGAAAATGATGGTTCAAATCTGTTTTACTTGTCTTCACCCCTTTAAAGATCGAATTTCGAAAATTCTAGAAATTAGTTTTTTAGATATTTACATGGAAATTACACCCACCAAAAATCAAATTGACTTCAAAAAAAAAATTAAATCCTTGCTCTTTAAACTCGGAATTTCAAAAAATCTAGAAATGAAATTTTAGATATTCACATGAATATTACACACGCGCACACGCGCGCGCGCCCGCCCGCCAAAAATAAGATTGTGACCTTCTTTGTTACAGAAAAAGAAAATTCATTTTTACTCCATTTTAACTCTTTAAACTCGGAGTTCCAAAAACACATGTAAACACATTTTCATCAATTTATCTTCATTAGTTTTTGCTGGGTATTGATGAATCATCAATCAGTCAGGGCATGTTCTTATATATATATATATATATATATATATATATATATCAGCTGTTTGAAAAGAATTTCTGTTATTATAAATTACTTTGTTTAATCGAAATGACAGTTGAAATGTGTACCAAGAAAAAACAGCGTGCTATGATTAGATTATTATTTTCTGTTGGTGTAAAAACCAGCCAAAATTCACTCTCAGATTTTAAAACAGTATCGTACAAAGTGTACTAATCGTACATATTTTTGTAAGGGGATTGAATAGTTTAAAACGGGCAGAACAAGCGTCATCAATTTGCATCGTAGCGGAAGACTGGTGGAAGTTTCAGCTGACGTTTTCCAAAGTCCCATTAGTGATCTTATTTAGAAAGAGACGGATAAATATTTGGGGAATTTTGTGAGAATCAGAATTTTCCATTCCATTATCCATTGTAATCTAAATTACCATAAAAAGTGTTTGAGATGGGTTCTAAGACGGTTGACTTAAAATCACAAAGAATTTACACTTGTACGGAAGTTAAACAGCAGTTTGTAGCGGAAGTTAGTGTCTATTTAGGTTGTATAAAAACTCGAGATGAAACTCAAATTCATCATTTTGAACTAGAATCTAAAATCAGAATATTAAATAGAAACATCCGAGTTCTTCCGCCTGGAAAAACATGCGCTTGGGCCAATAAAGCGATTATATTATCTTGGGAATATAACTACCCAATATATTGCAATTACTTGGAAGAAAAGAGAGTAAATCAACAATGAGTGCTACTGTAACATTCTAGAAAATCAAAGTGAAACCCGCGATAAAGAAGAAACGTTTTATCTCAAAAGGCATAATTCTTCTACAAGTTAATGGCTCACCCCCTTTTTTTCTTTTTCCTGTTTAGGTTTTCCTGTTTCCTTTTTCCTGTTTCCGGTTATTACCGTTCAGATATTACTTCAGAGGATGAATGAGGATGATATCTATGAGTGTAAATGAAGTATAGTCTTGTACAGTAACAGGTAGACCATTCTTGAGATGTGTGGTTAATTAAAACCCAACCACCAAAGAACACCGGTATTCACGATCTAGTATTCAAATCCGCGTAAAAGTAACTGACTTTACTAGGACTCGAACGCTGAAACTCTCGACTTCTAAATGCTCACCCCTATTAGGCTAAAAAGATACGGGAAGCTATTTAAAAAGGCTTGAGTTGTTACCTCATCCACCTTGCAAATTTACACCGTCAGATCTTTTTTTTTATTCGTCTCAAAGAGTTTCTACATAGTACCAAATTTGGCAACAATAAACAAATCAGGAATGCGGTACAAGAATGGGCACTGTCGAGAAAAATTCTTTAGTATTGGAATAAAAACGTTCACAAAAAGCCGGAGATTATGTTGATAAATAGTGTTAGTTTTTACAATAATTTATTTTTTAATTACTGAACGACTCTCGTAATTAAAACTTTTTATTTTATGTTATTTTTATTGTTGGAGTTTTAACTTAATTTTAATACAAAATTATATACAATTTCATTTTTGAAGTAAATAGGCTAAGTTGTGTTATAAGTCTATTGAACTAACTTCTTTTTTTTTAACTTTATGTCTTTGTAAAAGAAAATATTTCACGCTTTCTTGGAATTCATTAAAACCAATGTTTTATTTATTGTAAACAGCTATTTATACTTAAAAAAATTAACAATTTTAAGTAGGAATAAACCTTTTTTTATTACTTTTTTTATTAATAAAAAATTTATTACGTTTATTCATATATTTTTCATTATTATTATTATTTGAACGATAAAATTACGATAGAATTTTGAACGATTCTCTGATCTTGCAGTATTTCTTCTACTATGGGTTCCGAATAATCCATCTTAATTAATATTCTTCTGTTACCCACTTATAAAATGTTTTCTCTTAAAGGTTAAATAAAAATGTTTTATAACATTTTCTTTCCTGTGCTAGAGAACCTAGCCTCTCAATTTTATTTAAAACCACTTTAAAATCGTAAATATATCGTAAAATATATTTTATGATAAATAGAAAAATAGTACCGTATGACAAATGCGAAATTAGTACCTATTATTGTTATTTAAATGAACATAATGGACAAATCTGTAGGGGGTTTGAAAGACTTAGTAGTTGTTCTTTTAAATCACATTTATTTATCTTTAACTCTATAGGAATTCTTATTAGATATCACAGCAGGATGTTAAAGAAGATATTGAATTTCAATTTCTTTTTTAAATATCATTATGAACACGAAATATTCGACCGTTGCAGTAAATCGATACATAATGTTTTGTTTCTGTTACTATTATTCGTATACTACGATATACCGGTGCATAAAGCAATACATAAATTTTTAATAAGATTAAATTATTTTATTTTATTTTCAATTTCTTTAAATAACAATTACAATGAAGAAAGAAAAAATTACATTGAAATTAATCTTCAAAGAATATATATTCAATAGATTAATATTTAAAAAGGAATAACGTAAATAATTAGTAAATATTCATAATTTTTTTTCATAACTCCAATAGATAGGGTTGTCAGTCGTTGTCCCATATTAAATGTGTTACCGTGAGCGTTCTCTTTAGAAAATAACAAAACTATAAGAAAAGATGTTAAAAGATTGAATTAAAAAAAAAAAAAAATTTAATCAATAAAAATTTTGTAAACAGCTTACAAAAATATCAAAATATAATATTTTTTCACGGGTTATTTAACCTATTTGTTGCAATTACCATTCGCTTGAAAATTGTACTAATTTAATCTTAGTCAATTGTCTAGATCCCCTCAATGGATTGTTATTTTTTTATTTTAATCTTTTTATATTCTTGAAGTTTTATAAAAACTCATTTTAAAATTCTTACTTCTCCTTCTTCTTTAATTCTTACTTCTATTAATTGAAACATTTTTTCTTGTCGTTGTGAATCAAACAAATTAATTATCAACATTGTCTTTGTAGCACCAAATTTAAAAATTTCTAATCTTCCTATTTCTGAGTTATTTAATATACTTTAGAATTGTATTACTATAGAGGTAGCGAAAAATTTGAGCTTTCTTGGCAACGAAATCCGCTAGTTTATTCTCACCAAGATTTCAATCACAAGTCACATAAGCAATCACAGTCAGTCACAAAGTTAGTTACAGTAGCATTCATTTTCAGTCAATCAGTCACGTAGTAAGTCACAAAATTAATCAAAAACTCTGTCTTGACGTCAATCACAAAATTCAATACTCAATTACAAAGTCACGTGGTCAGTTAGTCAATCACAAAGCCACATTTATTTTCACAAAATCATAAAATCAATCAAAGTCACATCGTTAGTCAAAAAGTCACATTCATTTTCAGTCATTCAATCAGCCATAAAGTCTATTACAATCACATAGTCAATCTTAAATCACAAGTCACACTGTTGTCACAGTAAACCACTAAATCAGACTCATCACTCATTTACTCAGTCAAAAAGTCATACAGTCAATTAAAAAGTTAATCACAGTCACAATACATAAAATAATTACTCACAAAATCAGTCAATCATCAACATTATTTCTGTATTGCTTCTCCGTCGGAATACATCATAACTATAATTGATTCGCATTCCCATTAAGTGAGAAACTGCTGGTCCCTTAAGATTTAAAGTACTGTTCAACATTTTTATTCCTTATTCCCAAGCTTAATCCATCTAGTAAGCTCGAAGCTTACTAGATGTTATAAAAAAAATTATAAATTGGGCAAGTAACTGACATTATAAACAAATCATAAATTGGCCAGGAAACTTACTTAAAATATTTCATGTATTGAAAATTACCGCCTTTGAATGTATTAAATGATATAAACTGAAATTTGGAGTTCTCTCCGGTGATTGATGGTATGTTTGCGGTTAGTCTGATTAACGGACAAAATAATATACTCATACATTTTACAAGTGCTAACTAAATTCTCTTCAGTTCATCAGCAGAGGGGGAGTGCTTCCCAATCTTCGTTTGGAAATTTTTTTGATTTAGTTATCATTTACGGATGGATTCCTGTAAAAGTGCATTGTAGCTACTATTCTGATTTTCAGTACAATTTGTGATCCGTTTGCATCAGTTATCATACTTGAATGCATTTTCCTTTACTAGAGCTTGTGACTGTTAGTTTTTTATGAGAATGGTGGACTTCTTATGATATCGACCTCTCTGATAGAGTTATGAGTTTCCGTGTTTCATTGCAAAGGCTCTGGATTCGAATTTTGGCCAGATGTAGCGTTATTCACACGGTAAAAAAATCCATTTCTCATCATATAAAGTGAGCTGATGGAATTTTTCCAAAATAAGCAAATTATAAAAGTGTAAAAGCAAATTATAAACTATAATTTTTATATTACTTTGAACCGTTTTCAATGAACTATTCTCTTATAACAGTCATTGTTCAGGATGTCGCTTTTTTATCATCTCATAAATTCTGTGTTCCATTTTTTTTTTTAATGGTCTAATGACCTTTCTTTTTCACTCATTCCTTCTGAGTATACATTTAAGTTGGCTTTCTTTTTTGCTTGATTATTATTCTCCATTATGAAATTGTTGAAAAAACTATAAAATAGGAAATTTCCCTTCTTTTTTATCTATCATTTTTCGTAACTAACGACATGAATTAATCTCATGAATTGAATTTCATTTTAGAACAAATAAGTTAAAGAGTTTTATAAACTGATGGTTAGTTAGTTACATATTAATTAAAAAAATTAATCCATTGTCCTTATTAATACTGTTCATTTTACGAATAATATTCATTTTTAGACATAATACTATCCTTATAAGTTTGTTTATTTATTTATTTATCCTAAATTTGTACATTTTAATTGTGAATTAAGGTATTTATAAATAGCAATTTCATACTTAAGAGATAAATATAATTAGTTATGAGTGGAATGTTTAAATTATAAATTAGCTTACATTTGAACTAGGATTAGATTGCACTGGATACGAAAGACCAAAATAATTAAAATTATTTTTTGTCTTTTTATTGTTATTTTTGTAACACTTGAATTTATATTAATATGCAGAATAATGTTATTATAGTGATACATACATTTATTTTATAATTATGTATGTATCTAAACATATTTATAGTCTGCATTGCATGCATATTACTTGTAATCGTGTCTGAGTGTAATGGCAAACAACATGCTATTTAAATAGCAAACTGCATGTAATTGTACTGTCATACTATGTATATTATATTCATAGATATATCAAAGCAAATAAATAATTCAATAAGCAAAAGGCGGCTTTGTATTTCATCCAGAACACGTGCACTTTACAAATATGTATAATCTAAATGAACTTACAACCTACAGGAACAAGTGAGGAGTTAAAATATTTTGTAGGTGTTTTACTATTATTTATATTTTATTCATATTTATTTAAGGTTAATGTAAGAAACCGTTACTGTATATTATATAAATAAATAGCTGGCTGGCTATTTGGTATAGTGGCTTATAAATCAGCTGGTCTTATGTTCGTTTCCTGTGAAGGGCCTGGAATTTTTTTTTAACTTTGATTTCGTTTATGTATCTCGACTTCCTCGTTAAAGAACATGCTCAACATGTCCAAGATTATAATAAAAAAAGGTCATATTTGTTATTTATTTGTATTATTACTACTTTAATACAGACTTTATCTTCAATTAAAATATGGAATTTATTCATTTCTATTCTCTAGTTCACCATTACTGAGAAGATGTCACCCGTTTATTAAATCCTATTGATCAAAGAACAGCAAAGACACGGGTGATTTTTTCGAGTCTGCAGATATTATTCTTATTTATAATTTTTGTTATTAAAAAAAAAGAAAAAAAAGTTATATATTTATTAATCTTATACTACTTCAATTTAAAAAACGGAGATCGCCAGTTCGGAAATCTTCGTGGGAGGAGTGGTAGCCTCTCGGCCTTTCATCCTGAAGTCCCAAGCGTTTGAATCCAAGACAGACATGGAATTTTGAATACGCTGCAGAATTTCCGTTTATATATTCCCATAAACAATCTTCGTTAAGATTGTGTTGAATCTTTTATCAAGCCAAAAAAAAAATTCTCTTATTAGTTTTTATATATAATAATAATAATAAAACATTTTTTTAATTATAAAAGCAGATTCTTTAAAGACGATGTTTTGAAGTGTTATATAAAACCGATTTTAATTATATTACAACGATAGAAAAATACAAAAATAAAATAATGTACTAAATATAAAATTAATTAACAATGATTCGCGAGTGGTAGCGTCTCGATCTTTCATCCGGAGATCCCGGGTTCGAATCCCGGTCAGGCATGGCATTTACAACCTCATTCATCTCATCCTCTAAAGCATGCCTAACGGTAGATCCGGAGATTAAAGTAAAAGAAAAAAACTAACAATGATCTTTATACCATCCGATAGCGTTAATTGTAAAAATTGAACATTTTTCAACTTTCATTTTGATCCCAGGATTCTACTAAGAAATTTTTTAATAAATCTAACCTCCAGATTCCAAACCACCGGGTTGGTCTAGTGGTGAACGCTTCTTCCCAAATCAGCTGATTTGGAAATCGAGGTTCCAGCGTTCAAATCCTATTAAAGGCAGTTATTTTTATACGGATTTGAATACTAGATCGTGGATAGCGGTGTTCTTTAGTGGTTGGGTTTCAATTAACCAAACATCTCAGGAGTAGTCGAACTGAGACTGTACAAGATTACACTCATACATATCATTCTCTGAAGTAATACCTTAACGGTAATTCCAGGAGGCTAAACAGGAAAAAGAAGACCTCCAGATTTTAAATTAGAGGTTAGATTGACATCATTTATATAGTTCCTTTTGCGTTATACCTAAAAAATATAAATAGTTTACTTTTATTTATTTATTTTTTAATCTTCAGTATTTTTTTGAAGGTTTACAATCTATTGAAATAAAATCAATATATTTGTAATTTATAAAGTCAATTGAAAAGCGAAATTCAGTATATTTTGATAAGTCAAAGGGTAATTATAAAAAAAAGACTATTAAACAACTAAAACTAACCAAAAAGGTTTTAAACGAGGGAGAGTTAAGCTGCAAACAACTGTATATAATAATTTTATTTAGCATGGTCCGTTGGTATATTCAATATAAAAATATATAAATTATAATTCCGCTTACCAGCCAATTTAATTAATTATTTTGTTCTAGCGCTTTCGGAAGTTATTTTTCCATCTTCAGGAATATCTGGTAAACTTGTATATAAGTATTCACTTCACACATTAATTTGATGTAAATTAAAATAAAAATAAAATAACATTTCCATAAATATAACAATTTTATTTTAATTTTAATTTATATAAAATTAATATCCGAAATGAATACTTATATACAAGTTTATCAGATATTCCTGAAGATGGAGAAATATCTTCCGAAAGCGCTAGAATATAATAATTAATTACATTGATTGGTAAACGGAATTATAATTTATATATTTTTAGACTGTATAAAACTGATTCATCTTTCCACCAAATAGTCCTAGGATATTTAAATTTTGAAACTGGAGTTCCACGTTTTAAGCACCCGTTATGAAAGTAATGTAAGAAATCTTCTTCCATTTCTGAGATAATCTTCAGATTAAAAGATGAATAGCTAACCTAATCTGGCAGATATGTTTTAGATTTTTCAAAACCCCAAAAGAAACACGATAATGCAAGGGTGTAAATGGTTCTTGCCACTTAGAATCGCTTAAAACCTACACACTAAAACACTTTAAAAACACTAAAATAACCACTTAAAATACATAAATTATTTCCATAGAAATGTCGAATCACAAATGCTGCAATATTACTACACGAATATAAAAAAAAAAATCATATTTTCCTTATAAAATTTCTTTAATATTATTCTTTAACGCTAGGCCATCCTTTCTTTTTTTCCATCTTCCTGAAGGCCTCGATATCCGAATTCCAAAGTATTTGAGGCCTCGGAAATGGATTCTTCTGATCCTCCCCAGTAAATCATAGAGAATAACCTGCTGCTAGCATCAGATGATACTGGCTCCGACGGTGCGGTTACTACTGCATCAGAGTCGAGACTCTATGCACTCCCTATTAAAACTTATGGGACAGCTGAAGAGCTTGCACTATCACATAAAGGCCTCCGAGCTTTCAGAGGTTCCACTGTCAGTCGTTCAAAGATTTCTTTCTCTTGTAACTTTAATTCAGGCGTCTCAATTCCCTTTGTGGGAATTTTATATATTTAAACTTTTATCGTATGTACATTTTTTTTTAGCTATCTTCGGCGATTTAGCTTCTGCATCCTTGACCTTTTGATTGAGTGAAGGCTCATTCCTGGGTTGTGTCTTGTATGTTTCAATCTCATTTTGTTGTTTTTTACCACTGTTCAAAGACTCATTGGGTTGGTTGCACAGACAATTTTTTTTTTTGGAAGCTTCTCTTTTCATTGTTGTCGGTTTAAGACTACTACTTTTAAAATATTGGATGATCGACTCTTCAATTTGTCATCGATGATACATTCGACTATCTTAGCCAATGATGCCGCCAATTGGGAGAGCACATCCTCTGATTTAAAAAAGCTGTAGGAGTGACAGCAATTATTATTATTATAATTTTGGTTATAAATTTATTACGTACTAATAAAAATTTAGTAATATATTGTTAACCAAATAAGTATTGTAACATTGTTTATCCTTGTAGTTAATTCTTTTTTATATACAAAAGTTTAGTAAAAGTTAATTTTTAAGATTCTATTTGTAGAAAAAAATTAAAAATAATCCTTGTACCGAACAGTTAAATTTGAATTATTTTTTAAAATTAGTTTTCTTCTCCCTCGGACCGGATCCTGCAGTTAAGTATTACACAGCCCTGGAGAGTGTCCTTTACTCTAACGACCTCCACGTCTCCGCCCTCCGGTCGGATCTCACTTTGCGCCCGCCTCAAACACCCAGAGTCGGATCCACCAGGCCCGGTTATGCCGTCTCTGGGTTCCCATTTCGGGAGACGGGACTCGGTCTTTATGCCAATGCCTCTAACGGGGACACACCGAGTGGGTCATTCCCGCCAGGACTCGGTCTCTTTCGTTCGGAGTTGCGAAATTTCGTTCGGGTGTTATATTTGAATTGGACGGTATTTTTGTTATATCGCATAATTCATCTATAGAACCACATCAATAAAATTTTATGAAATCTAAAAAATTAAAATATTCAGAATTTTTAAATTAAAAATGTTTGTACTCTAGGTGTAAAGATGAAACATGAGATATATATGTATGAATTCCTTGTGTGCTTAACAAACAAAACCTACTAAATTATTTTAATTTAATTATAATTACATAATTATGGATAAGGTTTAAAAAAATGAACAAAAATTTAACACCAAGCAAAAAGATCCTTGGTGAAATTCTTTTGCAATACAACATCTATAATATAACCTCAACTGGAGTAACTCTTTCATACAGTATACAAAATACAATACGTTATTAAGATTACCTATTATCAGTGATATATTTTTTTATGCTAATCAGATGAATGTTTTCCTTGTATTTATAATTGAAATTTTAAAAACAATATTACTCTTAAAATTAAATCTAGATAATAAATCATCCCTTGTTATAAAATCCTATTATTATTATAATAAAATTTTTACGCTAACATTTATGTCTTTTATCAATTATAATTATTTCCTGAATAACCCTAAGATAAGTCGGTTTTTATATAAAAATAAAGGAACTTTTCTTTTTTTATATCTGGTCACCTTAGAAACCTGTTATTTGTTAATATCCTATTAAATCTATCTTATTAAAAATGACATTGTATTTATTTTTCATGCATATTTTGAATGAATGTAATCTGAAATATTTAATCGTAAGTTATTCTACGAAAAATTATTTAACTCATTAACCCTGATTACCATGTATTAAAATAATTTTTTTAGTGAATTCAGAACCATAACACCAGCTCAAAAGCACTCGTTCATTTATCGTTTATTTAATGTTAAAAAGTTGCAAAATTTTCTGGTTTTACGTATATATTCTTGTATAAGTATTCTTTCCTTCATAAAGCACATAACACGTTCTCGATTACATATAAGAATATTTATTTCTGCACGTACTTCGTTTTCATTGAATACGTTGTATCATTTGTAACCTGGTCAATTATTTTAATATATGTATTCCAATAAGAATTACAAATGTATATAGTTTTTTAATTAAACGCACTCAAACACTGAGAAAACTGAAAAGGTTAAAATTACCGTTTGTATATCAACTAATGGGGTTCTCTCAAAAAGTCAGAACGAGCTTTCAAGATACAAAAATGGGCTGTCAGATCGTTTTATTCGTTCATAAATATGAATCATATAGATTGGTATTAAGAAAATTTAAAATATTAATTTATCCTTGTGTTTAAACTTATGATTGTGTTATCTTTCCTAAAAATATTATTCATTATTTTTAAAAAATAAAATACTTTTTCTTATTTCATTCAAGACAATACTTAGCTTATAAAAACTGGCTTTATTATATACCTCTGTTGACATTTTTTAAAATTACTGAACCATTTAAAACAATTTTAATACTAATTTATTTTAAATTCTTTAAAAAAAATTTCCTTTAACAGAAATAATATTATCGATGAATTTACACTTTCTCCATTTCTATTCAAGTATTCATAAATCTTTACCAAAAACATTTTCATTAAAGCCATCTGAATTGTGTAGTATTTCATATTTATTTTTTATATTTAATATTCTTATGTAGTTATTTTAACATTATTTCATGTGTTTATATTTTAAGTAATAATTAATACAAATTTTAATCACATGTATTCTTTTATTTTATAATTAATTATTTATTTTATTATACTTCTCTGATAAAGGAAATTTTTTAATCAAAATCGATAATAGAAGTAGATATTAAAAAACAAAGAATGAAGAAAAGGAAGATGAAGAGATGTTTATGGATTTGAAGAAAATTGGAAATTTTGTGGGATACAATTTTCATTTTTATTTTTATTTATTTTTTTTTTATGGAAAAGAACAGATATACCATTGGTAATAATCACTCTCCATAGAAATTTTATGTGAACACTACATGACTTCCTTGTACGGCTATTACATAACATATAGACATTTTTTTAAAAAGAAAAGTACATAAAATTTCATTTCATTAATAACTTCTGATATTTTTTCATATTTTTCTTTTTGTTATTATTTATTGTAACATTTTTTTACACTCGGATGTTAATAATTATCAATAAATCAATATATTTAAATTTAAAAAAGAGGTGAAGTCGTATTTGAACCGATATGTTTTCCCCATGTAAGATCCAAATATTTAATTTATTAAGATTTTATTTGGCTATAACTCTGGAGCCAATGAAAATAAGTACCTCTTAAGATATATCATTCAAAAGCTCTCAATGAGGGCTATTACTGCTGTTAAGAAAAAGTCCAAAATCCAGTTTTTTTGGATTTTGGGCTTTATTGAACAGTTTTGGTCCAGTCGACTGCAATAAAAAGGGGAGGTGCACATCTAGATGTTACAACAGTCCTAAATCCAAAATTTCAACATCCTACGGCTAATCGTTTTTGAATTATGCGAGATACATACGTACGTGCGTTCAGACGTCACGCCGAAACTAGTCAAAATGGATTCAGGGATGGTCAAATAGATATTTCCGTTGAATTCTGAAAACCGAAATTTTTCGCGATCACAACACTTCCTTTACTTCGTACAAGGAATTAAAAAGTATGGTGCGTGGATTTGTTTCTTTGTTGTACGTGTTCACATTTTTATTTTAGCTGCTATTGGCGCACAGCACACCAATGGTGGTGCGGCGGGCGGCCGCGTGCAGCGCACTAAAGATTCATTCGTTCGAACGATTTATCTAAAAAATTATACTTGTGATTTGGGGATAAAAAAGAAAACAGTTTGGTTAGAACTGTGTTAAAAAATCACAACTGAAGAAACAGCTAAAATTGTTCAGGATTTTGAAGCGTTTCGTTGGAAATGTTTTTGTTGTTGTTAGTACGATAAATTTATGAACGTTATTTAGTAAAAATTGTTAAAAAAATTTAACAAAATCATGTATAATGAAATGTAATAAACGTAACACACGTAACATTTTCGCAGCGGGCCTTAGACTCTCCTTTTTCCTAGTAGAGGACGGTAGAAATAATAACTATTAAATTACAAAAACATTTTTAACATTCATCCATTTAATGGTTACATGTAAAATAAATTAAAAAAAAAAATTTAATTAAAAAATTCAGTTGTCAATTTTTTTTTAATAAAGAACTAAAATATTGTTAATTTTTTCTAATAAAAACGCACCAACTGTATAATAAGAATAGACATTTTTAATCTTCCATTAATTTTCAATTACTTGATGAAGTAACAACTTATTTATTACATTTTTTTTTTTGTTATTTAAACCTTTATTAAAAATCTGCAACATTTGCATCGAACCGCTATTTGCATATTTTTATAAATATCATGCACGTGCTATCTATTTAATAAAAAGTTATATTACAACTGTATATATTCCAGTCGATATATACATGATACTAACTGTCTGTTTGTATTTAAGATCGTGTTGCGTCTTGGTATATCTTGATTTTTTAGTCATGTTGTTGACTGTAAAAGAATACGATATTTCCTTTTATATAAATTGTCTAGAGTTACTAAAACTTGTCGATTTTTATCGATCGATCACTTTGAATATTTTTTATTCACCTACTTGATTTTGTACTACTTCATTTAACTTTATCGCTTGCCTACCTTATTCATCTTATTTACATTTTGCCTTTAATGATTTATCATATTAACCTACAAATAATAATGTTTATATGTATTATTACTATTTATTACATTAGATTAAGATATGACTTATAGTATAATAAATCACTATACGCAGGTATTTTGAACATAGAAATAGAATAAAATTCCACCAGAAGTAATTTATTACTTTAAATTTTAAGATAATCATCTCATATTTTTACACACTAGATTATATTATTATTCTGATGCAACTGTGACAATGACCTTGTCGAGTTTTATTTATTTATTTTTTTAATATGACGAGAAATTATATCATTAATAAAAAAATTCAAATATACATTTATACTATTTTTTACTTTTCCGTCTAGATAGCTCTAGAAGGGAAAGTATTGTAATCGGCCCAATTTGGACATATGCGGTTTACACCGGATCTTAACGTTTTGACACCTAAGGAACCCAAAAATCGGATGGAAATTTTCCAGATGTTAATGTTCGAGTATTCGGTGTTGGCCCCTAAATCACTTTATTTCTCCAGAACTACTGATCGATTTGGATCAGACTTGATCAGATTACTGCTATATATAAGGTACTGATGTCATTAAAATTTTTAACTTGAAAGGTCAAGGGGGTGAGACTGTAGAGCAAGGTCACCCTCAGTATATCGAAATTTCGCATAATTAAAATAATATTTTTCTTAGACACATTTTTTAACAATTGAAAAATAACAATATTTCAACAAAAAAAAAATTTATTTGCAAAATCGCACCCCTTCACCAAAAATTGCTGTTGTAGTTGTCTGCTAAGTTGTGACTTACAGATGAACGGTAACAGATGACTTACTGATGAACAGAATTAAATAAATGAATAATATTTAAAGTGTAAAAATGTAACTCGGTCTGGCTGGGTCTCGAATTCGATCGCCTGGCTAACTCGGTACCTGGTGGGTTAAGCCTCGCGGCTACACCAGTCTGCCGAACGTAAAGTGAAATTTTTTCTATGTAAGTTGTGAAACTACATTAGTTTAGTTAGTGCCGACCGTCGCCGCTAGTACCGCGCGCCACACGCACCAATTAAATAACGTATGCGCGCGCGCTTTAGTTAGAATCATTGAATTAAATAAACAAAAAAATATTATATGTAAATAAAATGATAAATATTTTAAATTAAGTTGTGTATGTAAGCCGTGCATCAGAAACAACCCCAGTTGTAGCGCTTTCCCGCACTTTTTTTTTAATTTATACTATTTTAAAGTTTATCTCGAACTCTACAAAGATAGAATATTTTTAGAATACCACAAACATTTTATTATTTAAAATAGCGCTCCCAAAAATGGAAGTGAGAAGTTAAGAACATCTAAACGTAAAATGGATTACATAATTTAAGATGTGGGGTGACTTAACAAGCAAGAAATCTTAATGCCTAGAAGAATAAATATTGAATTCATGACTAATCTAAACTTTTTTTTATAGGGAAAATTAATTGAATTGAACATCCATTTTACTTAAATGAGGAGATACTGATTTGGTTAAATTTATTAATTTTAAAAATTAGTGCAAGTTAATTAAAGAATAGAGATTTTTCCTTGCACTTTTCATCATGTTATTTATATAATCTTTCTTTGTTTTTAAATGTTAAATGTAATGGAGATAATAATGAAGATAAAAACTCTGTTAATAAACTTCAAACGTATATCAGCGAGAACGTGCTAGTTAAAGATTCAACTAATAAATCAAGAACGTTAATTCTAAAACAAAAATTAAATAAGTGAACACATGTTATTTAAAGACAGTAATATATCAAGCGGTATTATTCTATATTTGAATGTAGGATAGAGTGTAACTTATAGGAAAATAAATTGTGTGAACATTAGTATGAGATTCACTGACGTTTGAAGTGAGGTCACGTTTCTTGTTGAAGACGTGACCTCAACAAGAAACGTACAAAAAAATCATACCTCCTTTAATAAGCGTAGTATCGAATAGGTTTAAAGTACTCATTAGTCCTCTAAACATTACCTAAAACTTTTCTCTAAAACAATTTTTGATATGATCAACCCTTACGGCAAAAGATGACCAAAATCTTACTGGAATTGTAAGAACATGGGGCTTGTCGTATGCTAAACATGTGAAACTTTTATCACATAAAGCCACTGTCGTATTAATAAATTTGAAGTTTTTCTTAATTTTAAGGTGGAAAATCTTTTTTGTCCCCTTTTTAGCACCGGTTAAATCTACCTCCACCTTCTGGCGTGCCGAAAGGGATTTTTTTACAATAGATTTTGAAAATTCTTTTACGGAATTTAACAAATTAAGTTTATTATAACGAAACTGAACTAATAAAGTGAAAAACAAAATAAACTACTAACTGAATTTTACGATAATAATTAATTGTGAAAAAATTAGACGTTTTAAAAATAATCTTATTATACAGAGTGTCCCGTTTAAAACGCAACCTACCAATCAGCCTTTAAAAATTCAGCTCCAAAACTTACTGTTTTGGAGCTGTAGCTTGTGAAAGTGTGAAAATGTTACTGTTAATATTATTGACCTGTGAATTGGGCACGTGTTCGAAACCGGTCTAGTCGCTGAACAATGCCGATCTTCCCGGCTAAAGTAACAATAGGACCGCTGCGCTGCCATTGTACCGCTATAACTCTGGAATGCTAAGTCGTACAAGAAAATTGTTTCAATAAAAGTTGTCTGTTTTTTTTGAGATTAACAACTTTTCCAAATGCAATACAGACGAAAAACAATATTTTTTCCGGTGAAAAATCCGAAAAAACACATTTTTTACAACTTCAGCGCCACCTATTATTTCAATTTCAAATTATACGGCATAACTTCAAACACATTAATTGTAGAGAAGAATGTCCTCTACATTTTTCGTTTGAAAAACTTTTCTCTAAAATGCATAGATTCAGAGAAAGACGCATTTCAAAAACTTTTTGAGTTTTTGAAAAATCTGTGGAAGGGGATGTTACAATTCTGGAGTTAAGCTTCCCTCATCACCCCTAACGCATGGACAAAAGATCAATCGGTAGGTAAGGATTTTCAAATACAGCCTATTTTGATGACGAATTGCCTGCACTTTTTACTTCTATAATATTTGAGTTTACTAGCCAATTCCCTACGTTTAACTAGAATGGACTCGTCCAATAACTGCACATCGCGCCGACGCTGTAGACTGCAATATAGCCATAATAAAGCGATCATAACGCTCGGTGCATTTTTAGAGAGAAGATGGCGTTTCAACAAAACGAACGTGTTTTTATTCTTGAGTCGTACTTTCGCACGAGATCAATGGTTGCAGTGCAAGAATCTTTTTGTAGTAAGTAGCATGATAAAGCAGCACCTAAAAAACAACAGTTTTGCTGAAAATTCCTACGCGTATCTTGATAACAATTGCATCCGCAGAAAATGGGCGTATGGTGTGGGATATCACGAAAAAAATTATTAGTTCTTTTCTTCGAGTACACCATTACTGCTGAACAATATCAGAATATTTTATTGCAATTCATTGCACTTTTGGAAGAGAAAGATCGATACTACTGGTTCCAAAATCATCACATTACGCACATTTAACTTTTGATTTCGTTAATGAATTCTTCGGTAATCGCATTATTGGTCGTGGCTTTTGGTCACGCAAGATCTCCAGATTTGACTGGGCCAGATTTTCTAATTGGGGGTTATTTTAATGAAAAAGCCTACAGCAACAAACCACAAACACTTGAACAATTGAAAGTCAATATCGAACGAGCTGTTTTAAATATTAACCCGCAAACTCCGAAAACAGATGCAAGAAACACAGTGAAAAGAGAGGAAGCGTGTATTAAGAACTGATCGATGTTTATTATCGATTCCTAGTTACATTCCTACCTTTTGTTGTTTCTTTTGTAGCAGTTTTATTATTTTATTACTATCCGATCAGGGATGCTTCGCTCGCCCATCCCGTCTGGCCAAGGGATTTCGCCCCTGGACTCCCGCTGCGTTCGTTATCCTCATAGTTGTGAGAATAATACTGATAAATATCAATTATTCTCCAGCGTTTCGCTCGTTCTTGACGTAGAAGCTCTGATATGCTCCTGCTATAGACGAAGCTACTTCTCGAGTCTAGGCGTAACGCTCTCGATCAGCAGCTAACCGAGAAGCATGCACTTCAGCTGTTTCAGAGGACTGTGATAGCTCTCATTAGACCGTGATACACTCATTCTAGCAGAATGAATAATAAGAAAGGTTACTTCTCTTTCTTGAAGGCATATTTTTTAACTTTTGAAAATTCAATATTGACAGCCAAAATAAACAATCGAGACCCATAAAAGTTTGTTAAATGTGATATTTCGAAATAATTATAATAATAAACTGAAAAATATTAAATATTTTACAGATTAGGTTAGATGATTTGTGTATTGATCTGAACTTTTATATACTAGATTGCATATACTGGTGTTCTTTGGTGGTGGGTTTCAGTTAAACACAAATCTCGGGAATGATCGACTTCAGACTTATAAGACTATACTCCATTTAAATTCATACATATCAACTGAAATAATATTTTACGGCGGTTCCGGAGGTTAACTGAAAAACCAAAGATATGAAATCGGAGATCTTTTTCTGTTACTATGGTAACAGAAATATAATTAAGTAAAAGAAATATTTACTTTTTTAATGAATATCTTTAATATCTCAATCTCGATTATGAATATCGTGATAATTCTAATTGGGGATAATATCCAAGCTTATAAGATATAAATCGGCAAAGTTTTATTAAAATGTGTTCAGTATATATATTTTATTTGCATCTGTCTAATTTATTTTAATATATTAATAAATTAAAAAATAATATTAATGAAACAAATCTGACGCGATTATTCCGGAGCATTTATTCAACACAATTTGTAAAATTTAGCTATTTCTTGAGCAGTGATTTTTTTTAACACAGGAACCGCTTCATTCAGAGTAAAAATGTGAGCACATACAGGAAACAAAACATTGATCAGATGAATGAGTCGTTTTTGCTTTCACCTCAACGCTTCATTCTGAACGATTCTAAAATCTAGTTTCATTCAAAATAAAAATGTGATTACATACATTAAACCAAAGAACCGTACCTTTTTTTTATAAATGTTATAAAAATAACAAATTATTAGGGATTGATTCGTTAAAAAAGTATAATAATTTTTTGCTAATGATCTTCAATCTATCTGAATGACCTCCAGGTCTTCAAATAGACGAGGTTTTATCGATTGAAATATTTATCCTTTGTAGAAAAATAAATTAAAAAAAAACTTTTAATAGTTTATATTTGGATTAAATTCCATTTAGGGTTTTATTGGACGAAGCAGGAGCGATATAAAATGCCGAATAGCACAAGCTAAACGAGCCTTCAGTAAGAAATGCAATTTGTTTACATCAAAAATTAATTTAAATGTCAGGAAAAGATTTTTGAAAGTGTATGTTTGGAGTGTCGCTTTATATGGAAGTGAAACTTGGACGGTCGGAGTATCTGAGAAGAAAAGATTAGAAGCTTTTGAAATGCGGTGCTATAGGAGAATGTTGAAAATCAGACGGGTAGATAAAGTGACAAATGAAAAGGTATTGCGGCAAATAGATGAAGAAAGAAGCATTTGGAAAAATATAGAAGAAGAGACAGACTTATAGGCCACATACTAAGGCATCCTGGAATAGTCGCTTTAATATTGGAAGGACAGATAGAAGGGAAAAATTGTGTATGCAGGCCACGTTTGGAATGTGTAAAACAAATTGTTAGGGATGTAGGATGTAGAGGGTATACTGAAATGAAACGACTGGCACTAGATAGGGAATCTTGGAGAGCTGCATCCACCAGTCAAATGACTGAAGACAAAAAAAAAATAGGGTTTTATTATTAAATTCATTTAATAATAACAAGAAGACTTGATTCGGAAGCCTATGTACAAGTAAAAATTATTTTTTTTTACCTTCCTACATATTTTATTTACATAAATTATATATACATGCTTACCACAATACTTAAAAAAAAAACGTATTCGCTCATCGCTTAGCGAACTATTATCCAAATAAACAAACGATCTTTTTCCATTCTACAAAAAAAAAAAATACTCGATCATTAAATAACAAAAAAATGATTGTGACTTACATAAGCTAACAATAGGTTTCATTAAAGCTCAATATTTAAGGTAGGACAACATGAATTTCGGCTAATGTGTTTTAATATGACAGATTGTTTACTTCTTACTGTATATGTGACTAATCAAATATTATTTTATTATTAATAATTTTAATACATTCACGCTTTGCATTCTGATATTGTTGTTACATTATTTTTCTATTAGTATTTAATTCTAATTTATTCTGGTTTTAAATTTTTTTAAAACTTATCCTTTTTTATTCGTATGAAACTAAAATAAGAAGTTATTTTTATTATTGCATCATAATTATAATATTTTAAATGTAAGATGATTTTCTGCCCACCTATTATTCACGAACAATATAATCGTTGACACACCCGTAATTTTAGTTTCCTTTGAAAGATTAAAAAAAAAACCATTCCTTTGCACATGCTAATTTTTAAAATTATTATTTTTATACGTTGCTTGCATAAAATTTTATTACAAACATTAACTCTATATATTTTTTTTTATTTCTTTACTGAAGTATTGCTTTTAAATAATATACTTTATGATAAATTATGATTTATTATTATTTTTTTAAAATCATATATTTGATAATTAGAAGATACGTTTGCTTAGAAGCAATACGTTTGCTTCTTTTTTCCCCAATCACTTCTTAAAAGCTTTTATTTAACTCGCTTTAGAAATAATCAAATCTTGCAACTTATATATCTTTTGATCTATCGCATGAATATCAATGAAATTTGGTGCACGTATGTAACTTCGATGTGTAAAAATAAATATTTTTACTTTTTTTTTAGTCTTAAAAAAAATATATAAAAACAAAAAAAATTACAAAAATATATTTGATTACATATAAAAAATTATTTTTTAAAAAAGCTTTTATTTAACTAATATTAATATTAACATTAATAAAAAAGGAAACAAATTAGAATTAAATAAAATTGAGAATTTTAAACAAAAAAATATAATATATTAGCAAATATAAAAATGCACTGAAAAGTAAAAAAATAAATTATATAAATAACCAATAAATAAAAAATAAATAAATGTAATAATTATTAAATTTTAAAATGAAAAGTAATGAGAATATTTTGTTAAATAAAAGCGTGGCGTAGTTTTTATAACAATGTTTTCGAATAAGTATTATAGTTGTGAAAATAAATGTGTTGTTTTAAATAAATTATAAAAACTGTGTAGACCTTTGCAAAATACGTGATTTAGTCATCTACTTAAAAAAAATCACATTATAAAATATGATACACTCTATATTTGAGCTATGTTTCTAAACCTATAATCGAAATATCTGGATGAAGAATTTATGACTGAAATTATACTTTCATAGCTCAGTAAAACCTGAGCTATAAAAAAATTATCAAATCATAGCTCAGTAAAAACAATGATAAAAGTATCGTTTAGATCAGCTGAGTGGTCCTTCGGTTTTAAGAGAACATTTGTAAACTTAGAAAGAAACATACTCACGAATACGGATATTATTATTTGAACCACCCATTACTCCTCCGAGTACCAGATCTTTTTTATAACTGAAAGGAAATCCTGAGTCAAGATTAAAAAAAATTAATATACATATCCACTGTTTAAAATTTTACTGGTTTTTTTTTAAGTCAGTTGAGTAGTTTGATGTTCTACATTCTTTTCTGTTCTGTACTAATCCTTTAACCTCAATATATTTGTTACATGTACATTTTCAAATATCTATTTCATATTTTACATTTTTTCTTTTCCTCGGAAGATTTTATCCTCTTTCCTCCATCAACAAATTAAGTAAATCTGAGTATATTATAACTCAACAACGTAGATCATCTTTTAGAAAAATTTTGCTTTAAATTTCTCTCCTCTTCTACTCTCATCTTAAGATCTCTTCATTTCTAATTTTATCAACCGATTCAATTTTCCTTCTGTAACATTGTATCTCAAACGTATTTTCTCTTTTCTTTTCTCCTAATTTCTACGTTTTATTACTATACCTTGCTACATTTCAGGCAATTGTTTCTTTTTAGGTTCTTGTATTTGAATAGAAATTCATAGATTATATTTGTTTATTATTTATTTTCAGCTTTTGATTCTTACCCCCACTGAAATTAACGAATACCATCCACAGCGGATAAATTTAAAAAAAAAATCACCGCAAGGTGAGAGATTAAAATCCAGTTTGAATTGTTAAAAAGGTTTCTTATTTACTTTAATTTTTATCAGAATTAATTTTTAATCAGTATTAATTAACGCATTCATAAATTATTTACTAAAAAATATCAAGATCGTGTAAATTAAAACCAAGTTTCCAAAAAGAGAGCGGATTTTATTTTTTGTTGTGTATCTTTTTATTTGTATGGTGCATTTTGAACTAATAAGAGAAATTTTTTTGTCAAGAAGAGGATAGGCCATTGGTAAATAATTCAAGAGAAAAAATATTTCAATCTTAAGAGATTGCTGTCAGTTGAAATTCATGTACAGTTAAAACTGATCGTCATTCATGCGTAATTCTTTACGAACATTAGAATAGAAATAAATCGAGTTAAAGAGAGCACTTATTTAAATATACAAAATCATTGAAGCAAAATCAATTTTATTTGTGTATTTTTTATGAAACGAAAAGAAAAATTAAAATTAAAACGTTATTTTTTATAAAGCTCTTTACAAACAAACATTAATTTTATATACATGTATATAAAGAGTGTTAACAAAGTAAGGTGATCCTTAAATAACTTTTCAACAGTTAAACATTGAAAAATTAAATTTAGAAAATACTTCTAGCTTGAAACGATATTTTCGGTACGACACGACGTAAACACCCTGGGGCTTCCAGGATCATTCAGAAATTTTAAATGGAAAATGTACTATTGCGACTATCATTCTAATGGATATTTGAAAAAAAAAGATGTAAAAAATCCTCGGGCTAGACAACACTACCGAAAATGGCGGCTATTTAAATTTTTCACAGTTAGATTAAAAAGTGATCTAATTTAACTGCTAAATAATGAAACAATAAACAAATAAAAATGTGCAAATATTCTTACGTCAAAACAAAAACCTTTGAGTTTCTCCCCATTAAGGCTCCCTAGATTCTCGGAATGTGGTGGTCTCATATTGGAAAATAGATCATTTTGAAGTAGGGGAGCATTTGCTGAATTTAATTTTTCTTTGTTTAGCAGTTGAAAAGTTATTTAAGGGTTACTGTACTTTGTTAACACTGCACATAATATATGTAGTATATATATATATATATAGCGCTTGCTACAAAGATTACATTATTAATGTATACAAAAAAATCATTGTACAATAAATTTTTTGGTTGAATACAGTTATCGATATCTCCAAAACAGTTCATCCCATGTTAATAAATTAAATACTGAAATAAAATTTCCTCTCCGGTATCATGTATCTTACAGAATGTTATTGCTTAAAAAATTTGCAATGTCTGAATCCTACCTCATTTCAGAAGTGGGGTAATTTTAATTGTTCTTTATTATTTCTTTAATTATAAATGTTTTTACTTTCTTTTTATAATTTAACCTAATTTATTAAACTCTTTTTGGTTTTAATTTTATGTTTACTTATAATTTTAATATTATTCGTACTGCATATTAAATAAACTCTTATAGACACAGTTATTTACTTCTGTTGTTTTTTTGTTTTTTTTGTCTTCAGTCATTTGACTGGTTTGATGCAGGTTTCCAAGATTCCCTATCTAGTGCTAGTCGTTTCATTTCAGTATACCCTCTGCATCCTACATCCCCAACAATTTGTTTTATATACTCCAAAAGTGACCTGCCTACACAATTTTTCCCTTCTACCTGTTCTTCCAATATTAAAGCGACTATTCCAGGATGCCTTAGTATGTGGCCTATAAGTCTGTCTCTTCTTTTAACTATATTTTTCCAAATGCTTCTTTCTTCATCTATTTGCCGCAATACCTCTTCATTTGTCACTTTATCCACCCATCTGATTTTTAACATTCTCCTATAGCACCACATTTCAAAAGCTTCTAATCTTTTCTACTCAGATACTCCGATTGTCCAAGTTTCACTTCCATATAAAGCGACACTCCAAACATACACTTTCAAAAATCTTTTCCTGACATTTAAATTAATTTTTGCAGTAAACAAATTATATTTCTTACTGAAGGCTCGTTTAGCTTGTGCTATTCTGTTGTTATCGAATTATTAATTTATAGTTGAATATAATGATAATTTGCAGTGTCCTGAGTTTGTTTTACAAGGTGTAAAAAAAAGAACAAAGAAAAGATTTATAAAGCTATTTAGAGTAATGACTCACAAATAAAATGAAAGGGTAATTCTTACTCTTTTTCTCTACACGTGTTCCATGTGAGCACCTTTAATCATACGGTACGCTTCCAACCGATAAGAGAGTTAATTCCATACTGTAACCGGCATATCTGGAGTAATGGAGGCAACAGCTGCTTCAATTCTATACCTCAAATCGCGTAGATCAGTAGGTTATGGAGCCAATTTCTCTAAATTCTTTAAAAAATACCGTAGGGGAAAAAATCACATGAGAGATAAGATCACCGCAATCAAGCTCTATCATCGGGTCCTTGCAGACTGATCCAGCGGTAGGGGAAATTATCATTCCTGCACAGAGTTATACTGAGAAGGCGCATCATTTACCAAAATAGAATTCTCTAATCCATCTTGCAGTCGAGAAAAGAGCCAGGTGCAGCATTTTGAACGAAATAAGACTAACTCCTGTTAGTCTTGCTTCAAAGAAAAAGAACGGTCCGTAAACTTGTCTTAAGAATATTGCACAAAACGTACTTAAGTTTGAGGAGTCCTTTTGCATTGTAAGAGTTGTTGGGAATTCTCTGACCTCCAGATACGAACATTCTGTGAGTTAACTTTTCCGTTAAGATGATCGCTAAACACAATACGATCAAGAAAGAAATATTTTCATACTGCAACATTTCGATCTCACAGCAATCAAATAACTTTGACTTCGAAGTCAACTATGAAGTCGGTAAACTTCAAAGCCATGACATGTTTAAGTGTTTTCTTAAAATATTCCACACTGTCAACCGTAGTGCTGTTAGTTCGCCGCTGGCCTTCCTAACAGATTTTTTTTTGGGCCTAAGCAGGAAAGACTCCCTGACACGTTCAATATTCTCTTCAGACACCCTCGGTCGTCCCGTTCTCTTCCCTTTACGCATATTTTTCAAACTGATTATCCCATAGACAATAATATTATCGTCACTTGAAAGATTATATTAAACTTCCTTTCTTTTTCTTGCTTAGCTTTCGGTAATTACCTTTCAGATAATATTTCAGAGGATTATATGTATGAGTTTAAATGAAGTGTAGTCTTATACAGTCTCAGTTCGACCATTCCTGAGATGTGTGGTTAATTGAAACCCAACCACCAAAGAACACCGGTATCCACATTGTAGTATTCAAATCCGTGTAAAAATAATTGACTTTACTAGGACTTTAACGCTGGAACTCTCGACTTCCAAATCAGCTGATTTTGGAAGACACGTTCACTACTAGACCAAGCCGGTCGATTATAATTAAACCTCCTATTGAACACAAGTTGAGCTATAACCGAAGTATTATATTAAGCAAATTACAAAACACAGAAGGCTTTCTGTTCAGGAGTTGCCATCTTTGCTAGTGGCGCTGTTAAGTGGAAAGAAAGAATCAATCTGCGGTTTTGGGCTCAACTCTCACTGTCCTTTTTGTTATTTGATTCTAATCTTAAATCAAAACTATATAACTAATGTAAGAGATATTTATAACAAATTAAAACCCGATATTCTTTTTTGTAGACCAGCTACTAGCCTTGATCTTTTAATATCCACTATGTAGAATTTATTTAAAACTAATTGGAAAAGATATAACGCGGCTTATTTAGTAAGCAATGCAGATTTTTTATTTTTATAATTAATAATAAATGGGATAAAATGGTTGTAGGTATGAATCCTAGTGAAACCGTAAAAATGAGAATATAAAATCTAGTAAAAATTATGAAAATTCAGGTTGCGCATTGATTCGGAAAAGTACCGGAAAAGATACTAAATTTCCTCCTAAAATAAAATATGCTCTCGTTTTATCTATCTAATAATGGTGTTATCCAGATATATTTAGTTTTTTAATCATCCTGAAATTTCAGTAAAAACACTGAAAAATAATCTTTTAGATCGACTTAATGGCTCTTGTTTTAAGTTATTATCTGTATATATATGTGTAAAGTTTGATGTATTGTATATTCATATTTTTAATTTTAAGATCTGTTATTAAATTTTTAAAGTGATGTAATGCTGCTGAATGTTATGTTATACAATGTTGGTTAACAAAAAGTAAAGTTTAAAAAATAAAGTAGAATAAGATATTTTATGGTATGTGTGAAGGAACTTTTTTTAAATATTAACACATTTCTTTTTTTTGGTATTTTAAATTACCAAAGCCATGAAAATGTAAATTTTATTATACGAATTAAAGTAGTTTAAAAATTCTATATTATATATTTCATAAATAATAATTAGACTTTGTATTGGTGATGATAGTTCAGTAAGTTATAATATTCTTTGTTATTATTTTTATTTATTTAATTTTTTTTTACAAATGTTTTGTTAGTGATCGTATAAATTTATTTATATATATATGTATAATATAATATTAGCGGAAACATGTTAGATGCTCTTTTTTAACAAATTTATAACGTACGCAATATTCAAGGATTTTTATTAATGATATCATACCTACTTAAATCCTAAACATCTACGTTACATGTTCAACGAAATCGTCAGTTATGACAACTTTAAAAAAATATTAAATCACATGCATTATCTCACTTCTTTTTTTGAAACTGTCCTTATAACTATAATAATATAATGAAAAAGTTATTCGTATTTTGACCTTCGTTGTACTTAATGCCATATTTATTTTATATGTATATATCGAATTGGCTACTGCTTATTAAAATATAATTCGTTGTTTTCCAAAAATTTTTATTGCATATGGTTTGTTTTCTTTGTTTTAACCAGTTTTTTTTTTGGTTGGGGGGGGATAAAACCAGCAAAAGAATTAGATCAGGAGATTTTAGGTTATAAGTGCACGATATTTCTTTACCCCACTTCTAGTAATTGTTAATTTATATTATTAAAATTAAATAATCAGTTTCTTTACACATTACGTTATTATTTCATCACGTAAGAATAACTACTTACATAAATAAAGTAGTATATATATATAATTATATATAAGTAGTATATTTATTTGTTTTATCATATATATATATATATATATATGATACAAATAAAACATAAAAAGAAAAAACATAATGATAGGGTTAACTCGAAGTTATTTCACATCATATTTATCGCTATTCTCTCCTTTTTATTTTTCTCTTCACCATCCAGTTTTTCTTATTGTAATATTATTTAGTAAGAAGCAAAAATAGTTAATCATTTCTTATGGATAGCGTAGAAAAATATGAAAATTAAAAAAAAATTTGTAGATTAAAAAGAAACGTTTGCAACAACACATATGATACTGTTGAAAAAAAGTACTATCTACTAGAAGATAAATCAATAATATTAGGTTAGAGATATCTGTCCAAAAGTATTATTAAAATGTAAGAAGAATAGGAAATTATTTGAATTTTTATTAATTATATGAAATTATCGTAATATTTAAGCTGATAAAAAAATTAGTCATAAAAATTAATAACTTAAAAATAATTAAAGGATTTGAATGAAACCTCAACTGTAAATTGAATAATTACTTGACTAATTACAACGTTTAGAGATTTTTAATTTCTCTGATCTCTATCGTATTCTTAGAAAAAAAATTTATAATATTTAATTTTTTCCAAAAAAATTATAAACCTTACCTTTTCAGAGTACTGAATACGATCTTGCGTTTCAAAATTGAAGATGGTTAAAAATATTAAAATTATTTATAAATAAAAGTACAGTACAAAAATTATCACAAAAAAAATTAAAAAATTTAGGAAATTTTGAAAATTTTATTTTGAAATATTAATTTTCTTAATTTTTACACCTTACAGAATTTTATAAGATTCTATGTTACATCTTAAAGATGTAACATAGAATTTTCTTTATTTCCAGGTACAAACTTATGTTATAAGATAATGTTTGACAAAAAAAATAAATAAAAAAGGATTAAATATTATTGATTTCTTTAAAATTTTTATATCAGGAATGAGTAACATATTTAATGAATATGTACAATATACAATTCCATGTGGCCTAGTATAAACATAAAAGATATTTTGATTTTATCGATTAAACCTGCTGCTTGAATAACGACAAACATATATTTATTTTTTGCATACTAATACAATAACCAAAGTTATTAAAATAACAGAATATTTTGCATGTATTTACATTAAAATATAAAAAAATAAATATTTTCATTATTTAGGCTATATAATATATATACAGTGTGTCTATGTGTTTGAGCGCGCGCGCGCGGATGCACATAAGATCTGCAAACACACCAAAAAATACATTTAAGAAAAGGGCACGTCACTGTTCATTGAAACATGGCTAGTGGCTAGTATTAGTGGCGATAAAACCTGCCAATTTTATGTACATATATATGATCTGTACATTTATAGTGATAACCGAAAATAACAATTTCTGTTAGAGTTTTCTTACTCCACGGTTTTTACGTCAACGTGTTTGTTTTTCAATGCCCTTCGAAATGGTCTGGCACAATCCTAACCTTTCTATTTAAAATCTTTGAGTCTTCCCTATGAAGACTCTTTTGATGCTCAAGGTGTCATGGTCTTTCTATCGAAAAAAATGATTGTTTCAATTGCTTCAAGGTGCATTTAATACATTTCATTTTTCTTTTATTAATATACACACGCTCACTCACACTCTCTCACTCTCTCTCTCTCTCTCTCTCTCTCTCTCTCTCTCTCTCTCTCTCTCTTTCTTTATCAATAAAATATCTGTTAAAATTAGCCTAAGGAATCATTCTAAAATTATACACGGTTAAAGTTCTACTATAAAGTTCAGTAAAAGATTTCAGTTACCTCTGGTAATATTGTAAAAATTTGATTTTAAATTTGTTTTAAATACGATATGTGATTCAGAACTTCTAATTGTATTTGGAATAAAATTGAAAAGTTTATAACTCAAAAAAATAAAACTTATGTTAGAAATTATTATTAGGTTTTGGTAAACGAAGTATATTCTCCTCTAGTGTTAGAGTGTAAAATATTAATTAGAATATCGCTGTTAACACTCTCTGGAAAAAAAATAATTCAAAAACTTACGGTTTACTTTGAAAATAACAGGTATGAGTGGGTAATCCACCGGGTTGGTCTAGTGGTGAACGCGTCTTCCCAAATCAGCTGATTTGGAAGTGGAGAGTTTCCAGCGTTCAAATCCTAGTAAAGCCATTTTTACACGGATTTGAATACTAAATCGTAGATGTGTTCTTTGGTAGTTGGGTTTCAATTAACCACACATCTCAGAAATGGTTGAACTGAGAATGTACAAGACTACACTTCATTTACACTCATACATATCCTCATTCATCCTCTGAAGTATTATCTAAACGGTAGTTACCGGAGGCTAAACAGGAAAAAGAAACAGAAAGAAAGAGAGATATGAGTGGGTATTATAGACAATGAGTGGGTATTATAGATTTCTTGTACAACAAAATGATATTTTTATCGATATATAAATACGAGCAATATTGGAATATAGTATAAATTAAGGCAAATTATACATTCCCTAACAATCTAGAAAGATAGAGATACATCATGGGATAAATATCCTTAAATTTGAGCCAAGGTTGTTTTAAATTTATTTACAAGTTGATAATAAACAAGCTTGTATATATTGTGCGAGCGCGCTCGCAATGATAAAGTTCAGACGCTTGAACTGAAATAATATATTAGCACATTTTGAATAATTTTAGCACGTATAATTTATTCATAAAATTAGAAATATATAAATATATAGGTGTATTTATATTATAAAATTTAAGATGGTGATGTTTATTTTTCAAAATAATCAAATAAACGATGTTATTTTTCTAGAAAAAGGCTGAAAACTCAGTTGTAGGGGCTAAAACCGCGTTCTTGTCACGGGGCTAAAACCGCGTTCCGGGAAAGTTCTGATGCACGGCATACGTACACATACACACAAATTAATTTAAAATATTTATTATTTTGTTTAAATATAATAATTTTTCGTTTATTTAATAACATAACTAACTAAAGTGCGCGTGCATATTACATTTAATTCGCGCGGGTGTTGCGGTACTAGCGGCGACGGTCCGCAATAACTAAAGTAATTTCACAGCTTACATAGAACAAATTTCGCTTGCACGGTCGGCAGACTGGTGTAATCGTGAGGCTAAACGCATCAGGTATCGAGTCAACCGGACGATCGAGTTCGCGACCCAGCTTAACCGAGTTACTTTTTTACACTTTAAATATTACTCATTTATATAATTTTATCACTTACTTATGACGTCACAACATAGCAAATGACTACAACAGTATTTTTGATGGTGGGGGGGGCGATATTTCAAATTTTTTTGGTAAATATTATTTTTTAATTACGAAATTAAGAAGCAAGGTCAAGAATTTCGAAATTTCGAGAAATTTCGAAATTCTTGACCTTGCTCTACAGCCTTACTCCTTGACCTTTTAAAGTTGAAAATTTAATGGCAGCAATGCCCCATATATAGAAGTGATCTGACCAAGTTTGGTCCCCTAGTTCTGGAGATGTAAGGTGATTTATAGGCCGACACGGGACACACGTACACACGAACATTAACATACGGAAAATTTCCATCCGGTTTTTTGGGTTCCGTAAGTGTCAAAACGTCAAGATCCAGTGAAAACCGTATTTACCCAAATTGGACCGATTACAGTAGTTTCCCTTCTAGAGTTATAGCTCTGCTACAGCGCTATCTAGATGGGAAAGTAATATAAGCTTAAATACCGTCTCATTCTTATGATATAATCTTTTTTAAATCATATATTATTAAATTTCTTCAAACGTTCTGTCACACCCACCAAAAGCCGCATGAACGCGTGCTTATGAATCGTTTAATGTATTACATATTACTCCGTCTTGTTGGAAGAAGCTGTACTTTTTGCCCGAATTGTTAAACGAGAGTAGAATTCTTTTAAAACTGTACGATACATTTCCGTACTGACGTATTCCGTATTGACTTTCCAGTCAAAAAATACTGCTCCCGCTAGACGATTATCAGAAACAGTATACTATAATAGTGAAGTAGAAGCACAAACCCCGGTAAGAGTTTTCAATCATCCAATACTTGGTGTTATGCGAATTAACATGCCCGGATAAATAAATTCATGCCTCATCTGACATGAAATACAGCAGGATCCATCTTTCCATCGACAATGTTTTTGAGAAGCCAGTCGCAATAATTAAGACTCGGTTTGTTTATACTCTTGAGTTGCTGAACACTCTAGTTACAAAGTATGGTTTCAAATTTAAATCTTGAATCTTACAGTTAGATGTGTATTTTATACCATTCTGTTATGATAACTTTTGCTAATGTGGTAAATTCGACTATTTCTTAACCCAGTTCCTCTTGTGGCATGACTTTTTCAGCTCGTACCTGTTTCAGGATGGTGCAGCGACGACAATCTGTGCCCTTGATGATGTCGATCACGTCATCTTCGTGTGCTATAGATGGACAGATTCAAAGGTGCGGTGTCCTCGACACCAACAATATTGTTGGTGTCATGCTCGATTCGTAAAGTGGAACGCTGTCTCTACGATGGTGAGGAGAATCATCGCAGGGAAGATTACGTTGAGGTAGGGTACGGGGTCAACCTGTGTGGGCAGGAGGCGTCCGTCCACGTATCGACGTGGGTGTGTGTTCTCCGTTGATGTCCGTGAAATCCACTGAGTTCCTACTGTCCTTTTCAGTCCAACGATCATGCTGCTCGCGTCATAGCGATAAGCATTATCGCGGGGAGGAGACAAAAGTGAGACGGAGGGACAGCCTATGGTGGGGAGGATGCATTGGCTCGCGACCGGTCGTGGATGGGCGTAGCTCCGTTGATCCCCGTGGAACTCCGCTAGCTCGCCGTCTCCTTTTGCCTGTCTATCCTGCAGATCGCACCGAAGTTTGAGTTATGCTTTTTGGCGGGTCCAGTCTTTGATAGTCCATGTTAAAAAAGTGTCACTTGTGCATTTTAGCTGGTACCGCAGTGGCTTACGTATTAGCCTGAACACAATATCAAATGTTTGGGTTATGGTTAATATCACCCGATATAACCGTTTTATATTTATTTTATAAATATAATTTAACCAAACTTAACCTAAACTCGCTTCGTTCGCTAACCTTGACTAATTAACACAGTAATATTTTGAGTACTTAAATAATAAATTCATAATTATTGTAACTATTTATTGTTATTTAAATAATCAAAACATTGCTGTTAGTTAATTAGTCGAGGTTAACTAGCGTAGGTTAAGTTTTATTAATTTATACCTATAATTATTAGGAGGAAACTTTTGGGTTATTGTTTAAATAATCAAGTTTTTATTACTGTTTCGATTAATGTTAATTAGTCGAGGTTAGCGAGGGAAGTTTTTTCAAACTGCGGTACCACCTAAAGTGCCAGAAAAGTTTTAAATTTTCTTTAGCCCAAGAAGCTCAAGAATTTTAGTACTTCCAAAAAAATAACTGTGATTTCCGATGCTAATAGATAGCTATGGCCGATGCTGTTAGTCACCTATGGTATACCGAACAGTATCCGGGGAAGCGGTCGGAATAATAGCCGGTATGCCACCGGTCAGCCTCAGAATTAATTTGATTTGCAGAATTCACGATGGGAGTCCCAAGAAACAGACAACGCTGGGTCCGGAAGGTGAATGGAGGGTGTCATACTTCCTCACGCAGTTCCTCTCGGGCAATGGGAAATTTGGGGCACATCTAAACAGGTTCAAAAGAAGATCCTCACTTGACTATATATATTGTGGAGCGGAAGTTACTCCGGAATATGTGTTCTTTGTTTGTGACAGATGGCATGCTTTTAGGGTCTCGCCTGAACTAGCCGGCTTGACAACGGAAAATGTGATAGAATTTATGTTGAAAGAAACTAGACAATGGGAACTGGTATCAAGTATGGTAGCAAATATTCTCAGTACAAAGGAAATAGAAGAGGGAACTGGAATAGTGGCTGACTGAGCTGGGTACTCGGTAGGATTTCTACAGTGCCGCAAGTGGAATGATAGCTTCTAGGAAAAGTCCTCTGAGAGAGGCAGAAGAGCACGATCGTAGGACGAAGGGGTGAAGGACAGCTCCCTGTTGAGCTGTCGCTGGTCCGCACTTGCGTGGATCGGGGATTCCGGGGAGTTGTGAAGGAGTTTAGATTTAGTCGGTAGGGCGCAGGAATATATACGCACTTTAATTAACATCTTGCTTAACCCGTGGCGAGTCCTTTATGGGGCGTTCGTAACTGGTATTCCCCCTCCTCACCAAAAAATTAGTTCTGTCGTACACATCCTTATATTAATGTAAAAAAAGATTTTATTTTATTTTTGGGTCGCCCATTTGAAGTTACAGTTGAATAAAAAGTTAACAAGTTCTGTTTTGTAATCGGGGCAATGGTTCAGAACATATTTACAAATTCAATATCTCAGATATTATATTTTTAATCATCATTTATAGCTAGTTCAGAATTCCATTTTTTTTTAATTTAAAAAGTGTCCTCTACATTCGTTTTCCTTTTTTTAAGTCTTTTATTTCACGGATCTATTTTTTTCTTGATTCATTAACCTATGCTTACGCTTATATTACACAATGTCTAATTGAATCCATAAAATGTAAGTTAAATAATCATTTTTCTCTTTTTAATACTAAATCATTAAATATTTAAAGTGAGATCTGTAAAAAGAATTCCTTACCTATATAGAATCTAATAATAAAAGAAAATGTTATTAATGACTCGAGGAATGAAAACAAAAGTGAATCATTCATGCAATATAAAGTCAGCATTAAATTAGTAACATAGTTAAACATATACTATAAATTAAAGGACGTACTTTATAGTAATTTCATTATTAAAAATAAAAATACAAGTAATAAGATTTTAATATTCTTTGAACTATGACTATTATAATTAATGCGAATTTATTAATTTATTAACATTATATTCTGACAAGAATTATTTGTTAACATATTTATTATTTAAATTATTACATCATTATAATAAATTAGATTACTTCTATAACAAAATAATATTCGTTAAGTAATTTGTAATATGTAAACAAGATTAGATCTAACATTTTCTTAAATCAAAATAAATATCAGTACGTGAATGACTCATTACGTTAAATGTTACGTCATTTTTAATTATAGCAATAAATTGTATATATTAATTTCATTCAATATTTACTTAATAACAAATTTATTTACATGTACCTGTAGAAAAAGTTTACATATTCTTTTTTTAGGCGTCAGATTGTAATATTCGATCTGCAAGATAATTTTTTACAAAAATTTAATTCTCAAGATATATCTTACCCCTGTGTGCACCGATAATCGAAATTTCAGGATCAAAATTATTTTTTAAAAATTGTAGGGTACATATTTGACAGATATTAAAATAAAAATTATAGTCTTCCCTGGATTATCATATTAGAGATTATCTTATAATAACTTAAATATAGAAAAAAAATTAGGTTTTCATTTTATTTTAATTCCTTGATCGATGAGAATGTTTGGAGACTTTCATGAAAGAATTTGAAAACAAAATTTAAGAAGTTTACTTTGATAATCATCCCGCTGTTTTGTTTAACAATTAAGTTGTAAAAATATGTTACATTCCCATATAGATAGCGCCATATCTCTAGAAGGGAAAGTAATGTAATCGGTCCGATTTGGGCAGATACAGTTTTCACCGGATCTTGACGTTTTGACACCTATGGAACCAAAAAACCGGATGGAAATTTTCCGGATGTAAATGTTCGTATGCACGCCTGTGTATTCACTGTTGACCTCCAAATACAACTTAGAGAACTACACGATCGAGTTTAACCAAACTCGGTCAGATTAGTTCTACATTTGGGGCATTGATGCCATTAATTTTTCAACTTAAAAGGTCTAGCGGGTGAGGCTGTAGAGCAAGGTCACCCTCAGTATCTCGAGATTTCGCCTAATTAAGGTCGTATTTTTCTTAAGCACGTTTGTTAACGATTAAAAAATAACAATATTTGCAAAAAAGTTTTTGTAAAATTGCACCCCCACTCCAAAAAAATGCTCTGAACTAGTGGCTAAGTGGGCATACTTCGTCAATACTACCCCCAGTTACCACAAGGAGCGCTATTGTCGCAGTCGTCATCTTGGAATTTCCCTTTTTCCCTCGTCTTCTTAGACCGAAAATTTGAAATTCCACAGGGTTGATATCCAAATTATTTTTTTGCACTTTAAATATTAATTATTTATTTTATTTAGTTAATATTTCAAGGTTGATAGCACTGACGTACAGGTGTTGTAGTCGTCTGGTATGTTGTGACGTCACAGATTAACGGTAGAATTAAATAAATGAATAATATTTAAATTTTAAAAAAGTAACTCAGTCTGGTTGGGTCTCGAATTCGATCGCCCGGTTGACTCGGCATCTGATGCGTTAAGCCTCGCGATTACACCAGTCTGCCGACCGTGCAAGCGAAATTTATTCTATGTAAGTTGTGAAGTTACTTTAGTTAGTGCGGACCGTCGCCGCTAGTACTGCCACACCCGCGCGAATTAAATACGGTTTGCGCGCGCGCTTTAGTTAGAATCATTGAATTAAAAAACGAAAAAATATTATATTTATATAAAATGATAAATATTTTTAATTAAGTTGTGCGTGTAAGCCGTGCATAAAAACAACTGTGTTGTTAGTTTTTTTTAATAAACAAGATTCATCTGTTCTGTATAAAGGATGATGCAAAAAAAGAAGAAAATAACAACAAATAAATGTACTCTAACCATAGTGTGTTTTAAAAAATAATATTTAATATCGTGAAACAAACAAAGCTGATTAAAGTAGCAAGAAGTATAAGTGAATTTTCAGAAAATGACGAGAAAAATGACTACTGGTTTTAGGTTGTAATATATACTTTTTATTTTTCACTAACACTTTCATGCTAATTTTATTTGTTTATCACCAGGTTCAAAAGTTTATTTAATGTAAGTTACAATTTGAACATATATATTTCTATTATTTTTATACTTTATTTCTTAAGTTACATTAACATCTTTTCTTTTTTTATTTCTTTGACAATCCTTTTTACAAGTTGTTCGTTTACTTTGATGAGATTTACTTTGTCGGCGATTTGTATTTTTCCTTCAATAGTTTTTTTTTGGAAAATAATTCTTCACAGAAAAAGTAAGTCTTCAGTTATAATTTAGGTTAAGCGAACAAAAGTAGTTTTCGATCTTATATTGGATTGTACGTATTTGTATTTTTTTTTCTGTTATTTATGTTTTATTTATTATTTCTGTTCATACTTCTTTGTTAATTGTAGCAAAGAAAACAAATATTTCTATACAGTAATCCTATTTATAACCGACCACCTTTTGTTATTTCATAACTAGTTACAGTTCGTGGAATGTGTTGCTGGATATGAAGAATATAATTACATTACTGCAATTTGTCTGTCTTGACTGCATCTCTTTTTTTTTGGTTCAATTTACTTTCAGTACATAATTTTCAGTTTTACTTTTACTTGAAGAATTCTTATTTTAGTAATTACTTCACGCAACATTATATTTCATTTCTTTTAAAATTGTTCAATAAATATACAGTTAAATATTTCCAATATATTTTCTCATTGTTATTTATTTCATTAATCAAAGTTCTGATCGTACTCATCACATTATAATGTTACATATATATATATATATATATATATATTACATATACGTGTAATTTATAATATATACGAGTATTATACGTGTAATTTATTTATTTGGATTTTCTGCATTTTTTATGTTCAAAACTACACAATTAACATTAAAATTGCGAATAATTTTTATTTTTCAATTTTCTCTACTTCAGTTCATATTCTTGGACTAACTTTGATAGCTGTCTTCATCAGAAAGAATTTATTTATTTTTGTGCCGCTCTTTATGGTGGAGTGGTAGTGTCTCTGCCTTTCATCTTGAGATTTTGGATTCAAATTTCCAAATTTCCACTTACTAGATCGTGGATACCGGTGTTCTTTGGTGGTTGGGTTTCAATTAACCACACATCTCAGGAATGGTCGAACGGAGAATGTACAAGACTACACTTCATTTACACTCATACATATCATCCTCATTCATCCTCTGAAGTATTATCTAAACGGTAGTTACCGGAGGCTAAACAGGAAAGAGAGAGAGAGCTAGCTGAATCCTGTCAGGCATTCTTCACTGTGTTGCATAAACCTGTCATAGCAAATAAAGTTTGCTCTGAGTTGTCTTCCCTTCTATAAGAATCACATTCGGAAGAGTATTATAATGTCTGCGCGTACAGGTTTGCTTTCAGTGACCGGTGAGGAACTAGATAATTCATATTCGATTCCCTATGCTTCCATTTCTGGTGGTCCGGGATTAGTATATGAATCTACCCCCTGGTCGACTGTTCCCATCTCTCCTGCCAACTGGGAAGGAGCGATGCCCAGCCTCCGCTTTGCTTACACCCTGATCCTAGTACATTACCTCCCTCTTTTGAATAAGGAAGTCCAGAGATTCAAGATGGGCCACTACCCCGAAATTTAGTTCATCTGGATAAACTTTCAACCTAGAAGATAAAAAGAGTAAGAAAATTAGTTACTAGATAAAAATAAAGTAAAAATAAATCATTCTATATGATGATGTTGAAGAACCTCACATAAATAACAATTCATGTTTTCAATTTGATAACCTCCATCTCTTTTGTGAAGTCACTTTAAAATAGAACAAAGGATATAACATTTCTTATTTTCTTTAAGTCTTTTTTTTTTGATAATTTTTAAGAAACATTCTTTATTATAATAAACAAACAGAAATACCTCATATGAAAGAAGAATGATATAATTAATGAATCGTTGATAAAAAAAAAAAAACAAAAAAACTGAAAACCAAGAGATGAACAGTTCTCTTTTTAGCATGTTACCATATTAACAAATAAATGGTATACAATTAAAAATGATTTGATCAGACAAATAAATTGATTGCTTCATTAAAGAAACCGAAAAATGTTCGTAGGAGGTCATAATAATTACTGAAAAATCTCATAATAGACTTTTTAGATCAACAAGTGGTTTCTTTCCTTTTAAGTGTATTTTTTTGTCATTCTTCATTGTTTAATCTTGTATCATAAATTCAATTATTCCATTCTTTTTTATGTATTATGCAAAGAATGCGCGAATTTTTTTTTATAAGAAGTTATATATAATTTTGTCTGAAGTGTTATATAACCAATTAAGGTTAGAGTTATGCTGTATAAAAGTAAATCTTGATTTAACAATGTAAAGCATTTGTATAAAATTATTAATTAAGTAATTTATTTCGCATTCAAAATTCTTGGAATAAATTCATCATAATATCTTAAAAGTGGTTATTTTTAATTATTACTGACATTTTCTTATTTTAATCATTAATATATACAGGCCTAAATATATATATATATATATATATATATATATATATATATACAGAGTGTCTCACGAAGAAGCAGAGAAACTTTCAAAATGTGTTCTACTGGTGAAAATAATGAAAAACGTTCATATAAACGTAGGTCTGGAAACGCTTTGTTTTAGAGATACGGCTAGCGAAAGATTTCGGCCGGAAATAAAGAAGCCTACCAATAAAAAGAATTCCTACTGTAATTTTTGGAACCCAAATTAAGGAGTAAAATTGGTGGTTTCTTATGTAATTTGAGCTGGGAATTAGGATAAAATAGGTCCCAGAACTGTAACTCCATAGTTTTTTAGATATCTGACATAAAACATAAAATTCGGTGTTGAAAAACAAGTTTTTTTAGGTTTGTAGTACATTAGCTTTGTTTAATGTTTAATAAATGCGAACGATTTAGTAACAAAACTTTAAGTGAATTTAATTCTGAGAAAAATAATGTAAATACAGCCAATAAAAAGTAAATAAAAACTTTTAAAAATAATTTTTTTATTGAAGCAAAATATTCACAAAATTACATCAATTTTTTGCCTTAATTCGGCTATTTGTTAACCGATTTAAAAAAATAAAATGTCATTTTGTTCAAAATAAAAGGCTTAATATTTTATTAAAAATATAAATTTTGATATAACTAATATTTATGGAGATATAACGGATTGAAAAATAAACATGACTGTCGTTTTGTAATTTGTGATTTTTTGTTAATTTTTAAACTTTATTACCAAATATTAATGTGATTACTCTATCCCAACTTGAGATGTAGATTTTTATATAAATATAATAAAATGGCGGACAGGGGGAGAATGAAGGAGAAATTGCCATTTTTCCTAAGGTACTTCTGGTTTAATTTTACAAGTACAATCCGAAAACGTATAGACATCCCACCATTTTAGAAACACTCTGTAATTTGTGTCATTATTTATCTTTGATTCCAATAAACAAACGTGGTGTTCAGAATTCTTATTTGACATTCGCATAAACACCTTAAAATTATCTAATTCGAGATCATTCCTAAACGTACACACTTCGTTGTTTCTCAGATCAATCAAAATTAATTTCGTACTGTGTTTATACCGGTTAATTTCACTTAACGGTAAAGTAAAAATCTCTATTTTTCTGTTGAAAAGTGTTTGAATACAATATAAATTGCCACTGTTTCCTCTAAAACCATATTTGAAAATTATATTAAATTATAATTTCTGAAATTTTTGAAACTGTGTTTTCAACAAAGAAATGTTATTTTTATAAAAACGTTAAAAATATTTGTTGATAATATTTTATAAAGATCTAAATAATTTGTTGAAAAAAATTTTTTAGTAACTTTGGTATTGCTATTTTTCCGGTGTAAAGTATCCTTTTGTAATTTCTGAAGAAAGTAAATACAATTTCTATCATAATTGTTAATTAAATTATGTACAATTTAAATTACGAGGACAATATATTTAGATTTACAATTATTTGGCTTACTATTGAAACTAGTATTTAAAAAGTACTTATTGTAAATACAACTTTGATATCATAATTTAATAATTCCTTGAAATTTTTAACGAGTTTATTCATTGTCCGTAAAATCTGATTCACAGTCATCAACACTTATAGCAAAATTTTCGATGGGACTGTTTAATATGTATTCCAGTTGTAACCAAAATTTTTCTATTTTATTGATTTCTAATTTAGTGAAGTAATGTTCTTGAATTTCTCTTGCGTAATTTATTCCACAGTATTTGAGATGATATTTTCTGCATTGTACTTAGCAACATGAGATTTCATTAACGACCAGTATTTGTAGTCGGATTCGCCTTAAAATCATAGTGTTATACTCAAAAGTAAACTATTAAAAAATTTAATTTGATTTATACGTCATTGTTTTTGATTAAGTTTTAACACTTCTGCCTAAGCATGGTTGTAGTAAACGATAATTTATAGGATGTCCCATTTGAAATATCCTACTTTATTTAACTATACCTCTCAAAATATAACACTTATCGACATGAAACAAAAATTAATTTAAAGCCTGTCTTTATCAAGTAACAACAAAAAATCACATCACTTCCACACGTGGCCTACCAGTCATACGAATATCTAGTCGATAGGTGATTTCTTGCCATGTTCGTTGAAGGATTTCTTTTGTGACGGTTGAAATGGCATTCCAAACGCCCTCACACAGCTCCAGGATGTTTGCTACTTTTGTCGTATACACCCTGTCTTTGACATAACCCCGAATAAAGAAGTCCAGAGAGGGTTACGTCTGGCGATCTGGATGGCCAGGGAATTGAACCACCTCTTCCATTCCGCCTACCAGGAAACGTCGTCTCATCCAGCCTTTCCCTTACCTTAAGGAGTTAGTGCGGGGAAGCCCCAATTTGCTGGAAGAGGATATTAGGATACCTATGCTCAGTTAGTAGGAACGCAAACTGCTCTAAAATGTCACGATATAAAATGACCGTTATAGTATCTTTAGCGAAGAAGAATGATCCTAAAAATAGGGAATTTCAAATGAGATACCCTTATTTCATTAATCAGTTCTTTATTTCCGCTTTCTTTGAATTGGAATTTGGTGCTGAGTTGTGAAGTGAGTTATGATCTGGAACGTTGCCAAGTACGAGGCAGAGTTGGCCAATAATTAAAAAACGTTGGCGGTAATTGATAATGAAGATATGAAGAAAGTTTCTTTTTTTTAATAACCGAAAACAAATGAAACAAAAAATAAACGTGATGAAGATTATTTATCATTTTAAATAACATTATGTCTGAGAAACTGCAGATGAGTTATTGTTTAGTTATATTACGTAAATTCAGGGAATAATTTTTGTTACAATTATAATTACTGTAGATAAAATGCAATGATGCGGTATCAAAGTAAAAAGGATTTAAATTTCATTACAAAAGGTAATATTTTGTGTAATTACGATTTTGCATAATATTATTATATTAAAAATAAATTCTCGTTTATGGGAAATTAAGAATAGTATTATATCTTAAATAATTAATTTTTACCGTAAGTTATTTTAATTACGTTCAGTTTTTGGGATATATTCGTATTTTAAATTATAAAAAATATGAAATATTTCAAAGAATTGGTGGAAAATTCGACGAAGTAAAGGTAATTTTTAATCTGTTAAATATTATTACTGTCATGAAATTTGTCTACAAGAAACAAAAATTATCAAAAATTTTTTTGTAACAATAATTACATTGATAAGTCAGGTTTGAAAATTAATTACTAATATATTTTCAATGTCGAATATTACTTTGGTAAAAAGAAAGTTAAATAATTTTGACGATAAAAGGAATTATATACAGTTACGTTGTGGTTATAGTTTAACTTTTTTATGTTTTAAATATCCATAAATCAAGACTACTTTCTTAACCTTAATAATTATTTTAATATTTGTCTTTCAGTTCTAATTTTAAAACGTGGGCTACGCTTGCATTTAAATAATACACGAGTTGGTTACATATTTTACTGAGGATGACGTGACTTAAGCAAGTTTTAGTTATATTTAATCTCAATAATTTCAACTGTATTACATCTTCATTAATTCAACTTGAATATTTTCGCTAATAACTTATGTACAGTGTCATCATTATCGTCTTTTTAAGGTCGTTATAAAATAATGTGCTAACATTGGAACAATTGATCATCAATTTTATATTTTCAAAGCGATAAACGCCCATACACTGAAAGAAATAATAATACTTGTATGGATAGTCTAAAAGATCTGTATGGAAAATCGCCAATAAGCCGTAAGAGGAACAACAGGGTTTGTAAAGACTAGCCTAACCTTAACGACTTGTAGCAAAAACCTGTATGACTAATGCAATCCCGATTCCAGTTAACAAACACTGTCTGTATATCTTCAAGTGTTCTCGATACACCAATAACTGTCCATTTGCGCGATCTCAACTTTACACTTTATAACGAGAGATGTAAATAGCGTATTGACATATTTATAATATAGCATCCAAATTCGTTATAACTGTAGGTATGAACAGGGTCAAGTTATTGTTGTTCGTACCAAGGTTAACTTTGTTATTATTCGTTAATATTTTATTTCTATATAATAAATTGTACGATAGTACAAGCGATTATTATTCATACAATCTTTTTCTGTAGCATAATCTAAAAATCGTTTATTTAAAAATTAATATCGTTGTAACACGATAAGCAAAATATTTAGCCAGACGAAATAGCAACACGTGTTCTCATTACATAGTGCTGATGAGATAAGTAAAGAATGGTACATTATCATTTATGGTATGTATACGATTTTGTTTTTAGTACTTATATGCCACGGATTACCTGAATTTAAAAATAAATTTTTGTGCTAGATTGACGTATTAAGGTTACTTACAAAAGGCATTAAAAAAACTAAATTTAAACCAAAACGATCATTTAGATGTTAAATAATTATCAGTCAGTAGTAGAAAATATAGAAATTTATATTTAAAAAATAAAATTTTATAAAATCCAAAGAAATAATAAATATATTAATTAATAAATAAAAAGTACTTACGAAACACAATAAAACGACTATTATTACAAGTTTTTTTTTAGAATGAGTAAAATAAAGGTAATAATAGAAACAAATATCGCTCTTAGGAATCCCAATCGAAAGCGTTTTTAAAGCTATTTTTTTAATTATCTAAAATATAAAAACGCTGTTAAAAACTGTATTTAGTTAATTTGGTAATATAGGGGAAAAAATGAAGGAAGATAAATATTGAAATTACTGACAATATTTGTAGCTTACATATGTAAAGAATAAAATTTTTGTAAAAAAAAAAGAAAAAGAAAGAAATGGATGTTATAATGAAACCAGTTAAAGTGCAGTAAAACGATTTTTTATAAATCATAAACTTTTTTTTTCCTGTTTGGCCTCAGGTAACTACCGTTTAGATAATACTTCAGAGGATGAATGAGGATGATATGTATGAGTGTGAATGAAGTATAGTCTTGGACATTCTCAGTTCGACCGTACCTGAGATGTGTGGTTAATTGAAACCCAACCACCAAAGAACACCGGTATCCACGATCTAGTATTCAAGTCCGTGTAAAAATAGCTGGCTTTACTAGGACTTGAACGCTGGAACTCTCGACTTCCAAATCAGCTGATTTGGGAAGACGCGTTCACCACTAGACCAACCCGGTGGGTTAAATCATAAACTTTAACGAAAATTATCTGCACTATCGCATGTCTTTTTTTAATATAACAAATTTATTAAATTTTAATTACTTTATTACTAGAAAAACCAAATAAAATTATAATAATATTGTACCTTATGTTGTAACATAACGAGTTTAATAATAACCTTGAGTATTCATAACTTAGTTGGTATAATATTAAAAAATCATTACTATTATTATTTTTTTTTATTACCATATCCTTGGGAAAATGTACATCATGACGTGTAGTATTATATATTAAAATAATGTGATGAACAAAGAATTAGGGATTAAGGATACATTTTTTTTTTGTTTATTTATTTCCGGTAATCTTCTAAATTATAAGATATAATACTAATTCAAAATAGAATTGAATAATTGTATTATGAAATGTAAACTATGATAAATGTATAACAACAATACGTGTTAATTTCTTTTTCTTTTATAAAAAAAAGAAGAAAATAATTATTACTTTCGTAAGGAAAACATTTTAGCAATTAAAATTTGTTCACAAGGATGCAATTCGCAGATTAATATGTTTAACCGTTTATTTTATTTTGAACCATACATATTACTGTTACAGTGAATAATACAGTCATATTTCGTGTGAAATATTACGTAAATATGTTTTTCTCAGTTTATGCCCCCTTATTATATTACTTCACATACATTATTTTTTGTATTAATGCATTTATTAACCTTCCTTTTTTCATAAATATGTTTACTTTCCTAATATAGAGACAACTACTAATTAAAATGTACAACTAGATGGTCATTTCGATTGTTAAACAGTCACCATTAGATACTGAGGAAAAAGATTATAAATAAAAAGAGAAGAAATTGTAATAATAACATTTTTTTTTATAACCTATAAATGATGGCCTCTACATCACCATTTATAGCTATCCTAAACTCCATGAAGAAAACCTATGTAAGCAGGAAAACTGAGTGATGTATTATAGATGTAGAAGCAAGTGTAGTAGGACAGTAAGAAAAAATTATAGTGTATTACACTTGATCTATCAAAAAATATAATTCTACTTTTCATTACAGGGATAGTCAGAATTAAAGAAAACTATAAATTAAAAAATTAGCATGAAAGAATCTCAAATTTAAACTAAATAAATTTAAAACAATAATAATTTGCAAATAAACAGCACTTACAAAACACTATAAAAAGAATATTTTTTGAAGTGTTTTTCTAATGAGTAAATAAGATATGAAGATAATATACGAGAATATTATTCGTGACTGAGAATCAATCCTCTCTTTTAATCACCCCTAAGACGAAAATAATTATAATTTGTACCCCATATAATATGTATATACATATATATATATATATATATATATATATATATGCGTGTGCGTGTGCGCACGTGTGTATATATGTGTAGCCAAAAATCAAATTATTTATACTACTTCTTTGGCGTACCCAACAAGTATCACTTTGCGTACCTCATATTTTTTTCTTGTTTAGCCTCCGGGAATTACCGTTCAGGTAATTACTTCAGAGGATGAATAAGAATGATATGTATAAGTGTAAATGAAGTGTAGTCTTGTGCAGTCTCAGTTCGATCATTCCTGAGATGTGTGGTTAATTGAAACACAACCAACAAAGAATACCGGTATCCACGATCTATTATTCAAATCCGTATAAAAGCAACTGTCTTTAGTAGGATTTGAACGCTGGAACTCTCGACTTCCAAATCAACTGATTTGGGAAGACGCGTTCACTACTAGACCAACCCGGTGGGTTTGTTTATCTACACTGTTCCGAAGTAAGGTTGTTAGCTACGTTTGTTGAATTTGTTAATGGACTTTTTTCTTAGAAGTCATTAGTTACTCTAGTAAAACCACTTTATTCAAATTTATTTTAAATAAATTTTAAAATTTATTTAAAACTTTATTAAAATAAATTTTACAATTTATTTAAAACTATTAAAACTAATTTTAATAAAATTCATTTCTATGTATTACCCGATTTACTTTGTAGTCTATTGCATTAAACGTCGCCAACTTATTTTGCGTAGGTTAAAACATATTGTTGGCAAAATACTTATTAGTGTGCGTATTTATTTACCCCAAACGGTTGTGAGGTAGAAACGCACTAGTACAAGCACATAATGATTCCGGTACACAATTTAATTGTGATGTAAGGGTAAAAATCTAAAACTCGATAACTAAATTAAACTCATTTTTACTAATATTTTATTATATATACATTGTTTTATGACATATAGATGAGTAACGTAAACGTTTAATTGTGTATTTTTGTTAAATCTGTTAGCCTCTTCTGTTCACTTTATTTGTTTCGAAGTTACAACTAAAAAATGTTTCATGTTGGATCTCATTCGAAAGTATAATAATATAACGAAATTCTCACCTTTTTATTTATAAATAGATGGAAATACAGTAATATGACCTGTATTTTGAAATTGTGCGTTCATGTTCTAGTAGGCAGTTACTTTTATACGGATTTGAATACTAGATCTTGGATACCGGTGTTCTTTGATGGTTGGGTTTCAATTAACCACACATCTCAGAAATGGTCGACCTGAGACTGTACAAGACTACACTTCACTTCACTCATACATATCATCCTCTGAAGTAATACCAGACGATATTCCTGGAGGCTAAACAGGAAAAAGGAAAAAGATTCTGAAATTGAAGTCAAATATCCTTTTCAATATTTTATAATTTAACAAAAAAGAATTGATAAAAAAATTATTATAAAGAAAATTTAAGTTATAATTTCTTATTTTAATTACTATTTAATTACTACATTTTTACTAATTTTATAAAAAATTTCTTCCTTTATGTAAACTTCCTTAATTATCTAACAAAAAAAAAAATTTTAATAAGTATAAAAACTTTTGTATGGTGGTGGTGTTTTATATATAAGAATTGATATATTAAATTAGTACGATTTACCAGAGAGACTAGTTTATTTAATTTTGAGATTAGTGTAAAATTATATATTATATTGAAAAGTAAATTAAATAAAAATTCTTTATAATACGAATTGTCTAGTGACGTTCTGTTGCGTTAAAATTCCATTCAAGATTGATAATTTTATACGCAACATGATTCTCATCATGAAAAAAAATATTGAAGTGGTAGTAATAGAGTGTAACCTGTAATTACTGAAATAATAAATAAATAAGCAGTCATTCAAACTCGATATGAAAGAAAATAACAACTTGTAGTTTTAGTATCTTAAATTAAATCGGTTTTTATTTCATTAAATATATTTATTTATTCATTTAAATCACTACAAGAATTACCTGAATAAAATTTGTCATTAATAAGAGATTCTATATTATTATAATGACTTTACACCGTTCTGAAGTATGTATGTATGTATGTATTATTATTACTATCATTTTCTTGTTATTTTATTAACTACATTTTTTGGTTTGTTATTAATTAATTTTATTTGTTTTATATTTTATTTATTTATTTGTTTCATTTTGTTTTTTATTAATTTTATTTGTTTGGTTTTATATCTTATTAATGACAAACTAACTTGTTTTTAGCAAGGTATCGATGCATCATAAACTTGGTTATTTCGAGCATTTCCATTTATTAAAATACTGTAATTAAAAAAGTTAAATAACAACCAAATAATCTCAATGCTAAGGAAATTCCATTTCTTCACTTGCGAAATATTCATTACGTTTTATACGTAAAGATTGTGATTTTATCTTAGGCTTGTTCAGGTCAGGTCTGAAGGGTGAACAAAAGGTTTGTAACAGGACGTTGTACAATTCAATTATGTACAGTACAAGTTCCATTGCATTTCGGTATTACAAAGGTTGGTAGTTATTTTAATTACTCGGGGTTTTCTGTTTGCAAAATTCTAGAAAAGACTGGGACCAAATAGTGATCCGTCAAAACCGCCCAAACAAGTTCATCGAAAACTATAGCACATTTAAAACGATTTAAGTGAACGTCTGAAGAGGGGCGTAGTTAAAGAAAATTTTACCTGTCCTACCCAACTGATAAATTGATTAGTCATAATTTTCAATGTAAACATACAGTACTGTAGCGTAGAATCAGTTAATCAAACAGTATTGCGTTAAAGTGATCGATCAGATCCAGTAGCCAAATGCAGTACAGTAATACTGTAATCGCATCAATGAATGCATTTTCATGTTAGTGTTTCTTACTAATAAAACGGTAGTGTATTTTTAAAAAAGTGCACTCTATTAACTCCGAATTCATTTCTATTGAACGATGTCGGACGTCAAAAGGAAACAACTGTCCGTGAGTGATAAAATCCAAATTATTCAAGAACTGGAACGAGGCCTATCAAATTCAGATGTTTGCAAAAAACATGGGCTTTTTTCATCCACAGTTTCAACAGTACGGAAGAGTCGCGAGAAACTTACGAGTCCTTTTGAGAAAAATCACACGCAAGTAAAAAACTCAGGATATGTGACAAAGACGACTTACATAACGGCCTCTTTTCACGGTTTAAAGTGAAAAGAAGTGAAAATATACCTATCAGTGGTCCAGTTTTAAAAATGCAGGTTGAAAAATTCCCTTTAAATCTCTGCTAAGCAGATTTCGTTTGTAGCAACGGATGGTTAGACCGTTTTAAAAACAGACATTAGATTGTTCTTCCGAAAATTAATGGGTAAGCTAATAGCACAGACAATTAAAGTTTGGGCATTTGGATGATCGATAATTGGCTACTTAATAAATCGGGTTATAATGAAGAATACATTTTTAATACCGATGAAACCCAGGTTGTTTTATAAATTTAATGACTACTCAACAGCGAATGACGATCTACATACTACAGAAATTCCGACTGATGAAGACATTATTACTGAGGTAACTCATAGTCGTGCAGGTGATTGCGAAGCTGAAACTGAAAACGAAGATGAATCTATTACTATCCCAGTAGTATCAATGATTCACGCCAAAGAATGTTTTAAAAAATTAACAGAGTTTAGTGAGACTAATAATGAATTTGTGGTGTGAATAATGAATTTGAAGCGATGAATTTTTGGAGTATTTGAATAAACTACAAAACTGTTTTAATATTTACAGGTATAAGAGTATTAAACAAACAAAAGTAAACGATTATTTTAAGGCTAATTTGTTTGTATGCGCGATTAAGTTTTGACGTATTCTTTTAGAATAAAGAAAAAATAGATAGAATGATTTTTTTGATTTAATAAATACAGTTTGTACGTAAAAACGTGTGACAGAAATTTTTGTGTGGTATTCATTTGTTACGTTCTTATATGATTCTGGAAGTTTTACTGCATACTTACTACCATTCTTTTTTTTTTTTTTTTTTTTTTTTGCTAATTCATTGAACATTAACAGTTTTTGTTAAACGCAAAACGTATTAGCGTCTAAAAGTTGTATTACATCTAAATTTTATTTGTTAGTCTATAATACAAAACACATCGATATTTTATTTTAAAAACAGCTTCTTCTTAGGTATGCAGTATATTTTTTGTATTACAATAGATGACGGCGTAAAAATTTACGGTTACGAGGTGGTAACTCGGAATTACCGAGCTCTCGGCTATAACGAGCATATATGATCGGCCCCTTGAATCTCGTTATAACCAAGCTTTACTATATATGAGTTACAATTCCAAGGATTATAATAAAAATAATTTATATTATAAACGAATTAAAAACTTTTATTTATCTGAATGAACTACTGAATAATAAAATATTTAGAACAATTAAACCTAACCGAGGTATTGAACCAAGGGGGCATATTATGCGAACAGTGTAACTGGAACAAAATGTATGTCATAGCACCCAAAATTATAAAAAGAAATACATAAATAAAATTTCAAATAAATGGGCTGAATAAAAATATAAGGACGAACAAGAATGAGGATGGGATGATAGGTAAGGAATTGATAATACCAAAATATGGAAAGACGTTTTGGATAAAGAAAGAAAAAACGAAATTAAATAATTTAAAGATTTTTTGATTACCAAAATAATTAAAATTTTTGTAAAGCAATACTTATTCTGAATACTCAAATAGTTTATACAATGAAAATATTTACCCTAAAAGCAAGCACTAAAAAGTAAAAAATCATCATTGATGATCAATAAAACGCATTATGAATGCATAATTGTGTAACCGAATAAATAAACACTTGCAATATTATTAATTTATTTGAATAATTAATTTTTTATAAGTAAATAATCATTTTACTCAATCATACCGAAATGATTTGAATAATCAAATCATGGAGATAAAAAAATGCGAAAATTCTTTTGTTAAAAATATATTTGTGCATTATAATGCATTTAATTTTTTTAACATACTAAATAATGTGTAGGTATTTACAGAGCGAGTTCTGTAAATAAATTCGTATTTGCAAAAGAAACGGTAAAAAAAATTCATAAGTAATGAATATAGATTTGCTTACAATAAAAAACGGGAAATGCTGACTCAGTCAGTATAAAAGTACTCATAAATATTTCACACCATTGCTTTGTGCTTATATCTTCATTGTGTGCGAGTCTGGTTGTTTATAATATAATAATAATGAATTATTTTTTTGTTGCAGGAGGAAAAAACTCTGCCAACCACCGCACCGTCGGCCCGTAACAGACGGTACTGTCGGGCTTTCGCCGACTAAAAAACCTCCCCCTTCTTCCCATAGGAACTGGACCTGTTTGCAAGGCATGAACACGGTTCCTTAGTGATGAGTGCGGGTACACGAACTGCTGGCTTCCAAGCAGCAGGATCTGGAGTTCACCGGGGGTCATCGGCAGGTAACGACCCGAAAGGTCCCCTGCTGCCCATCCATGGAGACTGGCCGACCACTACTGCTCATCTGCCAGTTTACCCTTGATCATGCACTCAATCAAGGTCCAGTTCCTCCTGGATAGGAGCATAATTCACCCAAATGCCGATAACAGTCTGACCTCGGCTGCTCCCATTGTAAGCACTTTCTTTTTCTTTTTCCTGTTTAGCTTCCGGAATTACCGTTCAGGTATTACTTCAGAGGATGAATGAGGTTGATATGTATGAGTGTAAATGAAGTGTAGTCTTATACAGTCTCAGTTCGACTATTCCTGAGATGTGTAGTTAATTGAAACCCAACCACCAAACAACACCGGTATTCACGATCTAGTATTCCAACCCGTATAAAAGTAACTGCCTTTACTAGGACTTGAACGCTGGAACTCTCGACTTTGAAATCACCTGATTTGGGAAGACGCGTTCACCACTAGACCAACCGGTTGGTCCTTTGTAAGCAATCGAATTTGAATGCTCGACGGAATCGACCATTTCATAATAAACACACAGGTCAGATCCCGTCCGCGTAAACCTCTTCAGTATGAGCCGAAACATCTATATCCCGTCAGGAACCGAGTCAGTTCGTACCTACCTCCCCTTAGTCCCTCTCCACCCATTGTGTTATCCCAGAGAGTAGCCGTCGAATCCAAGCACCCTTACATTTTTTTTTTTTTTTTTTTTTTGAACTCTACTCCCCTGGGCCGGTCCGACTGGTTGGTATTGCGCCACCCAGGGGAGTGCCTGTTCTATTCTAATGGGCCTTCCCACCTACCGGCTATAAGTCCGGCATGGCAGGTCGGCCCACCGGTCAGTTCTTTTGCCCTATCCGTATATCTCCATGTCAATACCATGTATTGTCGTGACGTGGCGATTGGGACTTTTCAGATCTTGATATTAACCTAACGAAAAAACCCTTAGGAGTCCCCAGTGGATCATCGGAACCGACACACCTCGGCATGTCAGCCCTCACCACTGAGGCTGTCCACCCTGCCCTATGCTAAAGTTTAAAATCCTAGTCTCCTCTTATCGTTGTTTTTCTGCATAAGTATTCTTTTGATGACCAACTCAACTTTTTTCCAAGTTTCTTCACTGTTTAACATGCTATTGATTAGTCTGCCAGTTCCATCAGATGACAGGTCAATACCGTCTGTCTCTTCCCTCCATTTATGACATACAGTGAAAGTATGTTCGACATCATCATCACAGTCACAGTACATACAGGCTGCAGTTTCCCTTCTACCGACTCTATGCAGATAGTAATTAAAACTACCGTGTCCTGTAAAATACTGTGACGTGTAAAAGTTTATTTCACCCTGTTTTCTATGTATCCAGTTCCTTAGATTGGGGATTAGCCTTCTGGTCCTATCTCCAGGGCCTGCTGTGCTCCATCTCTCCTGCCATCTCTCTATTAGCCTATGCCTCGCTTCATGAACTTCAACATGAAGCTCTTTCGACTCTGAAATGAGCCATAAGGTCGATCGGAGGCACTCCTGATAAAACGCCTCATAGGAGACTTTCCTGTACGCGGAAACCACGCCATGCAACAGTCTCCTATGGGTTCTAACTAAGCGTGCCAAGTTCTTCTTTATTCATACTGAAGGCCACCATACCGGGACAGCATATAATATCGACGACATAACCGAGGACGCAACAACCCTCCTTTTAGACGCTTTAGGTGCTCTTTGAGAAGTCTTAATAATATTAAGAGATTTAGTCATCTTATCAGCCCTATTGCAAACCTCGTGTATGTGTTCCGTAAATGCACCATTTCTCTGAAAGGTGACCCCCAAGTACTTTAATCTATCTGTTTCTGCTATTACTTGTTCATTGACCTTGTTGATATTTAGCCGTTCGATGATCCTTCTGCCAGTAAATGTAATAAAATTACATTTACCAGTATTTAGCGTTAGATTCTTTTCACATAGCCAACCATTTATTATTTGCAATGCCAAATTGGCCGTTTCTTGTGCCTCCAATTCATGCCTGTCACTCGCCAAGATCACCAAATCGTCGGCATAGGCCATAACTTCAACCCCAGCAGGATAGTCTAGATTTAAGATCTCATCAAACGTTAAGACCCATAATAATGGGCCTAAAACTGAGCCTTGGGCACTCCACCATGTATATCTATCTCCATTTCTCCTTCTTGCGTTGCCACCTTGCATGTTCTATCAGAGAGGTATCTCATTACTTGCCTCCTCAAATATGGACTAACATTTTTTGCTAATAGCGCTCTATGTATATGGCTCCATTTAATGGAGCCAAACGCATTCTTGATATCCAATGAGACAAGCAATGGAACATCCCTCGTCCTCCAGGTGCCGCGTCTTACATCTGTTATCCAGGAGACTACTTTCATGGCGGCCATCACTGTGGAGCGACCTTTCCAAAACCCATATTGCTTTTGGCTAATCCTCACTCCTTGTTCAATTTCTCCAATAATCCTTGCGGCAAGCATCTTCTCGATCACCTTGCTCATATTATTTAAAAGGCTTAACGGCCTGTATCGAACTTGTTCTTGTTCCTTTCCACCCTTGGAGAGAAAAACAACTCTTGCTTCTCTCCAGCACCGCGGATAGCAGTCATTCTCTAGCCCATGGCTGGCAATGTCCGTCATTTCCCAAGGCCGTTGTTTAAAAAGTCCTTTAAGTATAGCGGCTGGAATTCTGTCTACGCCGGGGTTCCTTTTATTGCCAAGCTGGCCAATGGCACAATTCAGTTCGGCAGGAGTAAATCTCCTGGGCTCAAAATCAGGTAAGGTGACAATCGCTTCTTCTTCGCACGGAAATAGCTCGTCGAACTGGACCCTGGCGTGATGATCGCTCAATATCGGTAAACGCCTGCCGAACTTCTTCGTGACGATTTTGTATGCCTGGCCCCAGGGATCATTGTCCAACTCCTCGCCCAATGATCCCTTTTGGCTCACTTGATAGACCTATTAAGCTGACGCCTTGCCTCTATATAACACTTGACTGCGGTGTCATATTCAGAGCCGCCTCTGATCCTTAGTCTTTGCTTTTTCCTCCTAGCTTGTTGTAGAGTATTGCGAAAGCACGCTATCTCATTGGACCACCAGTATACTTGTCTTCTACTCCTGGTAGCCCTTATCTCCCTGTCCATCTCGTGTTGAATAATTGATGTGAGGGTATCAGGTGTCAATTCAATTATAGTGCTAAGTCTTTGTGACACTTTATCGACTATTTTATCCACCTGGCGAGCCGTGGGTCTAATCACGATAGGTCTTTCTAGTGCAGTATAAGTGCCATCTCTTATGACCAATTGTAATGAAAAATGGTCACTAGCGATATCATTGTCCAGGACTGTTAATTCACACTGATCCCTCAACCATCTGTTGTCAATGATGACTAGATCAAGTATCGAGTAATGACCCCGAGCCTCATAGGTCGGCGTGCCATCATTTATACAGTGACCATCAATCGATTCCATAAACCCTTCTATTAATTCACCGCGTCTATTACTGTGCGAGCAGCCAGCATAAACAGTTTTGCAATTGAAGTCCCCCAACAAAACAAACTTCTTATTCTGCCTAGACAGAATTCTATAAATGCTATCCAAAAACTTCTCATAATCGATGATTGAGATGTTGGGGGAAACATACGCCGCTACAATAATACAAGTAAGCACCCTTACTTGGATCCTTCCATCTGCACTGCCAACTACTCAACAGCAAATCTTGTGTTCGTTTCACCCCCCCCCCTCACTCTTTTCCACAACAAATCCTTAGTGCAATACGCCCATTGAATTCCTTTCAACCTGGAACGCGCACGTTTCATCACCATACTTCTTTTCCAAACAGGACCGCGTAAAGTATTACCGCATGGACAACATGCGCATACAACCATCTCTTCGCATAACTCGGTCCATAGGTGTTCGCCAGTATTCTAAAAACAGCGTTAACCACCTTTTCTGCTTTCTGAGCTGTCTGCTGGATGTGGGCCACAAACCCTTTTTCCCTTCTTCCCTTTTTCGCAAAAATATTTCTTTTCACATAACTAATATATATTTTGTAGGTCAGTTAGGGAAATTCCCAATTGGACGAAATGATTCCGGAACCGATTTTAAACTTTTCTCCATACTTAAAATCTCAATTAAGAAAATCGGTTCGCGCCTCCACGTTGGTTCGTCTGGATAGCCAGTTAGAAAGGTGGAGATTTCTACTGGTGAACTAAATCGGAATCACATCTCTGGATCACATCCAGAGTTGTAACTCGGGAATTTATTCCCACCCAAGGATGACTTGCCTTTGAAAGTCAAATATATATATATATATAAGATTTATTGGTAAAAACAAAATCTTTAAATTACAAAAATACTGTTCAGGACTTGTAAAATATCTAGCATAAACGAAACAGTTATTATCGTCAAATTAATATTTAATACATTGCTTTTTGTAGGAGGTAGGAGGTAGAATGTAAATTAATTTAATATTGATTTTTGTAAGTAGTAAAAGGTTTTGTATATACGCGCGTATGTTTTAGGCGGTTAACTTGAATCTTGATGATGATATTCATCTAATATAACCAAGTTTTCCCGGTTTTTTAATTTGTCGTCATATATATATGTAGCATCTACTGTAGAGAGTGATTTAAGTGTTATAGACACTTTCAACGGTTTGTAAAATTTTATTTTTCAAACATAGAGATTGTTATTTACATGGTTTAACTGAAAATTTCTTAAAGTTTGTGTCTAAAAGTATTATGTGCACAATCAGTAGCACGACAGATGTCAACATGGTCCAATTCACACCAAATATGCAAAAGCATACCTTGCTGTTCAGCGAAGTATGCTAGTGTTCACTAGCAACAGCGTTAGTGACAGGTTTTCTAAGTCATCTGCAACGAAGGAAGAAGGGGACAGCAGGATGAGGAGATCAACTGGAAGGGGAGGGTTAAAATTATGGTCTTTATAAAACCCCAGAAAAAGTAGTTATAAGTAGTTTAGCCCAAAAAAAGTAGTTTGAACTTCTGGTGGGCAAACGTTATGTAAATATCATGATTTCGTCAGTTTAAATTTAACCTTCTGAAAGGTATTCATTTAGATTATCTTGAATTTGTATGTGGCAGTGAAGTGGAGCTTTATCTTATACGAGAATATATTTCTTAGTGGTTCCTTATGTTGAGTCATTTGCCGTTCATTGAACATATCGAGACAGATTCTCCTCCATTTACTATGTGAAAAAAGATGGTTCGTACACTTTTTCGCTTTGAAAATAGTAGTATAACGGTATGTTCACTGTAAGCGAATCGCGTATATGTGCACAGTTTATGTTTTCAGTTCTCCATATTCGATGTATCTATTGGCGTTTCCACTAATGTAAAACCTACCCTCGTTAATAAAAATTAGGCAATGAAAGAAACCATCAGTTTCCTTTGACAAAACATTTCTGATTGTCTGTACAAAAACCTTTACATACGATTGTAATTTATAGGGCAACAATTTGTTATTAATACGGAGTGTTTCAACCTTTTTTCAAAATTTCCCATATGTTCGATTTCTGAACTTGTAATTTTAGTTAATCTAGAGTTACTGATCTATTTTGTTTATATGGATTACGTTTTTACTGTGGACGAACACGATCGACTTGTTCTTCTGATACGGAAGGTCTTCCAGAAATTTTCTTTTTACTTAAACATTCTATGTTTTATAATTGTTTTTCTCAATCGCTGATAAATTGCCTTGGTGGTGGTCGTTTACCGTACTTTGTTCTGAAATGTCAACGCGCGATAGTAATATAGTTTGTTTTGGCTAATTTAAGCACAGAAAAACTTTTACCACAACGATACCGGCTATCTTGCCAGATCGATTATAACACAATACTCAATATTGATGTCAACAACAGCAGTGCACCAACTTAAAAACATTCTTGTATAATATTAGTTACTGTTTTTACATATAAAACTAAACATTTTATAAACCATCACATGTGTCAATTTCTTTTTAATAATCGTATGGTATTTCAAGGCCTTTTTCATTTAATAAACCCCACACAATACACGAATTTCAACCACTTCGAATGATTTTTTATGAAGGTTTTTGTGGTGTATTTGCTACTATTAATCACTACCTCCATAAAAAGGAACAATTAAAAAAGTTTTTTTGATAATCAATCCAATCTTTATGCTTTAGCAGGAACAAAGGAGCTAAGGCTGTTTAAAACGTATAAGAAGTAGTAGGGTAATATAACAGTTCCTAAATTAATTATTATTTCTATGATTTTTGACAAAAAGAAAAAAAAAATCATAATTTTTATGTTATACGTTGCTTAATTATGTGTTTTTTTTTATACTCTTACACATACAATATTTCTGTGACAACTTGTTAATAAAACAAATTCACTGTAGTTTGGAATGTTTGTCGTATAATGGTTACGGAAAGCTAGTTCTGCAAAACGGCATTTTATTATACTTCTTAAAATACCAACATGTGTCTTAGTAGAAGTATAAATAAAAATAGACGTCCTTTGTAACTTAGCTTTAGCAAAACACCACACAACTTCTACGGTCACTGTTCTCTAACAGTCCAATTAAACCGGCTGGCTTCTGGTTTCTTTACAATGTTAGGTATTTCCCGTACGGTTTTTTTGTTCTATTTCTTTTAAATACTAGCCTTTTAATCTGTTGTGATGACATCATGAACATACGGTTGATAAATTTTACTGAAAAGGACTTTCGGTTCAATAACCTTTTTTAAATCGAAATTTTAATTTTTTTTTTTACAATAGTAATAATTCTTGAAAACATTTATTTTAACTTTTTGAATGCAATAAAATTATTTTGTTATTTACTCTTTCGTATAAAAATATGCTTTATCTTAGCACAGGGAAATTTTTAACAGATTACTTTATAGGCCAACGGGATTTATTGACTTGCAAGAAAAACGGCCATTTTTTTTTTTTAGTTTTTCATTCGGATATACATTTTACTTGTTGTTAACGAGTTCAAGATAGTATCGTACTTTTTAAAACAAAGTAAAATCTGAAATCAAGTCAACATTCAAAAAAAAAATTATTAATTCATTCTCATTCAAAATTACATTTTTTGTTACATCTTTCACTACGTTAGAATAACTTACCCGAAACCTTATGTGAAACTAAAAGGAGATCTTCGCAGATCGATTTATCTAGGAATTAGATTTATTGTTATTAAGATAATAATTATTCATACATTTTCTGTTAAGAACACTGATTTCTATGTAGAGTACGTTTACCTTTTTTAGCTTCATTCCTTTATTATATGTTGACGCTTTTCGGAATAATCCATTGTCAAAACTTATTGTACTGTTAATTGTATTGTTACTTTAATATTTCTGTTGGTTTTTACATAACATTTAGTCAACGTCCCTCCCTTTATTTGACTCCATGTCTTATCTGCTCTCTTCCTATTTATTTATTATTAACGGTTATACTTATCTTCTAATTTTATTTATCTATTTGCTGTTTTCAATAAATTGAAGTTCCTAAAAAGAACATCCCTTGATTGTTGATCTATTCATTTATGATTGTTTTATTGAATTTCAAGATTTCTAAATTTTCTAAAATGTTCATTCTTCTTCCTTCAATACAATTATGAATTAAACTCATTGATTCTTCCATTTTCATTGGAGTATGTCCTTCTTATATTAAATCCGTTGCGTAATTAGAATCTTGTTTTTGACTTGTAAAAGATCTCATGATCTTAATTTTAATTTTCTTCCTGTTTGTCCAATGTATGTTGAATTGTTTTGCATTTTATTTTGTATGTACCATTACTGTTATAAATATCTTTTTCTTCTACATTACTATTAAAATATCTTTTTTAGTGTATTATTTGTATTTATATCCACTTTTAACTTCCTTGTCCGTAGTAAAGGAAGTATTGTGATAGCAAAAAATTTCGGTTTTCAGATTTCAAGGGAAATATCCATTTTGACCATCCCTGAATCCATTTTGAATAGTTTCGGCATGACGTCTGTACGTATATATATATATATATATATATATATATATGTACGTATTTATCTCGCATAACTCAAAAACGATTAGCCGTAGTAAGTTGAAATTTTGGATTTAGGACTGCTGTAACATCTAGTTGTGCACCTTTCCTTTTGATTGCGCTCCAATCGACTGAACCAAATATGTCCAAAAAAGCCTAAAATCCAAAAAAGTTTGGATTTTGGACTTTTTTTAATTGCAGTAATAAGCCCTCATTGAGAGCTATTCAATGATATATGTAAGTGGTACTTATTTTCATTGGTTCCAGAGTTATAGCCAAATAAAATATTAATTAATGAAATATTTGGATCTTAAAGTGAAGGCACATCGGTTCGAATTAGACTTCATCTCCATTTTTTAAACTTTTTTTTTACTTTAAATATATTGATTTATCAATAATTATTATTATCCCGTGATTGTTAAAAAAAGTTTACAATAAATAAATATTCAGTAATAACAATAAAAAAGAATATATATATAAATCAGATGTATTAGTGAAATAAAATTTTATGTACTTTTAAAAATGTGTATATGTAATTTAAGAGGCATTATTTCATGTGTGTATATGTAATAGATTTGGAGAGACATTGATTATTTAATATTAATTGAAAATTATAATTTAGAATCGTATTATTTTTGTTTTTTTTAGTTTAAATTTATTTAATTATTCTGGAATTTCTGTTCAATTATATCTACATTAAAGGTAACTACAGGGTGACTGAAAAATAGATCCTCACAAGAACAACATATACACTGAGGCATATATGCCCGATATTAAATAAATTGCAAAAAAATTCTTATTTCTTAGTTCATTACTCCTCTGATACTGTCGGACAATATTTTCCCTAAATCAGAGTTGATCATTTCGTTTATTTGTTTTTTGTTGTCAATCATTTAATCGCTCTCTGGTTTGATATAATTCTTCTGATCTTAATTTGTGTACACGTTCTCTAGTTTTCACATTTTCTCTCTCTTTATATTCATCATCTTCTGTTAATCTTTTTTTTTCTTTCCTTGGTCTTAACAATTTCTTCCTTTTTACATTTATCATCTTCTCTTAATCTTTTTAATCTTTCTTTGTTTGTAACATTTTCTTTCTTTTTTCCTTTTCTTTTTTTTGTAAATTTTTTAATTTAAATTTATTGATTTATTAATAATTATTAACCTCTGATTGCAAAATAAATTTTGCAATAAATAATAATTCAGTAATACAATAAAAAAAAAAAAATGAAAAAAATTAGAAGTTATTAGTGAAATAACATTATATGTACTTTTAAAAATGTGTATATGTAATTTAATAGGTGTACAACGAAGTCATGTGGTGTCCACATCAATTTTTATGTTATATTTATTAAAGAATTGCGTAAATTTCTTTCCTAGTAAATGTTAATTTACTCCATTTAAAGGTTTCTTTATCGTTTGTTGTTTCATTTCTTTTATTTCTATATTTATTAATTTGTCTGATCATTTATTTTTTTATACCAGTTATTTTCTGCTACATGAAAAATAATCTTTTTCATATGCTAGTTTCTTTAACGGTAATTTATGTAGTTTATCTATCATGTATTTAAAAGCCGCTAATTTATGCTCCACTGAATGATCGAATCGTAAGCTATGATGTTATCTTTATAAGTTTCTTTTCTCTATATTTCACAATCTAGATTACTATTATTTCTTTTTATTGATAGGTGTAAAAAATTAATAATTTCCTTTCTCTGTTTTTCCATCGTATATTTAATGTTATGGTGAAATTTGTTCATATCTTCCAGAACATTTTCTTCATTATTACTTATTTCTTTTATAATTAGTAGTAGAGTGTAATCACGTAGCTAACATACTCTAAACATCTATATTTTTTATGATCTAGTATATTTTCTTCTTCACCTTCTGCAGTTTTGCAGATATTGATTAATGTTGTGTGAATACTGGTTACTGAAGAAATACTAGGTTATGCTTTAGCATAGTACAAATAAATAAAAACTGAGGTGGACACCATATGACTTTCTATTAAATTAAAAAAAATTTTATTTCATCAATAACTTCCGATATTTTTTTATTTTTTTATTGTTATTGCATTATTATTTATCGTAATTTTTTTTTTACAATCAGAGGCTAATAATTATTAATAAATCAATATATTTAAATTTAAAATAAGAAGTTAAAAACAAAGGAGATGAAATCTGATTCAAACCAATTTGCCTTCCCCTAGTAAGATCCAAATATTTCATTAATTAAAGTTTTATTTGGTTATAACTCTGGAACCAATGAAAATAAGTATCACTTTATATCGTTGAAAAGCTCTCAATGAGGGCATATTACTACAGTTAAGAAAAAGTCCAAAATCCAAACGTTTTTGGACACTGGGTTTTTTTGGGCACTTTTGGTTCGGTCGACTGCATCAAAAGGGGAGGCGGAAAACAAGATGTTACAATAGATAATACATAAATTTCAACCTTCTATGGCTTATCGTTTTTGAGTTATGCGAGATATATACCGTACATACATAAATACGTACGTACAGACGTCACACAGAAACTAGTCAAAATAGATTCAGGGATTGTCAAAATGAATATTTCCGTTGAAATCTGAAAATCGAAATTTTTTGCTACCACAGGTCTTCCTTTACTTCATACAAGGAATTAAAAAGAAAATATTCATTTAGACAGAATATATAAAAATTCTTATTATAAAATTTGTTTTTTTCCTTGTACGAAATAAAGGAAGTATTGTGATCATAAAAATTACGGGTTTCAGAATTCAACGGAAATATTCATTTTGACCATCCCTGAATCCATTTTGACTAGGATTGGCTTGACGTATATACGTATAAATCTCGCATAACTCAGAAACGATAAGCTGTAGGATGTTGAAATTTTGAATTTAGGACTTTTCTAACACCTAGTTCTGCACCTTCCCTTTTGATTTCAATCGTCTGGACCAAAAGTGTCCAAAAAAGTCCAAAATACAAAAAATTATGATTCTGGACTTTTCTTAACTGCAGTAATAACCCCTCATTGAGAGCATTTCAACGATACATTATAAGTGGTACTTATTTTCATTGGTTCCAGAGTTATAGCCAAATAAAATTTTAATTAATGAAATATTTGTATCTTACCAGAGAAAGGCATCGGTTCGACTCAGAATTAATCTCCTTTTGTTAACTTTTTTTAAATTTAAATATATATTTATTAATAATTATTAACCTTTGATTGTAAAAAAATGTTACGATAAATAGTAATTCAATAATAACAACAAAAAATAATAATAATAAAAAAATCAGACGTTATTAGTGAAATAACACTTATGTACTTTTCCTTTTAAAAATGTGTATATGTAATTTAATAGGCGTACAAGGACGTCATGTGATGTCTACATCAGATTTTTTTTATATGTAGAACCATTTGAACCTTAAAAACGATTTCTCCTAATAAAATGGAGAATTTTAAATGTGATGTTTCTGATGAATCTGTTATTTTAAAAATGATTAAAAAAATGAGTTTTTATCATTATTCCCTGCCAATTAGATGAGTCGTAGAATATCAGTAATAACAATAAGTATTAAATATAAATATTTATGCATTAAACAGAGCATTCGATGCTAAATTTTATAAATAATATTTTACTACGAGTTTTAAAAGTCAATATATCAGCATGTATTATGTAATCCCAATCATACGATTCCAGTATTTTACGGTAGGTTCCTAAAATTTTTATCTGTTGCCTCAGTTTATATTCGCTCGCTCTGACTCAGGCGAATTTGTTTGGGCTTCTGTATTTACGTCTAACGATATTTAAATAATTATTCCTGGATTGGTGAATGTAATCGTGTCAGCAGAGATATAGTATATAACAGTGAGATAGATGTCTTAAATCTAACATTTTGGTAATTTTAGGATTGCAGACAATGTCGTCAAATAAAGTTTATGCTGTTCTGTCAGGCACAGCATACAATACCGGGTGATTGAAAAAGAACTTCACAATTTTAAAAGCATATAAAAATGTATTTAGATAACTTACAGATTCGGTTGAGTTTTCATTTCTTAACAAAATACATCAAGTTTTGACCCACGTAGTCCATTAGTACTGAATTCGTTCACCAGCGCTCTCACCAGTGTTGTTAAAAATGGATACATTTACTGATGCAGAACGTGCTCTCTGTGTGTTTTGGTTGTACGATTTGGAGTCAGCAAGTGCAGTTCAACGTGATTTTCGTAGAATACGGCAGAGAGCCTTCTGGTAGGCATACAATTTACTCTTGGCACTAAACCTTCGTTGAGACAATTTGTTCTTCCAGACAGAACGGCCCGTTCTTCTTCCAGACAGAACGGCCCGTTCTTCTTCCAGAAGGCAACCGTAAATGGTATCGTTTATCTGGACATGCTTCAAAATTTCCTAATTCCTCAATTAGACGATAATGGCCAAGATGGATTATAGATGACGGGACACCACTTCATTACCGCCTAGAAGTTCGTGATTTTCTTGATACTCGATTCCCATGTCGGTGAATTGATTTTGAAGGTCTAATTCCATGGCCACCTGGCTCCCCAGATTTGACCCCGCTAGATTTTTTGTTATAGGATTTAATTAAAGATCGGGTTTATGTACCACCTTTTCCTGCTGATCTTGTTTAACTAAGACTTAACGCCGAAGCTGCATAGGAACATCCTACTTGCTGGCTACAGTCTGGAATGAAATAGACTTCAGATGATATGTATGTCACATTACAAATTGAAGTCCTATCCAACCAAAGTGAATGTTGTGTGACAAATTTGATGTGTTTTTCTGTGAAATTTGATCTCAAATGAATCTGTAAGTTATTTAAATAAATTGTTGTATGCTTTTAAAGTTAGATATTAACGCCTAACATTATATCACTTAAGGCAGCTAAAACACAATTTGTTGATAGTTATGTTATCATAAATTTCTTTATAATAATTTCTTCAATCAGTGATCGGGTTTTTATTTGTATGGACTCTCACGCAAAGTTTAAATTAAATTACATGTTCCTAAGCTCTTATCAAAAATAGTATAGTTTTGAAGGATGTTAATCCTTCGAGCCACGTACTTCTAAGTTGAGTTCAGATCTACACTGGCAGCGCCAGTGGTGTAAAAAAATCCTCTTGCACAGAATGGTTCCTTGAAAAGTTCAACGCTTTTTACTATGATCTGCGTACTGTTGGGCAAGATGGTAAACTACGCCGATTAATACCGATTAGAAGCAGTCCTTTTTCTCCTTCCTGCCTACTCCTTTCCTCATCAATTATTTCTTCTTTCTTATCTAAGTACAAAGGTAATTCGGTCAGTCACTGTGTCTCATCTGTGGTATCATTTGACAGTCGGAAGTATACTCGTTTCTTTATTAAAGCTTAATGGGGAAACGACACTATGTGCTAGTGAATTTGGCACACTGTTTTCTGTACGGTGGGAATATCTTAAAAATCCTTCTATTCTTGTTTAATTCATCAATTCATTAGCCTTCTGCGTTAATATGAGCTATTTTATCGAAATAATATGCGCAAGAGACTGTCGAAAAACAATTATTTAGTTATAAGTTAATTTGTAGTAAATTCTGAAATATCAGCAGATGAACTGAGATTACTCAAGTAAGCGATAATTGCGCCTTCTATAAATATAATATTTATTACAACCCCTAAGGCATGCGGTTTGAATATATACGGAAATAAGAAAGAGAGGTTTTACTTTACTTAGTAAATTTACTACTTAAAAGAACGATGCAAATTTAATAAAAAGTATATTGTTATTATTATGTAACATAAAAAATGTAAAAAACAATTTTGAAGCAAAATACTCGGCAAATCTCCGTGGCGGAGTGATAGCGTCATGGTATTTCATCCCCGGAGGTCTCCGGGTTCGAATCCTGGTCAGACATAGCATTTTTCATACCTACAAAATCTCTATTTCATATTCCCATACACAAACTTCGAGCTTATACGGCGAATTATCATAAAAAAGTAGAAAATAAAAAATAAATCTTATAAATAATGTAAACCTGTTAAGGAACGCTGGTTAAGCTAACTAGATAATTACCATGCAAACCGTACTATTAGTCATTAAATATAAAAACAAATTTGGTTATGAATAGATAAATTGGTTTACAATGAATTAAAATAATGTGGACGGTGGTAAAATAACACTGATAAAAAAATGGTGGTTGAAATATGATTAAATAGTTGCGTTACTTTTTTTTATTATAGATGAAAATTTATCAAACTTCTTACGACTACGATTTTAAATAATAATTTAACTAACATTTATATACAGTATAATGTGTATATAATTAATGTATTCAAGTAATTCATATTACTAACAGATTATGTTGTCACACAACAAAATGTTTAATATTTTTAGCAGGAAGAATTTTACGCTTTTAAATTTATTAAAAGTCGGTAATACTCAGTGAATCAAAATATGGAATAAACAAATTAAATTTTATAACATTCCTAATAGAATTACTGTTATTCTCATTCCTCTGCATAGCATTTTTAATTACTGTATGAAAATTTACCGTTTCAAGAACAAAAACCATTGTGGGCAATGTTCCAGGAACGTCTAGTATACAATCTCTGGGGGTTTCACAAACGCAGGGAGGTAATTCACATAAGCCTGTTAATAAATTTTAAGATATGCATGATAGTGCATATACATATGTACATATATATATATATACACACGAGTATATATGTGTGTGTACAGTTAAGTTTATTTTACATTTTATTTAATATATCTTTGTACACAAATAACATAAAACTTGACAAGAGGTTTGTAGGACTCACGTAGATAAGACAGTTGCAGATTTTCCTTAATGTAAATTTTAAATTAATGTTCTTGGTATGAGATTTATGTGTACTTTTTTTAGTGAATAATCAAGGTTCCTAGAAACGGATTCGCTTTGTGTACGATGTAAGGCAACTCATATCAGCGACCACAAATAGCCTACTTATTTTTGTATGTATTAAAAAAAATCTTACATGGAATATCATTGAACAATACTTATTAAATGTAACTAGAAAAAATTCGGGCCTACGGCCTGCCGTGAAACTGTTACATGGTTTATGTTTCATTACACATGATTTTGTTAAATATTTTTTCCAAATAATGTTCATGAATTTAGCGTGCCAACAACACAAAAAAAAACCATTTACTACGAAGCTTCAATAATTAAAAAAAAAAAAAAAAAAGCAACTGCAAAGAGAAAAATAATCCAAAGAATTTTAATAAATTTGCTTTATTTTTTCAACCAACAAAGGAAATTTTCCCAAAAAAAATAAAGCAAGGAAATGCAGTTTGCTACTCCGTTGCATTTTGCCAAGAAGCATTTCATTCAAAATAAAAATGTGAGCATGTATAGCAAACAAACCAACACACCATGCTTCCTCATCTGGTTGATACATTAAAATAAATTTAGAAAAAAGTTAATTTGATCAGATGAACGAGTCGTTTTTGAATAACTCGAATCTCAACGCTTCATTCTTAACACGATTCGCGGATCCTCGCTTCAATATACTGTAAATAAAAAGGTAAATATTCGATTGTTCAAAATTTTAAATCTCCGAAAGTTCTTCTCCGATTGCTTTGAAATTTTGACACAACGTTGCATTCGAATACGCACGCGTGTTTTATATACTTACTATTTATATACCTTTTTCTTTCTTTTTCCTGTTTAGCCTCCGGTAACTACCGTTTAGATAATTCTTCAGAGGATGAATGAGTATGATATGTATGAGTGTAAATGAAGTGTAGTCTTGTACATTCTCAGTTCGACCATTCCTGAGATGTGTGGTTAATTGAAAACCCAACCACCAAAGAACACCGGTATCCACGATCTAGTATTCAAATCCATGTAAAAATATCTGGCTTTACTAGGACTTGAACGCTGTAACTCTCGACTTCCAAATACTATTTATATACCTAAGATGTCACATCTGTGCAGGTAAAAAAAATGCTTTTTTTGTAAAACAGCGCTATCTAATGGACGTAAAAGCAACAAACTCTATACTAAATATTTTACAATTCCGTTTCAGTGTTTCCGATATATGTGTCCGCTGTAGACTAAAAAAACTACTGGACCGATTTATGCGCGGGGAAAAAGGAAAGAAAGGGAAAAATGGTAAAAGGGAAGAAGCGGAAAAGGAAATAGTAAGGGGAAAGGAGAAAAAAGGGAAAGGGAAATAAGGAAACGATAAATGTGGGTATGAAAGGGAAAGGAGGAAATGGGGAAATGGAATATGGTAAAAATGAAAAATGGGGTAGGCGAAAAGGGTGACAAGGGAAAGGCGGAGACGGAAAGAGGGAAAAGGGAAAGGTTACATTATTGGATTAGACCTACAAGCACAGAACCGATAATGGGAAAGAAGGGGGATCTGCAATGACGAAATGGAGTAGATAGTAACACCCATTTAATTACAATAATCTGGGCAGATCGCAGTCAGATTCAAAATCATTAAATACGGCCTTACAACAGATTATTAATGAAAATTTCAATCTAATGGTTTGTGTTGCCCGAAGTTAGTGCTACCAATGCTGACTTATAACCGTTCATTTAATTATATTACCAAAATATATCTATCACTTCTTTAAAATTTGGATTAACTTGAGTGTGTTGTATCCACTTGTTTTGATTTAAAAACAACAAATTCAGTCATTTTAATGTCAGTAATAATACGAATGATTCAAAAAGGACTTCATAATTTAAAAGTATTTAAAAATGTATTTAGATAGATTACAGATTCGATAGAGGTGTCATTTCATAACAAAATACATCAAGTTTTGACCCAAGTAGTTCATTATTACCGAATTCGACCACTAGCGCTGTTGTCAAAAATGAATGCATTTATTGGTTCGGAACAGTGCTTGCTGTGTGTTTTGATTTCACGATTTGCAGTCAGTAACTGCAGTTCAAAGTAATTTTCGTAGAGAGTACGACAGGGAGCCTCCTAGTAGACATACAATTTACTATTCACACCAAAGTTTCGTTGAGACAGGTTGTTCTTCCACACAGAACGGCCCGTTTTTCATCCAGGTGGCAACTGTAAATAATATCGTTTATCTGGACATGCTTCAAAATTTTTTAATTCCTCAGTTAGACAGTGATGTCCAAGGTGGATACCAATACTATCAACAAGACGGGGTAACATCTCACTACCGCCTAGAAGTCCGATATTTTGTTGACACTTGATTCCTAGGTCGGTGGATTGATCGTAAAGGTCCAATTCCATGGCTACCTCGCTAACGATTTTACCCCGATAGATTTTATCTTGTAGCGTTTCATTAAAGATCAGGTTTATGTACCACCTTTGCCTGTTGATCTTGTTGAGCTATCGAATTAATACGGAATGAAATCGAATTTAGGTGGGATGTATGTCGCATTACAAATGTATACCCATATTGAACCAAAGTGAATGTTGTGTGACAAACTTGATGTGGTTTTCTATGAAATGAGTTCTCAACAGAATCAGTAAATTATCTCAATAAAGTTTAACATGCTTTTAAAATTGTGAAGTGCTTTTTTAGTCGCTCATTATTATATATCCTTTTTCCTGTTTAGCCTCCGGGAAACGCCGTCAGGTATTACTTCAGAGGATGATATGTGTGAGTGTAAGTGAACTGTAATCTTGTACAGTCTTAGGTCGACCATTTTTGAGATGTGTGGTTAATTGAAATCCAACCACCAAACAACATCGGTATCCACAATCTAGTATTCAAATCCGTATAAAAGTAACTGCCTTTACTAGGACTTGAACGCTGGAACTCTCGACTTCGAAAACAGCTGATTTGAGAAGACGCGTTTACCGCTAGACCAACCTGGTGGGTTCCATTATTATATATCAATTTAAGTAAATTTAACGTTTAAATATTCATCATTAAAACTTTTTGTGATTAATTTTCACAGAAATTAATAATTTTCGGCTTCGTTTGAAATGTTGCTGTATTTTAAAAAATATAGTCAGAGAATCATAAATGTAGAAACTCTACAGTAAAAATGATTTTTATGTTTTGTTTCATAAATTATGGAAATAATAATTTTGATTAATAAGTCATTATTCTTTTTCATAAAAAAGAAATCATTTAAAATAAATTTTTCCACTTTTAAAATATGTGAAACAAGTAGTTAACCAGAAATATCATTTAATAACCAAGAATTTATGTACTGAAGTTAAAATTGTTAATTTATGTTAAAATATTAGTACTGTATTTAAATATCTATTTTAAATATTATTTGTTTGTTTTGAAAGAGCGGGCATGAACAGCTATTATCATTCACCAGGTGGAAATTGGTAGCGTATGAAAACATACCATGCCTGACCGCGGGATTCGAACCCGGGATCTCCACAGGAAACGTCGAGACTCTACCTACTCAGCCACGGAGATCGGCAATTAAATAATTTAATTACGCGCATAATCTAATTTAAATTTAAATATTTTTATATTTCCAGTAGACTGCAGTAATGTTAATTATTATTTTTACTGAATGACCGAAATGACATCCATTTCAACCCGACTTTTTAACATTTCTTTCAATTATCAGTTGCACAGTTACGACCAAATGTGAGATCCAATTTTTATAAAATACTATTCCAAAGTTCTTTACTATTTGGCAAAATGATATATTAGTAACTATTTTTCATAAAATTTTCCATTTTAAAATGAAAAACTTGTCTTATACTCGTAAAAATTTGGGAAAAGCTCCGATTGTTAGGCCTCATTCACCGAGTCACAACTTGGTGGATGCGATCTATAGATATTAACTTTGTTATGTAATTATATTTATTCTAAAGTTAATTTATTTTTTCAATATAAAAAAGTATTGATTTACGTATTGGAAACACCTTTTTGTTCGTCAGTAATACTCTGATGTCTTGCGTCCTTGGAAGTTAGTGCTTGCAAGATATTACTAATATAATAAAGATTATGTTTGTTACTTCATAAACCGTCAGCAATCAGTTGGATTTCTTGTATTATTTTTACGTTAGTATGTTTTAGTTTTTTTTTCACTTTATTAATTCAATTTTCTTTTTAAATCTCAATTTGTTAAATTCAATTCAAAGTGCGTGAAATTTGCTGTTCACAGAATTACTAACAAGTCTTTTACAGGAAAATTATTATCTTGAGAATGACTACACCAATTTGTGTTGTATTTTTAACATTTAAAAAACAGAGATTTATTTTATTAATTGTAGAATAAAAAAAAAAAGGTTTTACGTAGCGCTATCGTATGGCTACTATTTGTCTTAAGAACAATCGATTTTATTGAACAATTCCGGTTAATATTATCTTATTTTTTTCAATTTACCAATTCATTTTCACTTTCTTAAATTTATTACATAGTAAGCAAGGTTTTCTGTTCATAGATCATTTTATTATACGAAAACAAATAAAATAATTCTTTTTTGATTTTATAATAAGAATGATTTCACGAAAATATATCCTAACAATGAATTGATGAAATCAGATTAATTATCACGGAGTTCGTTAGAACTTCGTCGGTAAGAGGCGACGAAGCAACGAACTACGCTTACAGTTCTAAACATGATCTAACCTAACAGTGGAATGAAAATGGGGAAAAATAAGCGTGAAACATTATATTTCAGGTCAGTTAGAATAGCAATATAGAATACTTTCAAAAAATACCTCGAATTTTATTAGACAACGTTTTTTTTCCATTTGATGAATCGCGGGACTCGAATAATTAATTTTATTCAATTTTTTATGGTGACTCTACGAATCACGCCGCTAGATAGCAGTACTTGATAGTAATAGGTAGCGTACAAAAAATTAAACCAATGACAACAGGTATTCACTCTTCAGTATCTCAGATTACATTTAACATTCACCGTCCTCAATGATTACTTAAGTAACTATCTCTAAGAATAGGAAAGCCGATAAAAATGAAACCAATGACAATGTGCTCTTCAGCATCTTAGATTACACTTAACCCCCTTACCCGTTTTGTATTTTCACTTAAAATAATGCTATCTTGATCAATTTTTTTAAAAATTATAAACTTATTTTGACTAATGATAGTCTAGTATACATACAATACACGGTAATTTGTCAAGGAAATTTTATTTTATTGTGTTACAAAAACCTTATTACCTAACCTACCTTGAACATTATAATGATTAATGATGTTTTCCTATTGCCCATAAATATTACTAAAATATATTTTACTCTGTAATTTAAATTATTGTCTTTACCACTTAAATTTTATTCTATTCTGATAGTTTTTAATAGTTTTTTAGTATATGGAATATTTTAAATCATGGATCTATACATATCGCTTACCGTATACTTGTATCTTGAGTCTTTACGCTTTTTATCGTGTGATCATACTACTCTTCTTGAAGCATTTGCACTCTTTCCGTTTATAGGTACGTACTCTGGAAAGAGTGCTTTTTAAGTACATTGAAGTGCTTTTCCTTCAACATCAGAGTATCCTCTACTAGTGATGGTCTTCCTGTTTTCATTTTGGTGACAAAATATTTTTCAACAGTTGCTTCCACCAAAGCGTCTCTTAATTGCAGATGTGTGTACTGTCCTCCACATTTTTGGTCAAATATGTGCAATTTAATGCACACACTTAGGAGGTTTTTTAATTATTTTTTGTACCAAATTTTGTGTCTTTTTCGTTTAAGAGGGTATGCCGAAAGCATCTCATCCATTTTATCAATCCCCCCCCCCCCCAGATATATAAATGTTGTAATCATTTATAATTGAAGGAGTGATGACATTTTGCTCTTTTCTTGTTACCTTAGCTGGAAGAACGTGCTGAGTTGACGAATATAGCATATTCCTTTTATCATACCACTTCAATACCATCATTTGACCTGACTTTTCATTCAATGCTTTCATTTCATTTTTCTTCAATTTTGTTTTTAGAAAATCCTTAGAGACACTTTCTCTATTACAATTTACTGTTTCCATCAGTTCAGTAATTTTATATTTCAAAACAATAGGCAACTCTGGACTACAATAGAAATTATTGGGAATACACACAATATCCCTTTTGAAGCAGGTCATGCATCAAAGTAAATACAACATTTGTTCCATGTCCATTATTTGCGTTATGGAATAGTTCTGTTTTGCTTCCGGTATGTACAACTAACTTATAAATGTATTCTGACTTTGATTTACACAAAACATAGGTTTTTTTTCCAAATCTAGCTCGTCTGATTCTTGTAACTGGACAAAACTAAACCGACCTTTTTACAAGAAAAGGCTTTCATCGATAGCTACTTTCCCCTTTGATGTGTAAACAGAAGAAAATATTTCATTTACATATTCAAAGACAGGGTTTATCTTTATAATCTTTTGTTATTTTGAGGTGTAGCATTATTTGTAAAATATAAAAATCTAGATAAAAGTTTCAAACGTTTGTATGCAATAACAGCCGAAAATCCTGGGATTGCAAATAATGTTTTTTTTTTTGTTTAATATTTATCAATTTCGGGCTTCTAAATCATTCCGTACAAAATGTAGACTGCAATTAGTAAAAATATTTCATTTGTATCAGCTGGATTCTACTTTTGAAATCGTGAAAACTGCTTCAGAACTTTATTTGGCAGAAAATTATCTGCATATACGTTTGAGTGGTTTATTGTAACAAATTTTAAAATACTAAACACATCATTTTGATCAGGAATAACAACATTTATCCAGTAAAGTGATTTTCCAGTAAAGTTGAAGGGCCTACAAAAGTAAACAGACAGATGGTAAATTCCCAATTCGATATTACTTGTATGTCTTTGAATAGGCTTATCTGCATCACCTGAACCGACCTCATAATCATCGCCAACGTCAGGTCATAACACATATCATCTAAACTACACCTGCTTTGTTACATCCCGTTCCCCACACCTCTCCACTGTTCCTAACCCTGATGAGCTTTATTGAAAGTCGTTGTTTAGACCTTCTAAACTTGATTACACAACACAATCATCAATTTTGCCTCTTTCATGATGCCATCGATGCAAATGCCTCGGCAGACATTTCCATCAGTGTATTTACACAACCTAATATCGGCTTCGTATGGCCTCTTCCAACCACGACCGCCTACCGTAACTTATATTCCTCAACTATCAAATTAGCCGATTCGTAGAAGCGCGATCCCCGCGTCCTCCTCAAACACCGAAGGTTTCTCAATAAAACTCTTCCATATCTAAACTTCAGTTAAACTATGCACTCGGATAATTACTTGACTGAATCTTTAAAAACCAAAAATATTATCCTCATACCAACAAAACAAGTGTTGATGGCAAAAACGACGGCAGTTTTGTCCTACAATTTAATTTATTCAAATTTCTCTTGATTTACTTAACAATCAAAAAACAGATTCGCAAATTTAATAAATCTCTAATAAAAACATGCCCTATCTCTCTCTGCTGTGGTTCGCTTTCGGAACCGGATGTAGGTCAATGCCTACATCTTTCTACACCGCAGCTCCATCACAGAATTTTCCGTACATCCATTCTCATCCTACCGAGTTGAGGGAGAAATCTGAAAAAATGAGGTGGGGGTTTATGATGGACCTGCTGTGAAGTAATTATAACAAGCCAATGTAAGACCAAAAATTACCATAATTTAGCGATTAGACGATATACGTTTAGAAAACGTTTTGTTATGGCTATTAATAAAAGAACAAGTTTATAAATCTCTCAATGAAATATAGCATCCTATTAGTGATAATCCGGATAAATCGATAGTAACCACGATACCAATTTACTTTATAAAGTCTCATAAATTAGGATTAAAAGAAACAGATATATATTACATATTATGATTACATAGAGTCATGAACTGCAGAAAATCTTTTGTTTTGTAAGTTTGAACAAAAACAGGATTACAATCGCAGTAAAACTGAATTCCGATGTCGGTTTACAATCCTTATAGTAGATATAACAGTAGGAAAAAAAGAGATGAGTGAAGGATGTAGGCTTTTCCCGCTTGTTAAACTATTTATGTACATTAGGAAAGTAGTGAACTAGATTAAAAAAATAACAACGAAGGCAAGAATATGCTCAATGGAAAAGTGGCTGTAAAAATATAGCAATTTATATCGTTGTACTTTCTGTTTTGTTGGAGCTATCTATAATAATGATTTACAACTAAGTCTTCTTTAAAGCTTTCTCAATGGCATAATCGAAGTAAAATGTTGTTACAGATTAAATAACAATAGAAGAAATATTTTTTTTTTTTTTTTACTAAAATACATGTCTTTGTCATTTTACTTAAACATCGTTAATTAACGTTCAATTTTACATAGATTTCTTAAAGATTTCTATTTAAAAATGTAACATTATTTATTTATGATTAATTAAAACTATATAGAGACTGTTCGAATAAATCCCGCCTTGGTGTCATACCTTGGTTAGAAGTATCTATTCTGTATATTAATCTTGTTGGTTCATGTTTTTTAGTAAATAAAATATATTTTTCAGTTATGTTTAAAGAATTTATTTTCATAAGTTATAATGATCATTATATGTTTCACATTTTAATTTAATTTGTATTACATTGTTGCAAAAATATAAAATTTAATTAAAAATATAAATTTATTATATACATGTTTACTGTATAAATGCTTAATTTTGACTGAATAACATTAGAATTAGATACATTGTAATACAAATGAGTCTTCGAATGATGGACAGAGAGAGACAGACTATAATCTTTTTCTTTTTCCTGTTTAGTCTCCGGGAATTACCGTTCAGGTATTACTTCAGACGATGAATGACGATGATATGTATGAGTGTAAATGAAGTATAGTCTTGTACAGTCTCAGATAGACCATTCCTGAGATGTATAGTTAATTGAAACCCAACTACCAAACAACGCCGGTATCCACGATCTAATATTGAAATCCGTATAAAATAACTGACTTTACTAGGACTTGAACGCTGGAACTCTTGACTTCCGAATCAGCTGATTTGGGAAGACGAGTTCACCACTAGACCAACCCGATAGGTAGACAGACAGAGACTGCTAGATTCTAGTGCGGAGTCGGCTTACCGTATATATTGTAGATGGAGTCGAGTGAACCACCAAGAACTGTGTGAATGGTACGGAGCCGAGTGTCTCAACAGACTTCAGCTATTATCAATGTTTACCCATATAAATTATTTGCCAGCAGAAGTACGGAATAATTATTTGTAATTAAGGATCTGCGCAAAATTTTTTTATTGTTTGAAGTAAATCACATTACAATCAATAAATTTTTATTCCAGTTTTTAATAATAAACATCAGATGTCTATTATTAGTTTTATGTAATTACGACATTACTTTTACATGCGTAGATATATAACTGTTATCGTAATTTTTAATATGACGATGAGGAGTAAAATTTGTATCGTGTGATAAATGACAAGTATAATCGATATTTGAGCCTTACTGAAATTTTTTGGATAAAAATTAAGTTCCTATGATTATTCAAAAATAAAAAGTGTAACATAATTAATGAATTGATATAGTGAAATTAATTTCCAATAATTTAGTTATGAGTAGGATGCAATTTTTATTAGTTGTTAAATCCAAATCGATTCTTTGATTAGAAAAACTGATTTGTATGTAAATAATTTAATACTACTTACAGTATTTAAATACATGTTATTAAGAGTTGATCGGTGTAAAGAGATAGGAATGGGTTTGATTTAACCGTAGTTTCCATACTAATACTGGCAAGTATGTTATCTATACCAGTCACGTTGTATCTATACTAATGAGTTTAATAATCTCTTTACAATTCGCTTCATAATGACAGTAACAAAAATAGTTTTATTTTGTTTTCCGATCTTTTAAGTGTTGCTTCATATAATTTCAACGTATTATGAAAAATCTTTTTCTAAAAAAACAAATAAAATATAACAGAAGAACCCTTTTTTTTACTGGTTTTCAACTTAATTTGATCTTAAGTCTTGTATAAAACACGCAATTTTTTTGTTATCCTATCCATATTAATTGCGTGATAACTAATCTTTTCTTGCCAAATACCGATGTTTTTCGACTAACAGCTTTCCAGTTATCGATTTAAAAAAAAAATAATAGCTATTTTATTCTGGAATAGTTAATAATAAAAATTTTAAAGAATTTTTTTTTTCAACTTACTTAAAAAAAGGTTGATCCCTCTGGGATAGTCTAGTGTGAACGCATCTTCGCAAATCAGATGATTTCGAAGTCGAGAGTTCTGAGGTTCAAATCCTAGTAAAGGCAGTTAATTTTATACGGATTTGAATACTAGATCGTAGATACCGGTGTTCTTTGGTGGTTGAGTTTCAATTAACCGCACATCTCAGGAATGGTCGAACTGAGAATGTACAAGATTACACTCATACATGTCATCCTCATACATCGTATATATGGAATATACGAGAATTTGGATATGTGATTTCTACATCCTGATCCCATAGGGGAAGACACCTGCCTTGTGACGATCTTGGTCGCTACACTCTCCCTCCGTTTCTAGCCCTGATGGACTTTAACGGAGGTCATCTTTTAGGCCTTCCTAATTTGATAGCCCTACAGTCATTAGTTGCCCTCTGTCAGGTTGCCACCGATGCAAATATCTCGGTAGAGTTTTCCATCAGTATACTTGCACAACCTACTGTCGCCTTCTTATGTCCTCTTCTAACTACTACCACCTACCATAACTTACAACCCTCAGCTATCATATTAACCGATTCGCTGAAGCGCGATCCTCGTATCTTCCTCTGACAGCGAAAGTGTAAGAGGAACCACCCGAGTGGCTAGGGGCAGGCGGGCCCGTAGTCATTCGGGTGACTATTCTATCAATACATCTATAATACCATCACACCTCTCAGCCATCCTCCGTTGGGCTAAGAATCTAAGGAAGCCAGTCACTATGTTCCATCCACTTCCGGTTTCCCAAGAAATTTATCAGTTGAAAGCTCTGGAAATTACCGATGAATAAATATCGTTAGGAATGAATTTAAACTAGTCTTAACTGGGTACACCGATTTCTTTGCCGATATAGTTTTTCTCTTCGAAGAAGGACGATAGCAAAGCGGCTACCAGAAGCAATCGAAGATAAACTGGCTGAATTTAAAAGGTCAGTCGTAAATTAACGAAAAAGGAACAATTATTTTTGGAAGAAATAAAATTTGTTGGCTGAATTTTCAACATAAACGACGAAAAGTAAAGATTAAAAACAGAACAATTTCTTATGATATAAATAAGAAAGTTTTTAATGAACTTAAGGCTATACTAAAAAATTTCCAAAAATGTTTTGAGGATTAGAAGAAACGTTGGTATAAAATGAGTGGTATTGAGTGGTAGCGTCTCGGCCTTTCACCCGAAGGTCCTGGGTTCGAATCCCGGTCAGGCATGGCATTTTTTCATACGGTATATTTCCATATCCCACGCACAGGCTTCAAGCTTATTGTGGTGATATCAGAAACAAAAAAAAAAAAAAATGACGTATCAGTGGGAGATTAATTTGTAGGGAAAATTATTAGTATAGAAGAATAAGTAAATTCTTCTTTATTTCCTTATATTTTACCGCTACAATGTATTAAAACGGATTGAAGAATATTTAAGGTGTGGTAATTATAATTTAACTGAATATTAGCCACAGTATATAAAAATTATTCCTAACCTAAAATAAAAATAATAATTTGGACAAGAGTAGATAACGAACCGACCTAACGGCGATTGAGGGGTCAAAGAACTTATGATGTCCTTGAATTAACGCACCCAGATATAAGAATGCATTGTAATACTTATCATGTGTTTGTTTATATTTTGCATCGTAACCGAATGAATAGACAGTAGTTTAATCAATCTCTTTACTTTTCATTCAGAATTTCTTTACTTTTCATTCAATAACAAGGATACAAAAAAATAGTTTGTGGATTGATCACTACTGTACTTTAAAGCGTGGAAAGAATGGCTTTTTGCTATGACTACCGCCAATATTGATAGAGGAATAATATTGGGAGTTAATTTATAAATGAATAAAATGCAACATTCAATTTTTGATGAAGGCAATTAGCTTGGATTGAAAGAATTTTACGTAATATAACAAACAATTAAGAAATAATTAGGAAAACATTTTATATCGTAATTTTCTTAGTGACACTATTTTATAAGAATATTATTATTTTACAGGTTGATATCTATGAGACCCAAACCAAGCTGAAGATCCAAACTGATGACCCAAACTGAAGATCTTTTTGATCTTCATTTACATGTATAGTTAGGCTATGAAACTCTTTTGATGTCTGCATGCGATTTCCAACTGATAAAAGTCTTTATTGGGTCTTATTTTTCAGAATAAAAATTGCAACGTATAATTACTACGTTTCTAACGATATATTTAGTTTCGCTGTGTATTACATCGTTCAAAAGTCATTAATCTATTTCTCAAATACTATAAATTTTACATTATTGTTATAAAAATAACAGCTGATTTTTACAAAATATATATAATTTCTAGAATAAATTTGTTACTTAGATCGCCAAACAAGTTAAGACTCAACCCACCGGGTTGGTCTTGTGGTAAACTCGTCGTCGTAAATCAGCTGATTTCGAAGTCGAAGTTATCAGGTTCAAATCCTAATAAAGGTAGTAGTAACTTTTATTCGGATTTGAATACTAGATCATGGATACCGCTGTTCTTTGGTGGGGTTTTTTCCGTAGGGGGAGAAAAAAGCTCTGAAGCTGTCGCCAGGCCCGCTCTGACAGCAGTGCGGGGCTGTAACCCGCTAAAAAACCTCACCCACTAGTCACGCAGGGGTCAGACCTAATCTACATGGTATGTACGCAGCCCTGAGCAATCATCCGAGCGCTCTTGTCACCGAATTAGAATAGACAGATTGACGTCCCCAGGATCATCGGCGTGAACCCACCGGGTTGGTCAGCATACTATCCCTGCCGAAATGTAAGTACTGTTATAAAATATAAATACCTTTACTCGTTTTATAACGGAATGTAAATTAATAGTGAACATTATTACTTTCAGGAAATCAACTCTACCCATCGGGTTGATCTAGTGGTGAACGCGTCTTCCCAAATCAGCTGATTTGGAAGTCGAGAGTTACAGCGTTCAAGTCCTAGTAAAGCCAGTTATTTTTACACGGATTTGAATACTAGATCATGGATACCGGTGTTCTTTGGTGGTTGGGTTTCAATTACCACACATCTCAGGAATGGTCGAACTGAGAATGTACAAGACTACACTTCATTTACACTCATACATATCATCCTCATTCATCCTCTGAAGTATTATCTAAACGGTAGTTACCGGAGGCTAAACAGGAAAAAGAGAGCGGATCATCGGCGAACGACGACTCCGAGGAGCCCCCGCCGTTTACCCACTAAGGCAGGCTTCTCACAGCCATCCGGCATCGGTCGCTCCGCCCCATGGGGAGGCTAAACAGGAAAAAGAGAGCGGATCATCGGCGAACGACGACTCCGAGGAGCCCCCGCCGTTTACCCACTAAGGCAGGCTTCTCACAGCCATCCGGCATCGGTCGCTCCGCCTCATATCAACTACAGACTTCCAGCCTGCCTGCCCCTCTACACTGCTGCCTTATTTAGAATTATTTCTGATACCCCAGTCGTTACTCTCGTCCAAGTATCTCTGTTACCCAACATCACACTTATGATATTATCCGCATTTGTTGCGCGGTGGCCATCATGGCGGCCCTTAAGTCTCTCCACCTCAGTTCTTTGATGGGTTTCAATTAACCATAAGTCTCAAGAATAGTCGACCTGAGTTTGTTCAATACTACAAATTTACTGGTACAGTTACATTACACTGATAAATCGCTAATGACTTTAATTGTTGATGCGATTATAAATAAAAGTATTAAAAAAATAAAAATAAAAAAGTTAAGACTGTGTAGGGATATTTTTTCGTATGTTCCTGGACTGTTTTTAAAAAAATTATATTAGATCGAAATAATGATAAATAAGAAAAGAATTGTAAATGATGTACATAAATTCTTTTACACATTTTAAAAAACTGTTACTTTCATTAGATATATTTTATTTTTTTCCATATACAAGTGTTTTTGAATTATTTTATTACAAAGTGACAGATAAAATAAAAATATGAATCGTACAATAAATTGGATGTAAAGTCTTTCTACATTTGCGTTTTGAAGTAGACAAACTTACATTCTTGAATTTCTTTATTTCAGATGACTAAAATAGGTTTTTCTTATTTCATTCATATAAAAAAAAAAAACAGTATATTGTAATTTGATGATCTCCATTTATGTCTCATTTGCTGAATTTTTCTTGTTTTTTAGGCACCAGTTTTGTTTCATTCACTGAAATGAGGTGAGGCCCAAACTGTCTCAGTATTTTTTATATAATTACACAGAATTTAAGATAGAATTAAATTTTATATAGAAAATATGTAGATTGAAACTTAAAAAGTAGGAAAAATTTTTTTTGATGACGTATAATTAGTTTTACCGTTGTGGGAATAGCCGTCAATCTGTTAAATATACAAGTATTTAAGTACTATCATAACAGTAATAAGTAAGTAATAAGTTACATAATCTGTCTCTCCTGTATTTAATTTTTAACTACTTAAAAATAAAATATTGGGTTACTGTTTGACGGATATATTCGTTATCCTAAAATTATGTTATTAAAAATTAATGTTGTATTTTTTTTTATAAAATGTTAAAAAACTTTAATTATTTTCAAATAATGTACACATTACCAATAATTTAGAAAAATACCACATATATTTTAACAATGATAAATTAATAAATGAACAAACAAGATTTAATAATATATATTGTATAAGCAAGTACTAAATAATAACTATAGAGTGAGTTGACCACACCGTCTCTGTTCCACTTTACTAAAACGGCGGAGGTGTTCATAATGACGAGACGTTAAGTTTACACAATTTTAAACAAATGACGACCACTGTTATATTTTATATACTTTACACAAACATTACGTATGACAACAAAGTTTTAGTTTTAGTAAGAATATAATGTACATTTTTAAGTTCCTGATGATGGAGTTCTACTCCGGAAGCGCTTGAACCCATAAAAAAAAATTGTTAAGTGAGTTTTTTAATTATTATTTAAAAAAACCTTTAAACCACCCCCACCCTATTTCTAATCCAGTTTGGTTTCTTAATGTAATTTATTTCTAAGATCCAATAAAAATATAAATAGGCATATAAAAAATGTTTAGAAGGAAGATAAGCAAATTTGATTTTTTTCAACGGAAAAGTTTCACAGTTGAGAGTGTTACAAAAACAAACTTCGTAATGTTTAAAATCTGTTTACACATATGTGTTTAGGATAAGCACATTGATCCTTGTGCAGAAATGATTTAAGAAAAAAAACCGGTTATCGATTGGTTTTTTTTGGTTCCTTTTCAAATATATACAAGAAAAGTTTACATTGATATAAGATTTACTAAAATTGGCAGTATAAAATACACATAAATCTTTAAAAAGAACATTTTAAATTTATAGATGATGTTCATTTGAAATAATTGTTTGCCAATTAACAAAATAAAATTCTAAAAAATTGTCAGTGTTTGGGAACTATAGAAGAGAAAAAACAAAAAATGTTAGAAGAAGAAAATTAAAAGGTAATTTGATTACAAAAAATCGTGCGTGTTCATTCGAAAATTTGCTGTTTCATGTAAATGATGTGACATGTAAGGAATAAATTAACAAGATAAAAAAAAAGAAAAGAAAATTACCACAGAATACCACCTTAAAAATACTCTCTTCAAAATATTCAATTAACGGTACATTTCGCGTAAAATTAATTTTATTAACTATTAACAATAAACATTATAAAATATACAGGTTTAGAATTTGTACACGTAAAAAACATGTTTTAACAGTTAAACCGTTTAAAAAACATAATGAATGTAAGCGAAATATAGTTATGATAAAATGTTAAAAGTATTTATTTACCTTAGGCTATTGTATAAGAGACGATACTGCAAGAAATAAAAAATAAAAACATGAAGACAAAATGACTCCCACTGCCAGTGGAGTTTAAAGAACTTATTATTAGCCAATCCCTTGCTGGTTATAATTGTACGTTGACTCTTATCTTTTTAGTATTACCGCCAAGAAATAATTACAGTTGCAAACTTACGATTTGCACTTATGTTAATACAACGTTTTTAATAAATTTGATTTTGGGTTTCGTATTTTATTTTACAATAAAAATGTTACAAAAAATTGTTTAATTATGTAAATTTAAATATTTTTAAAATCATTTATGGAAATAATGATAAAAATAATAAATCAATTTATATTATTAAATAAACCAAACTTAATAAAATACAAAAAAAAATTAATAACAATTATTGATAAAAGTTACAAATTAAAGATCATTGCTAAACGGACATTGAAATAGATTGCAAAGCAAACAGTTTACAAAAAAAAATGTATTTAAAACCTAAACTTAAACCATTTCGATTTTTAAAAAATCATTAGTAGTGGACTGCTGAAAAAGTTTATTCAATAAAAAAAGTAGATAAATATAAAAAATTAACGGAAATAATAACAATTATATTATATTATATTATATATATATATATATATATATATATATATATACGAGTATATGCATGAGGGTCATTTGATGAAGAGAAAAATGTTAACAGCAGAAAATTATTTAATAAAATAATTTTAAACTATTTGCCGTTCAAGTTTGCACCCTCAGGGCTCAGTTCTGGGATAGGTTTTATTCCTGGTCTACACTGTTGAACTACCTAATCTAGACAGTGTTATATGCAGGTGACACGACAATCTTGGCGGTTGATAATAGCTCGAATATAGCCTCAGAGAAATTACAATCTGCACTTGATTCCATTCGCGTTTGGATGCGTTAATGGAGAATAAAGGTAAATTCGACAAAATCGAGCCACATAACGTTCATGGAAGGAAAAAAAAATTTCCCTGAAATTCTTTTAGACGGTGTCAGAATATCTTATACCAGTTACGGCACCTGGGCTTTTATCTTGATCGCCGTTTAACTTGAAGAGATCATGTAAAGGTGAAAAGGAAGTTGCTTGATATTAAGTTTAAAAAAATGTACTGGATATTGTGTAAGGAATCCCAACTTCCTTTATCCAACAAAATTCTGCTTTACAAGGCTTTCTTGAAGCCGGTATGGACTTACGGAATTGAACTCTGGGGTACAACCAGTAACAATAATGTGGAGATCATTCAACGGTTCTAAAATAAAATACTATGGAACACAACTCAAGCACCGTGGTTCTCTAGAAATACTGAGATTCACGATTACATAGGCATTCCATACGTTCGAGAAGAAATTGAATGCCTAGTTTCGAGATACATGTCCAGGTTGGAGAAGCAAGATAATCTTCTAGGTTTGAATTTAGTTGACAACAGTGAGCTCACGTCAGGAGATTGAAAAGACTCCATACGTTGGATCTGGTTGATGGACCGTTATGATGATCCGATTTGTGGGAGATAAAACTTCTTATAATATTTTTATTTTTGGTTATTCAGATTTATGGATGCTTACGTTTAATATTTATCTGTGGTTATCTTAAAATTAATGTTTCATTTATTGCTATTCTATTTAATGTTTTACTTATTTTGTTCTATTTATGTATCCGACATAATTAATGGTGTGAAGATATTTATGTGTATTCAAAGACGGTATTATATTTTATGTTATTTCATCGTTGCTAGTATTTATTCGTATTTATCTTGTACTACTTATTCATATTAATTGTTTTTGTACTCTTTGATGATTATCATTGGATGATACCATTTTAAGTGATAGTCTGTCATACAACTTATTTTTAGTTTCGCTGTTAAAGCTGATAGTAAATATTCAGCCCAAAAAAAAAAGTTTGCACCCCTAATATATTGAAAATATCTAGCTGTTTGAAAAGAACTTCCATTAAGATAATGGCTTTAGGTTATTTAAAAATATCGGCTTCGCTTGAAACAAATACCGTGGAAGAAGAACGTGATGTGATAAGATTTTTATTTTCTGAAGGTGTAAAACCGGTTGAAAGTCATTCTTGGATGTTAATACAGCATGGTAAAAAAAAATATTAACCGTGAAAACTTTTGTAAGTGGATTGACAATTTAAATAGAGCAGAACAAGTGCCACCGATTTTCTTGTAGCAGATGGAATTTCGGCTAACGCTTTGGAAAATCGTAATAATGATCTTATTTGCAACGATGGACATTATAAAAATTTGGGAAATTGCTGAAATATATAGTGAAAGTATTGGGATTACCCAATTCGTTATCCGTAATAAGTTGAATTACCGCAAATGTTTCGAGGTAAATCCCGAGACAGTCAATTCCAAAATCACAAACATATAAAAATTCACTTTTATACGGAACTCTAACGACGGTTTATAGGCGGAAGATAATGCTTTCCAAGATCGTTTAATAATTTGTTACACAATTTGGATTCACCATTTTCAAGTGAAATCCAATCATCAGCGTAAGGAACGAAAATATTCAAGGTCGCTCCCAGGAAAAAATTAAAGACCTACGCGTCAGCCGGTAAAGTAATGCTAACGATGATTTGGGATAATAAAAGCTCGATTTATTGCGATTATTTCGAAGAAAAAGGTAAAATCGACAGTGTATACTATGATCACATTTTATAAAAACCTGCAGTAAGGAAACCAGGAAGAAACATCCTGGTTATCTCTTCTCAATAGGGGTAATTCTTCTGCAAGACAACGCCCGACTCCATACCGCTCAAAAACACTACCTAAAAACTATTTAATGGTCGATTCGGGAAGTGTTGTCATATCTATCTTACAGTTTCGATCTCGCACCATCAGAATTTTTTTTTGTCCGGTTATCCGAACAAAAAATATAGTTTTTAAATGGCATCGAATTTAGTAGCAATCAGCGGGTCAAGAATGAGATACAAAAATAACTCAGACAACGACATGAATGATTCTTTATTACTGGAATAAGATTACAGAAATATCTCAGAAGTGTCTCAATGCGGAGGAAAGTAGTGTTACTTTCATTGTCGCTGAATAAATAATAATTAATTGTCTATAGTCACTTGTGTTTCTTTAATATATATATATATATATATATATATATATATATATATATATATATATAAATGAATGTTTATCTGTCTGTATGTCTCTTATGCCTTCCTAAACCGTTCATCCGATTGCGATGAAACTTTGGTCAGTTGTGCGCATGCCCGCGAAGGTTTCTGTATTAGTTCGGACCCGCTAGGTGGCGCTGGGGTCGAGATATTTCGAAAAATTGTATTATGGTCCGATTTGGCTCATTCAGAATATATATTTGTTACATAAAAAAAAATATTTTTGCGAAAAGTAGACCCGTGAGTTGGTGCTGGGGTTGAGATATTTATGAAATATGATACAAACAAATATACAAACAGACTTTCTTCTATCTATATAAAAGTCAATGTGCGTATGTGTGCCCATTATAGACTAAAAAAACTATTGGACAATATTTAAGCGCGGGAAAAGGGGGAAAAAACAAAGGAAAAGGGGAAAAGGAAGAAAGGAAAGGGAAAAGGGTAAGCGAAAAAGGGAAAAACAGATAAAGAAAAAGACAAAAAGGGAAAAAAAGGGAAATGGTGGATAGGGGAAAGGGAGAAAAGGGAAATAGGGAAAAGTGAAAGGTTAACATTTTTAAAGTTCGGTAATGTTCAGTTTTTGAATGTTTTGTCAAACTTTCAATTGTGTTCATTTAATCTATATACAGAGTGTCCCATACAAAACGCAACCCAACCTTATATTAGTAGGTATTGAAATAATAAAAAGGCATGTGTAAATGTAAATGTAATTTTTAGTATTACCATCCATTACCTTACATTTAGAGTAAATGTTGGAAGTGGCCGCCATCTTCTTAAATACAAGCTTCAATTCTTTTTACAGCGTTTCTTGCAACTTTTTTCAAAATTTGTGGCTGGATATAGCTTGTTCAATATTGACTTTCAATCGTTCAAGTGTTCGTGGTTTGTTGCTGTAGGCTTTTTCTTTGAGGTAACCCCGTAGAAAAAAATCCGCCGCAGTCAAATCTGGAGATCTTGGTGGCCACAAGCCTCGATCGATAACACGATTGCCAAAGAATTCCTCGACGAAATCAGAAGTTGAACCTGCGTAGTGCATGTCGCACCATCATGTTGTAGCTGGCAGTGTCTATCTTCACTTCCTCTTCCAAGAGTGCGATGAACTGAAATAAAATATCCTGATATCGTTCTGCATTAATGGTGTACTCGAAAAAAATACGACCTATTATTTTCTTCCGCGATATCGCGCACCACACGCCCAACTTCTGCGGGTGTGATTGTTTTTCGTGATAAACGTGGGGATTTTCAGCGCTCCAAATTCTACTGTTTTGGCTGTTTACGTAGCCGTCCAAATGAAACCGTGCTTCATCTGTGAAAAAATAACGAATCCATAACGTTAATTCCCTCACGCAGAAATTGACGGACCGTTGACAATATTGTAGCCGTTTTTCTTTGTCGGGCTCAAGAAGTCGATGAACCGTTTGAATGCGATAAGGTCGTAATTCTAATCGTTTGGTCGCCCGATGAACAGTTGATTTAGACAAATTAATTTCAGCAGACAAACGTCTGATCGATTTATTTGGCGAGGCGAGTAATCGGTCTTTGATTTCAGCGACTATATCTGTATTCAACACCGACGCAGATCTTTTGTGTTCCCCTTGTTATTAACAGAACCGGTCTCTCTAAATTTTGCAACTAACCTTAATACTGATGTTTTGTTAGGAGCCGGTTTATCTGGGTACTTATGGCGAAACAAATCTTGCACTGCAACCGCTGATTTCGTACTGAAGTACGACTCGACAATGAAAACACGTTCATCTAGCGAAAACACCATCTTGTCTCTAGCAATACACTGAACGTTATGATTGCATTGTTGTTACTATCGGCAGTGTTCTACTGCGTCGCCGCGATGTTCAGATGTTTGACGAGTCCATTTCAGTAACGAGTAGCGGAATAGAATCAGAGTGAAAAATAAAAGTAAAAAATACAAATGATGTCCTAAAACGACAGCAGTTATTTGTACTATCTTAATTTTATTTTTATTCTTTTTAAATGCAGTCATTTTATTTGAAAATTATAATAATTGTTTGTTTTCTTTTTTATTCTTTTTAAAATTCCTGCTAGTACCCGTTTATCTGTGCTAAACGATTACTAACCAATGCCAATAATTGAAACGAACCTCTTAGTTTTGATTTAAGCAACTTTTTGTAAACGTTTTTTGAACGTAATGTTTCTGTTACTCTTCATTGATAAAATAAATGATCACTCTTTAACCTATTTCTGTAACAAAGTTTTTTAATTTATTTTCCAAATAAAATAATTTTATGATGTGAGATCACTGTTGTGGGTGAGTATTAAAAATATCAGTAGTTGTGAAAAAAAATTAGTGAAAAATTACCGCCATTTTGGTTAGGATTGTCTTTTAACTAATGTTTTTTTTTTTAATTCAAAGGTTTTGTTTTTCAATGCTATTTAAAATTAGCCCACCGGTTAACTCGTCACAAACAAGCTACACCTCATTTACATGTCATAGTTATCATCCTCATCTTACTGAGCCATGGAGGGGAGGGATTGCTTATTGTTCACTAGTTGAACAGATTGCAACGTAACGTTTAGGGAGAAAAATGACTTGTGACAATCCTACTCTTCCTTTTAAAATGTTTAAGTTCATGAGAGCCCTGGGTGGGGGGGGGGGTCATTTCACATAAAACCGTGGACTGTTTTGAGATAGTTAAAATTTTCATCTTTTATGTTTAACTGTTGATTAGTTATTTATTAATTTTACTCCTTTATCTTATCTAACAATGCAATTCTTTATTAAAACTTTGTGTATATAGAGTGATTTACCAGGATATGGAGATATTTTGGCAGCTCATTCTGCATATAAAGTAAAGAAAAAAGTACATAATAAACATAGATCTCAAACGTTTCGTTAACGAGTTATGGCTGGCGAAAAATTTCACCCAGATTTCATCACCTCCAGTGAAATGAAGCCATAGAGAAATTCTTGGGACGCAAAAATGTAAACTAATTTGATGATTTCATATGAAATTCGATCTGAAAAATTGGAAAAAAAAATGTGTCTGAGAATTATAAATTTAGTAGGTTTTTAGAAAACCGGCGAATAACGCAAAAAGCGGGAGTCGAAAAACGCACTTTTTTTACGTTCGACATGTAATAATTTTGTTAAATTGTCATTTATTTTTGATTGATGGTACAGTATATGTAAATGGAATTCAACTCCAAATTTTGCTAAAGAACAAAACATTTTGAATTACAAAAAGTTGTTCAGAAATACTAGATGTTTTGCTATAGTCTATCCAAATCAACCGTAAAAAATGAGATTTGAAATATTATTCTTTCGGTTCAATAAAGATTTAGTTATATCTCAAATCATCAGTTTAGATGTTTTATTCTAACGAGTTGTTTATATTTACGACATACTTGTACGAACGGTATATTTGGCTGTATGGAATACTTAAAAAAAAAAAAAAAAATACGGAATTGAGAACATCTTTTTTATGTCGGTTAAAAGTAAATTTTAATGATTACTCTTTTTTTTAATAATTAATTCCTGTTATTGTATTATAATTTGTAAAATTTCAACTATCATCTAAGATTAATGTCATATGCGAATGTCCATTGTTTTAAAAAACCGATTAAAATTCCTAACACTCTACTCACGTAGCCTACCTATAATATATGTACGTGATATTACCTACACGTTTAAATATCAAAGAGTACTGGTATGTAAAAACAAAACCAGAACTATTAATTAATTGTACATATCCATACAATATAATGTAGTATATGTGTTTTACTTAGTATTATTTACATAAAGACTACATCTTCTACAGAATTACAATTATAAATATTGGAAAAAAATATTTGTGGTAAATCTAAATATCCTACATTAGATTTATGGGATAATATTATTTTTAATAAATAAATACATAATTAATAAAGGGTTATACCGATCTACAAGAGCTTTCTACGCAATTTGCATAAGGACTTCATTTTTTAAATTTTCACTCTTAAAATGGTTTCTTTTCTCTATTAAGATTAAATACCAGATTTTTTTTGAGTCAGTGTTTATTATAATAATGAAATATGTTAGTCTGACATTGTTTATAAATGGCTGAATGGAATAATTTGAAGGAATAACCAGTGTGATTAATATGATGTTACGAATGACATCGATACCGATTGTTTATGACTTTTTTCTTCTGTGAAAAATAAACTTATCACAGTATTATGGTTCAATTAGTATCCTTTACTAATGATATCATAATTGAATAATTATTTTAATTACTATTTTCAGTATGGAATAACCCATTTAAAAAATCACTTTCTTTCTGGCTTTAATGAAAATATTACCGCGAGTTTGGACTTTTGTTTTATTCCTAATTTTTTTTTTTAATTCAAATATATATTGTTCACAGGATATATCAATGGTGAAAAGATGGTAATAGGAAAAATTGGCCCCGAATATACTTGTTGAATATTGCTGAAAAACTAAAAAAAGGGCATTCCAGAGTCTGAATAAAGGAAAAAACAATAATACCCGTAATAAAATAATAATATAAATATAAATAATAATAATATTTTTAAGGAAAATTTTTTTTTGTCTTCTGTCATTTGACTGGTTTGATACAGCTCTCCAAGATTCCCTATTTAGTGCTAATCGTTTCATTTAGGTATACCCCCTACATCCTACATCCTAAGTCAGTGTGCTTCCAATTTGTGGGTGAGAGTCATAAACGACAAAATTATCCTAAGAAAGTCGGAGGGCCCCACCTGTGTTAACTGCAGATGTTTTCGGAAGGACCATAAGCACTCTGTAAATAGTAGGTACTGTGCGCGTTATAAGCGGGCACTCATAATGTAATACAATTTAATATCGTTAGATGGTTAAAATTCGGCAATTAATTGCTAGGGGGCTTACGTTGCACAAATTGAACTTGGCGAGATCGCCATGCGTAGGGGGTTGGATATTATCTTTTTGCAGGATCCTATGTTGTATCCGGTGAACTGCCAGGTTTTTCTCGTTGAAAAAGATTTTATTTTGGTTCTGTCAGCATGTCTGCTCCACTGTGTAGAAAGGAACTTCATTCAACAATTCTCAAACGATTAACACGTTCTTGTCCGTGCCGATGATTAGAACCTCCATCTGAATGATGCAAGTTAAAATTTTCAATATAGAGATCCTGGTTATCGTTATTTTGGGGTCTGGTATAAAATCCTACGATTCTCAGGCGCCAATGGATTTTTTGTTTGTGCGGATGTGTACGCTACATCACTTCTGTGGCAAAGCGGCTTGACCGATCATGGCGGTGAATTAATTGAGAGCTTTTTCGCACAACATTATTTCAGGTATATAATGTACCTGGTGAGTTTCTTACCTAAGCAATTATGGTGACGGGCGTCGGATATTTGTTTGGTTAGACCATTTCACAGGCAGCCATGAGTTGGGGAAGATACTCTAAATGTGTTGTCCGCAAGGCAATTGTGAGTGGAGGAGTTTGATTCACTTCTGAGGCTGAGGTTGCTCAGCGGGTGTCGCTTCGCGGTTTATGCAGACGAAGGTCTCCTGCTGGATGAGGGAGGCTCGTGGAAGGAGGTTGAATTCCAAACCGCTCAAGCATGTAGAATACACGAGCTAAAGGGTCGTCAACATAAGACGTCGTTTAGCTCGGAGAAGACCACGATCATGCTTCTCAAAGAGCAATTGGCTGTGAGGCGGCCAGTCGGCGTATCGATGTTTCGAATGTTTCGTTTTGTCTTCCTGTTCGTCCCAGACAAAAACCGCCCCGGATCTCCACCGATCCGAACCTCCGCTATCTTCTGACCCCCCCAAAAAAAAAAACCCAAAAATAACCCCCCAAAAAAATCTTCCCCAGGCCAAATCTTTCGGTTTCTAGGCGTTTCACTTTTTTTTGATAGGTTATTATGTTCAGAGGTCGGATAGATCAGTAATGGCGTGAATCGGCTCGAAACGGAAAGATTTGACTTTGCAAAGATTTTTTTTTGGGAGGGGGTAATTTTTGGGGTTTTTTGAATTCTCTCTCCTCTCAATTCTTCTGTATAGAATTCTAGTTAAGATTTTTGTTGCCTATATGTTATATAACGTCTTAAAAACAATTTATTTAATTTAAATCAGTTTTACCATAAAACCCTGCTATTTATTCAATTTCAAATTTTGCAAATTTGAAATCAGCTCAAAAAATACTATAACACACCTTATTTAATGCATGTAACAAAAAAAAACAAAAAAAAACTAAAAAAAAAACATTTTTTTCTTGTAGACTAGTGTTATTCAAGAAATAATTCACCGGATTGGTGTAGTGGTGAATTTGTCATCGCAAATCAACTGATTTCGAAGTTTAGAGCTCTAAGGTTCAAATGCTAGTAATTATACCGATTTGAATACTAGATTGTGGATAACGGTGCTTTTTAGTGGTTGGATTTCACTTAACCACACATCACAAAAATGGTCGACCTGAGACTGTACAAGACTGTACTTCATTTACATTCATACATTTCATCCTTAATCATGTTGAATTAATCCTGACGATGATTCTCGGAGACTAAACAGAAAAAGAAAAAAAAATAAGATGAACAAAAAAGGAAACGAATATAAAACCTTTGAAATGTGGAAAATGTGGAAAATTAGATGGGTAATAAAATTTGAAATGAAGAAATCTTAAAATGAATCGGCAAGGAGAGAAATTTGTGGCAGAATTTTGTAAAAAGACGATCTAAATTAGTCGGACATGAATTATGACGTCCGGGTTGTTAATTTGGTGATAGAGGTGTGTTTGAAAGTAGAAAATGTAATGGAAGGCAAAGAATGGATTATATGAAATGGATGGCAGAGGATGATGGATGTAATAAATATTTCGATATTTAGAAATTAGCAAAAACAGAAAAAAATACTAATTCGCATCAAAACAGTCAACTGAGTGATGTCATAAAATGATATTTGTTTATGAATAACAGGACATGAATATACGGAATATAATAAATACTCCGAGCGACTTTTGGTTAAAGGTAGCACTTTAAACATCGAGGGTTTTAAAGATTTAAAAAGTTCTTCCTCGGTAATCAGTACTGATTACACTTAGAAAATATGTTTCTATTAATAACTAATTAAAAAAAGAATATTATTTATATTAATACTATAAGTTTTACTACTGTTAATTTAAAAACCGCTTGTTTTTTTTTGCATCAAATGTTATACTAAAATGTAATTTGCCAACTTCCACTATTTTTATTGCGCGTAGAAAGTAGGAACAAATACTATTATTACTAATGTAAACAAAAATGAACCCGTGTTTGCCGACATACGACGATGGATAAGTACAAGGACACGGCCAATATTCTTCGCCAACTCACGTTTTTACTGTTCTACTGAACTCTGCCAACGGTTTTGCACACCCACACCCTCTTTTCTTCATATGTTTTATGATGTGGGCAGCCACCCTAGTGGCCCCGTTGCATAATAATATGAAACGAAACTAGGTTCAATGTTACATTATGTTGTGGTTGCTCTGTTAAGTTTAATTTCATATTTTAATCATTATTAGTATTATTTTCATGTCGCCGATCAAAACGGAAATTATTTTCGTTTCCTAACTTTATTCTCATATTGTCAAATTTAGAAGAAAAAAAATACATAAAATTACACTTCGACAGTACTGTGAATGGAATATATATGTCATAATGTATTATGTAAATTTATATATCCCTGTGAAGAATTTTAAATATTGTATACTAAACGTAATATTTTTTTTTTTAAATGTATGAGATTCATCCGTTGTTTTCAATTAGTTATTTTCACCCACTAGGAAGGTGTGTAACTTTATTCGTAATTTATTATCTAGTTGTATTGTTTCCACTAGATTATTATTTATGCAATAATAATTTCTAAAAAAGTTAGTTATATCAAACCTTTTAAATGTATTACTGAGAAAATTACCAACTTAAAAATAAACATGAAAAATGTTTTTACAAGTCTTCTATTTATCTAAGGCATGCCCTTCTATTTCTTATGCGTATCATATATTTTGTATTGTAAATTTTCGTTCTCGTAAATGATTCTATTGTATTCTGCTATATAACATGACAAGATTTCCAAAAAATCTGAAGTGGAAACTATATGACTTCCTTGTACGCCTATTAAATTACATATACACATTTTTTCTACATTTCATTTGAAAGTGAGATACGATACTCCAATTATTTAATAAAGTGGACTGAAATATTAGGATAGAGTAAAAGTCCCTTAAATTACTCTTTAAATAAATGTATGTCTTATATCGATCTAATACTCTGTTTTTTAAATTATTATGATACAACAATCAACAAAATGAAAACAAAAACTAATCAGATGTTTCACCAAATCTGATGTGGACACCATATAACTTTCTTGTACGCCTATTAAACTACATATGCACATTTTTTTTTTTTAAATGAAAAGTACCTACAATTTTATTTCATTAATAACTTCCGATATTTTTTCATATGTATATTTTTTTTTATTGTTATTAGTGAATTATTATTTCCCATAATTTTTTTTTTTTACAATCAGAGGTTAATAATTATTAATAAATCAATATATTTAAATTAAAAAAAAAAGTTAAAAAGGAGATGAAGTCAGATTCGAACTGATGTGCCTTCCCCTTGTAAGATCCAAATATTTAATTAATTAAGATTTCATTTGGCTATAACTTGGAACCGATGAAGATAAGTACCAACGATAAATCTTTGAACAGCTATCAATGAGGGCTTATTACTGCAGTTAAGAAAAAGTCCAAATCCAGATTTTTTTGAATTTTGGACACTTTTAGTTCAGTCGATTGCAATCAAAAAGGGAAGTGGACAACTAGATGTTACAACAGTTCTAAATCCAAAATTTCAACATCTTACGGCTAATCGTTTCTGAGTTATGCGAGATACATCGTATCTCGCAGAAGTTAGGTACTAGTTAGTCTCGTTGAAGTTAGGTACAGAAGTCACGGCGAAACTAGTCAAAATGGATTCAGGGAAGGTGAAAATTGATATTTCCGTTGAAATCTGAAAACCAAAATTTTTTGCGATCACAATATTTCCTTTACTTTGTACAAGGAAATAAAAATTATACTACTACAACATTATAAAATACAACTCGACGGGTTAGTCTAGTGATTATTTTTTATTTAAAATTTATTTTTCTTTAATTTAAAATTTAACATCAGCTGGATATAACTCGACAGCTCGTCCAGAACTAATGAAACTAGAAGCACCAGTTTATAATCTACAACATTTTTGAAGATGAATAACTAAAAAACTATCAATTTTAGAAAAAAATGTCTCAAATGAAATTTTAATTCTTTTTTTGCAAAAAATTCAATTCTGCAATAGAAAATATAGGTTCTATTTAAAAAAATTAAGTTGACCTAGAAATGATCTTTATTTGACCTTATCAAGGACAACGTAGGTTGTTCCGTATTTCCTCCTTGAAATGGTGAAACTTCAATGGGAAAATATTTTTTCCTAGAATGTGTAGTTTTTGAGATATAGATATGTCTGAATTTAACCCACCGGGTTGGTGTAGTGGTGAACGCGTCTTCCCAAATCAGTTTATTTGGAAGTCTAAAGTTCCAGCGTTCAAGTCGTAAAGGCAGTTACTTTTATACGGATTTGAACACTAGATCGTGGATACCGGTGTTCTTTGGTGTTTGGGTTTCAATAAACCACACATCTAAGGAACGGTCGAACTGAGACTGTACAAGACTACACTTCATTTACACTCATACATATCATCCTCATTAATCCTCTGAAGTAATACCTGAACGGTAATTCCCGGAGGCTAAAACGGGGGAAAAAAGGATATTTCTCAATTTAAATGGACCGCCCGGTATATACCAGTATATAAAATACAGTATATATCTGTACCTATAAAGCAATTTGTCTTGACTGACTGAATACCCAGCAAAAACTACTGAAGATAAATTTATGAAAATTTGTATACACGTTCTTTATACGATCTAATTGCATATTAAGGAAGAGCTTTTTTAAATTCCGAGTTTAAAGGGTTAAAACAATGAAATGAGTTAAAGGGTAACAATGAAATGTATTATTTTTTTTTATTTTTCCGTAACAAATAAAGATATCAGCTTGATTTATGGAATGAGTAATAATCTTCACGTGAATATCTAAAAACTGTTGTAGATTTTATGAAATTCCCAGTAAAAAGGGTTAAAATGGATTTTTAAATTATTTTTTTGAAACCCGGCTATTTTTTTTTTTTTTTTTTAATTTCTCGGTAAGAAATGAACATATCAACTTGATTTTTGGTGTGTGTAATCTTCATGCGAATATCTAAAAACCAGTTGGTAGATTTTACGAAATTCAACCTTGTAAGGAGTGAAGAAAGGTAAAAAAATTTGAACAGTGCTTGCAAATTTTCCCCATTTCCGGCCATACTAAACGAGATATTCGCTAGATTATGGCTTGCAAATACTCTTCTGAGAAGTATCTAAAAACCATTTTCGGTTTTTATTTAATTTCGATTTTGTAAAGGGTGCTACTGGGTTTGGCGCGGCAGCTGAACTAACACAGCCACTATTATTGTATGTGTGTCTGGCTGCATCTGGACCCCGGTTACTTGACTGAAAAACATGAAATAAATTAATTTAAAAAAATAAAGAAGAGAAACGATGTACGGTCACTTCCTAGTGGTGTTTGTTGGGTAACGATAAGAATCAGGCAAAATACATTTTTGCCCGTGCGAAGTACGGGTAACCAGTTAAAACTAATATTTTTTAGATGGAGGCCGATTGTTTTGAAAAAAAGAAGAGAAACGATGTACGGTCAAGCATTCTTAGATCAATAAAATTTAAGGCCTGTACTGCTTCTGTGGAGAAATTACAGTACAATGATAGTTTTTATAGATTAAGCGGCGTTAATTTATATTTACTATCATTCCCAAGAGCATGAGTTTAATGAACACAGAGGGGTCCAAGGGGTAGAGCCCTCTGGCTAGACGGAAAGGGCGAGCAAAGCGAGTCATGACCGGGCTAGTTACAGTGTCGGTAGTATAGTGTTTGCTTCCGAAGGTGGTGCAACACCAACAGCTCGCAAGAGTTGTGATGATTTGAACATTTGTTCAGCATTATGAGTCATATGTGGTTTCGGTGTGCTTTCGTTAATAAGTGGTTGTTGAGAAGTGGTGCTGAAAGGATACGTTTCACTTAAAGGTCTAATCGGTCTTTTTGGCTTAAACAACTTTCTTCGGTAGTTGTGTACTTTTAGGGTTTACTGCTTTTCACCTGACTCGTTAGCATTAAATGAGAGAGCACTTGTCGCCTTGAGTATGATTCTATAGGTTTGCGTGTCTCTCTTATACGACTCATTCTTCGGATCTAAGGAACGGGTTTTGTAGAATAAGCAGCAATCCAGGTATGAGTTTAATAGCCCACCGGGCTGGTCTAGTGGTTAACTCATCATCGCAAATCAGCTGATTTTGAAGTCGAGAGTTCTAAGGTTCAAATCATAGTAAAGATAGTTACTTTTACCCGGATTTGAATACTAGATCACGAATAACGGTGTTCTTTGGTGGTTGGATTTCAATTACACACTATTCGTGAGTGGTCGACCTGAGACTGTACAAGACTACAATTCATATTCATATTCATTCATACATTACATATTCATTCATATTCATATTCATACATATCTTCATTCATCCTCTGAACTAATACCTTACGGTGGTAGAAAAAGAGAAAGGTGTGAGTTTAAACCTTTGTTCGTCGATATGCATTCCATCTTTGTCAAAGTCATATTCTTGTACTAATAAATAATTCCATTACGTTAGTAAGTCACTTTAGTTTTTTACCGTATTTAGGAAATTTTATTTAGTGGTGGGAATAATGAAGCTAACGTTTTTTGCTTTGTTTTTCTCAATTATCATTTTCCTTGTTATCTTTTGACTGAATTTTTATACATTTTTACTTCCTTGTACGAAGTAAAGGAAGTACTGTGATCGCGAAAAAATTTTGGTTTACAGATTTCAACGGAAATATCCATTTTCACCATCCCTGAGTCCATTTTGACTAGTTTCGGCGTGACGTCTGTACGTACGTACGTACGTATGTATCTCATAACTCAAAAACGATTAGCCGATGGATGTTGAAATTTTGGATTTAAGACTGCTGTAACATCTAGTTGTGCACCTTTCCTTCTGATTGCAATCGACTGAACCAAAAGTGTCCGGAAAAGCCCAAAATCCAAAAAAACTTTGGATTTTGTACTTTTTCTTAACTGCAGTAATAAACCGCCCTAATTAAGAGCTTTTCAACGATATATCATAACTGATACTTATTTTCATTAGTTCCAGAGTTATAGCAAAATGAAATTTTAATTAATGAAATATTTGGATCCTACAAGGGAAAGGCATATCGGTTCTAATCAAACTTCGTCTTCTTTTTAACTTTTTTTAAATTAAAATATATTGATTTATTAATAATTATTAACCTCTGATTGTAAAACATTTTTTACGATATTAATAATAATTCAATAATAACAATAAAAAAATGAAAAAAATATCTGAAGTTATTAATGAAATAATATTTTTTGTACTTTTCATTTTAAAAATACGTGTAAATGTAATTTAATTAGCGCACAAGGAAGTTATGTGGTGTCCACATTAGATTTTTTTAATTAAAACTAAAGGCTTATTAATTTTTCTCAGTAGTAGTAGTAGTCCGCTAGAACAAAGCCCTCGATTGTCAAGTTTTATAACTTTCTTGAATTTACAGTTACAAAATAACTGTTTCACGACTTTCTTGAATAAATATAAAACTAAAAAGATATAAAATGTAGCTTAAAGAATATTATAATAATAAACAAATAGTTGAAACTGACTTCATAAAAATTGTTCTAAAAACTAATAATACGTTTAAAATTTCTTTTAAAAAACGAATTGCTTTTACTGTTGGTGGAGATTGATTTTTTTAAATTGGCGCAGTTTTTCAAAAGTTGACATTTAAATAAGAATTTAAAAATCCTCTTTTCATTGCTTTCACAGTTGGTAGAGGCTGTTTTTAGGTATATTTCATAAGAAAGCTTGAATCCCATTGTATGGGAAAACTTGTACCCATTGAAATGGGTACCATGATTCGACTTACGGAAAATTTCGTACAGACATATCTTCGCGTTTCATATCCCCCAGACCCCAAAACCACCGTCAGCTCAAAAGTTTATATATATTTCACTTTCTTGTGGACACGATAACTGCCGTAATTTTGCACCTATCAATTTCAAATTTTTCCTTAAAAATAATTCGTCCCAAAGTCTCGGTCGGGTTCGTTAACGGCCAAAATCGGACAATGAGGGTGCAAATGGGGGGGAGGGCTTTTTCGAAAAAACAAAATATAGCTATAACTTTCTTATTAAGTAAAATATCGAATTTGTTTTAAGTTTCTACTATTCTTTGGATAAGGACCTAAAACTAATGCAAGTAAATTTTTTTTGTATCACCAACCATTAGCCTAGGGGGATGAAAAAAGGGGGTTTCGAAGACAATAAAGAATCATACCTCCTTTAACTGGCACAGTATCGAATCTGTTTAAAGTGGCTGTTGTCCTCTAAACATTACCTAACATTTTTGTCTGAAATAATTTTTGATATGACCAACCCTTACGGCAAGGGATGACTAAAATGTTGCTGGAATTGTAAGAAGATCGGGCTTGTCGTATGCTAAGCATGTGAAACTTTTTTTCACATGCAACCATTGTCGTATTGTGTAAATTAGAAATTTTTCTTAATTTTCAGGTGGAAATCCTTTTTACTCCCTACTTAGTACCGGTGAAATCTACCTCCGCCTTCCGGCGTGCCGAAAGGGATTTTTTTTTAATTTGGTGCTGTTTTTAAAAAGTTAACATTTAAATAAGAATTTAAAAATAACTTTTTTTATTTTTGAAGGTAATCTTTTAAAGTCACTTTTATTTTAATTCAATTTTTTTATTCATAATTAATATAATAATATTTTTTGCTTGTAACTACCACACACATCTTAATTTAGTTCCTTTTACAAATGGTATATCTATAAAATAATTTAATATTATGTTAAAATTAAAATCTTCCCATAAAAAAAAGTAAATGAAAAAAATAGTCTTAGAATTTCTATTTATAGGAAAATATAGTGCTACAATTCTCATGTTATATCGTGCTGGTTGTAAAGTAATAACAAATGTGGTCTGTAAATGTTGTTTTGTATATACAATATCCCTTACCTTATATAAACAAACTTAAGACAGCACTTGTTAAATTCTTGTTTTACCTATATACTTTTGGATTTGTCGCCCAAAGATCAGTAATAATAAATATTCTTCTATGAGATCAATGACCCGTAAAACTTGAAAGTACACTGATCTGTACTTAAATACATATTTCTGTTTCGCTCTCGCTATATTTCTGTTTTTGTCTTCTATCTAATACTTTACCTTGTACATTAGAATACAATACTACCTCACCTAATTACGGAGACATTGTCAAAAGAATAGATACGGTTATTAATAATCTAACATACTGTCAGTGATTTAGCAATTAATTATTATTATATTATAGGTTCGTTGTACGGCATTTGCAAATATTTAACGGATGAATATTTCATTGTTCATTCCATACATGCTTCAGTTTTTTATTTTTATTTTCCATAAATTTTCTTAAAAACTTTTATCCAATAAAACAAAATTACAGTAATTTTGAGATTGAAATTACATACATTATCAAATAAATTGTGGTGGGTTCATTAATCTATATTTATCCTTGAAAATCAGACTAAAGTGAAGGTTGTATGAGTCGTAGGACATTAAGTCTCATTAAAATTTGAGCAGGACGGTGCATCTAATCCAGGTTAATTGGAAAATATAGTTTTGTATATTTTTCAATAAGTTAATTGTTTCACTTAAAAATTTATTTTATATATATATATATATGTGACTTTATTAAATGATACCAGTGACTATTATAGAAAGAGATCCTGGAAGGGTACGATAGATTTAGTTATGGAGAAGGAAACCAATTCCGTTACCTTTCAGAAGTTCGCATTACTTCTGTTTGGTATAATAGACCGGAAGATTCTAAATTATCTGAATGTTCTGTTTTCACCTGAATAAAATTGCCTGATTTTCCGAAAGATTAAAAAATCTGGATAATAATGAGAGATCTCCTGAGGAGTGGTTTGCACCACTCCTCGATATATACGGAGTAATCATCGTAGACACGGATAACACCATAGTCCATGGTGATCCATAGTCACGGATCACCATAGTTACGGATAATCACCATAGTCCCGTAATGGGGACGTTTGCTAAATTGAAAGAACATATATATAGAAGTGATAACAACATATATATATATGCTTCTTTCAGGGTTGAAAGAAGCAAGGCTGGTTCCTATATCCTATAGGCTATAGGTCAGATGAAGATTAAAATACCTTTAATCCCCGGGCAACTCCACCAATGTAAATTAAACCCGTGTCTAGTCCTCTTATCAAGTAGGGTTCTACTGAACATAAAAGGATGTGATTTAATGCGACCAATAATTTTAAATACCCAATCAAAAATCGTGCTATTTAAGGGAAAAAGATTTTTAGGTCGGATTTTAAATTTTGATTGTATAAATTGAATTTCCACTTGCCAGCAATTTAAAAAATGTAAATCCTAGTGCTTTCGGAGCTGTTGTATCTAATATTTTAATATATTTGTTGGGGTTATAATTAATATATGAATATATTAAAATATTAGAAAGCAATAATAATTATTATAAAACCAGTATCTTAGAAATATTTCATATATATTTAAATAATAATAAATTGTTGAATGGACAGGCCAGATTCGATAATGATATTCTTTATAAACAAATTATATAATTATTAATAGGTTGGTAATATTTCATTTAATTAAATCTATTTCATAATAGTCGCAAACATCTTACAAGCATGACGTTACTGTCTTATTGACGTATGAATTAATTTTATTCCTGGCGACCGACTATTATAAACAAAAAAGTTTAATTTAAAAACGATTATTGATTTGAATTTAAATTAACATCCATGAAAATCCCTGAAGATGGAGTAAGAGCTCCGAAAGTACTAGGGTTTACACTTTTTAAATTGTTGGTAAGTGGAAATTTAATTTATACAATTATATTAATACCAACTGTGTCAAATGCTTAGTAAATTAAATTTAAATTCTGAATTTAATGATTATTTAAAATAAAAAAAATGCAATCTGGTCTATCTACCCAGCCACATATTGCTAGTCCGAAATTTATTAATAAATTTAATATTACTCACATTATTTAAAAATTAATAAATAAAAGTTAGTGGTCGATATGTCGAAGAACAATATCAAGTGAAGGATCTCAGACAATTCATTGAAATTGTTTTATATAAAGTTGGTGAAACAACACCAAGTGTACGGATATGTACCTTAACAATTGGAATCGCTCCTCGCGCGAACCAAACACAAGCGGAACCAAAATAACCTTTCCTGCATAACTGAAAATTCTAGCCATTTCATCAACGATGTTACTGTACTTGCTGGCCTTCTCAGCAGCCGCTTCCTCTAACGCATTACCTTGCTCGAATCTCACAGTGACATCAGCAACTTAAAGACCAGACTCATCTTTTACAAAGAAATCAGGCCTTGAACGTGCTGAATATGCAGGATCGTCAACAAAACCAACCCCCATTGATTTTGAAGACAGTTGTCCTGCCGAAGAAGAATAACACCTAGTTAAAGGCAGCACTCTCATTTCAACAGAATCAGTAATAGTCGTACCCCCATAAAAACTACTCTGATTTGTTGCGGAAGTAGTTATAGTGGTCTCCCTTTCGCGACTATAGATGTTGACAGAACCTTCATTAGAACCGGATAAACACCCCGACGTTCCAGTGAACGTCTGTTTCACTTCGACTCTAACATTATTACGAGCATTGACAGTATTGACGATTTCTTTATCTCATCAGGTTCTTGATGTAACTTCCTTTGTTAGAAGAGCATCTTCCTATACATGACCTAGAGTTTCAACTGCTTCACAATTTCTACATTTAACATTACGATCGGGCGGTAAAGCCCGTGCACACGCAACTCTACTCAGGTGTGTCAGGTCGGAGTTTAAGGACATTTATGAACCTGGAATCCGTTAAGAGATTGTCTTCATAAAGCCATGAATCTCCAATTCGATTATGTTTAAAATGATTTATGCCTCCTCCCATCACATGACATTGCTCCCATGACTTAAAATCCTCAAGTTTAAATTTTGCCTTAACCGATCAGTTTAATCGACTAAAGGTGGCCAATTAACACGTTCAGCACGTTCGTCTTTAAGCTTATCAGCCACAGAACTAGCATTTATGTAATACTAAACAAAGGGATGTTAATAACTGATGACCATAGATTTAGCTTTCCACCCCGCGATCGTAATAATATTACGGAGTCCTAAACCTAAACCACCATCTTAGGGAGTAAAATAGCCCGTCAGGAGTGAAATGATTAAGTGTAAAATTTGCTTTATGATTAATCTAAGTTTATTATCTACAGAATTTAAAGTTTTAATAAAAGATTGAGACACAATTAATTGATATATAAATTTTGGAAAAATATATTTAAAAATAAGATTTAATCTCTGTCTAGGCTTATAATTCCCTTGAATGGGATTAACAGCATCAACTAATTTATCTAATTACTGTTCAGGAATAGCACCTTTCTTTAATTAAAAGTCTATCCCTAGATATTTAAATGTTTTATCAACACTCAGAGCACGAACCCGAAGTCCATTCAGAAATGACAATTTAGGATTTAGAATAATATAAAATTTATTTTTATATTCAATTAAACCAGTAAGATATTTATAAAAATTTAAGTTTAAACTAACTTTCAGCAGAACTCAATTGAGCCTGAGCCTGGGAAGAATTATTATTCGAAAGAAATAAATCTTTGGCAAAACCAGTAGCGCCAATAGCACCATGAGCCTCACCGGTTTTAAATTTTGAATAAATATAAAAAATTGGGTCAATTATAATATTAAAAATACTACATACACCGGTACTACATATAATACATATTCTTTTTACAAACGCTAACTGATATTCGCGCGAACTAGCCTATAAAGGACGACCTCAATCTCTCAGTCTGAATTTTTTGCTTAATAACAATGTTGACACAGCAGTAGTCGAGTATTAGCTATATCGAAAATAGACGTCAGAGCTGTCTGACGACAACAACCAGACGAATTTTTCTCATAGCTATCTTTGCCTCATACCATAGATTAAGAAGAAAGTTGTGGGCGTAGATTAAAAGGAGAGAGTTCTCTTCAAGAAAACTCTCATTTTAATTTACGCCCACACCTTTCTTCTTAATCTACGCCTATACCAGTGAGATAGAGAAGCGCCAAAATATTTCATTAATCTCTAGATATTTTCATGGAAAATTCCTCTGAGACATTACTGTATATACTAGTCAGTTTTTCTAAAAGTTTGTACCTCTCGATGCTCTAAGCCTCACTGCTAAGTAACAAGTGAAAAACTCTGAAACGATGCCTGTTTTTGACAGGTTAATTTTTTAATTTCCTTATCATATAGAAAATGTTCTTAATGCTTTTTTTAACTTACTTTTAGCAGATTCTACAACTGACACCGTTTTACCCTCACCCAATTTCCACTTCTGTCGATCTACTAAATCCTCCACTACTACATATCTTCCTTCACTGCCTCTTCCACTTCATCCTTCCAGACGCGTCTATGGCATCCTTTTTTTTCTCTAATGGATATTGATTCCAAAACCGTCTTAGGAAGTCTATCCATTCATCCTACTCACCCGGCCAGACCACCTCAACTGCCTCTGCTGGATATCGTCCATAATGTGTCATTCCGCCCTTCTTATATCCTAATTCCATCCAGCCTAGTCCTTCTCCATATAACCATCAATGTCGTCAGTAATTTCGATTTTACCTCTTTGTTCATATCCCATATTTCCGTTCCGTACAACATCACATTCTGAACCGTGCTGCGATAAAATCGTTTCTTATTGATCTCTGGTGATCCTATTATCCCACCAAATAGAATTTAAGGCCAAAAATCATTCTTTCTATAGTTATGTAGTTTTTAACTTCATCCTAACTATTCCTTTTTTTATTAAACAACACCCTTGTTTTATTTATGTCAGGTATAATTACCTTTCCCAGATTCAGATCAACTATCTTTTCAGTTCCAACAACTAAATATTCTTTTTAAAGTTTCCGCGCCATTTAATTGAAATCAAGTTCAACCTCTATTTATTTCAATGCTGGAATTTTGGTACTTAGTATTTATCTATTGATGGAAATAAAATGAGAGCATTTTGAAATATTATTGAAGATTAGCTCTTCACCTAGTATAGAACTGAAACATAATCTTACAACAAACAATTTCTAGTGCAGTCACTGTTTACCAAATTATACCGGTATACTATTTTACATTACATTAATTGAACATTCTTCTCCACCAGTATCACTATTTGTATTTTCCTTACGACGTTTTAATTCTTGTAACATCTGTAAGGATTTAAAAATTTTTCAAGAAAAAAATAATTATTTAACATAATTTTTATTGAATAGAAAGCACTTGACTTTTGTATTTTTTAGTTGAAGTTAAATTATTACATGAATAAATTCAGAGTAGAAATTATTAAAAAATAATAAAAAGCTGAAAAGCCAGGTAAATTACATGAATAAATTCAGAGTAGAAATTATTAAAAAATAATAAAAAGCTGAAAAGCCAGGTAAAATGAGAAATTATATTAGAAAGGAAAAAACAAAGCCGAAATTAAATTATAATTATTATTTTTTTTATTAGAAAAAATATAACGTTTGATTACCGTAATTAGATACCAAAATATTTCCTAAATAAATTTTTTTTTTAATTAAAAAAAATATAAAAAGACCGAAAAATTGAAATAGAGAAATGCATAAATTCGTTTTACCTATTGGTTGCTTGTAAACATTCCAACGTTCAACCGATTTTATATTGTATTTTTTTAATATTAGTATTAAAAAATTTTGCTAAAAGACTACAAGAAAAACATAACTTTGAAAAAATAAAAAAGTGAACTTTATGCTAATGTTCAGATTCAGGTTCACTAACCGCATATATCTAAACAACAGATAAATATATTCCTTAATAGTTCTGTAACTTAAAAATACTCGCTTCTCATTATAGTAAATATTGATGCTAAATATGTTATTAATGGTTATCAGTTATAATCTTTCTTCCGTTGCAATTTTTCTATTTTTATTTTATTGTTTAAAACGGGACAACTTAAAAATTATTTATTAACATTAGTGATGTAAGAGAATTTTAAAAAAAGGAAAAATGCTAACCGTTATCTCTTTCGTTCGTTTCAAATCACCTTTTTCCGTTTCGTTTTGTAAGGTTAGGTTAATTACACAGCAATAAATCAGATAATCCATCAATGGGTTTTAATGTTGTGTTAGTCCTGTCCAACACGTTACATGTCTTGATAATTACCTACACCATGCATTAAAAATGCTTGACGTACTCCCACACATCTTTTTATGTCTACGGTAAATTTTTAGTGTGAAATTAGTATTCGCAACAAACAATCAGTTTGACCCCTGATTCTTTTTTTTCTCTTTGAATGGTTTTACTCATTTTTATGAGAACGATATACATCAGTTTTATGAATTAACAATATAATTTTACCCTACGTAACCTAGCTAACCTCACTAGACTTCACTACATAGATTGTTGACCTTCGTTCCTAAGTATTTAAATAATACATATTATCAGCTTTTTATATGAGTTCCGTATATATCTACCTGGAATTATTATTTTTTGCCCTGCGATTTGTTTATCAGTCTACTGATTATTTCTTTCTCATTATTAGATGAATGAAAATGTTAATTTACGATTAAGTCTGATATTAAAACAAAAAACAGCGAATAAATAATATTAAAAAGTAGTAAGCATACGTTCCCACAGTGATGCAGCCCATCGGCCCTTCACCCAGGTTGAGAGTTGCAGATTGTTTATAAAATATTTTGCACTAATCAACTGAGCTAGTAACACAATGGCTACTAAGAAGCTAACAAACAAATGAAGAATTAACATTAATTTTTCATATTTTATTTATTTAGCATATGACACCAAACACAACACCAATTACAGTCAAAAATTACAAACAAAGATTTAACAAATTAATATAAGCTACTGATTCTGAAGTCGCCATCAGGAAATCTTCAGGATTTCCTTCATAAGCTGTCCTAGGGCAAACTTCTGTGATGTGTTTAACAGTTTGATTTTCACCACATTCACAAAGAGGCATCGGTGTTTTACCCCATTTATACAGGAAATAGGCGCACCTACCGTGCTGAGTTCTTATTCTGTTTAGTGTTGACCATGTCTTAAGTGGCAAGACAAAACCCGGCGGCCTTTGAGTAATACATGGAATTTGGTTATTCTGCTTTGCGGTCCATTCTTGACGCCAGGCGTCAGTTAGGTTAAATCCGTCCTCTGTGGCAGCAATTGGTGTTTTGATAGGTGGCTTTCTAAATCGAAGGCGACCACGATTGGCATCCTCAATGTCCTCATGTATTGGTAGGTTTCGATTGTCCATAATCTTCTTGTACTCTCTTAGAAGAGCGTTTATATGGTGCAGGTTTGGGGGTGGTATGTGTTTTTCATATAATTAGTTCTTAATAATTTATTCATTAAAATTGCCTTTGCCCAATTTTTTCATTTTCTAACCATTATTTTATCAGTTATCGGCCAATGGTTATGTCATTTATTAATGCGTGTTTGTTTAATTACTTTTCCCGGTTATATAGTTTTATTCTGTAGTTTATATACTGAATAATAACATAAAATCGAATCGCTACAGACTAAACACAGTTGCGACAATTTTCTGAACAAAATTTTTCTGAACGTATGCTAATCGGGTCAAATGTTGCATGTCGGAGTTTTTGCAGATCTTGACATTTTAATAAAAAAAACGAAAAAAAAATCTATTTTAGCATTGAAAAATTCCGAGAGAATTTATGTACATATATATGTATATGTATGTTGGTGTTTTTGCTTGATATTTCCAGGCAGAATGGACTGATATTAATGAAATTTGAGATGATTTCTTCATGTAGGACATTGATATCATGTAATTTTAATCGCAATTCATTGAGTGGGAAGGGAGATACGAACCTTATGTTTCCTATATCTCATAATTTTACTCTAAGATTAGCCAAATATTTTCAGGCAATTTAATACCCGTTAGGTAGCTAAGATGATTTTTGATAATGTTTGATCTTATTCAAAAACCCTCATACATGGTAGGGGGGGGGGCAAAAGATCATTTTTTTAATTATTTTTGTAATTAAAGTCATATTTTTGTACTAATTAGATGACATCAGTACGTTAATATATCACATGGTTCATTGCTTATGTATCCGGGCAATTTTATTCAGCGGTGAGAAAGAATAAATTTGTTTTTTTTATTTATTAATTATCGTTTTACTTGATATCTTCAGACTAGCTTAACTAATTTTTATGATTTTTTTTGTACGATAATATCTAAATTTGAATAATTGATACCATTTAATTCTGGTTACAATCGGTCAAGGGATTGGAGAAATACGGCTATTATAGTTTCCTATCTTAAAATTCTATTTGAAGAGTAGAATAATTTTTTTACATATCTGCTTGGATATTTATACACCTTTAAGATTCAAATATACTTTAATTTACCTTCTAAGCTGATAGTGGAGAGCGAAGTCCTCGGTAGATTAATACCGAGAGCTGCTCGATAGTACAATTATTTTCCCGGTTTATTTTAAATTAAAAAAAAAGAATGGTGTGTTCACAAGCTGTTCTTATGTGTATAATTATTAAAAATAAGAAAAGATAATATGATACATATTTAGAATCTTTTTTGCGGAGTTTGCACGGACTAAAATCGAATTAAATTAATAAGTAGTTATACAAAGGATACTTTACTTTAGTTTTTTGAAGAGAGTTTTAGTAATAAAATAGTTTTGCAAACAACAATAGAAAACTAATAGGGAGAGGAATAAAACCACCCAGTTTATTTACTTACATTATTAATCTTTTATCTCCTCGGCAAAAATATTATTAGTAAAAATTCAAATTTTTTTTAACAACCAGTTCATAACCAGTCTAATTCGTAAACCGTGAATAAGCTTAATTACACCTCAAAATTAAATTATATTTTAAAATTAATCATCCACTTGTTACTTACCAAACAAGTAAATATAAGTTGCTTGTTTAGGTCAATACCCTTTCTGAAGAATTTTTTTTTCCAATCTTATTAATTCTACTTGTAACGGGACGGACAGAATGTGCAAAATATTACATTAATTATAATAATTTACCGTTCTGATGTTTATTTTTTGTTAAAATACCTTAGAATTGTAAAGTATATATTAATTCTATGTTTTAAACGTGTCATACAAATGCATATTTTTAGATAAGTGTGCAAAAATCAGTATTTTGATTTATTTTTATTGCATTTTTAAAAAATTAGAATTTGCATATAACACCAAATAAGTAATTTTTTTCAATTAACTACAATTTTTTAACTTTTTAAGTGCTAAGATAAAATAGAAATAAAAAAGTAGAATTTTGTTCAGGTTAATAAATCATGTTTTTGTAATTTTTTTTTTTTAAATTGACAGCCTAGTATAGAATTTAAATTGGAATAACAATGAAAATATAAAAAAATGTATGTATATATATATATATATATATATATAAGTAATAATATTGATAATCAAACAACTGAAAGTGGAAAATATAATTAAAAACGAAAAGAATATTTTAAAAAGGATTTTAAAATCTAAATATAAAAATAAAATTAGGATTTTTACAGACACTTAAAAAGAATGGAGAACAACAGATTAAAGAAAATAACCTTTAATTATCTTTCTTAAAATTAAAAATAACTGGTTTCAAGAATAAAAAAAGATTTAAAGAAATTAAATATTAAAGAAGTAATTTTGGGCCCAAATACTTTCAGAATAAAATAAAAAAATTCAATATTTTTCAGGAAAAACCAAGATGAAAGGTCATAAGAAATTTTTCCTAAAAAAAAGAAAGAGGTAAAATTAATTAAATAATGAAAGCGTACTGACACAAAAAGAAACAAAATGCAGAATAAATCTATTTTTAATGTAATCCATAGATGGTCCAAAAGAGATTAATAAAAAAATATACTACTGTACATAAAGTCAGCATTGATTTATATTTGTCATCATTCTCTTTGGTGCGTTTTTTTATATTATGCATTCCTTTTTGTTCTCAACTAATATTTTATTTTCTTACATGTTTCATCTATATCATACGAGGACTAAGAATCTAACCGAATATTTTTAATTACGCGCCAACGGAGATATTTAGTAACGTGCGGTTGGCAGCATTGTGTTCCATATAACCTTCTCTGTAATCACATGTTCTTGAATTGTTGATATCTCCTTTAGTTTTCTTGTTATTGTTATTTGAGTGAAACTTGTTTAAGTTTTAGTAGCGATTTTTGTAATGTGTGATTTTCGGGAGCAACGGTACAACGTAAAACTTTAGGTGAAACTGGGGAAAACTTTCACAGAAACGTTTCAACTTTTGAAACAAGCTTTCGAAGATGTTGCTCTGGGTCGTTTGCAATGTTACGAATGGTTTTCACGATTTAAACTTGATCGTCAGTCAATCTAAGATGACCCTCGATCAGGAAGGTCTACGACTTCAACTGATGACACCTACATTCAGAAAATCAATAATCTGGTGCGTGCGAATTGCCGATTGACTATCAGAGAACTTGCAGAAGAGGTTAGCGTATCGATTGGATCATGTCATGACATTTTGACTGAAAAATTGGATACACATCGAGTTGTAGCAAAATCTGTTCCTCGTTTGATGACCGAACACCAGAAAGAACATCGAGTAGACGTTTGTCGGCAACTTCGAACAAGCCGATGACGATGAAATATTCATGCAAAGGACCGTAACGGGAGACGAGAACGGGTTTACGGCTACGACATCGAGACAAAAGTTCAATCGTCACAACGGATCGTCAAAGGATCTTCAAGTCCCAAGAAAACCCGTCAGTCTCGATCCAATGTCAAAGTGATACTCTCTGTTTTTTCGATTTTAATGGAATTATGCATTTTAAATTCTTGTCTCAAGGTGAAACAGTAATTCGTGCGTACTATCAAGTCGTCTTACAACGTTACGTGAAAAAATCCGCAAAAAGAGACCAGATTTGTGGCGAGACAACTCATGGTTTCTTCACCACGATAATGCATTCGCACACTCAGCTTTGTAAGTTCGTCAGTTTTGGGCCAAAATTAAAAATAACTGGTTTCATGAACCAAAAAAATATTTAAAGGAATTAAATATTAAAAAAGAAGAAATTTTGGGCCCAAATACTTTCAAAATAAAATAAAAAATGTTAGTATTTTTCAGAAAAAACCAAGCGGAAAGAACATAAGAAATTTTTCCTAAAAAAAAAGAAAGAGATGAAATTAATTGAAGAATGAATGAGTACGGAGACAAAAAGAAATAAAATGCAAAATAAATGACTGTCCGCCCTCAGCCGCCCTACTCGTCAGACCTAGCTACTTGCGATTTTTTCTTATTTCCGAAATTAAAATCACTGATGAAAGGACGCCGTTTTGAGACTATTGATAACAATAAAGCAAATTCGTCAGGAAAATTAATGGTCATGTCAAATGAAACTATCCAGGTCTGTTTCGCGAAGAGGAAATACAGCTGTGAAAAGTGTGCGAGTAGTAGAAGACAGTACGTGGAAGGGGGACAAAAATCAACAATCTGTAAAATTAATAATAAAGATTAAAAAAATAAAGTTCGGTTATTTTCTGAACAGACCTTGTATAAAGTTATATTTGTAATTTCTTTCAGAATTTACTTTTTATATTTATTCATACCTCCAGTTGACAATGTGGTTAAAGAATTTATGATTAAATATTTTGACAGACCACATAATTTTGGGAATAGACAAAGTTATTTCTCTGGTATCTGGTTGTAAGGTAACTTTTTAATTTTTTATAGAAAAACAATTTTTATTGTAACATATATTCAACTTAACTCTTTAATGATATTATAGTTAAAACGGGTATTATCTGGAGAAAGTCTTAGCTTTCCACTGAACAGAGCTGTTTGTATCTTAATCCACCGGGTTGATCTAGTGGTGAACTCGTCATCGAAAATCACCTGATTTCGAAGTCGAAAGTTCTACTGTTCAAATCTTAGTGAACGCAGTAGTTACTTTTACACGGATTTGAATACTAGATCCTGGATACCGGTGTTCTTTGGTGTTTGGGTTTTAATTAACCACTCATCTCAGGAATGTTACCTGAGATTGTACAAGACTACGCTTTGTTTACATTCATACATATCATCCTCATTCATTCTCTGAAGTAATACATTACGGTGGTTCCGGAGGCTAAACAAAAAAAGAGTGAGGGCTGTTTGTCTCATATTTTTATATTCATCTTAGTATTGAGCAACCTTTATAAACATGTATTCGTTCTTCTTATCCTTGATCTCTTCCTGCCATTTTCAGTTCTCTAGATATATGTCAGTACTAGATCCTTGCTGAGGATGTTGGGGTCTATTACCATAAAATGTCCGACCTATATTCTTGGTGTGTTTGGTGAAAAACTGCCGGTATTAACCGACTTAGAACTGTTGTCAGGTGGCTACTGTTTTTAGCAATTAAAAGTTTAATAAAATTTCTTTTGATGGTAGACAGACTTCTTAATCTCTCGCATTACAAAAAATACAATATCTTTCGTTATACCAAATATGAAAAAGAATTAGAGTTGAGCAAGACATAACAACAGACTGTGGGATATTTGATTTAGCTGATCACGGCTCAAGGGAGCTTTTTTTTTACAATTGAACACAACATTTTAACTTAAAAGAAAAGGCCTATGCTTCTGTTGGAATCTTTAACAAATTACTGACCATTTGAAACATTTTTCCACCAACTTCTGTAAAATACAATTAAGAAATTTTCTTTTACAGAACAGTTATTATTGTATTGATGCATTTTTAAATAGTACTAATTAAAAAAGAGACTTGATTCTTCTGCATCCTTTTCAATGTACAGTAAGTGTCGTTTATAGTAACATCGAATATATTGACATATCGGATATAGTGACCAGACTTATCTCTCGGTTGATTTGGTATGCTATTAATACATAAATACAGTATCTATATTGTTTATAATTACATTTGTTGTAGCGACATATCGGTTATGACTTATTTTTACTCGCTTTATTTTAACTCACAATGTTTTTCAATTTCTGTTCATCATAGTTCTCAAATCTTGCATCCTTAATTTAACATACTTCCTGACATTGCTTATTGATGAAATTTTTCACAGGTACTAAGGTCGGGTGACAATATAATATTCCACCATTAGTTTTGCAGACATCACCCCCATACGGGGGTAACAAAGGATGCTGCGGATGTAAAAAATCTTTTTAAATCCAAATTAACCTACTAATTAAATTCATACAATGTATGATAATAATTTGATTAAAGTATGACTGAATGTATAAAGCAAGTTTTTAAAACTTTTTTTAATATTATTTCTACTGCAATACCACATTTTATCGCTTATAATGACGGACGCAAGTGACACGTTAGTAACGTAGTATTTCTATACATTGTAGCTACAGAAATATTTTGACGGTTAAAATGAGTTACATTTTCCTTTTTACCTGCAAACGCCCTGCAGTTCTTGTTTTTCTTATCTTCTCCTGTACCAGATTATTGTAAACTGAAGCAGCCACATTCAGTTGTTATTAATCTTTTGCTGTGAGCGTATCATATCGTGCAGGTACAGTAAAAAGACACACATTATCTGGGGGTTAGAGAATGGTGAAACTAATAAGGACATTGCCCAAGAATTAAGCGTAGGTCATTCGACAATATCAGTGATATGGAAGACCGTGAAAAAATTAAGAAAAATTTTGAAACAAATTCTATGAAATCAAAAAAAATTACGGTCTAGTCAACATAATATGTAGACCAAGCGCTGTTAAAATATATCACATATATCTACATAAATAAAAATGTAAATGTTGGAATTTGGAGGAAGCTTAGAGAATTCTAAATGAAGCATTGTGTATTTAATTTGTAAGTTTGTATAGTTGATTGTTTAATCAAGAAATTAATAAAGATAATATTTTAAAGAAAAATATGTCTTTTAAAATATATATATATATATATATATATAACAAAATATAAGAATCTGAATGTATCTTTTTGATTATTTGTATAAATTAATAAGTTATTATTTGGAGAAAAACAGATTGCACTGGGTAAATAAACTTTAATACAAGTGTTTTAAAACTTTTGGTGAACTTATAATGTATATTTTGTAACTAAATCATTTCATTTAATACTGTTTTAAACCTGTATAAACAGTGTTTATTAGTGAAACTAATAATAAAATTATAATGTTATTAATTGTTATGCATATGTTTGGATGATTAATTGAAATTATTTTTATGCTTTTTTATCTTTTTTTTTTCTTTGAACTGTTTAGAATTTCTTTTTACAAAAAATAAATAAAATAAACTTATAAAAACTTATTTCTAATACTGATTTGTCATAAAACTTGTTTGATAAAAAATGAAGTTAAATTTATTGTTTTTTTTCTTTTTAAATAATTTTTTATATTGAGAATTTTAAACTGTGTACTATTTTCTCTTTCAACACTAGTTAATTGCAAAAGTATACTGTAGAGTACAGCACAAGTGATCCATTTTTATTAAGCTCAAGTTTACTTTTGAATAATTTTATTTATTACATCTTTTTCAAAAAAACTTGTAAGATTTACTTCAATATATTTCTTATAAAACTTTGATCTTTAATAATTATTATATTTATTTTTATTTGTAATATAATCAACATAAAGTATCTGTAAATTATTCTCTTTTATTATCTACTTGCTTGCTTTACTGTATATATGTTCAATAGAGAATAAATAAATAATTAGTAGAGAATAAACTACAAACAAGAATAAATAGAAATAATTCTGAAAGAGACCAGTAATTTATAATATTTTAACTTTCATGTAAATTGTACCGGTCACTTATATCTCTTGCTGCATGATGATGACACTATTAAGAATAACCTCGTTAGAAGTTGAAAAATACTAAAAACTTTCTTATTAGTAACTAAATAGAATCCTACTACAAAATTCCTTTTTCCTTGAGAACCAATGGTGGATGATGATGAATAAATAAGTGAGTGATACTTCATATACGTCTGTGTAAGTGCAGATTTGTGGTCAATCTCCTTCTGAAATCTTTAATGTGGAGTTATGGCAGATTTCAGGATTTAAATGAATTAAAAAGTTAGAAATACATAGATATTTATTTTTGGTGGGAGATTGAACATCTTTTATCTGCTAAACGTAGGAAGTCATTATCTGTATGAATTCATATGTAATGAATTTCTAAATAACATATAAAATACGAGTATAAATAAATTTAAAATGATTTATACTTTATAAAATTTGGAAAGTGTAATTAAATATTAATAATAATTTCATTCTCAAAAGTATTAACTTTTGAATTTATGTAATGCAAAATTAACTTAACAATCACTAAATTAAAAATATTTTTGAAAATTCTTATAACAAATATAAAATTAAGTTATTAAAAAAAAAATCATGAATTTTTATTTTTTTGTGCAGTATTCTACAAGTTTATGTATAGGTGCAGTAATAAGTCGACAAGTTACTTCTTTACAGTTATTTTCTTTCTTTTCCACAAATTTTAAAAATTTGCATGTTACAATTGTCACTTCTCCTTTATCGGTACAATTGGTGTATCCACTATATTCATTGACTTGAACTGAAAAAGTATACGATATTCTTGCACGATCCTGAAATATGATGAAAAAGGTTTAAAAATTAATCAAATCTTATATGTTTGTTAGTGAAAGTATCATATTATGTTATTGTTGAAAATGAACAATATTTGTAAATATTTTATGTTAATTAGATCGAATTTTTTAACCATGGAACTGAAAATAATTTTTTGAAAGTTTTTATTTACATTACTCTAGTTATAAGTACTTATAATTTTTGTTAATGTACTTGCTTTCCTGCTGATGTATGAAATTTGCAGACTTAGAACATTTTAAGTATGTAATTATATTTTCCTCATGATAAAAATACTGCAAATGATGCATTGTAGATTATGAGGATATAAAATATTTCTGTCTTTTAGAATTTTGTGAGAAGAAAAATTATCCTTTTAAAAAAAAATAAGTTGGCAAAAAAATTGCAGTAAAAAATAAGAAATTTGAAATGTTTTTTTTAAAATTTTAATATTAAAAATTTGATATTGATGGCAAGTTAAGGCAGTCACATCAGTTAATGTTAGATTTGGTTTTATTTTCCAATGGCAAAAGTTTTATAAAAACTGTACAAAATTGCATAAAGGTTGGTTAATTCAGTCTGAAGATATCAACTAAAATGTTAATTGACGAAAATAAACAGAAAAATTAATTTTATTATCCTCCACCTCTGAATGAATTTGCATGAATACATTACCAATGCAATAATATAGAGTGGCCCATAACTAGACCATACTTTAACGTGCCAGAACTTCTAGCAGTGTAGGCATGAAAAGAAATCACCAGATGGCTTATTCTGTAACACTACCACTCTCTAATATTGGTTTTCCATTGTGTAATCAACCTGCATGCAATTAGCATCAATACAAGCCTGTAATCGCAAAGGTAGATTTTCACTCGAGCTCAGGGGAGCTGGCTGGCCATTCAATTGGCCTGCAACATCCAGAGAATGCCTGGTCCAACCGATTCCATACTGTTGTGGCATAATGAGGGGGATCTCCATCCTACTGCCACCACAACTGATCAAAGAGGTCTCTCTGTTGGAGTAAAGGGTAAACAGTGTTCCTAATGAGCTCCAGGTAATTCTCACCATTAATGCCATCTTTAAAAAAGGAAGAGCCAATGACTCCTTGGTACATAACACCTTCCTAGACCATGATGCCGGGACTTTTATCATCATACGTGACTATCACATTTGGATTTGACGTACGCCATAAACACAATTATGTCTCTTTACACTATTGGACAGGTGAAATTTGACTTCATCAGTCCATACCACACTGTTCCAACTGTGGTTTCTCTTCCAACTTGGTGAGTCACTCTTCACCAAACTGCAGGCAGTGGTCAGTAAAAATAAAAACCCTTTTGGATCATTGCAATACCTCTGTTATATATTAAAAGTTAAACCTGTCAGAATGTGCACTTCCATTAGAAATTATGGAGATTCAAACTGTGGTTTAACTTATGGGCCAGCCACCTGTACATTATTAAATACATATTTAAGTGTACATTACCAAATACACTACATTACATTACATTATCAAAGTAATGCAATGAAATCATCTAATTAGTACAAGAATATCATCTTTGAATCTAGAAATGGTAAAACAAAATAAAAGGGTTTTTTGCCCCAACCGCATTATAGGAGTTTGAATAAGAATAAACACCAAAAAATTACCTGCCCGTAAAATAAAATTTTGAGATACAGAACCCGTAGAGTATATATCTCCGCCATCTTGATCAAAAATAAAAATTATGACCAAATTTAAATGGCATCAATACTCTTTATTCAAAAAATCATTGTGCCGTTCATCTAAATTAGTCCATCCAGTATGGAAGTGCAAGATAAAAACGGTCCAAAATTGCTCTTATATACATTTATAAATCCGTATGGAATTTTTTAATGCTTTTACTTCCTTGTACAAAGAAAAGAAAGTATTGTGATTATGAAAAATTTTGGTTTTCAAATTTCAACAAAAATATCCATTTTTACCATCCCTGAATCCATTTTGACAAATTTCGGTGTGACGTCTGTACATATGTATCTTGCATAACTAAAAAACAATTAGCTGTAGGATGTTGAAATTTTGGATTTAGGACTGCTGTAACATCTAGTTTGCACCTACCCTTTTGATTGCGATCAGCTGGACCAAAAGTGTCCAAAATAAGCCCATAATTAAAATCTTTTGGATTTTGAACTTTTTCTTAACTGCAATAATAAGCCCTCATTGAGAGCTTATCAATGATATATCATAAATGGTACTTATTATCATTGGTTTCAGAGTTATAGCCAAATAAAGTTTTAATTAATGAAATATTTGGATCTTACCAAGAGGAAGGCACATTGGTTAGAATTCGACTTCATTTCCTTTTTTTTTAATTTTTTTTTTTTTTAATTTAAATAGATTTATTAATAATTATTAACCTCTGATTGTAAAAACAAATTTACAATAAATAATAATTCAATAATAACAATAAAAAAAAAGAAAAATATCGGAAGTTATTAATGAAATAAAATGTAATGTGCTTTTCATTTTTAAAAAAATGTGTAAATGCAATTTAATAAGTATACAAGGAAATCATGTGGTGTCCACTTCAGATTTTTCTGTATAAGTTTTATAACTTTTTTTTTAATGAAAGTGCAACTTAATATATTTAATTCTTGGCAACTTTAATGAATATATTTTACTACTAGTAGAGTTTACTTTACTAAAGATCTTCCATTTTTAGAAAAATAACTTACATGAATGACTGTTTTGATATATTTTCTTTTATATGGATCTCTGTGATACCAACAAGCTATTGAATTTTCTCTTAGAATTGATAAAAACATATATCCTTCAGAAGTCATATCTTGACCAGCTGATTGTGAAGAAAGTAAACCGTTGGAACACCTACAATATTTCAAAGTTGATTTTAAGTTTCCAAATGCATTTTCACGTTTATGAAGTTCACTTGTTTTACACCAGCAATTTCTGTAATTAGCAACCTGATGGAAATAAAGGCGTCTATCACCTTCATTATTAACTGGCCCTAAAAAAAATCAACAAGTATAATAAAACAGCATTATTATTAATAATAATATTTGGAGAAATAATTCTAATTCATTATTGAAATTAGTAGTTGTTCTCAAGTTATGTAATATGTAACGAATAACATGTTAACAGTCAGAAAATAGTGCTGTTTAGATGAAGTATTAATTGAGCTTTGGGATTTTTATGGCAAGAATCTTAGATTTTCTTAGATTTCAGTTGACTTCATGTATAACATGAGTCAGCAGGAAGTGAAGTTGGTAGGAAGTTAAATTTTTGTGATGACTATAATTTTATATGTTGAAAGCAGTAGAACCATGACAGAGAAATTAGATGTTTTTACAGAACACCTAACTTTTTGAAGAAGTAATTTTACCAAGTTAACATAATAACTGAAATACTGGTTCTACTAGATCTTCTAATTTTAAAAATCAGTTATTTAAATTTGTTTTACTTATCTTTCCCGTACTAAATTGATTACTGTAATTAGAATTCTCCTAATTTTAGAGGTCTTAACAAAAACTATACCAATATATACATAAAACAATGAAGTGTGAAGTTAGCAACATTAAAATGACAGAAAAAGAGCGAAATAATAACCAATTTCAATATTAGCAACTGACTGTCTAGGAAAGTAAAAGTTACCATTATTTCAACTAGACTAACAAAAGTTTAATTCTATTTAGGTACTCAGAGTGTAGTTTGTTACCTCATTGTTTTCATCTCTGCATGGTACAAATGTTACCGTTTGCCATCCACAACCAAGCACTAAATAAATACTGTATTTCAGTCATATGATATTGGTAGTATAAAACATGCAGTGCAATCATGTACATTTTATGATTGCTGAAATACTAGTAAATATTTTTTTTATTGTTGGGAATAATAAATTTGAATGGTAAAGGGAAAAAAGGAATTAGTCACATTTTGTCAATTTAATAAGACTTTTTTCTTATAAAATCTACAATTATTAAAAAAATAATTTTTGGAAGCTATTTTAATGGTAATCTGTTAATTACCAAAAAGTGGTTAAATTGCAGATTTAACATTGTTTTCTCCTTGACAGAATATAATAAATGAAATATATTGGTGTGAAATGAAAAAACAAATTAAATATATTTGTTTTAATAGCATTAAATAATGCTATTATTAGTATAATTAAATTATAATTGTAAATTTTTAGTAATACATTAAAGTATAAAAATTAAGCTATAAATTATAAAATTATAAAGTTGAAAAAGTAACATTTGATAATAATAATATAATGTACTAAAATGACTTGTTCGGCCTTTAAATTTTGCAAACTGATTTTTTTATAATAGAAATATTGTTCTTTGTGAGTAGCCTATTTTTGTATTTAACTCACTGGTCTTAAAGAAATGTACCAAAACATTTCATCTATTTTTTTTCAAGAATTCAATTTTTTCCGACTTATTCCATGGATATAAAGAGTTTTTTGCAGACTTCAATTTCTTTCACTATTTTATCATATTTACATATATTTATAACAGAAATTCGTATCTTTAAAATTTGAATCATTTTCACATTGCCAGTTACATATTTCTTTACTAGATTACTGACAAATTAGAATTCTGCTAGTCACTAAAATTCATTTCATTAAAATACTTAAGAATCTGTTTTCTATCTTTTACTTTAACAATCTCAAAAAATAATTCGTTTGCATCAGCAATTGAAAAATTTTTTTTTCTAATGTTGGTTAATCTGACATAGCTCTGTGTTTCTTAAGTAGAGTATTTCTATCATTTCCTTTACTATCACAACTACTCACATTAGTGGTAATATAAACAAAAAATTACTTATTAAAACTGAAGCCAGAATTAAACTGAATAACAGGAAAAAATAATACCTGTTCAGTGTAACAATTAGATTAACTAGATTGTTGTATGAAGCTGACTGTAGACTAAACACTGTATTATCAATAACATTGATGTTCAAGAAAGTAGGATGAATTTCAGAGCACAGCAAATAATACGTAGACTTAGCATGTTACTTACTTCTTTGCATGTTCAACAGATTAATCTCTTTCTTATACGGCTATTTACTTGCAACTGAGTTCATTCTTCACTAAAATAAATGATCATCTTAAATATTCTCATTATGGAATAAAACAAAAATCAGAAAAATGTACTAAACCCCTTTTTTTTCTCTTTACTCCTTCATTTATTTTGCTATATTAAAATTACATCAAAATAACATTTATTTTTGCTAGAGAATTATAGCCTACCATTTAAATATTTCCTTACCAATTGCTAAGTACTCTACTCCATTCATTTTAACTTGTTTATATTTTGAAAGTGTTATTACAGCAGCAGAAGATCGTGGATAAAATTCTTTGCTTGTAAACCACCAGAAGTAATCTTTCTTTGAAGTATAAGCTTTTCTGTAATCAAATACTATTAATCTATAATTATTTTCATCAATCATGTATGCAAATGCATTTTTACAGTCCCCAGGTTGGACTTCTACAACCAAATTTGTAAAAAGTGAAGAACAAAACAGATATTTTTCTGGAATTATAAATCTACCTGAAAAAAAAAATTAAATAATTGTCACTCAATTGTTGATAATAATTTTGTGCAATTTCAATGAGACATCCAAAACAATATATAAAACAGATTAAAACATTACAAACAGCCACAATTTTTTTTTTTTTTTTTTGCTGTGGCAGCAATAGTAGTAATTAGTGCACCTTTTAGCTTAAAATTCTCAACCCTTTTTCCTTAGTCCATTCTCTGCCCATCAACATCAATCATACACTTTTAGTTTTTTTAAATGATGTCTGTCACATCAACTGGTACGCTAAATATATATGTAAGCAGATCTTCTTTTAATCTGATCAGTATACAATACATTATGCAGATCATACCAGAAATTGATAGTTATGCTACTTCAGGTATAACAAAAGGAACTGCCCCAGTATTTACTTGGATAGATTAAAAAAACTGTGGTAAAATCTTTGCCAGAGGAGTATTTTAGAATACATAATTAATTATTTAAAAACAACATGAAAACAGCTGTTGTCTGGTTTGGTACACTGCTGTGGATATGTTGTGGATACACTGTTGTTATTTTTTAAGAATAAATGACGTTTTCTAGTAAAGATTACACAATCATAAATATAAACACAGGTGAATTAACAATTTTAATTTTCTAAATATAGGGGTAGGTGTAGTATATAGATTTGTTCTTTTGGGCACTAAATAACATTTTGGCAGCCCATTTTTGTGTCTTAAAAACTCATTCTGATTTTTTAATGGAATTCTAAGGGATGATATTATACTTGTACTTATGTGTATATATATATACTTTATATGTATAGACAGGAATATATGTTAGCATAATAAGCATAATAAACATTTAATAATGATTATTAATGTGCTTCAAAGTAAAATAATATCAATTTGATCATTCCAAGTCAATTTTGACTTAAATTGTCAAAATTGACTTAAAATTGTAAAAATTGACTTGTTTTCTATAAAACACAGAGGAATTTCATTTTATGAGCAATAGAAATAATATCATTATCATTAATGGCAATTCTGTCCGTGCGATTAGCAATGTTATATCTTCCTGAGAAATACAATGCAATGGTTTTATCCAAATTTAAATAGTTACAATATATCCAGCGAATAATTTTTTTGAATTGTTAATGCAAAACATTCAATTCCTTTTGAATAATTATTTTCAGATACTGATACAGTAGTGTCATCTGCTAACAAATTCAAGATTTTTAATCAGCTCATTAAACAATAAGAGAAGAAAGTGAACAAGGACACTTTTGTAGGACTTTGTGTTCTACATTTTGAAGTGGGGACCTAAATTTTATGTGCTTATTCTTATCAAAAAATTAAATTACAACTTTTTGTTTATGGTTGGTAAGGTATGATTCTAACCAATTGCAATTGGTACCATAGCTACCTACCATTTTTTCAATAGTAAAAAGTGTAGAATTATATGAAATGCTTTACTGAAGTGTAAAAGATTGAAAATGAGATACTTTTTGTATCTAATAGAATAAAATTTTTCAAAAAATTGAGAAAGGTTTTGTTACTAAACATTTTTTCCCAAAACCATACTGAAAGTTTATCAATAAATTATGCTTTTCAAGAAATCTTAAAAGTATGTTTTTCATTTTTTTTGTCTTCAGTCATTTGACTGGTTTGATGCAGCTCTCCAAGATTCCCTATCTAGTACTAGTCGTTTCGTTTCAGTGTACTCCCTACATCCTAGATCCCTAACAATTTGTTTTACATATTCCAAACGTCTGCCTGCACAATTTTTCCTTTCTGCCTGTCAATCCAATATTAAAGCGACTATTCCAGGATGCCGTAATATGTGGCCTATAAGTCTGTCTCTTCTTTTAACTATGTTTTTTAAATGCTTCTTTCTTCATAAATTTGTTGCAACACCTCTTTATTCGCCTCTTATAATATTTTAAAAATATTTTCATAATATTTTTAAATACTTTATAAAATAACAGTAATGCAATTGGCCTATAATTTTGTTAATTAGGGGCCAAAACTTTCTTAAGAAGGGGAATAATAACAGGGATCTTAAAGCATCTGGGAATTACTCTGTTGCTGAAAGATATATTAATTAAATTTTTTAAGAGGGAAAATAATATTTTCACTTCTTTTAAGTACTGGAGGAATTTTATCACTTCTCTTTATTTTTACTCTGTATTAAAAACACAATAGTTTATTTTCCTGGGTATCAACATGAAATAAAAACACTAATTCATGAACAAAATTATTCAAAATGAATCACTTTATTTAAAATGGGTCAATGTTATTGTAATTTGAGGTACTAGAAAAAAATTGTTGAATTCCTCTGCTACCTGAATAATGTGCTCATATATGGCTCAAACCTGTATAATTTAGGTTAAAGTATACCTTAAAAGATTTGAAAAGTTCACAAAAGTATTTTTGGACTAAATCACAACAATCAATGTTTAGTTCATTACGGGAAAATCTTTCATTGTAGTCACTTTTTTCTAAGTTCGTCACGGTGGATGAATTATTAAGATTTAATCCACATCAAATTTTTAAAACAGTTATCAGATTGTTTGAATTCTGATCTTAGCAAAGTGATGCTTTCAGAAATTAGCGAGTTACCTATGAAGTGATACATCTTTAAGATGTATTAAAATTTGATTCCATCTCATCAATTAAATTTTTAACAGTAATGCTTTTAGTAATATTCCAATAATTTTCATATTCATTTATTTCAAACACAGTCAATAACTCTTCTAAATACCTTATCCAATTTTTTTTAAAATATTCATTGATCCACTGAAACAATCAAATATGTTTTACAATTTTGTACCTAGATTCTTTGCTATTGTGGAGATTGATATTACAACTTTTTGTTAAATTTTCCTTTTCAAAATTGGCGGCAACTATCTATGAGATGATAAGCTGAAGCAGAAGTTTCCATAGCCAACCCAAGTGGTCTACCCACCACTTCTGATGCGACCTTCTTTTTTCTTCTTGTCAGCAGCTACACATTAGATGTGTCAATATTTCCACTTTTACTCTAGGTTTAGATATTACATTTTTTTGTGTGAGTGGCTATCATGCTACTGTATAATATCTTGCATTTTTCAGTTTGCTAATTATTTAATATCAAGTTATTTTAGATAAACAGTTTTTTTCAGTTTTTTCCTCAGAAATTTCATTGAAATGGTACTTCAAAAACAATAAAATAAAGAAAAAGCCATCTTGATAATTATCAGAACTGATGTTCAGTGTTTCTTTAATCAGTCATAGCAATATTGTAAATTCAATAATATTAATAATAAAAAGATAATTAGTAATAAAAAGAAATAGACAGTTATGACATATTTTCTTTTATATGGATTTCTGTGATAACAACAAGCTATTGAATTTTCTCTGAGAAGTGATAAAAACAGTTTTTCAGTTTTTTTGCTGGTTAAACAATTCATAATCAGTTAAGATAGACAATTAAGTTTTGTACTTATTTTAACTTTTTCTTCATTAGTTCACTTTCATTGTTGAGCTCAGTTTATTAAATTATGTGGCAATGTAAGTAAGATTTATTATTTACAGTATTATAATAAGTAAGTAACCCACCGGGTTGGTCTAGTGGTGAACGCCTCTTCTCAAATCAGCTGATTTGGAAGTCGAGAGTTCCAGCGTTCAAGCCCTAGTAAAGCCAGCTATTTTTACACGGACTTGAATACTAGATCGTGGATACCGGTGTTCTTTGGTGGTTGGGTTTCAATTAACCACACCTCTCAGGTATGGTCGAACTGAGAATGTACAAGACTACACCACTTCATTCATACTCATACATATCCTCATTCATCCTCTGAAGTATTATCTAAACGGTAGTTACCGGAGGCTAAACAGGAAAAAAGAGAATATTATAATAAGTAAAGTTCAACATGAATTGAAAAATTTTATGACCAACCTGAGATATAACAACCTCTATTACAGCCAACATTTTAAAGGGCATTATAGTTGATCAACCAATTGTGGAAAAATGGATGTGGTGTTCATATATATATATATATGAATACTCTTTTCAAACACATTTTTTTTTTAGATTAGACCATTTCAAACCATTTTAGATTTTTATGACCATTTTAGATTTTTTCTAATTTTTTGTTCTCAAGAGTCGCTTAATTTATTAAAACAGAAAGAATTTAATATTCCCTTTATGAAAATTAGTTTACTTTAACCAAGTTACATTCCTACAAGTACATGTATTGTGTAGTTATGATTAGTTAGTAGACTTATGATTTTTTTATCCAATTCATAACAACAATCTTGGTTGTTAATTTCTTCCACTGTCATGTAAAAATATATTAAAATTTTAATTTATTTTATAATCTTTATTATGTGTAATATTATGTTAGTATCTTTTTCATACTTACCTATTACTTTATTATGATTTAGGTCAAAGATTATTATTTTAGGTGGACATTTATATCTTCCTTTTATTGCTCCTGCATCCATAATCCATAGTCTATTACAACTATCAATCTAGAAAAAAAAATTGCATTAATAATGATTAATAAATGTTAAACATTAATATTAATATTATTTAAATATTAGTACAAATACTAATTGTAATAGCAACTATTACAAACATTTAATAATGATATTAAATGTTTGGAATAGTTACTATTATTTGTGTCTGCAACTTGTTACATTACATTATACAGGTTGAGAAACTTAAAACTGAACCGAGACGAATCAAACTGCAGTTATTTGAGTATCTCATCTATTGTTAATTGTAAACTGTTCATTTTTCTGTGCAGTATAGTTTCTTTCTTTGCAGTTGTGTTTTTCTAAAATGTCTAATTTGTCTAAGAAAGGATTGCTATAATGGAAGCATATGTGGGTTCCAGATTCTTTTAAGAAATGTGTCAAATATTCACGGAAGACTTTCTAGATGCCAATATTCCAGCAAAGAGTAGCATATACTATCTGGTTAAAATATTTAAAATATTGTATTGGTCGGTTTGAAATGGAAAACGAAAAGACAATCTTTCATTAGAATTCCAGAGACCACCATAGCCGATATTCAAAGAAGAATTTCTGCTGGTCTGAAAAAAATATATACTTAAGTTATCAGAACAAAGTGGTGGTAAAATACATATCTTGATGTAAGATTCTTCATGATTTATATTTGAAGCAACAATGAGTAACAATTGTGAAACAACTTGAGAACAAAAAAATGAAACATCTTAATTATTGTGATTGACTTGTCAAAGATACATTGTTGATTGACTTGTCAAAAATACATTGTTGATTGACAGATGCTGTATTTCATGTAAGATGAGGCATGGTTTTATTTATCTGTGTATGTTAATTCAAATAACATGCCTAGGTAAAAGAAAAATCCTTACCAGATGTTTGAGCATCCACTTCAAGTTGAGAAAATTGGTGTATGATGTGCTATTTCTCGTAATCATACTGTGGGGGGGGCCAATATTTTTGACCGAATTGTCAATTCAGAAGTGTACAGTACAGTTTTTGAAGAACTCTACGCTCAATTAACAGATCGTATAAAATGAGTACGTACGCTTCTTCCAACATGATGGGGAAACTTATCAATCATCATATGATTCATTAGAACAAACTGTTAGCATAGGGTGGTGACCTTCACATCCCCCAGTTGTCTGTTGCAAATTTTTCTTTGGGGCTATTTTAAAGATACAGTTTGTGTATATAATCCCCACATTATTGAACTGAAGGTGAACATTCAAAGGGAATTAATAGCATTATCAATAATGTTCTGCTTCAGGTAACTCTCAATATGATCGTTGGAGCAGAATAGTGCACCGCTGATTAGAGCACTCATTTCAAACATCTTTTAAAAATATAGTGCATATATAAACTTTTGATAATTTAAATATAAAATTTAATTTAACTCTTCGTGTTTTTCAATTCGTTCATAAAATATTACATCTCACAATTGTGATTGGTCTGTAGCAGTTTGGTTTTTAGTTGTTCAACCAGTATGAAGATTGAATAATTTAAGAAGAATTGGTTTTTTCAATTTCTTTATCTTAATTTGGGGAAAGTTGCCTCGATATGAAAAGATTATCTATGCTACTCTGAAAAAGTTTTGATATAATTATAAATAAAACATCCCTTGAAGATATTAATTTTTGCTAATGTTAATAATATGAGTGCTTTTGTGATGTGAATAAGAAATACTCCAAAACACCACTTATTAATTTTATTTATATAATAGTTTTACTGTTATTTATTTAGTATTTTATTATTATTGATCCATATTTATTGCTTGTTTTTTTTTTTTTTATAATAAATATTCTAAAAGAAAATCTTTTCTGAATAATAGCTGATAAATCTTCAGTAAAAACATTTAATGCAGAATATATTACAATAGTTTTATACAATCTGTATTATATATCATTCACTGGTTTCTAATACATTCACAAGATTATGTCAATTATCAGTTTTTAAATATAAAAAGAACATGTTCACTTCTAATTTGATAACAGAAAGATATATTTTCAAAAATAAAACCTTTTTTTTTTTAAAAATTGCTTTATTATTTTGATAAATGGCAATAACTTAAATCTAAATTAAAACTATCAGTCATATTAATTAATTTTAAATTTTGAAAAACATTTCAAATGATCTGATTTAATGTCAAGCACTATCAGTATAAATAATTTTAAAATGTATTTTTATTTTTTATTCTTAACGTATACATTGCAATCTATTCAAATTGTGAACACTGGTTAACACCACAGCCCAATGAGAAAGTGATGATTCGTATGACAAGTAAATGAGGTGTAGTAGTCTTAACCAACCATTCCTGAAATGTATGGTTAATTGAATCCCAACCACTGACGTATACCAGCAGCTACTGTCTAATATTCAAATCTGTATAAAAATAGCTTACCTTTTCTAAGATTTGAAGCCAAGAACATTTGTTGAAAATCAGCTGTTAAACAACTAATTAGTTACATTTGCAAATCAGCTGTTTTTGATAAAGTTATTTAAATATTATGGAAATTATAGTAAATTAATGTCTTTTAAGTCAATTCTAAAATTGACTCACTTAATTTCTCATACCATGATTTATTATAATTAAAATTGGTTTTGTTTTAAAAATTGGTTCAAGAATTAAACAATAACTGCATCTCTTGACAGCTGTAAAGAACTGGAAATATATTATAGAATAGCATATGGGAAATTGAAGAGTGTGAAGTAAGATAAAAATTCCAATAACCATAAACTACTTTCTAAATATCACAAAGTTAAAAATGCTAGGTTCAGCTCTCTGCATCCTTAGCCCACCGGGTTGGTCTAGTGGTGAACACGCCTTCCCAAATCAGCTGATTTGGAAGTCAAGAGTTCCAGCGTTCAAGTCCTAGTAAAGTCAGTTATTTTTACACAGATTTGAATACTAGAGCGTGGATACCGGTGTTCTTTGGTGGTTGGGTTTCAATTAACCACACATTTCAGGAATGGTAGAACTGAGAATGTACAAGACTACACTTCATTTACACTCACACATATCATCCTCATTCATCCTCTGAAGAATTATCTGAACGGTAGTTACCGGAGGGTAAACAGAAAAAAGAAAGAAAAGAAAGAAGCTTTCTGCATCCTGTTACTATTTTCTTTGTGGCCTATAACTGTAGTAGTCTGTCCCACTTACAAAATATATTTTTATAAATAAATGCCGTTTACTACGGTCATAATTGCTCAATAAGAAACAATTAAATCCTAAAAGAGTTAAAAGGGACTTAAATTCCACAAAGGGAAGTTATGTTCAAAACCAGTAAGGTTTCTTAGGTAAACAGTTAAAATATACATCATTCTTGTTGAAAATACTTCCATTACTTTTTGGAAAAAGTAGCCCAATTTATTATCAAATGTATAGATGGATACTATGACCCTTTTTTTTACTGTACTTAATGAGAAGAGTCTAGAACTGAATTTTCACAAAAACCTTACGTGTAGAAAATCTATGTTTGTCAGATATTTCAAATTAATGTAAGCCTCCTTTTCTATATGAATGAAGTATGATATAAAAATATTCTATTAAAAATTGAATTTGTTTTTAGAATGAAAAATTAAAAATTGTTAAATTAAAATTTGTTGAATTACTGCATTAATTTTATATTTAAATTAAGTAAAAATGTTTTTACCTTTGTTGTGTAGACTGAAACTAATCCTCGACAACCATCATTATTGTATTTCCATGATGGAAAAGGATCCAAAAAGCATTGTTTTTGTTTTTTTTCGACAACTTTTGTTAATGTAGCCGGAATTTCTTCCAGACTTTTGAAACCTTGAGAATCTATGTTTAAATACCATCGAGGAACTGCACACAAGTATACTATTTTACCTTAAACAACAAAAACCACAGATATTGAATACCTTGTAATCAATTGTTTTTATTATTACAAAATTTATTTTATATTCATGAATAAAAATTTTATTTATATAACAATGATTTTTATATTTAATAATAATTAAATATTGGGTTGCTCAAGTGGTTCTATGAGTAATGTCATAACTGGCAAAATTTTGATCCTGTGTTCAATTATCTACAAAAAATCTGGATTTTTGTGGCGACAGAATTGCTTTTCAAGATCAGCCAATAAAAATTATTTATTTTAACAAAATATTTATGTGCTAGGTTGAAGATTCCAAATCTGGATTTGATCTTTTTTTCAGTTTTTAAGTTAAAAATACTAAAATGTTATACTAGAGCTGCATTAAATACATAAATAAACATACTTTTGGGATTTGAATAGATACTTTTGTTTCATATAATATTCATTCTTAGGTTCCTATATCTCTCACAATTAAATTATATTATGTGCAGTTCTTTGCCGACCACTGTGGCACGAGTGGTAGCATCTTGGCCTTTTATCCAGAGGTCCCAGGTTCAAATCCCGGTCAGGCATGGGATTTTTACATGCTATAAAAATTGTCATTCATATCACCTCTGAAGTTATACCTAATGGTGGTCCCAAGATTAAAAAAAAATTTAGAATCTTAGACCTTCTAAGGTTGTTATTGGATGTGTTCATAAAATTTTGGTATAGACAAAGATTTTTCTTAAGGAAGGCTGAACCTTTTCTTAGATAATTCCTTAATGTCTTAAGTAAAGCATTATGATTAGAATATATTTAACTGTTCAGCATAAGCTTGTTGACTAAGCAACATCTACATGTGCCGCTTGCATTCTGGATACCTTAATTTCCTTAGGGCTTGTGGACAGAATGGAAATCACTGCCTGAAGACACCTTGAAACACGAATAGAATTTAATTTTCTCTTTTTCTTGATCTCTTCCTCTGATGTTTTGATATGTGGTTTTCAGCTTAATAGTCAAGCACATTGTTAACATTGTATATGTGGAGTTTTCTAGGAATGGATCTGTCTATGAATTGATCTTGGAATACCACTTTCTATCCAGTAACGGGCTCTTGCAGAGAATCTTTCCGTCTAATCTTAGTGATATATGCATACAATTATTAACTTTAACATTAATTCAAGACTGGGCTGATAACAATTTTTTTGTTTTGGATATTAATCTGAAACCATGTTGGTTTAGATTTTTCGTGCGATTGTGTATCAGTCTGTCAAAGCCAGTTAGTTCACTTTGATATTTTATAGTGTACAGATCATGTTTCTGACTTTCATCTGAAGGTTCTGGGTATATATCCAAGTCAGTCATAGCTTTTTTCATGCGAGTATACTACTAAATGTATCTTTCATGTTTAACTGAAATTAGTAAGTAATGGTATTAACTTTAAATTATTTATAAATTAGTATTTATTAAATGTATGTTGTAAAATATATTTAAAATTTTCTGAATCTTTTATTAAAAACAGTGTTACAAAAAAAAATATTTTTTAATTACTTTTTTATCTAGGTATTTAACACCAAATCAAAAGACAAGAAGTTTTTTTATAGGTTAATTATGAAATGTCAGAAAAAAAAGAATAAAATTAACTAAGAAGAACTTTTCATTGATAAATGAGCTCTGGGAAAGACAACAGGAGCAGTCTCACTTTGCAGTGATTGTTTCCTTTGTCTTCTTTCTTTCTCTCCTTTGTACATCTTTATTCCTTTCCTCTGTTTCTTGGATAACTGATATTGGAATTGGTTCAGATGCTGTAGTTCAAAAGGAGTGATTTTTGAAGGATGAACTTAAGGTTCGATTTTTGGAAAGATTTTCGCGCATTAAAAGTTAACAAGATCCATTGACAAAACTGTGCTTCGATTACCTTCCTATTATTGTGTACTCAATCCAATTGATCTAATTTGGGAACAAATCAAACGTTACGCAGCATCAGAAAATACTGCCTTTAAAGTATCTGATCTTAAAACATTTATGGTTAAAAGCCATCGATAAAACAGGCAAACAGGAATGGTAAAACTGTATAAACATTAACGGATACTACTGAACCAAATTGCAGGGAATTGGATAATATAATAGAAAACCGACTGTAAATATGTTTTGGCAATTTTTATTGACATAGAGGCAGCATTTCCTTCCTTGTGCTGGAGTACTGCCCTCTATGAGTTGGACCGTTGTGCGCGACTATTTGTCTAACCGCACGGCTCTGTTTAAGGACGCGCGCCTAGTTGTGGAAAAGTCCGTGACCAGGAGAAGACCGCCGGGTTCCGTTCTCGGTCCCCTGCTGTGGAACCTGTTCTTTGACGGATTTCTGGGATTGACATTTCCAGAAGAGGTTACGGCCCAGGTTTCGCCGATGAATGTCTTCTATTAGTTCGTGGTAATACATGACCGCAGCTAGAAGAAAGACCGCAAACAGTCTTGTCAGCTGCAGAGGGCTGAATGGACAGTCAAAATTTAAAGATTTCCTTGCCCAAAACGAAATATGTGCTTTTGAAGGGCAGACAAATTATCATACAATCGTAACTCCCATGTTAAGTGTAAAGGCTGTGTAATCAGCCGAGAGAGAGCTCACAAGTACACGGTGGCGCACGAAATGATCCAACATTTGTTTTGGCAATAATTGTTTAGGTTAATAATTTATTAATGTACTTTCTGTTGGCAGAAATGGCAGCAATTGATGAATATTTGTTTCTTTTCTTTCCGAGTGCGCTGTTTGTTTATCGTTGCAAGATGGCTGACAAAGGAAAACTAACTGTTGAACAGCACGTAAAGACTGTATTGTTTTTTAATGAAACAAAGATGGTTTCGAACATATTTTTAAACTCGGTGGTCACCCTCATTTAAAGCAGTAAGTAGACTTTACGAAAAATTTAATAATGATGGTTCAGTATTTGAGAGTAAGCGCGGACGGCCTGCCAATATTCGTTATCCACAGAATGTCGAAGCTGTCAGAGCAGCGTTGCTGATGTTTTTTTTTTGTCTTCAGTTATTTGACTGGTTTGATGCAGCTCTCCAAGATTCCCTATCTAGTGCTAGTCGTTTCGTTGCTGATGAGCCCGGGAAAATCAACAAGAAAAGCAGCAGCACAACTTGGAATTTCTAGGCAATCTGTGCAGCGAATTTTAAAAACTGATTTGGATTTCTAGCCGTAAAAAATAACAGGCCTAAATTAAAGGTTGACAACAAACGCCAAAGAATAGCATTCGCTGATAGGTGGGCTGTTAACAAAGACGTATTGTTGAACAATGTTTGGTTTTCAGATGAGGTACATTTTCACCAAGACGGTGGTGTTAATAAACAAAATATGTGTTTTTTTGCTTCCGAAAATCCACACGTCCTGCAAAAAAAGGTGCATCACGCTCCAAAGATTACGGTATGGGCCGCTATCTCAAGTCATGGGCTAGTAGGGCCATTCTTTTTTGAAGAGACAGTGAAGAGTGAACGTTATCTAAACATTCTACGTAATAATTTTATTCCTCAGCTTCTTGCAAAAGAGTTTCAATTAGAAACGAGCGGTTAATGCAGAATGGAGCCAGACCACACACATCCAATGTTGTTTTAGACTTTCTGCCTGAGACTTTTAACGCAAATATTATTTCAAACCGATTTCGTAATCGTTTTGCGTGTGGACAGAACTGGCTCCCAAACAGTCTTTATTTGAATCCGTTTGATTATTTTCTTTGGGAATTTCTAAAAGAAAAAATTTTCCCCAAACATCCTCGCACAGTAATGGAACTACGAAGTCATATTGAACATGTGATAAGCAGAACATAATCTCCAGGTATATAATAAACACGCTGTATTTTACTTTTCTGTATTGTGATTCAAATAAATATTTAAAAAAAAAACCAACTGTTGGATCATTTCATGCGCCACCCTGTACCTAGGTGTACTGCTTGATGAAAAGACAGACAGACAGACAAACAGACAGACAGACAAACAGACAGACGGAGACAGACAGACAGAGACAGAGACAGACAGAGAGAGAGACAGAGAGAGAGAGACAGAGAGAGAGACAGAGATAGTGACAGAGAGAGTAACAGAGACAGGGAGAGAGACAGAGAGAGAGACAGAGAGAGAGACAGAGAGAGTGACAGAAAGAGAGAGAGAGATAGAGACAGAGAGAGTGACAGAGAGAGTGACAGAAAGAGAGAGAGAGAGAGAGAGAGAGAGACAGAGAGAGTGACAGAGAGAGAGAGAGAGAGGGAGAGAGACAGAGAGACAGAGAGACAGAGAGAGAGTGAGAGAGAGAGAGAGACATGGAGACTGTGAGAGAGAGAGAGAGACAGAGAGACTGAGAGAGAGAGAGACAGAGAGAGAGAGAGAGAGAGAGAGAGAGAGAGACAGAGAGAGTGAGACAGAGAGAGAGAGAGAGAGAGACAGAGAGAGAGAGAGAGAGAGTGAGAGACAGAGAGAGAGAGGGAGGGAGAGAGAGAGAGAGAGAGAGAGAGCAAGACAGAGAGTGAGAGAGAGAGAGAGAGAGTGTGTGAGTGAGAGTGAGAATGAGAGTGAGAGAGAATATTTTCATATTAATCTTTTACCACAATAAATTCTTTCACTCCATTCAATATTTTCAAGAATTTCTTTCTAATTCCTACATACGTTTGAGATATTATATTACTTTTTTTTTTTGCATGTAGCTTTCTTTATACAAATCAGCTGCTAATTTTTGTGTTTCTTCATCAATACTTTGAAATTTTATTGTAATATAACAAAATCTTCAAAGCTGAGATAGTCAAACTATGTTGCCACTGTACTAATATTTAATTCCTATTATTCTCCTTTCCTTTCCGCTTTATTTTAATTTTATTTTACCTTTGCTATAAACACTATGTTTAATACATTTTCTAATTCATTTTTAGTTTCCAACAAAAGAATAATGTCATCAGAAAATATTAACACTGTTATTTTTTTCCTTGAGTATTATTATTACATTTTAAAATTATTTCTTCCATTCCTGTCTATTTCTATGAACAAGTTGAATAGGAGCTCACCCTACATCTTTGTCAAACACCGTTCTCAATCAGATTACTTTTCTAAACGTGATCATTCCTTCAAATAAATAAGACATATCTTTCAAAAAGAATAACCATCTCATTTCTGGTGGAAATGAAATTCAGGTAAATGTAAAGAAGAGTCTCATTCAATATTTTATTTTTGGACAATAACCTTTTTCCTGGTTTCGGGTTGATCACCCAACACCAGAAAACTTATACATCGCTTAACGTATACTTGTAATTTAACTTTCTTATTCTTTATGAAAATTAAAAATGAAAAGTTGTAGAAAATTCTATTTATCATAAAGAAAAATAAAAGAGAGTGTTGAATAAAGCCTATGACTAGCAACTTAGTCGAAATTAAGTTTATCAATAAATTCACAGCTTTAAAAGTGTGCACTGTCCGTATCATTTCTATTATATTTATGATAGGGTTATTAATATCTAATAACAATTATGTGCACTTATTAAAAAATAAGCAGGCATAAATAAACGCTTATTTTAATAAAGTATTCATACAAACATGTAAAAATTAATAATTACTTACTTACTAAAACCACTATTGATTATACATATCAATATATAGTAAAAATAAATCAACAATCACCAGCATACCTTTTTTCTTAAAAGAGTTGCAACCTCTAAGCAGGGTGTGTTTTCCGGTAAAATTGTTGGCAAAACATTGTGTTGCATTACTGAACTTTGGACAAAAAAATTTGCATACAGTTTTATATTCTTTATAAGTTTGGTCAGTATCAGTGTGTATATATTGCATGCCTGCATTTTTGTATAGATAACTGTCAGTGTTTTCTGTCTTTTCTTTGTGTTCATCCTTTGTGCCAGTCACACCACTGCTCGCTATTTTCTCACCTTTTTTATCTTTTTCATAACTACTTCCTTTTTTCGTAGCACCTATCTTATATATATCTTTCTCATCGCTCTCTTTCCCTTCACGCACCATGTACATAACATTATCATTATTTCTATTGAGTTCTTCATATTCAACTTCCTCTCTAACAGCATATTCAGTCTTTTCCTTCTGTTCATCCTTCCTGCCAGTCCCACCACTGGGTTTTTGTTTCCAATGTAAATTATTTTTTTCAGAATTACTACCTTTTTCTTTCCCATGATCCTTATATTTATCTTTCTCCTTGCCCTCTTTGACTTCACGCAACATGGACATATCATTATCATTATTTCTATTGAGGTCTTCATTTTCAACTTCCTCTCTAACAGCATATTCAGTTTTTTCCTTCTGTTGATTCTTTCTACCAGTCTCACCACTGGGATTTTGATTCCACTGCTTATTATTTTTTTCAGAATTAATATCTTTATCTTTCCCATGAACCTTATTTCTATCTTTCTCCTTGCTCTCTGTCCCTTCACGCACCATGTACATATCATTATTTCTATTGAGGTCGTCATTTTCAACTTCCTCTCTAACAGCATATTCAGTTTTTTCCTTCTGTTGATTCTTTCTACCAGTCTCACCACTGGGGTTTTGATTCCACTGCTTATTATTTTTTTCAGAATTAATATCTTTATCTTTCCCATGAACCTTATTTCTATCTTTCTCCTTGCTCTCTGTCCCTTCACGCACCATGTACATATCATTATCATTATTACTATTGAGGTCATCATTTTCAACTTCCTCTCTAACAGCATATTCAGTTTTTTCCTTCTGTTGATTCTTTCTACCAGTCTCACCACTGGGGTTTTGATTCCACTGCTTATTATTTTTTTCAGAATTAATATCTTTATCTTTCCCATAAACCTTATTTCTATCTTTCTCCGTGCTCTCTGTGCTTTCACGCACCATGTACATATCATTATCATTATTTCTATTGAGGTCGTCATTTTCAACTTCCTCTCTAACAGCATATTCAGTTTTTTCCTTCTGTTGATCCTTTCTACCAGTCTCACCGCTAAGGTTTTGATTCCACTGATTATTATTTTTTTCAGAATTGATATCTTTATCTTTCCCATGAACCTTATTTCTATCTTTCTCCTTGCTCTCTGTACCTTCATGCACCATGTACATATCATTATCTTTATTTCTACTGAGGTCTTCATTTTCAACTTCCTCTCTAACAGCATATTCAGTTTTTTCCTTCTGTTGATCCTTTCTACCAGTCTCACCACTAAGGTTTTGATTCCACTGATTATTATTTTTTTCAGAATTGATATCTTTATCTTTCCCTTGAACCTTATTTCTATCTTTCTCCATGCTCTCTGTCCTTTCACGCACCATGTACATATCATTATCATAATTTCTATTGAGTTCTTCATTTTCAACTTCCTCTCTAACAGCATATTCAGTTTTTTCCTTCTGTTGATTCTTTCTACCAGTCTCACCACTGGGGTTTTGTATCCACTGTTTATTATTTTTTTCAGAATTAATATCATTAACTTTCCCATGAACCTTATTTCTATCTTCCTCCTTGCTCTCTGTACCTTCATGCACCATGTACATATCATTATCATTATTTCTATTGAGATCTTCATTTTCAACTTCCTCTCTAACCTCATATTCAGTTTTCTCCTTGTGTTCATTGTTTTTCCCAGCCTCACCACTTAGCTTTTGTTTCCAATGTTTATTATGTTTTTCATAATTACTATCTTTTTCTTTCCCCTCACCATTATTTCCATCTTTCTCGTTGTTGTTCTCTTCTTCACCCACATTGTTTATCTCTTTTTCATTATTTATATCTACACCTGCATTTTCTTCTTTATCTGTGTCAGTGTTTTCTACCTTTTCCTTTTGTTCATTGTTTTTCCCAGTCTTACTACTGGGCTTTTGTGCCCAATGTTTATAATGTTCTTCAGAATTATCTTTTTCTTTCTTATGATCCTTATATCTATCTTTCTCTTTGTTCTTCTCTTCTTCACCCACGTTATATATCTCTTTTTCATTATATATATCGACGCCTGCATTTTCTTCTTTATCTGTATCAGTGTTTTCTACCTTTTCCTTTTGTTCATTGTTTTTCCCAGTCTCACCGCTGGGTTTTTCTTTCCAATATTTATTATGCTTTTCATAATTACTATCTTTTTCTTGCCCCTCATCCTTATTTCCATCTTTCCCATTGCTGTTCTCTTCTTCACCGACGTTGTATATCCCTTTTTCTTTATATATATCTACGCCTGCAATTTCTTCTTTATCTGTGTCAGGGTTTTCTACCTTTTCCTTTTGTTCATTGTTTTTCCCAGTCTCACCACTGGGTTTTTCTTTCCAATGTTTATTATGTTTTTCATAATTACTATCATTTTCTTTGCCCTCATCCTTATTTCCATCTTTCTCATTGTTGTTCTCTTCTTCACCAACATTGTGCATCTTTTCTTCATTATTTATATCTGCGCCTACACTTTCTGCTTTATCTGTATCAGTTGTTTCTACCTTATCTTTTTGTTCATTGTTTTTCCCAGTCTCACCAGTGGGCTTTTCTTTCCAATGTTTATTATGTTTTTCATAATTACTATCATTTTCTTTCCCCTCCTTCTTATTTCCATCTTTCTCGTTGTTGTTCTCTTCTTCACCCACATTGTGCATCTCTTCTTCATTATTTATATCTGCGCCTGCACTTTCTGCTTTATCTGTATCAGTTGTTTCTACCTTTTCCTTTTGTTCTTTGTTTTTCCCAGTCTCACCACTGGGCTTTTGCTTCGAATGTTTATTATGTTTTTCATAATTACTATCTTTTTCTTGCCCCTCATCCTTATTTCCATCTTTCTCATTGCTGTTCTCTTCTTCACCCACGTTGTATATCCCTTTTTCATTATTTTTATCTACGCCTGCAATTTCTTCTTTATCTAAGTCAGTGTTTTCTATCTTTTCCTTTTGTTCATTGTTTTTCCCAGTCTCACCACTGGGCTTTTGTTTCCAATGTTTATTATGTTTTTCATAATTACTATCTTTTTCTTGCCCCTCATCCTTATTTCCATCTTTCTCATTGCTATTCTCTTCTTCACCCACGTTGTATATCCCTTTTTCATTATTTATATCTACGCTTGCAATTTCTTCTTTATCTGTGTCAGTGTTTTCTACCTTTTCCTTTTGTTCATTGTTTTTCCCAGTCTCACCACTGGGTTTTTCTTTCCAATGTTTATTATGTTTTTCATAATTACTATTTTGTTCTTTCCCCTCATCATTATATCCATCTTTCTCGTTGCTGTTCGCTTCTTCACCCACATTGTGAATCTCTTTTTCATTATTTATATCTACGCCTGCATATTCTTCTTTACCTGTGTAAGTGTTTTTTACCTTTTCCTTTTGTTCATTGTTTTTCCCAGTCTCACCACTGGGTTTTTCTTTCCAATGTTTATTATGTTTTTCATAATTACTATCATTTTCTTTGCCCTCATCCTTATTTCCATCTTTCTTGTTGTTGTTCTCTTCTTCACCCACATTGTGCATCTCTTCTTCATTATTTATATCTGGGCCTGCACTTTCAGCTTTATCTGTATCAGTTGTTTCTACCTTATCGTTTTGTTCAATGTTTTTCCCAGTCTCACCACTGGGCTTTTGTTTCCAATGTTTATTATGTTTTTCATAATTACTATCATTTTCTTTGCCCTCATCCTTATTTCCATCTTTTTTGTTGTTGTTCTCTTCTTCACCCACATTGTGCATCTCTTCTTCATTATTTATATCTGGGCCTGCACTTTCAGCTTTATCTGTATCAGTAGTTTCTACCTTTTCCTTTTGTTCATTGTTTTTCCCAGTCTCACCACTGGGTTTTTCTTTCCAATGTTTATTATGTTTTTCATAATTACTATCATTTTCTTTGCCCTCATCCTTATTTCCATCTTTCTCGTTGTTGTTCTCTTCTTCACCCACATTGTGCATCTCTTCTTCGTTATTTATATCTGCGCCTGCACTTTCTGCTTTTTCTGTATCAGTTGTTTCTACCTTTTCCTTTTGTTCATTGTTTTTCCCAGTCTCACCACCGGGCTTTTGTTTCCAATGTTTAATATCTTTTTCAGAATTACTATCTTTTTCTTCCCCCACATCTATATTTCCATTTTTTTCGTTGCTGTTCGCTTCTTCAGCCACATTGTATATCCCTTTTTCATTATTTATATCTACGCCTGCATTTTCTTCTTTATCTGTGTTAGAGTTTACTACGTTTTCCTTTTGTTCATTGTTTTTCCCAGTCGCACCACCGGGCTTTTGTTTCCAATGTTTATTATGTTTTTCATAATTACTATCATTTTCTTTGCGCTCATCCTTATTTCCATCTTTCTCGTTGTTGTTCGCTTCTTCACCCACATTGTGCATCTCTTCTTCATTATTTATATCTGCGCCTGCACTTTCTGCTTTATCTGTATCAGTTGTTTCTACCTTTTCCTTTTGTTCAATGATTTTCCCAGTCTCACCACTGGGCTTTTGTTTCCAATGTTTAATATCTTTTTCAGAATTACTATCTTTTTCTTCCCCCACATCTATATTTCCATTTTTTTCGTTGCTGTTCGCTTCTTCAGCCACATTGTATATCCCTTTTTCATTATTTATATCTACGCCTGCATTTTCTTCTTTATCTGTGTTAGAGTTTACTACCTTTTCCTTTTGTTCATTGTTTTTCCCAGTCGCACCACCGGGCTTTTGTTTCCAATGTTTATTATGTTTTTCATAATTACTATCATTTTCTTTGCGCTCATCCTTATTTCCATCTTTCTCGTTGTTGTTCGCTTCTTCACCCACATTGTGCATCTCTTCTTCATTATTTATATCTGCGCCTGCACTTTCTGCTTTATCTGTATCAGTTGTTTCTACCTTTTCCTTTTGTTCATTGTTTTTCCCAGTCTCACCACTGGGCTTTTGTTTCCAATGTTTATTATGTTTTTCATAATTACTATCATTTTCTTTGCCCTCCTCCTTATTTCCATCTTTCTCGTTGTTGTTCTCTTCTTCACCCACATTGTGCATCTCTTCTTCATTATTTATATCTGCGCCTGCACTTTCTGCTTTATCTGTATCAGTTGTTTCTACCTTTTCCTTTTGTTCATTATTTTTCGCAGTCTCACCACTGGGCTTTTGTTTCCAATGTTTATTATGTTTTTCATAATTACTATCATTTTCTTTGCCCTCCTCCTTATTTCTATCTTTCTCGTTGTTGTTCTCTTCTTCACCCACATTGTGCATCTCTTCTTCATTATTTATATCTGGGCCTGCACTTTCTGCTTTATCTGTATCAGTAGTTTCTACCTTTTCCTTTTGTTCATTGTTTTTCCCAGTCTCACCACTGGGTTTTTCTTTCCAATGTTTATTATGTTTTTCATAATTACTATCATTTTCTTTGCCCTCATCCTTATTTCCATCTTTCTCGTTGTTGTTCTCTTCTTCACCCACATTGTGCATCTCTTCTTCATTATTTATATCTGCGCCTGCACTTTCTGCTTTTTCTGTATCAGTTGTTTCTACCTTTTCCTTTTGTTCATTGTTTTTCCCAGTCTTACCACCGGGCTTTTGTTTCCAATGTTTATTATGTTTTTCATAATTACTATCTATTTCTTTCCCCTCATCATAATTTCCATCTTTCTCATTGCTGTTCGCTTCTTCACCCACATTGTGTATCTCTTTGTCATTATTTATATCTACGCTTGCATTTTCTGCTTTATCTGTATCAGTGTTTTCTACCTTTTCCTATTTTTCATTGTTTTTCCCAGTCTCACCACCGGGCTTTTGTTTCCAATGTTTATTATGTTTTTCATAATTACTATCTTTTTCTTGCCCCTCATCCTTATTTCCATCTTTCTCATTGCTGTTCTCTTCTTCACCGACGTTGTATATCCCTTTTTCATTATTTATATCTACGCTTGCAATTTCTTCTTTATCAGTGTCAGTGTTTTCTACCTTTTCCTTTTGTTCATTGTTTTTCCCAGTCTCACCACCGGGCTTTTGTTTCCAGTGTTTATTATGTTTTTCATAATTACTATCTTTTACTTTCCCCTCATCATTATTTCCATCTTTCTCATTGCTGTTCGCTTCTTCACCCACATTGTGTATCTCTTTGTCATTATTTATATCTACGCTTGCATTTTCTGTTTTATCTGTATCAGTGTTTTCTACCTTTTCCTTTTTTTCATTGTTTTTCCAAGTCTCACCATTCGGCTTTTGTTTCCAATGTTTATAATGTTTTTCATAATTACTATCATTTTTATTGCCCTCATCCTTATTTCCATCTTTCTCATTGTTGTTCTCTTCTTCACCCACATTGTGCATCTCTTCTTCATTATTTATATCTGCGCCTGCACTTTCTGCTTTATCTGTATCAGTAGTTTCTACCTTTTCCTTTTGTTCATTGTTTTTCCCAGTCTCACCACTGGGTTTTTCTTTCCAATGGTTATTATGTTTTTCATAATTACTATCATTTTCTTTGCCCTCATCCTTATTTCCATCTTTCTCGTTGTTGTTTTCTTCTTCACCCACATTGTGCATCTCTTCTTCATTATTTATATCTGCGCCTGCACTTTCTGCTTTTTCTGTATAAGTTGTTTCTACCTTTTCCTTTTGTTCATTGTTTTTCCCAGTCTCACCACCGGGTTTTTGTTTCCAATGTTTATTATGTTTTTCATAATTACTATCTTTTACTTTCCCCTCATCATTATTTCCATCTTTCTCATTGCTGTTCGCTTCTTCACCCACATTGTGTATCTCTTTGTCATTATTTATATCTACGCTTGCATTTTCTCCTTTATCTGTATCAGTGTTTTTTACATTTTCCTTTTGTTCATTGTTTTTCTCAGTCTCACCATTCGGCTTTTGTTTCCAATGTTTATTATGTTTTTCATAATTACTATCATTTTCTTTGCCCTCATCCTTATTTCCATCTTTCTCGTTGTTGTTCTCTTCTTCACCCACATTGTGCATCTCTTCTTCATTATTTATATCTGCGCCTGCACTTTCTGCTTTATCTGTATCAGTTGTTTCTACCTTTTCCTTTTGTTCATTGTTTTTCCCAGTCTCACCACTGGGCTTTTGTTTCCAATGTTTATTATGTTTTTCATAATTACTATCATTTTCTTTGCCCTCATCCTTATTTTGATCTTTCTCGTTGTTGTTCTCTTCTTCACCCACATTGTGCATCTCTTCTTCATTATTTATATCTGCGCCTGCACTTTCTGCTTTATCTGTATCAGTTGTTTCTACCTTATCTTTTTGTTCATTGTTTTTCCCAGTCTCACCACTGGGCTTTAGTTTCCAATGTTTATTATGTTTTTCATAATTACTATCATTTTCTTTGCCCTCATCCTTATTTCCATCTTTCTCATTGTTGTTCTCTTCTTCACCTACATTGTGTATCTCTTTTTCATTATTTATATCTACGCCTGCATTTTCTTCTTTACCTGTGTAAGTGTTTTTTACATTTTCCTTTTGTTCATTGTTTTTCCCAGTCTCACCATTCGGCTTTTGTTTCCAATGTTTATTATGTTTTTCATAATTACTATCATTTTTATTGCCCTTATCCATATTTCCATCTTTCCCGTTGTTGTTCTCTTCTTCACCTACATTGTATATCCCTTTTTCATTATTTATATCTATGCTTCCATTTTCTTCTTTATCTGTATAAGTGTTTTCTACCTTTTTCTTTTGTTCATTGTTTTTCCTAGTCTCACCACTCGGCTTTATTTTCCAATGTTTATTATATTTTTCATAATTACTCTCTTTTTCTTTCCCCTCATCCTTATTTCCATCTTTCTCGTTGCTGTTCTCTTCTTCACCCAAATTGTGAATCTTTTTTTCATTATTTATATCTACCCCTGCATTTTCTTCTTTATCTGTATCAGTCTTTTCTACCTTATCTTTTTGTTCATTGTTTTTCCCAGTTTCACCACTGGGCTTTTGTTTCCAATGCTTACTATGTTTTTCATAATTACTATCTTTTTCTGTCCCCTCATCATTATTTCCATCTTTCTCGTTGCTGTTCCCTTCTTCACCCACATTGTGCATCTCTTCTTCATTATTTATATCTGCGCCTGCACTTTCTGCTTTATCTGAATCAGTTGTTTCTACCTTTTCCTTTTGTTCATTGTTTTTCCCAGTCTCACCACTGGGTTTTTCTTTCCAATGTTTATTATGTTTTTCATAATTACTATCATTTTCTTTGCCCTCATCCTTATTTCCATCTTTCTTGTTGTTGTTCTCTTCTTCACCCACATTGTGCATCTCTTCTTCATTATTTATATCTGCGCCTGCACTTTCAGCTTTATCTGTATCAGTTGTTTCTACCTTATCGTTTTGTTCAATGTTTTTCCCAGTCTCACCACTGGGCTTTTGTTTCCAATGTTTATTATGTTTTTCATAATTACTATCATTTTCTTTGCCCTCATCCTTATTTCCATCTTTTTTGTTGTTGTTCTCTTCTTCACCCACATTGTGCATCTCTTCTTCATTATTTATATCTGGGCCTGCACTTTCAGCTTTATCTGTATCAGTAGTTTCTACCTTTTCCTTTTGTTCATTGTTTTTCCCAGTCTCACCACTGGGTTTTTCTTTCCAATGTTTATTATGTTTTTCATAATTACTATCATTTTCTTTGCCCTCATCCTTATTTCCATCTTTCTCGTTGTTGTTCTCTTCTTCACCCACATTGTGCATCTCTTCTTCATTATTTATATCTGCGCCTGCACTTTCTGCTTTTTCTGTATCAGTTGTTTCTACCTTTTCCTTTTGTTCATTGTTTTTCCCAGTCTCACCACCGGGCTTTTGTTTCCAATGTTTAATATCTTTTTCAGAATTACTATCTTTTTCTTCCCCCACATCTATATTTCCATTTTTTTCGTTGCTGTTCGCTTCTTCAGCCACATTGTATATCCCTTTTTCATTATTTATATCTACGCCTGCATTTTCTTCTTTATCTGTGTTAGAGTTTACTACGTTTTCCTTTTGTTCATTGTTTTTCCCAGTCGCACCACCGGGCTTTTGTTTCCAATGTTTATTATGTTTTTCATAATTACTATCATTTTCTTTGCGCTCATCCTTATTTCCATCTTTCTCGTTGTTGTTCGCTTCTTCACCCACATTGTGCATCTCTTCTTCATTATTTATATCTGCGCCTGCACTTTCTGCTTTATCTGTATCAGTTGTTTCTACCTTTTCCTTTTGTTCAATGTTTTTCCCAGTCTCACCACTGGGCTTTTGTTTCCAATGTTTAATATCTTTTTCAGAATTACTATCTTTTTCTTCCCCCACATCTATATTTCCATTTTTTTCGTTGCTGTTCGCTTCTTCAGCCACATTGTATATCCCTTTTTCATTATTTATATCTACGCCTGCATTTTCTTCTTTATCTGTGTTAGAGTTTACTACCTTTTCCTTTTGTTCATTGTTTTTCCCAGTCGCACCACCGGGCTTTTGTTTCCAATGTTTATTATGTTTTTCATAATTACTATCATTTTCTTTGCGCTCATCCTTATTTCCATCTTTCTCGTTGTTGTTCGCTTCTTCACCCACATTGTGCATCTCTTCTTCATTATTTATATCTGCGCCTGCACTTTCTGCTTTATCTGTATCAGTTGTTTCTACCTTTTCCTTTTGTTCATTGTTTTTCCCAGTCTCACCACTGGGCTTTTGTTTCCAATGTTTATTATGTTTTTCATAATTACTATCATTTTCTTTGCCCTCCTCCTTATTTCTATCTTTCTCGTTGTTGTTCTCTTCTTCACCCACATTGTGCATCTCTTCTTCATTATTTATATCTGGGCCTGCACTTTCTGCTTTATCTGTATCAGTAGTTTCTACCTTTTCCTTTTGTTCATTGTTTTTCCCAGTCTCACCACTGGGTTTTTCTTTCCAATGTTTATTATGTTTTTCATAATTACTATCATTTTCTTTGCCCTCATCCTTATTTCCATCTTTCTCGTTGTTGTTCTCTTCTTCACCCACATTGTGTATCTCTTTGTCATTATTTATATCTACGTTTGCATTTTCTGCTTTATCTGTATCAGTGTTTTCTACCTTTTCCTTTTTTTCATTGTTTTTCCCAGTCTCACCACCGGGCTTTTGTTTCCAATGTTTATTATGTTTTTCATAATTACTATCTTTTTCTTGCCCCTCATCCTTATTTCCATCTTTCTCATTGCTGTTCTCTTCTTCACCGACGTTGTATATCCCTTTTTCATTATTTATATCTACGCTTGCAATTTCTTCTTTATCAGTGTCAGTGTTTTCTACCTTTTCCTTTTGTTCATTGTTTTTCCCAGTCTCACCACCGGGCTTTTGTTTCCAGTGTTTATTATGTTTTTCATAATTACTATCTTTTACTTTCCCCTCATCATTATTTCCATCTTTCTCATTGCTGTTCGCTTCTTCACCCACATTGTGTATCTCTTTCTCATTATTTATATCTACGCTTGCATTTTCTGTTTTATCTGTATCAGTGTTTTCTACCTTTTCCTTTTTTTCATTGTTTTTCCAAGTCTCACCATTCGGCTTTTGTTTCCAATGTTTATAATGTTTTTCATAATTACTATCATTTTTATTGCCCTCATCCTTATTTCCATCTTTCTCATTGTTGTTCTCTTCTTCACCCACATTGTGCATCTCTTCTTCATTATTTATATCTGCGCCTGTACTTTCTGCTTTATCTGTATTAGTAGTTTCTACCTTTTCCTTTTGTTCATTGTTTTTCCCAGTCTCACCACTGGGTTTTTCTTTCCAATGGTTATTATGTTTTTCATAATTACTATCATTTTCTTTGCCCTCATCCTTATTTCCATCTTTCTCGTTGTTGTTTTCTTCTTCACCCACATTGTGCATCTCTTCTTCATTATTTATATCTGCGCCTGCACTTTCTGCTTTTTCTGTATAAGTTGTTTCTACCTTTTCCTTTTGTTCATTGTTTTTCCCAGTCTCACCACCGGGTTTTTGTTTCCAATGTTTATTATGTTTTTCATAATTACTATCTTTTACTTTCCCCTTATCATTATTTCCATCTTTCTCATTGCTGTTCGCTTCTTCACCCACATTGTGTATCTCTTTGTCATTATTTATATCTACGCTTGCATTTTCTCCTTTATCTGTATCAGTGTTTTTTACATTTTCCTTTTGTTCATTGTTTTTCTCAGTCTCACCATTCGGCTTTTGTTTCCAATGTTTATTATGTTTTTCATAATTACTATCATTTTCTTTGCCCTCATCCTTATTTCCATCTTTCTCGTTGTTGTTCTCTTCTTCACCCACATTGTGCATCTCTTCTTCATTATTTATATCTGCGCCTGCACTTTCTGCTTTATCTGTATCAGTTGTTTCTACCTTTTCCTTTTGTTCATTGTTTTTCCCAGTCTCACCACTGGGCTTTTGTTTCCAATGTTTATTATGTTTTTCATAATTACTATCATTTTCTTTGCCCTCATCCTTATTTTGATCTTTCTCGTTGTTGTTCTCTTCTTCACCCACATTGTGCATCTCTTCTTCATTATTTATATCTGCGCCTGCACTTTCTGCTTTATCTGTATCAGTTGTTTCTACCTTATCTTTTTGTTCATTGTTTTTCCCAGTCTCACCACTGGGCTTTAGTTTCCAATGTTTATTATGTTTTTCATAATTACTATCATTTTCTTTGCCCTCATCCTTATTTCCATCTTTCTCATTGTTGTTCTCTTCTTCACCTACATTGTGTATCTCTTTTTCATTATTTATATCTACGCCTGCATTTTCTTCTTTACCTGTGTAAGTGTTTTTTACATTTTCCTTTTGTTCATTGTTTTTCCCAGTCTCACCATTCGGCTTTTGTTTCCAATGCTTATTATGTTTTTCATAATTACTATCATTTTTATTGCCCTTATCCATATTTCCATCTTTCCCGTTGTTGTTCTCTTCTTCACCTACATTGTGTATCCCTTTTTCATTATTTATATCTACGCCTGCATTTTCTTCTTTATCTGTATCAGTTGTTTCTACCTTATCTTTTTGTTCAATGTTTTTCCCAGTCTCACCACCGGGCTTTTGTTTCCAATGTTTATTATGTTTTTCATAATTACTATCATTTTTATTGCCCTTATCCATATTTCCATCTTTCCCGTTGTTGTTCTCTTCTTCACCTACATTGTATATCCCTTTTTCATTATTTATATCTATGCTTCCATTTTCTTCTTTATCTGTATAAGTGTTTTCTACCTTTTTCTTTTGTTCATTGTTTTTCCTAGTCTCACCACTCGGCTTTATTTTCCAATGTTTATTATATTTTTCATAATTACTCTCTTTTTCTTTCCCCTCATCCTTATTTCCATCTTTCTCGTTGCTGTTCTCTTCTTCACCCAAATTGTGAATCTTTTTTTCATTATTTATATCTACCCCTGCATTTTCTTCTTTATCTGTATCAGTCTTTTCTACCTTATCTTTTTGTTCATTGTTTTTCCCAGTTTCACCACTGGGCTTTTGTTTCCAATGCTTACTATGTTTTTCATAATTACTATCTTTTTCTGTCCCCTCATCATTATTTCCATCTTTCTCGTTGCTGTTCCCTTCTTCACCAACATTGTGAATCTCTTTTTCATTATTTATATCTACGCCTGAGTTTTCTTCTTTATCTTTATCAGTGTTTTCTACCTTATCTTTTTGTTCATTGTTTTTCCCAGTTTCACCATTGGGCTTTTGTTTCCAATGCTTACTATGTTTTTCATAATTACTATCTTTTTCTGTCCCCTCATCATTATTTCCATCTTTCTCGTTGCTGTTCCCTTCTTCACCCACATTGTGAATCTCTTTTTCATTATTTATATCTACGCCTGCATTTTCTTTTTTATCTGTATCAGTGTTTTCTACCTTCTCCTTTTGTTCATTGTTTTTCTTAGTCTCACCACTGGGCTTTTGTTTCAAATAATTATTATGTTTTTCAGAATTACTATCTTTTTCTCTGCCCTCATCCTTATTTCCATCTTTCTCGTTGCTGTTCTCTTCTACACCCACATTGTGAATCTCTTTTTCATTATTTTTATCTACGCCTGCATTTTCTTCTTTATCTGTATCATTCTTTTCTACCTTTTCCTTTTGTTCATTGTTTTTTTCAGTCTCACCACTGGGCTTTTGTTTCCAATGTTTCCGTTGTTTTTCAGAATTACTCTCTTTTTCTTTCCCCTCATCCTTATTTCCATCTTTCTCGTTGCTGTTCTCTTCTTCACCCAAATTGTGAATCTTTTTTTCATTATTTATATCTACCCCTGCATTTTCTGCTTTATCTGTATCAGTGTTTTCTACCTTATCTTTTTGTTTATTGTTTTTCCCAGTCTCACCACTCGGATTTTGTTTCCAATGTTTATTATGTTTTTCATAATTACTATCATTTTCTTTGCCCTCATCCTTATTTCCATCTTTATCATTGTTGTTCTCTTCTTCACCCACTTTGTGAATCTCTTTTTCATTATTTATATCTACGGTTGCATTTTCTTCTTTATCTGTATCAGTGTGTTCTACCTTTTCCTTATGGTTGTGTATTTTTCCTGAATCATGTTTGTATATGTCAATTTTCTTCCTTTTCTCTTTGCTTTCATGGCTATCGTTTGTTTCCTTATTGTTTTTTCTTTGTTCTTTGCTATTAGGCTTTTCCTTTTTTTTTTCTTTGCCATCATCTTTATTTTTTATTTTTTCTTTGGTATCATATTTATCCTTATGCTTGTCTTTGGTATCATGTATATCCTTTGTTTTTTCTTTGCTTACTTCTTTATTTTCTGTTTTTTCTTTGTTTTCATTTTTATCCTTTTTTTTTTCTTTAGTATTCTTATCTTCTGTTTCTTTTTTGGTGTTACGTTTTCGTATTTTGTGGTTTTTACCCCTATTATCTCTGTTACTGATGTGTTTTCCTTCATCTTTATTTTTTTTTTTATCTATTCCTTTCCCATTATGTATAGTTTTTACCCTACCAGTAATTTCACTTTTGTTTTTTAGCTTATTATATTCTTCGTTAATTACCCATTTTCCTTCTTCTTTATTTTCATCTTTTTCTGTATAATTACTGGTTATTTTATATTTCCCTTTGTTTATGCTCTTTTCCTTCTCATGGTCTTTTTGTTGTCGTTCATTTTTGCCTTTTTCTTCACCTTTATTATTATTTCTCCCATTTCCTTTATTTTTATGTATGTTCTGTTCCTTACCAGTTACTTTCATGTGGTATGTATTTTTTTCTTTATCTTTTTTGTTGTCTATATCTTCAATTTTTTTGTTTTTCTTTTTCATATCTCTTTGCTGAACTTTTGTATCTTTTTTACTGTTCCTATCATCTTTGCCTTTAACTTTTTTTTTATATTTTTCATTATAACTGCTCTGACTGTTGTTTACATGTATCTTCCTGCCCACATCCTTATCCTTAGTTACATCTTTATCTTTGTTTATCAGTTCACTTCTATCTTCATGTATGTCCACTTTTGTCGGTTGTATTATATGTTTGCTGGCAAATGTATTTACTACTAAAAGTTTTCCTTTTTGGTTAATTTTTTTGATTTGTTTGTTATTTACTTTCTTTTCTTGTGATATTATGCCTTCAAATACCAGTAACAATACTGTAAGTGCCAGAAATTTATTTAGCTGCATCCTTTTTTATTTTGAGAATTGCAAATCATCTGTAAATTTTCAATATTTATGTAAAAAAAACAGTTAAAAAAATTTCAATTTAATGTGCTTAAAATCTTTCTTTTATAATTTTTCAATATATATATATTCAGAGTACATGAGAAAACTTAACAGATATTTCAATTTTTATAAGTAGTTTTATAATTAATTATGTTTAAGATTGTTGATGCTGCATGCTGCATGTATACCCTGAATGTGCACTTGCTCATACATGAGTAAACCACTCCATTATCACGACTGCTGCTTTCTGAAATTAATGCCAATTAGGTGGTCGAAACAACTTACTGGGAGACTAACTGTTTTGACTATCAATTTTTGTTGTAACGAACCACAGTATTCTAGTGAGAATGATGGTTATTCTGACCAACCAACCATCAACTCTCTTGTAAGGCATTTACCTTCACTGCAGTCCAGCAGATGTAAGAGAATGCAGTCAGTGTAGGGCATTAATTTTCAATTTTAAAGGTCCTTGACCCCCAAAATGAAGAAAAAAATATTTAATGAATATTTCATGACACCCCAACCCCAACCCAATGAAACTTAGTTAAAAATATTTAGCTGCGTTGATAGCGACGGGTATGAACATGCATGTATGAAGTGTACAAACATAAGCAATTTACAGGTTCCTACATGATATGTATTTGCTCCTTGTAATTTGGTCTATTTGCATAATATTCTTTGAGAGCGTCATGTTCATACATGCATATGATACATTTGAACACATCATACTCTCAGTAGTAAAAGAGAGGCATAAGGGATTGCAGAACATCAGTTTAATTTCAAATGTGAAGCATGCAACTGGTGTTTTTATTTAAGGTTTTAAAAGTATGTTTCACTGAAAATAATGATAATTGAGGTTTCAGTTTTTTAGTATGCGGTCAAATGGTGAAACTTTTTTTTCAATTAGATTCTTATGCAAGATGAATAAATTTTTGAAAAAATGAAGTGAGCCATTTACATTCAGTAAATAGATTGGTAAAAAGACAATATTGTACAATGACAGTTATTTAAATTATTGGTTTACCTCATTGGATGAAAAGCCACAGCACATTGCTTTCAAATCCTATCGATGAAAAAATGAAGCTATCAGGATTAATTTGTTTTACCATGTGAAAACTAAACATCGGGATCATAAAAGCAAATGTTTAATTTTTCGAGAGAAAATTACTTACTTCGAGAAATCAACAAGCTTCTATTTGTAAATCAAGCCATACTCAGAAAAGTACATTTGAATCACCTTATCCCGTGGAATCAAGAATAGCTATTTATCCAAATCCCATACGATCGTAGAAAAAACTAATATTGCTTGCTGTAGTTGATACGATCGGTGTTTTAATAGGCGTGGAAGAAACAACAAAATTGAATATAATTCAGCTTTCTAACGACTCGGTATCAAGGGGAATCGATGACATGGATACCGATGTTCGCGATCAGATAATTTCGAATTTCGCAAGTGAATTAAAAGTGAATTTTTCAGTATTCAGTTTGATGAATCAACAGATGTGGGAAATATTTCTCAGTTCTCATGTTTTATGAGATATGAATACGATAGGGACAGTTCAGTCAAAGAAAATCTGTTATTTTGGAAATCAATACCTGGTCATGAAATAGGACTACGTCTATTTGATGTTTTTTGTGTAGGTACTAAATATTATAACATAGATTGGACAACACGTACTGCAATATGTGGAAAGGCGATAAAAGGAAAGAACAATGGATTTCTGAAAAAATTAAAAGATCGTCTTATACGAAGGGCGGCAAGAACGCACTGCTTCCTTCACAGCATGCTCGTGCCATAAAAAATATGCCAGAAAATCTCAAACAGATTTTTTGTAAAATTGTATAATTTTATTAAAAGTCGACAATAACAGAATAGGCTGTTTGCTAATCTATACAATGACATGGTCGAAAAGAAAAAATCTCTTCTTTTTCACACAGACGTCAGAAGGTAAAGTGTTAAACCGGTTATTGGGATTGCGAGATGAATAAATATTTTTCCAGAATAAACAAATGCCATTGTTAATGTTTTAACAAAATAATGAGTATACTTGGTGTTGGCTTACTTAGCTGATGTATTTTCGCATTTAAACGACTTGAATGTGAATTTATAAGGACGTGATAAAAACATTTTATTAATGACAGACAAAGTTAATGCTTTCATTAAAAAGCTTGATATCTGGATTATTCGCCTTCAAAGCAAACATTTTGATGTTTCTACTCACTTCCCATTATTTTGACAAAAATTTGGATGATGACATTTTTTATTCACCACAGTTTGTGTTGCATAAATATGCATTTGCGTGAAATAAAGATTCAGTGGCGGAGTATTTCCTGCAAAATAAAGATGATTTCTGGAAGAGATGGGTACTGAATCTATTTAGTGAAAATGTTGCAGCTGCTAAGTTACCAGTTTAGATTCACGATCAGCTCATCGAAATGTCTGTCGATAAAACGTTACAGCTACAATTCACATCTGAAGATTTAGGTACGTTTTGGCTTGCTCGGCGAAGTGAATACGGAAATTTAGTCACAAAAGCATTGAAAATATTAATACCTTTTGCGTGTTTACGTGTAAAGTTGTAGGCTAAATTTGCGACCGTCCTTTCATCTCACCGCGACTCCCAGGTTGAGTAAGCTGCTATAAATTATCTTGAACGTAACGAAATATAAATAATACATACTTTAAGTTCTTACAAAATATATAATTTGTACTGATTATTTCTAATGATAATTATAACAAGTTTCAATGATAATTTTAACAATAACTTTTATTTTAACAAAAATAATTTTTTTATTAACAATTTCAGTATTACTGATTAGCCACACCATTACCACTGTGTATGTAACTGCACTGTTGCTAATTTTTACAACATTTTTTTTCATTTTTATAAATCACATGAGATTTATTTTTTATTAGTTTTTTTTTATCTTGTTACAATGTTTTTATGTTATTTTATATTAAGAGTGTTATATAAGACTAATAAGATTGGTTATAAAGTTACTAGGTTATTGAATAAAAATATTAACTTCTTCAACTGTATCAGCGACCTGAAAGCCTCATTATATTAAGCAAAGGTATGAATTTGCTTATATTTTATTAAAAAGGATTTCATAAATGAAATGGAAGGTGAAAATATGACAAAATCTTTCTGGGAATCAAATCCAACAACATCTGTGGAATGTCTAAGACACATGTATAAACAACATGTTAAGTTTGCAACATTTGAGGTATACGTATAGCATGAGCGGGAAGTCCCTTTACAGTGTGATAAATCCAGCTTAGTAGGGCTCTAATGTTGCCAGTTCTCACCGCTGTTGGAAGAGGAAGGTTGGATAAGCTGTGGTGGGAGTCGTCCGGTGTGTTCATTCGTGGTGGGATGACCTTAGTCGCAGTCAATTATGAAACGATGACGGATACGAATGCGTTCATTGCCGAAGAGCTTTTGTTAGCTCGTGTGTGGGTCCACGAACGTCCACACACTGGTAAAACATTGGAGAACATTATGAATGACTTCATTATGCGTTTTGGTAAAATCGACACACGACGGCAAACGTTACTGAAATCAGAGAAGAAGACTTTTGCTTTTGCAACGGGAAGAGTTCTTGTTGCGTAACGCAGTGGGAGGCCGAGACGTGTGCTACTGTGGATGCATCGAAATCAAGGCGCAAATGTTCTGCAGATTTAGGCATTACAAGATCGGCAATGCGAGACCGTATGCGAAAGGGCTTTAAAGTTAAATGTTTTCGTTCAGCCGCAGTTAATGAATCGAGTAAAATGGCTTTGATCGACGTGTTTATGCATGTCAGTTATTGCTTGAGAGCAAACAATAAAAAGAACGTAACGTCTCCGACGAGTGTGCGATTTATTGAAGCTCTCGTAACCGAAATGTTTTTTCTGGGAGAAAAATAATCCTCACTTCTTTGAGAAAATCGAATACCATCCGCCTCATGTTATGATGTGGGCTGGGATGACGGCTGAACATCTCATCTTTTCGATGGCTCAGTTAATCAACGTAGTTATCCGAGAACGATCGATGAGTGGTTGCTTCCAGAATTAACTATTAAAAGGGGTCGCTGACATCATTACGTTTCAGCAAGACGGTGCTTCAGCGCATTTCGTTTTGAATGTCCGCAGACGCCTCAATGTAAATTTTCCGAATCACCGGATCGAACGTGGGTCAGAAGAATTACCGATTCCATTGCTTTGGGCAGCAATAATACCTGATCTCACACCTGATTATGTACTTTGGAGTTTTGTAAAAGAAGAGATACGAAATCGCAGATACGTCCATAACGTGCAGCTCCAAGACGCTGTTTGGTCAGCATTTGAAATGATCACACCTTATATGCTGTTGCAGATGAACAACTGAACATGGAGGCGCATACAGGATGTGCTTTGAACATAGTAGAATATACACAGATGTTTTAGATTTATAGAAGGTAAGCTGCAGCTATCCTAATAATTTTATAACTAGCATAAAGGGAATTTCTGCCCATTCTGTAAGCATATCTATATATAGATATATGCTTATATTATAGATATATCTATATATATCCATTGTATGCCCACAACGCTTAACATTTTTCTATAGACTTTTACTGTTAAGGTACAATTGCAAAAGGTTATATTCTATCCAAACTTAACCTACGCTCACTTCGCTAGCGCTCACTAGTCATTGATAGCGAACGTAGATTAAGTTTGGGTAGATTATATTTATAATTTTATAAATATAATAAGTTCACGTGTAACTAAAAAAACATTGTTTAACAAAGTATCTAGTCTACACATATATAACCTTGTGAAAATTAAAAAAATTCATCAACATACTGACCACTGTGCCAAATAACCTAAAATAACCATCAAACACAGGAACAGAACCTAAAAACTAATAAATGTGTTTGATGGTTATTTTGTTGGTACACATTCACACACACACACACACACACACACATATATATATATATATATACATATACACACCTGACTTCATTAAACACAGCAACAGGTTTTCTTCCCAGTGAATATGTGCCTTTAATCATTCAGCATATCCATAACATATATGTAGGTATGTATGAACTGATACTCTACAAGTACATAGAATCAATGCATAATCAGTCCTATTAGAACAAATAAAAGTGGGGGAACCAAATCCAATTTAAATGACTATATAATTGACAGAACTATTTCTAGGTAATCCATAAAGCGTAGCTTTTCTTAATATGTGTCTCAGCCATTAGCATTAGTTGATCTAGAAGACCTAGCTTTTTTTAATAGGTGCCTCACCATTAGTTTTATCTTTCTATATACGTACCATTGTAGGATACAGTAACCCTGTACCTTTTCTTTTCTTTTTCCTGTTTAGCCTCCGGTAACTACCGTTTAGATAATACTTAAGAGGATGATATGTATGAGTGTAAATGAAGTGTAGTCTTGTACATTCTCAGTTCGACCATTCCTGAGATGTGTGGTTAATTGAAACCCAACCACCAAAGAACACCGGTATCCACGATCTAGTATTCAAATCCATGTAAAAATAACTCGCTTTACTAGGACTTGAATGCTGGAACTCTCAACTTCCAAATCAGCTGATTTGGGAAGACGCATTCACCACTAGACCAACCCGGTGGGTTAGTGACCCTGTACCTAGCCATACAACTATTACCACTATAAGAGACCAGTTACCCCATAAATTATAGAAAGTTCCAACAAGTTATCACAAATGTGGCCAGTATTTATGGCTTTTGCAAACTCTATGGTACCTACTAAGGGAAGATGGATCAGTGATAAGAAATTAGAAGGAAGGAATGATTGATGCAGAATGCAACGGTCTTTTAAAATATTAACAGGTTTACTATCTCAATCACAAATATAATTTATTTCATTTGTAACTTCTTAGAATTTCCCATATTATTTTGTATGTAAATGTTTTTTATTCAGTTGGAATCATCTGACATATATATAATTTAACTTTTAAACAGTTTCTGAGTACTAAAAATCTTTCTATTTTTGTTAAAGATTTCTTTTTTTGTTTCAATATTTTTACATGAATATTTAAATAAGTCAGTTTACATATCCATGGTCAGCTGGTGTAGTAGTCTGTATGTTGACTTCTAGATCAGCTCGTTTTCGATTCAATTCCAGGTAAGTATCATTTTTTACTTTGTCATTTTTTAATCATATCTCCCTTTTTGAACTATGAGTATATTGTGTTATAAAATTATGTAATATATATTATTTTACTGAAATTAATCTTTTTAAGATTCATATTATTCCTCTGTACTGTTAAATTACATTAATATAAACCACCTAATATAGAATATTGATATAAGACATTTCTTACCTTAATTTTACCATGAAAATACTTTTACAGGATCCTGATGAAAATACTTTTACAGGATCCTGCATCATCAGTCATAATTTAAATATTTAATTAAACTGCATATTAAAAACATTAAAATAATGAAAATTTGCTTATTAATCTATTATACAAGTGCTGCAATCTGTTTGTTGCAGTTTTTATAAGACCATCATCCTACAACACTAAATGTCTGATGATATATCAAATTGAAATTTTGTTTATATTTATATATATGTAATAATTTTGTAATATATTTCATTTTATTTCATTTTAATTAATTTTTAATATTTCTAAATTTGCTAATATCAGAAATATAATGATTATTGTTCATTAAATGGTTCACCAAATTAGATAAGCCTAATTTATTATTTTTCTAATTTCTATATCGTTCAAAAAGTCTAGTTTTAAAGGATCTATCTGTTTTTCCTATTTAAAAACTATTACAATTGGTGTATTTAATTTTATAAATTGCACAAAGATTGTTTATTTTATTTTTTTTTTAAATATTTTATTATGTGTTATTAGGTTTGTATGTTGGTCTAAATATTTTTTTATTGTAAGTTTTAGTTATGTTTTCAATATTATTATTTGTGTATAAATACTTTATGAATATGTTTTCACTTGTTTGTATCTTATTTTGTTATTATGTGTTATGATAGTTGTTTCTTATAAATGTTATTAATTAAAGTATTACATCCATTTTCAAGAGGTATATGTTTTATGAAGTTTATTTCATTATTTAACTTATCTTCATTATTATATGTCCATTTGATTGGTCTATTAATCATATTTGTATAAATGTTAATTTTATGAGACCAAGAATGCTTTGATTTTTACTTCCTTGTACGAAGTAAAGGAAGTATTGTGATTGCGAATAATTTCAGTTTTTAGATTTCAACGGAAATATCCATTATGACCATCCCTGAATCCATTTTGATTAGTTTTGGCGTGACGTCTGTACATACATATGTATCTTGTAACTCAAAAACGATTAGCCCTCATTGAGAACTTTTCAATGATAAGTCATAAGTGGTACTTATTTTCATTGGTTCCAGAGTTATAGCCAAATAAAACTTTAATTAATAAAATATTTGGTCTTACAAGGGGAAGGCACATCAGTTCGAATCAGACTTTTTTATTTTTTTAACTTTATTATTTTTAACTTTTTTTTAAAATTAAATAACTAATTTATTAATAATTATTAACAAATTAATAAATAATTTTTCAATAACAATAAAAAAAAATTGAAAAAATCATAAGTTATTAGTGAAATAAAATTATATGAATTTGTAAAAAAATTTTGTAAAAAATTATATGTTTATGTAATTTAATAGGCATTATTACATATATGTATGTGTAATAGAGTTAGTGAAACACCTGATAATTTAATATTAATTGAAAATTGTAATCTAGAATCGTATAATTTTTGGAAAGAAAGATTGTAAATAAAAAGAAAGTGTAACTAAAGTGGTACAAGGGATATATTTAATAAATTTAAATAATAGTCAAATATTGTATAAGGATAGCCCATTACAGTATATGATTAAAAGTTACGGGAATCCTAAATTTAATGATGTAAATGAATTGACTATGGACGAAGTGCAACACTCTGAATTATCAATAGACCTTCAGACGTTAGAATAAAAAAAATAAACAATTTTTCGATGGTTAGGAAAAATAATATGGTCACAGTCGATATCAATTTGGGTAATAATATTATATTGTATATTAATTGTAATTGTTATTATTGATTGTACTGTATATTAAAATATTTATAGGAAAACACACCTGTGCTGATAATCAACCCCTCAGTGTTTTATTTGGGGATGGGGGAGTTATGTTACAGTAAAATCCTGACGCATTGCATTCCATAAGCCACGTTTGCTTCATGTTACTTAATATTAAGAAATATTTAGAAATGCTGGCCTTCGTGGCGCAAGTGGTAGCGTCTCCGCCTTTCATCCAGAGGTCCCGGGTTCGAATCTCGGTCAAGCATGACAGGCACTTAAAAATCTACCATATTATGGAATGCAATACAGCTGTATTTTGTACCAAGTGTACAAAATAATTATTCAGTTCTGAATAGACTCTTGTCAAGCCAAGTAAAAATCGTAGTACTTGTTAGATGTACTTTATCGTCCTATTTAATTAATCATTAGCATACATGCAAAATGATGTTAAAATTTAATTATTTAAAGTGTAAATAAAGTTCATGTTTGATTTATTGATAATTATTAACTTATTTTACGAATTAAACTTTTATTCAGTTAATTAAAAACTAAAACAAAATTTAAAAATATGAAAAATTAATTAAATTAAATTGTAAAATTTTTTACATATGTAAAAATATGATGTCAAGGTACAAAATCAAATTAAAATTAAAAATCAAAAATTAAAATCAAAATTAAATAAAAATAATTTGTAAAGCAATTGTCCATTTAACTGGACTTATTTTACTATTTAATTATATATATATATTTTAAGATTGTATTATATTTCTGATTTTTAATTTTAATTTGGTTTTATGCCTAACGTCATATTTTTTCATATGTAAAAATTTTTTAATTTTTAAATTTTGTTTTAATTTAATTTAACTGAATAAAAGTTTAAATTCTTAAAAACATTTTAGGCTTAAATTTTAAATAAAATAAATAAATTATTGATAAGTTATCTTTTATGAAGTTTGTAATGCAATTTGAGATGAATATATGAACATGTAATGAAGCTGATGATGCAAGTAAATCATGAAAGCATTTATAGTGGAATAAGATGTCATCCTACTTTATTTATTCTGTAGTTTGGTTAATATAATAAAATAAAATAACTATATTTGTATATAGTACAGAGGAAAATGATTCTTAAAAGAATTTACTTTAAAAAAATAATTATATATGCATATATAGATATTAATGGCAGGTGTAAAATTTAATATTATTTTATTTTATATTAAGAAAATGTTTGAAAGTAGTTGAAATCCTTTAATAATGTCTAAAAATAGAATGAAGTAAATTAATATAATACTGTATAATAGAATTATGTTTCTTACCTAATATTTAAATTAATGTTCATCTGTTTCCTTGTTCAGTCAAAACATTAGGTTTGCTGCTACTCTAAAGTCACATGTAATTGTTATAAATTACTGGTAGAAAGTACGATATTACTTTGTATATCTATATATAAAACATGTACTCATGTTTACATTATTCTTATTACAGTAATATTTAATTTAAATAATTATTTGTTTTAAAGCACGTCTGGTACATAATTTTAGTCTGTAAATAGCAGTAAAATTTAAAAATATATATAATTTCTGTTACAAAACAGTCACAGAAAATAGTTATTATGAAAAAATTTTTTTATTGATATAAAATGTGTGTTTTGACATTTCGTAGTAAATTTTATTTGTGCAATAATTTTTTTTTGTGTAACTAATTTAACCACGTATTTTAAGAAGTTTAAAAAAATTCTTAGTATTTTTCAATGGTAATGAGTATTTTAATGATACTTTTATTTTTCTGAGGCATCAGCTACTAAAGTTATTAACCCAAACTAATATTAAGCTCATTAACAAAATATTCTAACAAATTTTCTGTGCTCTGTGGAAAGTTTATGGTTTGAACTATTGTCATATTAATTTTTTTTTTTCCGTCGGGGAAAGGAAAAGCTCTGCCAGCCGCCGTTAGGCCCACACTGACGGCAGTCTCATCTGCTAAAAAACCTCCCCTCTTATCATGCAGGGGCCAGATCAAAGCCATACGGTATGTACATACTTAATGATCACTCAGGCACTCTACTATCCGAATCCGGATGACCGGTAGGCGTCCCCAGAGGGTGATGGAAGAGCGATGGCACCAAGGATCCCCCGCTGCCTACCCCCAGGAGCTAGCCCACCTTGATCACCCGTCATCAAACTCCATGTATCTATCAATCCGCATATGCTGAGCCCGTCGTCACCTCTCTTCATTGGCTTTCTCTCCTTTCATTGATGTGATCGTAGTCGAGATACATTCCCATTTCTCGCTATTGCTGAGAATCACCTCAATTATATTGTTGGCCCCCTCCACACCCTGATCAATTTATTCAAATCCAGCTTGCATCTCTTTTGTAATATCCTGAATTACATATAATTTATTCTCACCCCTTTTTAATCTAAACTCATTTATAACTGCAATTCTATCGCATAAATTTATATATTTAATTCAATTCAATAATATGTGGTATATAATGATTAAGACATAATATAATTATATATACAGTAAAAGCACCTGTAATAAAAAGTAGACTTTTTATGGAGTCTTTATTAGACTTCTTTTTAGTGTACTTAAAAAATAAATGTTGTCTAGGTAAACAGTTTCATCTTCAACTTTATAAATCATTAAAAATCTTGTCTTCAAAATTTTTTTGAAGACATTTTATATTTGTCACATATAAACTGAATAATGTAAAAATAAAGTTCATAGATTAAATTAAATAACAGAGTGGAAAACAAACTGTAACCACTTAAGGTGACAAAATGAGAATCTACTTAGTGAAAAGTGAGAACAAATGCTTATTTATGAGTTATCAATCTGAGGGTTATGGAGAATAAAGAAGACTGATTTCTGATGTTACATATATATTTATATATATATATATATATACATGTTTATACAATATACAGTATTATTATTAAACTACATATTATTAGTATACAGAATATTATTAGTTGTGCTACAGAATGTATCACAAAGTTCTCCTGGGACTTTCATAACCTATTCTACTTCTGCAAATAATTGTAAAAGTTCATATAAACATTGTCCTAAAGTACTTCCTTTGTGAATTACAGTTAGTGAAAGATTTTGCTTGGATTTCAGCTTCCCCAATGAAATGAGATCATACAGAAATTTTTAGGATGCTAATTAAGGGGCAGAATTAGTAATTTCTTATGCTTTTTACCTGTAAAATCTTATAATACATTCAGAACCGTACCTGCAGTATGTTTTAAGAAATCTGTGGTGAAAATCAACAAATTAGGATAAAAGCCCTATTTTTTATGTTTGACGTAAATAACTTTGTTAAATGAGTAATAAACATGTAAAACTATTAAACAAAAGTTGTAGAGAACTTAATACTGAACAAAATGGTGTAAGTCAATTTAATAAGACAAAGAAAAGTTAGAAAAATTCAAATTTTGTTTAGTAACAGTACATTAGTACATTTGTCAGAAAAGTACGTATTTAATAATCAGAACATTGGACTGCACAAATTATGCAGTTTGACAATTTTGTGCCCATTTTCAGTTCCTTCACTATTTGTGGATTAAAAATAATTTCAATTTTTAGTAAAACAAGTAAAAAATTTTAAATTGTTTAATTTTGCACTTGAACAATTTCAGCTATATTTATCAACTGATTTGAAGTAATAAATTTTATTTTGTTCATAATAAGAGACTTAATTTTTCATCTAATAAAACAAATGTTTATGTACCTATTAATGATTAAAAAGCTACATGGCCGCCATTTTATAATTTCATAGTTATTTATTTTGTAGAAGGTGTTACTGGATACACATATATTAAATTTCATTAAAATATCTCAATACATTTTTAAGATATGGATTTATGTTGTAAAATCACAAAAAGATAGAGAGAAAGAAAATTAAGATAATCTGTTTGTCCATATGAACGTTTTTGTAAATTTTGATGTCCTGATCAGTTCTGCATGTTTTTAACACCTCCCAGAACACTCTTCATGTAAGAATAAATATTTATATATGAAATAAAAGTAAAACAAATACATGAAGATTTTAAACAGATACAGAACACAAATTTAGAAAATATTAATGAAAATAAATTTAGCCCAATTTTTTGTACACCTCAAACAATGACATACATAATTTGAGTTGATTAACTAAAACCTAGTATTAAAATTATTTTGGTTTCCATAGGTTCTATAAAAGAAAATCTTTCAATTTTAAATAAATTGGTGGAAAGATATTTAAAACAGACCAGCAATTTATTAAAAAATGGAGACTGAAGCATAATAAGGCATTATTATGCTTCAGTTTTATTTTTAATGATAATGATTTCATGATGATGATTATATTGTTTGTAATATATGTTTTAAGTAACGTTTTTGCATATTAATTTTATATGCTCTAAAATTTTGTAATTAACACTTAAAATTACTACTTTATTATATCCTAAAATATTGATTGGAAGCTATTGATGAATTAGTTTAGGTTTGATGCAAATATTGTATTTTTCTTGCTATAATATTAGGCCATTTTTTTATTTATTTATTTTTGTTGGATGTTCAAGGATTAATTAGGCATTGTAACATTGGTTGTATAATGACAGTTAGCAAAATGTTTTTGGTATAGTTTATTTTATTAATTAATAGTAAAAATAATTACTTGATATATAAATAATAATTAAAGAAAATTTAAGATATCCTTAACTGAAAAGAAAAATTAAAATTTCAATGACATTTAAGGTGTTTAGAGAGGATAAAGAGTTTAATTGTTAATTAAATATTGTGAAACTGACATTTAGTAGGCATGAGACAAATTACTTTACTTTTGGAATAGATTCATAGTTAAACATTTAATGTTGTATGTTAAGTACAATTAAGCTAATAAATATGTAAAATTTAATAATAAATAAATTTTATAGACTAATAAACTGGATAACTAATAAACAGCTCATTTGGGACATTAAGCACTGAAATGTAAGATTTGACTCAAAAGATAAAATTAAATATTCTAAACACGAATCAAATGCAATAAATATGACTTCAAAACATAGCTTTATCAATATAACTAAATCAGTTAAATAAATTGCTTCATGAAATTAGAAAAAAAATTAAGTATCTTTTTTTTCAATAGATGTATGATACTTTATATCTAAATATTTGTGAAACACTGTCTTTTAGGTTGTTTAAAATTAGCATACATTACTGCACAATAGAAAATAAAAATGAATGTTAAAAAACAAATATAATGAGATTAGGAGACAATAAGCCTATGAATATCTATACAAAAAAAATAATAATGGAACAAATAAAACAGTATATAAAATAGTGTATAAAGTAGAATAGTACATATTTAGATATGGTGTCAAGAATTGACTGTAAAAGTGAAAATGAAATAAAAATAAGAAAAACAATATTTATTTATTATATATTTATTTTGTAAAATTATTATTTTTATTTATTAATATGGTGTCTACAATCATCAGTTATTTTTAAATTTATAATTTTATACTTCATAATGCTGCTCTGATCAAGGTTTTTCTTGACCTTTCCAAGAAAATGCTGGAATTGAATGCTTGTTATTCAATGAATAGCACAGCTATCCCATCATTCATGATGGTATATATAAAATGTCTAATTATGTTACAATAAGAACAAGCAGATATAACTTGATATAAATTTATTATCTGTAATTTACCTTTATCTCATAGCTGAATGTAGAGCATTTTATATAAAAAAAAAGAAGATAGACTTCACATACAGTCTTTGTACAGATTATAATTAAAACATAAGTATAAAATTGTGTAACTGGAGTAATAACTAGGAACATTTGAGCAGTGATCTACATTTGTCAAATGGGATGCATTTTCAGAAATAATGAACTCTTCTACAAGTAACATAAAGTCAATATTTTTTACTATCTCATCAGTGCAAAATACAAATTCGATGATGTTAACAACAATTTTAATAAATTATATAAACATTAAAACATAAAAAAAGCATAGAAAAAGCAAACATAGAAAAACAATAGAGTACTAATTTACTGCGACATCTTGTTTTCAGTTAGGTAACTATGACAGAATCTCCTAGCGTAGAATTTGTACACAAAGATTTAGATTTATCTTCACTTAATCATATGGTAGCTGTACTTGCTGGAATCCTTCACTAAACTGACTTATTTTGTCTGTGTCATATTAAATTATGAGGTGGCAGTGTACATATAAGTCCAGATCCTAAAGTTTCTTGAATGAATCCCACCTTATACTTCTCCTTTTATATTAAGTTGCCTGCCATAGCAAATCATCAGTTACCATCAGAAATATGCAATATGGTAGTACTCAGTGCTGTCAGACCTGTATTTAGTCTAAACCTCTCAGTCAACTTTCTTGGGTGAATGAGTTGACATTTATACATCTCTTTAGCAAGGTTTATTATTTTCTTTGGCAAGTTATATCTTTCATGGTTTTCCAGATATTAAAATTTTCTTAAATTAAATATTTAACCAAGATTTTCTTTCCATCTTTACATACATTAAGCTTCCTTATCCAACTTTTATAATGTCTCCTAACACTTCTTTTATCCTTAAGTGCTTACCTTTTCTGTTAACCTGTATGTGTCCCTTTTTCATCAGTGAACAATCAATATTTATCTTTTTTAAATTCATTTTTATCTTAACTGCCATGGGTTTCTTTGGCATAGTGGTAGTATCTGCCTTTTATCTGGAGTTTCCAGATACAAGTCTTGGTCAGGCATGCCAGTTTTCACATGCTACAAAATTCATTACATCCATCATAATGATAATCTATTATTAGGCCTGGACCTGGTGCCTGTTCTTATTGATCAAATAAAAAATTATTATATTACACTGTTTTTTTTTTTTTTTTAAATGTAATTTATTGAAAATGAAATTCAGTTACAATAACCATAGCCTACAGAACATAATTTTTTAATGTAATAGAAAAATTGCTTAACTGGTATTTTGACTTTTTGTTTTTTAAATGCACTTCTGTTGTAAAATGTCTCATTCCAGTTAACAGAATAAATTTATTTAGTGAACTGCTTGATTCCATGGCCAGATTTATTTGTAATATATTTAAAATTATCCTGTTAAAGGGTAATGATTCACTTACTGATATTTTTTTATACTTGAGTCCTTTTTATGCAAATAGTAAGGATAAGAGGTAGAAAAAAGCAACTTTACAAAAGCTCTACTAAAGAGAGACGAGCCTACATACATTTCTAAATTTTGCTAAATAGCTCAAAATTGACAAATATATGATCTTCCCTATTGCCAGACTTTAAGGTCATCTAATTTTATATTGATTTTTTTTTTTAATAATTGGAAAGATATTTTTAAATCTTCTTAAATTTTGAATTTTTCAATCACTCTGTGTGAATGATTTAAATGATGTAGAAAATAGACTAAACATTATCAAAAGAAATGTTGGGACTGTTGTTATGCTATCATCTGCAAATGTGAGTACTTTCTCTGTTGGTCAAAACTTTAAAAAATTCTCTTTACAGACAAATAAACACTATCAAACAGTATGAAATCCACAGTCAATACAAAAAATCAAACAAAAACAAATCCATAGTTAATACAAAATTATTTTCTCCTCTACCACAATCAAAATGTTTACCGGGCGGCCTGATTCGCAATCAAAATTAGCACTGATTCGTTAGTCTTTGAGAGAAAGGCATATCTTCAAGTAAAAAAATCAGATTTTTTTAAACATCAGTTCATAGATTTCTGCCTTGCAGAAGTAATCCATATTACTATTTGAGGGCAGAATCTGCTAATCATTTGTTTTTGTAGCTTACAATTAACTCTAAATTATTGTAAGTTATACATTTATTTACAGTTTGTTTAATTATGACCGTTTGAATAACTTAATATTATTTGGTTCATACCGTAAATATCCTGTTTACTGGATTCATTGTATCCCATAGAACTTGCAAATTGTAATTAGTGTATAATACTGCAATCAATTTTATTTTTATGTAGTGTATACATTTTATATGCAAATTTAATAATAGTTGAGATAAAAAATGACAGTTACTTTTATACGGATTTGAATACTATATCGTGAATACCAATGTTCTTTGGTGGTCGGGTTTCAACTAACCATACATCTCAGGGATGGTCAACCTGCGACTGTACAAGACTACAATTTCATTTATGTTTATACGAGGTCTGTAAAGAAAGTAATGAGACTAGTTTTTTTTTGGGCAGTCAAAGTGGCAACACTGTAAATTAGTTCTCATAAACATAATGTTTTAATGTGGACACGGTATGTTGATCATATTGTCATTATATGTACCCCGGTAAAAAAAATAAACATCTAATAAAATTAACAAATTAAATTCTTATCATGAAAATTTAAAATTCACATTTGAAATAGATAATAATAGAATGTTTAATTTTTTACATGTCAATATTGAAATAAAGGACAAATAAATTGAAATGTCAGTATGTAGAAAACCTACATGTAGTAATATAAAAATAAAATCACCCCTGGTCTCATAAAATTAACACTTACACATAATTACACTTTGTGATTTGCAAGTAATCTGAAGAGTTCTAAGATTTAAATCCTAGTAAAGGCAGTTCCCTTTAGCCAGATTTAAATACTACATCGTGGATACCGGTGTTCTTTGGTAGTTGGATTTCAATTAACCACAAATCTCAGGAACGGTCGACCTGAGATTGTACAAGACTACACTTCATTAACATTCTACATCCACATTCATCCTCTGAAGTAGAACCACCTTATGGTGGTTTCCGGAGGCTAAACAAAAAATAAAAAATTATTAATTTTAAGAAAAGAAATAATTGAGAATTTCCAATGAGTAAACTAAAATAATTCAAAAAGAACATGTTTTAGAATAAGGCTTAAAACTATGTTTTTCCTCCATTAGTTCATAAGATCTAATTCTTCAAAAATATGATTTTCCTTCATGGTATAACTACGTATGTGTTATTTCTCTTAGCTAAATTTTTTTTTTTTTTTTTTTTTACTTTTATTAATTTGATTTGATATTTATATATATATATATATATATTTTTAATGCAGATGTTAAATCAGTTGGAAGAATTTTTATCTGATTTGAGATCAGATGTAACTACCTACTACTTTAGCATGTATTCCTCCTGTTGTGCAGTGACTTCAAATGTCTGAAAGATCAATACTCTTTAGAAATTAGCAGTAACATCTCCAGCAACATGAAAACTTCTCAGTAACAAACTAATTTGGTTTCTGTTATTATCTCTAATTTATTTCTATGAAACTTAACAAAAATACTACCGCAAGTGCCCAATGCATCCACATTCCTTCAGAACATTAGAGTCCTTTTACCCAGATAAAGTATACATTACCCAGATTAATGTAAATATAAATCCAGGTACCAAAAGTCAAAGATCACTATTACTTATTTGTTCCAGAAAACAAAAACAATAGACCTTATGAAATAAATTACAACTTTAGAACAGGGGCTGGGTTCTTATTGAAATGCCTTCAAATATTCCTATATTGTGTGAAGCATGTTGAAGTATCCAATTTAATTATAGATGATTTATGCAGTGTCTGAGAATTATGGACTTAGTGCATGTTTTTAACATTTAGATACACTTATATATTTACAAATTATTTATCCAGTGGATTTGAGTATGCACCATTGTATTGAATGCACAGAGCTATGTACTTCTATTTTCTCATTGACTCTTTGGTATCCGCACCAAGCGGATCCCACCATGCTTTGAAGTATCTCCAGAGTTATGCTTGAAAAGTTATCCTCTATATTGTAATGAATTTCTTAATTTGTTGCAAATCGGTATCAGGATATATAGCCCTTGATTATTCCACATAATGATTTATTGGGTTTGGTGAAGTTGGGGCTTTGTGGTAGCCATTGTAATGGAGCCAATAATACTTATGGGCTATGGCCAATCCAGTAGCCTCGAAATTGTTCATTTAGAAAACCATGCACTTGAACAGCAAAATGTGCTGTATGCAGATATGCTCCATTATACCCTTATCTTAGTCAAAATGTTAGCCATCTCTTCAATATTTTCAAAACAGAATTATCATTCAAGTATCTTCAAAATACACACAGTCCAAACAAGTACTGCAATGTTTTACTAACCCATATCATGACTTGAGACTGATTCCTTTCAGATTCTTGCACAAAATTAAGATTCATCGTAACTCAAAAGACCACATTCCTGGCTTGTGAACTGAGATAAACTGCACCTTCATCAGAAAACAACACTCTTGTGCAGGACACTGCATTTCAAAATCATGCTAATTAAGCATGGCAAGGCTGCAACCTGCAATATTATGTCTTCATCCAATAATTCATTCAAAAATTTTGGTCAAAATTGTTTCTTATTCAAATTTTTTAATATGATCATGCATTGTTGATTGTGGTGTGTTAAGTTCCACCTCTTTATAAATAAATTTAATTGAAGACTATTCAATCAAATCAGTAATGGAAGCACTGCATGTTTCTTCCAATTAAGCATTGTTGCTTTACAAGATGTGTCCTTGTTAAAGAATTCATGTTGAATTAATTACTTGTGGTATTGTTTGCCCTATGTGACCTCCACAGCAGGGACACTAACAATTTTTAACATCTGCCACACGAATCGGATTCATAGTCATATTCATTATATGTATAATGAATTACAACTGGATTGTATAATGAATCAGGGTTGTCTGAACTGATTTTCTTAAAATTTTGCTAACTATTTCTATACAAAAGTCACTCACCATATTAATATTTTTCAAAATTTATTAATGGTGGGGAATATTGAAAAAAATCAACTTTGATATTCTTTACAGGCATTTTAGAAAAAAAACTGACAAATTTTTTACCTACGTTGAATACATAAGTAATCCAAAAAATAAGTAATATTTTTAAAAAATGACCCCTGCCTCTGAAAATTGAGATGAATGTTTTTTTGCTATCTCTCCCTTACATTTTAATATTTAAAAAAAATCTGGTATTTTATCCATCACAAATATAAAAAAAATATATACAATTTTCCAAAATTATTCCTTGTCAAAGAACCTTAAACACACATAAGTTTTTTGAAAATTTTTACATTCTGGTTTTAGCCTTTACTGGTAGCGGTGTTAGATTTAGAGAAAACTTAGTTAAGCAAATTTGTTAAGTGTAATCTATACATGATTGTTTTTAGAAATTTTTTTCTTTGAACTAATTCTCCACCTCTAAAAAATATAATATTCTATTTTTTGCTCTAATTCTTTTAATTATTATTAATTTTTTTAAAAATGTTAATCTCTTTTTGTCAATTTAAGGGCGGTTTAAGTTTAAGAAGTTTTGTATAACTTTATAGATACAACTGCTTGATGGGTCATTGGGCCTCTTTCAATTGCCCATCAAATCAAATATTATTAGTTAATAGTTTTTTATTCAACTTTTGAAAAATGTTATATGATATTTCAAAATAAATTTAAAAAAAATCAAAACTTCTTTTCATTAAAATCTTGAAATATCTTGTGCTCCTGCATGAGTAAAAACGTTGAAAATAGAATTTCTTCACATAAGAAAAAGTCTGCCTATGAGTTTTGTTTTTACAATTTGAGTGAACAATATATGATTTAGCTACTTATGAATCGTGCATTTGTGCAGGTGAAGTCCAGTTGAGGCAACATTTTATTTTTAATTTACCTACTCAAAGAAGGAATAGCAGATTACACTTATTGTTCCAGAACTTCAACAACAAGAGAAAATTGGCCTCTCATTAATCGCGAATCATTGTGGCATTAATTGGATTGCTGGAAACTTTCTAGGGATTTCTCAAAAAGGTTGCTGTACTCATTAATCATTATTTATTTATAGAGATATGGTATACAGAGGTAATTTTATTAAGCATGGCCCATTGTTATAAGTACATAATTATAGTTAATTTACAAAAGCCAATTACTGGTAAGCAGTCTTTTGTATATTAACTACAATTATGTACACAGGTACGTAATGACAACATAAAAATTAATAAAGTTTTGTTTTGTATAGGTATAACCTGACCGTACCACACAATGATAGCAGTCCATCCCTGAATTTGGTTTGAATTTATTTACATTAAATTAGGATTTCACACATTATTATTTTAAGGATGTGGTGGTGCAATGGATGCACACTTGTTTGGTTTAATGGGTTTTATAACATTTTTATTTATTACTAACTTAGTGTTATTTTATAATAATTAATAGTTCATAACCAGTTTTAAATTATTTATAAATTCTTTGTTTATGTGTTTGCATGTTTTATTAGTTCTTGTCATTTTTTACATTACAGAAAAAACTTTTTTAATTAAATTTAATCTCTCATAATATGTGGATGTACATGTTTTAATTACATAAAACAATCAATATTGTAAATTAAAAAAAAAAATATTTATGAGATGAGAAAACAAAAGTGTCACAACATAAGTTCTTCTCATTATGAAAGATTAATTTGCTATCGCCCTATAAAAACTTATGTTTTACTGTGACTATATTTAATCAGTTTTTGCAAAGATATATTCTTTTGTAAAATAAGATTTTACATGTTGATACAACACAAAAATAATAGATATATGACAAAAACAAAGTTGTTTATTAATTGTTTTTAGAAATAATTTATTTAGGTGATAATTATTTTTATCAACTAAGGTATTCTTTGTTACATTTTGTTTATAAAAAAGGTTTTTTAATTTGTAGTCCTTCAAAATATTTTCCTAGTCACTGTGCTTATCATTCCAGTTAAGCGTATTACATATTTTGTATTATATATTTGGAATCGTGTATATATATATATATATATATATATATATATATATATATATATATATATATATATACCAGTACACAGTTAAAATATCCAATAAGAATTGAAAAGAAAGTTTTCTTGGCTAATTTTTGTTTTATAATCCAGTAACTTCATGAAGTCAATGACTGTTGACTTTGATAAAGTCATCTGCCCTAAAGGCACCTCTCCTCAGATGAGTCATGCAAGCACAAGATTTCTACTATCTATATAATTAGCTACAGTTTATTTATATAGTCAGTTATTTTAGTTAGAATTAATTTATTTGAAAAAAATTGTAATGTTGACTAATTAGCTGCAGTAGAATATATAACAAAAAAGATTGTATTATTTTTCAATCAAAAACAAAAAACATTATTTCTTTGACTTAAAAGTCAGGAAAAGTCACTAAACTTTAATAAACCATAAAAAATACATATTTATATAAAAAATGATGACTTTATTACTACAATAATTTAAGTAAAGTTAATTTCAGAATGTGCAGACATGGAAAAGACTGAATCTAAAGTAGCAACACACATGAGAGCAGGGCATTGTAGGATCAGTTTCTTCAAGTATCTTGCAGTTACAGTACACTTTGATGGAGATCCTCACCACTCAGGAGAATTTGTGTATAATATTTACAAGCAATAAATATATTTCACATGCTTGAGATTATTTTAATGCAATAATCTACAGACTGCAATCCCATGTACAAGCCTTCTGACTTTTAGAGTAGATTAATCAAACAAATAGAACATTAGAAGGCAATAGCACATTAGAATACTTGATGATTTTCCAGCAAACGTCTTTAAATGATTAATTTAAATAAAAATATTTAATATAACATGATTAAGGATAAAGTATATTAGGTACTGTACACATAATGGTTATAAATGTTCTGACACAAAACAGTTACTTTCAAATGATACTGCTGTTCCAAGCTATTTCGAAAAAATCATTAAGCACAAAGAGATCATAAGCAATAAGAGATTAAAGATTGACTGCCATGACTTAGTTATTTATGTTAGTGCCATTACTGCTATAAAGGGTTATCAAACCTCCCCAGATAAAAGTGCCGCTACTGCATTGAAGGGTTATACAATCCCTCACATCAACTAATAAGAGAAACAGATTGGGTGTGTTCAGATATTCATACTGCACCAGCATATATATATATATTAAACTGCGTAAAACACTCCAAAGAATCTGAAAATGCCTTAGTATTAGGAAAGCATGATTTTAGTAAATTTTTCAATCCACTAAATCAAAATAATAAAATCTTACCTATTCCCTAGGAACAACTTACTAAACAATAATGTTTTTATAACTTTTTATTACGTTGGTTGAATAGACAATGTAATTTTAATTTATGAGATTTGTAACAGATCAAGATGTATGTTTTCTGTTGTAGTTTGTGATTTGTTTATTTGATGCAGTTACAAAGTATGATTATAAACAAACAAGTATATTACCAATTTTTTAACATTATAATTACAGATTTTGATAAATTAATTACCAATATGCTTTATTAAAACACATGTTGCAAAAACCTAAGTAGACAAGAAAACAAAATTAAATGGGCGATGTGCTTTATTGAATTTTACATTTAGTGTTTTAGAGCGTATTTTGTTAGTGAAATTATAGACTGGGATATAAGAAAAATCTTTTAAAATATAATAAAAGTAGATCCAGTTGTAGGTTGGTGAACTGATCAGCAGATGTAAATTTGTAATGATAATGTAAATTATTTAATTACATTATCATATAATGGTAAAGTAAATACAAAATATTATGATGCTCATAGGCTTATAAATGGTGAAGTGAATTTTATTTCTTTTTTTAAATATCAAGTGTGTTATGTCAACTCCACAGCTGGAAAGGTCTGTTGACCTCTCATATGTTTTTAGTTATTACTGTTCAGTTACGTAAAATTCTGTATTTCTGGATGCTTTCCCATAAAGTAACATAATATACTTAATAACAGCAAAAAAAAAAAAAAATGCTAGCAAAATTGGCCTTCCAGCCAACATTTCTCTCAGCAATTTAAGATAATGCGGTGACAGGTTCAGTAACCCCTCATGATGGTTAACCTGTTAAAATGACATGGCCCATACACAACTTGTATTTTGAAAGTTTAAAAAAATATTTTTATTAAATTAGATTTTAATAATAACATTTTATAGAAAAATAAATTTTAGTGATACATATTTATTTAAATGATTGTGTAAAATTAAGTACATTCAGTATACATTTTAATACAAATATTTTGGCTTGTTTGGTAAATCAAAATCAACTGAAACACTATGTATCAATCCGAATTTATTTTTCAGCAATAATTTGTACATCCCATTTTCTGGACCTCTGTTCCACAAATCTAAACACTGATTTTAGATTCTTTCTTAAGTCCCAAATGTCTTTGTTTGGACCTAGTCATTATAGAGTAATAGAAAGGTCTGTTAATAAACAGTAAAGAAACTACTGATCTTTAGTATCTCCACAGTATTCAATATAAATATGCTTCTAATCAGAAATTTCAATACAGCATTAAACATGTTTCCTGTTTTTTGAGCTTGTTAAAAGATGGTACTAACAAAAACCATGAAGTTTTAGTAAACATAAATAACTCTGTGCAGAATTGAACTCAAGATTCATAAAACTGGATTTCACTGCTAGATATGTGTGAAATAATATAATTAATCTTTTCTTGCTCTTGTGTGGCAGTATACAGATAGTTTAAAGCAGCTGTACGTACATGCCTAATATTTCTTTGATTTTTCTTTCAGAAATTGATCCTTATGAAGTTCTAGAGCATAAAAGATATCCTGTAGACTTACCAACATACAATCAGGCAGCTGTCCAGTGAATGACAAAGAATACTACCCAGTTTATAACAGCCCAGAGCTGGGCAGGTGGAATAGCCAAGGACTCGGCAGTTCAAACATTCCAGTGAATGACTAGGAATACTACGCAGAGTACTGGCAACACAGGAAAGCATATAAGAGGCCGTACAACCCAGACCAGGATATTTGGTACAGTAGGCCAAACTCTCCAGTGAATGGCCTGAAATTTATCCAGTGTTCAGCAAGCCATATACCCAAGAATACAATGGGCAATTCTACCCAGACAGCTGAGCACACAGTGAGCCAATCAAACCAGTTAGCCAAGCATACAATAGACCATTCAACCAAATAAGCCCAATACACAGTAGGCCAATCTATCCAGACAGACAAACATGCAGTCGGTGGCCATTCAGCCGAGTTAGCACATACAGGCAGTAATACGTTTTCCCCATATAGAGGCTATCAGCCAATAATTCAATGGGCCATATAAACAAAAGTACAGAAGGCCAAACAAGCTTGAGCACATCACTACATACTGTCAAGCTTGCACTGGGACATACAACCAAGACTCTTTCTGCCCTACTACCAGGCATACAACCCATTATAGAGTTCTTTCTTTCTTTTTTCCTGTTTAGCCTTTGGAAATTACCATTCAGATAATACTTCAGAGGATGAAATGAATGAGTGTAAATGAAGTGTAGTCTTGTACAGTCTCAATTCAACCATTACTGGGATATGTGGTTAATGGAAACCCAACCACCAAAGAACGCCGGTATCCACAATCTAGTATTCAAATCTGTGTAAAAATAACTGACTTTACTAGCACTTGAACGCTGGAACTCTCGACTTCCAAATCAGCTGATTTGAGAAGACGCGTTCACCACTAGACCAAATCGTTCATTATAGAATTCTAGAAATTCATAACAGAACTCTAATGAACTGTTTTTTTTTTTTAAGTAACCCTTAATCCCCAAATTAATAAATACATATATTTGCAATATATATATATACACGAGGTGCTACCCAAAAGATCGGGGAATTTGAATTCCCCCAGCAATGGTTGGCGCGCGAACCATTGCTGGTGCGACTTGCTGCCGCTAGATGTGGCTAACAGTATTCTTTGTCAATCAGTCTTCCAACAGCTGTGACGGTGAGAGGCTGTATTGTTGACTTTCGTGTGGTTGTATAACGTTGTATTTTACTGCTTCGGCGAAGTTCTAAATGGCAGATTTTAAAGAGCAAAGAATCTGCATCAAATTTTGCTTCATGCTTAAAAAAACTGGTGCAGAAACCCATCGCATACTTGTGGAAGCATTTGGTGACAATGCTATGAGTAAAAGTAAAACTTTTTTGTGGTACAACGATTAAAAGATGGACGAACGACAGTCGATGACGATGAAGCGTTCAGGAAGACCATCAACAAGCGCAACACCGGAAAACATTGCGAAAGTGCGAGAGGCTATTGTTGCAGATCGTAGACAAACAATCCGTGATGTTTGTGCAATCGTACAAATGTCATATAGGTCTGTGCAACGCATCTTGTCGGACAATTTGAACATGAGACGCATTGAAGCAAAATTCGTACCGATATTGTTGAACAGCGACCAGAAATAAAATCGCGTAGCTGTCTGTAGTGAATTGAAAAATTTAGCAAGAAATGACCCTAACTTCATTTCCAACATCATAACCGGTGATGAGACCTGGGTGTACGGGTATGACCCTGAAACAGAAGCAGTCGTCGCAGTGGAAGTCGCCAAGTTCACCGCGGCCAAATAATCACGCCAAGTTCACAGCATCGTGAAGTAGATGATGATTGTTTTATTCAACATCAAAGGCATTATCCATAAGGAATTTGTTCCTCTTGGTCAAACTGTCAATGGGATGTTCTATTGTGAAGTTTTGAAGCGGTTACGTGAAAGAATTAGGCGCAAACGTTCAGGTCGGTGAGGTAACAACATCTGGGTTCTGTACCATGACAACGCGCCCGCGCACACATCGCTAGCCGTTCGGAATTTCTTGACTTCCAAAAAGACGGTAGTGATTCCCCACCCACCCTATTCGCCTGACTTTGCCCCGTGCGACTTTTTTCTCTTTCCGAAAATAAAATTTCAATTGAAAGGCCGTAGTTTTAACACAATTGAGGAGATTCAGGAAGAAACACAGAACCTGCTTCGAACACTTACACCTGCAGACTTTCAGGGATGCATGGAATCATGGGAAAACGCTGGGATCACTGTATCAATCCCCAAGGGGATTACTTGAAGGAGACAGTGGAAATTATAAGTTACGGTAAGCTATTTTATTTTTATGGTAAAATTCCCCGAACTTTTGGGTAGCACCTCGTGTATATATATATATATATATACACGATATATATATATACTACATATATATACATTGATATATATATATATACTATATATATATAGTACACTTATTTATAGAGGTAGCTTGTTTAATTGGTCTTATGGCCAATTAAATGAGCTAAAAATTTATCCTTGTCATACTAGCCAATATCACAGTTAAAATATTAGTGAAAAATGTCTTGTACAGAATTTAAAAGTGCAATAAATTAGTTAACAGTTAAAGTTTTATTATTTTTACCTTACCTGTAAATATAATTATTCGATTACATAATTAAAAAAAAAGATGTTGACATTCTCTATTTTAAATATGAAAATACATTATACATAACAAAAACACATTTTTCACATGGCTTAAAATACAATTAATCGCACGGCTTGAAAAGGTAAATTGTTAATATCATAACCATAAGTTACTATGAAAATTGTTCTATGAAGCTGAAGAATCCTTACTTCTAACTAAATTTAATGATATTGTTACTTATTAATTGGATTTTCTTACTGATATTATTAGTGTACATTAATTATTGGTGGTCAATTAATGGCTTCAGAGCAATCAGCCTGAGATTGGTTAAGAGTGATAGTTAAACTTTAATTATCTTTCAGTCTGCTGTGAAGTAGTTTAATCTCAAAATAAAAAAAGTTAAAATTTCAGCATGCAGGCAATTTATTTACCTTCATGATGCAATATGAATGATATGGTTGGCCATTAATATCGTATTTAACCACAGATCATTTTGAAAACTGATTTAAAAATAAAAACCACTTTAAATATTATAATTTATTATTAAAAAGTAACAAATTCGAATTATTATACTTTTTACATCAGTGGCTCCAAATGTGTGTAATCCTTATCTTCCAATAAATTAACTTCAAACTCATCATCTACAGCCTTGTTTATCTCATTCTCCATGACCTCTGGCACAGTTAATAATTGTTCATCTAACAATCTTTTGTAAACAAGCAAGCAGTTGATATCATGAAGTATTGCTGGCTTCACTTTGTTGCCGAAAGGTACAGTACCTTGGTCTGTTTTAGATCTGCTTCTACAGAAAGGTTCACCAAGAATTTTCACTGATTTTCTGCTATTGTTTTTGTGATGGTTTTTATTTTTTGAAACGGGAAGCACCTGGAAACAGTTGCTTTCAAAAGAATATCAGCATATTTCTTCTAGTCTCTCACGTCAATATTTTTCAAATGCTGAAGTGTAACAAAATCCTTGAATATTGTAAAATGTGTTTCAGAATTTTCTATTTTATTTTTCTTCCAGATTGCCAGTTCCAAATGACCAAAAACTTGGTTAGAGTGAATACAGAGTGTTCCCTGTCATGACTGGAAATGTTATAATGATATTTGCATGTTTGGTGGTGTAGAAGATAAAAGCCATTTGGACAAAATAACCAACATACTTTTATTTTTTGTGTTCCCACAACCATGAGTGTAGAGGGCTTGTTTTCTCCTTGAGACCCAAGTTATTTAATCTATCACTGATAACAGAGGCTATTTGATTCATTCAAATATTACAATATTCATTCTCAGTCCAAAAATAAAAGAAGCTGTTTTCTTTATTTTACCATGGTCCAATGAACCCTTACAGACCATGAAGTTGTATAACTACATCATGTAGCGAGATACTTGATCAGCTACGTAGGCAGCATTAAATTATTTTGGTAGTCAAAACTCATAACCACTTCTTTTTTGTCTACCTGCTTTAGCATATTTGAAAAGCCTCAGCTCCATATTTAACTATAGTTAACTTAAGTTTTAAATCAGTTTTCCTCTTCACTTTGAACTAGTTTCATCTTTTCTTCAAGATAATGCAAGATTAATGCATAAAAATTTGTATTTACCACAGGACTGCCAAAACCAATTTTAAAAGAGGAAAAAATACGTTTCAAAAATTCTCTTAATTTGTTTTCATTGATTCTTCATGCTCACTAAGATATATTTTTCATATACTGAAGATTCAGTCACTGTTTAAATACTGCTATTTGACATTCTTACTTCTACAATAATAACTTTTAAGTGAAGAAAACTTGTTTATAAATGCTACTATAACCTTTTGCTTTTGGAATAGAATTGTTCTCTCTTCTTCTTGTTTTGGTAGGAGAATAAGCATCATGATAAAACTTTTAGCAAATTAATTTCAGTCTAAATCCTCTGATTTTTTAAGAAAACTAACAAATTTTGTATGACAAACTAACATTTACTTACATTTGTAACTCACAAACTTACATTTGTCTGTAAATCTCATCTTGTTTGAATTTGAAAATAGGTTGTGCTTACTTCTTCTCTTTTATGCGATCATACCTAGATTTGATACCACATGTGATATTCTCATTGATGTACTACTAGGAAATGAACTCTTTAAAAGAAAACACATGTATGTCAAGTCTTTAACAAGACTGAGTGAGATGAAGGAACTGAAATTAAAAACGTAGCCTACCTGATAGATTAGAAGTTGAGTTCAACACGCAAACGTAACATAACACAAAACATGAAATAAAAATAAAACTAAATAAACAAAACACTACAAAAACAACATACCTTATAACACAAGAACAACAAAACCAAAAGATAGGAAAGACCAGGCGAAACCCTTAATTCCCTTAGCAGGTACCCAATCCACCAGGCCAAATCGCTGGAGTCTGTCTCGGAAGGCGCCATGACCAGAAAGAAATTGCGTCACATACTTGTTAGAGTGAACTCAAGGGGCACCTCGTAAACCAACAATGTCTGGGAAGAGATCATATGTATAACATCCACCCTTGGCTCATCCCATCTGCCTACCATAAAGCATTGCCATGCCATTTTATCTTGTGAATTTTTTGTGAAGTCAATTCACTTGACCTCTTAACAACATAACTCTGCTGCATTTCTGAGCCAATTAAATCTATCGGTTTCACGCCTGCAATCACCAAGATTGTCTCCCATGAATAGTATGGTAATCTCCTGTTACCATTAATAATGTAAGGCGTGGAGCTCTTAATAATATATCCCAATAGCTTTTAAATATTAGCCCATTCACTCACACTGGTATTGCATATAACATAATTTCCTTGCACATGCCCTCATACAGAATACTCATAAAATCCTGTGGTCCGAAAATTAAGACCTCAATCAAGATTGACTACTGGTCGAGCTGTAATGATTATTTATTACACTGGACAGACTGTAATGATTATTTTAAATGATTTGAAAATTAATAGAACTATATTTGCACATTATTTTTAAATATTTGGAAAGAATAATTTTATTGGCCATAATTTGATTTAATCATATAAATTTATAAAATGTAATGATACATATATTATAAATTAATTGTAAATCTCAATCATAGATCATAATATATAATTAATTGTAACTTTATTTATTTCTGTTTTGTAATTTTATAATCATTCCCTTACAACAGTCTTTAAATAAAACTGCAGTTTGGCTGTAGGTACTGTCCAATCAGACACTGATATTTCAAGGGTATTATTGTTAATCTGCAAATGATGAAAGTGGTAAAATCTAATTAAGAATAAGTTACTCACACTATTATACATCAAGTAGCTGGAAGTTTCAGAAAATTAAACTTGAATCCATCAAAGGGGTGTTTGCATTATTACATTTTGAGAGGTTCTCTTGGAGAACAATCTCTATTTAATTCCAAAGTGAAAATAATAATCTTTTTTAATAGTCTTTAACTTATATAAATCTTGATATTTTCTTACATTTGAATTCGGCTGATGAACTGTCTGCTTTCTGTGGACTCACAGGCTGATCCAGTTTCCTGCTTGCTGGCTGCAAAGTAAGCCTAAGGGCTGAAGTACCTATTGGGTAAAGCAAATCCTCATAACATATGAAATACAAAGGGTAAAGATGTATTTATTTTTCAGTTTTACTAAACTAATATTTTTTTTTGTACCTTTATACTTTTCCTCAACTCATACAATCTATCTCCTTTTTTCAACTATTTTCTTCACTTCTGTTTTCTTTCACATATATTTTGAAAAATATAATTGGTCTTTTGATATCCAGGGAGGTCATCTGTAAATCATTTCTATATTATTGAAAGCTAATTTTTTTTTGAGAAATCATGTGCTTTCTTTAAAAGTCACCAGCAATAACTTCATCTGGAACCTCAAAGTAAAACACCAATGTTAATTACATTATCACCCTATGTCACTGAGGATATAATAAGGGTAATTTGTACAGTTAAAAGTAAAAAAAAATAAAATGTTGGTTTAAAGTAAATGGAAATTCAGCTTTCATAAAAAATAAATATTGTTATGTAATATTTATTTTTCATGACTCTATTGACTTTTATGGAACAATTGTAACTATAATGTAAATAATTACTCAAAATAAAAAAATTAAGGTAACATTAAAACAACATGTTACAACTGTCTTACATTATGAGAAATTAGTAAGTAACCAAACAAAACCATTTGTTCCATCTGATGAGACATCAATATTTTACAGATTAAGCAATGGTTGTTGGTTAAATATCCATGCAGCAACTTAGCTAAGTAACATGTTCTATTTATATTTCTTTTTATTGTTAAAAAAACATAATTTTATTCTGTTTTTGAAAAACGTAGCATCATTTTATTATTCTCTTCTTATTAATTAACCATTATTTTTAAAAATAAAACAATATGTTATTTGTTCAGAATAATTAAAAAAAAAAAAAAAATCATATCTTAAACATTTGCTGTTGGCTGTTACGTACATAACTTAAAAAATATATTCAATAATGCATCAGTAAAGGTAAAAAAAAACAAAAAAAACTGGTGCATCCAACCGCTGACATCAGTATATCTATAAATGATACCAGCTATTGGTATCATTATTACTTACACTACAGTATTTCTTCTGTCTTCATTAACTAGTTGTATACTGTCAGTTTTGTCTGTTTGAAGTATGAATGTGTTATTGCTCAGACCTCTGCTGATTAAAAGTATTTGTCAAAATGATAATTAATAACTATTTAGTTTTTACATCAGGTTTATTATTATTGGGAAAGAAAAATTTTATTGCATGGCTGATTCAGTTAATAACTTCTGCAACCTTATTTAATTAGTTTTTTTTTAATTTTTACTTGAAAATAAGTCCTTTTGCTTGCTGTTTTTTTCACATGTCGCCTGTATAAATATAGCTTCAAAAATGGATTTAAACTCCTCATCTTGAGTATAAACGCAAAACAACAAACTCGATATTAATATATAATTGTGTTTCCTTGATATCAAAATCCCACCGTTTTACGTTTGCTAATAAAAAAGTAGTTTAATGGGATAATATTGTATACCGAAGTTTGATAAAAAAAATTTTGTTTTTAATGACAATTTATAACAGGAAACTAGAGCCAAGACTGGCCAGAGTTTATTCCTTGATTACACTTTTGTAAGTATTACTATTATCCACTTAAGAAAAGGAATCATTCCAAATGTTACCACTCTATCATAGAGGTAGACAAAATGGTTGAAATTATAATTTAAAAGTTTAATTAAAACCTATACTTTTAAAAATAGATACAGACTATTTATATGAAGGTAAAGATATGTTTATTTTCCCAGGGTAAGTATTCCCACTGGGCTGGTCTAGTGGTTAGCTCATAATCGCAAATCTGCTGATTTTGAAGTTGAGAGTTCTAAGGTTCAAATCCTAGTTACTTTTATACAGATTTGAATATAGATCATGGATACCGGTGTTCTTTAGTGGTTGGGTTTCAATTAACCACACTTCTCAGGAATGGTCGACCGGAGACTGTAAAAGACTACACATCATTCACATTGTCCTCATTCATCCTCTTTAAGTAATATCTTACGGTTGTTCCAGAAGCTAAACAGAAAAGGAGAGAGGATAAGTATAAGAATTGCTCAACTTTCCTGAATAGTTTCTATAACATTTTAAAGATTACTTCTTTCTAAATATTTGACCATCAGTAATTACATCACTCTACTCACTTACTGCGGTAAGTCCTGCTGTTAGTGCTGTAGAAATGTACTTTTACTTTACATTTTAGCCCATTTCAATTAATCACACTCTATTGATAAATGTTTTAGAAAAGAATCAGAAAATGAGGATATTAGTTGAAAAAGTTGCTGAGTAGACAAAGTGTTTAATCCAGGAAATTTTTACCTACAATTTTTTTTATCTTCATACACTTTCCTAATGCTAAATTATAACATTAAGTTAGAAACAATTCTAAAATAAAAATTAATTAAATACCGATATCTATATTTACTTTACTGAAATTATTCTTTTAAAATTCATATTATTCTGCTGTATTGTTAAAATTATATTTAATTTTTTTTTTAGATAAAACACCTAGTACAGTATATTGAGATAAGACATACCTTACCTTAATTTTTCATTAAAGTACTTCATGGATCCTGCATCCTCAGTCATGATTGAAGATATTGTGTAATAAAAATAGAAAAATAAAAAGAATAAAATAATGATTGTGTATTAATTTCCATGTGTGCTGCTATATGTTGCAGTATTTATAAGAACGTCTCCCTCAAATACTGTCAATGGCTATCAAATTGAAATTTTGTTTGTATTTATACATGTAATATTTTTCTAATATATTTAATTTTATGTAATCTTTATTAATTTCTAATACTTCTAAATTTGTGTTAATATCAGAAATACAATGTTTATTGTTTATGCATGTATTTATTTATAACAGTCTTGGTGAATATTTTTAGTGAAAAAAGACTGTGTTAAACATGTTATTCATTTGATTTTTATTGGTATACTTTCAGGCAGCTAAAAATATCAGAGAATTTTGACAAATTTTCACAGTTAGTATCACATTTCTCTACAAGACAATGGGATTTTTCTAACAAGAATACTCAAAATTTGTGGAAATCATTAGATCAAAAAGATAAAGAAATATTTCCATTTAATATTGAAGATATTAATTGGGAAGAATATTTTTAAAATTATATGAGAGGAATAAGACCATACTTATTAAAAGACGATTTGTCAACTATTCCAGCTGCAAAGAAAAGGGCAAAGTGGTTAGTTTTTCTGAACCTTTTTTTATTAGGCATTACATTAGATGGGATTCTCCGGTTTTATTCTTCTCTGCTAATCTCAAAAATATTTATAACATTCTTCATCATTAAACAAATTTTATTATACTTTCAAATAATACTACTTCTAAAAAACTACTGCTTTGAGAATGAGTTATTAATGTTTTATTTTATACTGTTATCATATCTGAGAAGAAAAGATTAGAAGCTTTTGAAATGTGGTGCTACAGGAGAATGTTAAAAATCAGATGGGTGGATAAAGTGACAAATGAAGAGGTGTTGCGGCAAATAGATGAAGAAAGAAGCATTTGGAAAAATATAGCTTAAAGAAGAGACAGACTTATGGGCCACATACTAAGGCATCTTGGAATAGTCGCTTTAGTATTGGAAGGACAGGTAGTTGGAAAAAATTGTGTAGGCAGGCCACGTTTGGAATATGTAAAACAAATTGTTAGGGATGTAGGATGTATACCGAAATGAAACGACTAGCACTAGATAGGAAATCTTGGAGAGCTGCATCAAACCAGTCAAATGACTGAAGACAAAAAAAAACTTATCAATTTTCCCAAACTGATCAGTGAATTTATACTAATGTCTATTTTCCCATACCGTTATTATACTCTACCCAACCTCACTTACCAAATTTGGAAAGATTACCATTAAATCTATCGATCTAATACTCCATTTTAGAATGAGGTATAGTTCAACTTCTTTAAATTTGTTCATGTATTTTATGAACGTGTATCATTTTCTTGTTATACAAATGATTTTAAAGTTTTCTTTCCTTTCTGACCAATCCCTACATTTATATTTGGTATAAGCAGATTTATTTGCTGCATAAATGGTTCTCTTAGTTGGTGCTAATCTGTTTTTAATATCATCTTTACTTTACCATTCCTTTGTGATTTTATCATTTAAATAACAAAATTCTCATAATTCTGATATGTCACCTCTTTTCAACATTTTTGAACATCTACCTTTTATGTCAGTCATATTTCATTACTTATATTTTTTATCAAAATACTACCAGAATTTATTTTAATTAATTTTTTATTTCCACTAGAACAACTATATCATTAGCTAAATCCTTATTTTTAACCTATGTTTATTAAACTTGCTTTTTCATTAATTATATGTACAAGTTTAGAAAAATCATAGGCTGAAGTATTCATGTCTTATTCCTTTCAAAATTAAATCTTGTAAATTTTCTCTTGCTGTTATAACAGCAAGAGAAAATATAAATTTCTTTAAGAGGTGGGATGTTTATATTTGATAACAATAATGATCTAAATGATGAATACGTACAAGACTAAAAGCACCATTTTATTCACCTTTTTTTTTTTTACAATGTAGATTATAAAATTAAATACTAGTATTATATGAACCATCTAGGATAATTAGTGTTAAAAACATTTTGCTATTTATCAGATCTTTTATAATTACAATATATAAATGTTTAATTAAAATAAAATAAAAATTTATTTATTTAAATTTGTGATGATGAATATCTCCTTCAGCTGGCAGGCATGCTATTGTATAAAAATATATTTTGTCAATAAAGAAGATGAAGTTAAACTTCATTCATCATGATGAAGTAGCTTACTGCTGCAGATACATTCTTAAAAAATGAAACAAACTTTTATACTTGAAAAATATTTAGCTCAAAAATTTACAAACATTTTTATCTCATACGGAAAAGTTTACAATTTATTACTGATTTGTGGCATTATGAAGAAAGAATTATATGATGCTTAATTTAAAACTTTTAGAGCATTTACTATATATAACTTGAAAAACAAAAACAAACTATTTTTTACCTTCTTATGCTGCTTTGTGTGATTTATTCATAAATTTTTACTGGTTGTAACATAGGGTGTAAAAGAAACTTATGTTTTAAAGAATACTTATTTATTAGTTTCATAGAGTCATTACAATCATACGCCTACTTTCTACAAGAAAATGATAATGAAATTGGTTTTTATAGCAGATAATGCTATTCATAGTAGCTGTATAGGTACAATCAGAATACTACCTTTCCTGCAGCAAATGAGAAGATCAATTTGTTTTTTAGCTTTAAAGTCTAGCTTTAAAGCAACACCATGAATGAAATTTTTGTGGATGAATATTCTTCTACCTGTCCTAAAAAAAACAGCTTTAAGAAACAAAAGGAAAGGATAAGAAATGAATTGATTTTGGTGAGTTAAGTTCAAATTCAACATGAGTTTCACCTTCAAGTCTGTAAATGTTGTATTTTGAAGGTTGGGTTTCAATTAACAACTCAGTTTCAACTAGTTGGCTAGAGTCTATGCACTACGTAAATAAACTATGGTCCATCACAACCAAAATACAATCTAAAGCAATATATCGATCAACAATCACTTTTTATTAATACATGCTGCAGATGTTTATTAACTAAATCTTATTTTTATTAGGAAGTTTTTTTTTAGTAGTAATGTATAAGTTAACATTTATATTGACTTTAACTTATTTCTAATTTGATAAATAAATTCATATTTACAATAATCTGGGAAGTGAAATAATATAAATGTAAAGTTTACAATATGTTTATAACATTTTCTTTGAGTTTGGATTTTTGTTTTCTTTCAATTTTCATTTGGTTTTGAGTACTGTATGACTGAAGAAAAAGAAAAATACATCCAAAATATCTGTGGATGTACTTTTATTGTGTTCAAAGTTTCTTTTAATTAAAAATTATGACATCGTCTTACTCAAATTATTCCGCAGATAAAATAGTACCCAAATCCCTGGGACACCTTAAATTACATAAGCTGATATCTAACACCTCATATCAAACATGCTTGGGAAATATGTAGAATGCATATATACAAGCAGATGAGGTCATTATTAAAAATACAAGAATAACAAATTTCAAGAATAGCAAATAAACATGAATAGCAGTAACATTACCTGAAATTGCTTGCTCAGTTGTATAATTTTTAGAAATTTTTTTCTATTCTGACAGTTACAGCACAATGAATTATTATTGTTATACGTCCTTAAAGCACATTTTGATTTGTAGTTGAAAGGCCTAACATTGCTTTATGCAATCTCTTGAAATTAATAAAATTTTCTCAAACAAATAGAACAATGAGTGAAATAAATCTGGAAAGAATATCCACTCACACTGTGAATGGATAATCATAATTCCTTTATTTGTGTTATAATTTTGCAAAAATAAATGAAGCATTTATAAATTATTGAAGCAAATTGTATGATAGACAGTACACAGTCATCTGTGATGACTAAAATATAATTTAACACTTCTCAAAAATTTCAGATTATTTTACATTTTTACAGTTACATCTTCCTCAATTTTACAAAATACTATTCACAAAAATAAACATAATTTTCATAATATACACCTCTAATATTTTTATTCATTATATTATTATATTTTATTTTTCAAAGTTTTTCATATTCGAAAGCTCACGTTAAACTAAATTTCATCATAAAAATTTGATGATTACCTTGAATTTCTGTATGCTTTCAGCTAACTTATTAAAAATAAGAAGTTCATTATGTTATTTTTTCATTTAATACTCCTCTATTAATGAGAGTTATATTTTTATTATTATAGTCACATGAAAGTTCACGAATATTATTATTACATCTGTCATTCTTGACATTAATAAATAATTTTTTTATCCTTTTAAAATTACATTTAAGAAAAAGTATTTTTAATTATCTAACATGTCATATACCTCCTCTATGAATCATGAGACCTTGCTGTTGGTGAGGGGGCTTGAGTACTCAGTGATACAGAGTAGCTGGACCGAAGGTGGAACCATATCGGAGAGGTATCTGTTGAGAGCCAGACTAAGGAATGATTCCTGAAAGAGGGCAGCAGCTCTTTCAGTAGTTTTTAGGGGCGTGAGTCAGGATGACTTAAACGGCCATATCAACATCACTCAGTCCTCTGAGTACTGCGCAGCTGAAAGCAATGGAAAACTACAACTGCTTTTTTTCCAAGAAAATGTGGCTCTCTGCATTTTCATATAGCAATGATGGAGGCGCCTTCCTTGGTAAAATATTCCGGAGGTAAACTAGTCCCCCGTTCGGATCTCCGGGTGGGGACTACTAAGGAGGGGGTCACCAGAAAATTAAAAAATAACATTCTACGAGTCGGAGCGTGGAATGTTAGAAGTTTAAAAAAGGTTGGTAGGCTGGGAAATTTAAAAAGAGAAATGGATAGGATAAATGTGGATGTAGTAGGAATTAGTGAGGTTCGGTGGAAAGAGGAAGGCGACTTTTGGTCAGGCGATTTTAGAATAATAAACTCAGCTTCAAATAATGGGCAGGCAGGAGTAGGTTTCATAATGAACAAGAACATAGGAAAGAGAGTAGAATATTTCAAAACGCATAGCAATAGAATCATTGTAATAAGGATAAAATTAAAACCTAAACTGACAACGATTGTTAACGTCTATATGCCTACAAGCGCCCATGATGATGATGAGGTAGAATGTGTATACGAAGAGATTGATGAAGCAATTAAACACGTAAAAGGAGATGAAAATTTAATAATAGTCGGAGATTGGAATGCAAGCATTGGAAAAGGCAAGGAAGGAAATATAGTGGGTGAATACGGGCTGGGCAAAAGGAATGAAAGAGGGGACAGACTTATAGAGTTTTGCACAAAGTATAATTTAGTAATTGCCAATTTAAAAATCATAATAGAAGAATATACACTTGGAAAAAGCCAGGCGATACTGCAAGGTATCAGATAGATTATATCATGGTTAAGCAAAGATTTAGGAATCAACTCGTTGACTGCAAAACTTACCCTGGAGCAGACATTGATAGCAACCATAATTTGGTAATAATGAAATGTAAATTGGGATTTAAAAACCTGAAGAAAAGGTGTCAGATGAATCGGTGGAATTTAGAGAAGCTTGAGGAAGAGGAGGTAAAGAAGATTTTTGAGGAGGACATCGCAAGAGGTCTGAGTAAAATAGATAAGGTAGAAAATGTAGAAGAAGAATGGGGAATGTTAAAAAGGAAATTATTAAATCAGCAGAAGCAAACTTAGGCGGAACAAAGAGAACTGGTAGAAAACCTTGGGTTTCAGACGATATATTGCAGCTGATGGATGAACGTAGAAAATATAGGAATGCTAGTGATGAAGAAAGTAAAAGGAACTACCGACAATTAAGAAATGCTATAAACAGGAAGTGCAAACTAGCGAAAGAAGAGTGGATTAAAGAAAAGTGTTCAGAAGTGGAAAGAGAAATGAACATTGGTAAAATAGACGGAGCATACAGGATAGTTAAGGAAAATTTTGGGTTACATAAATTAAAATCTAATAATGTGTTAAACAAAGATGGTACACCAATATGTAATACGAAAGGTAAAGTTGGTAGATGGGTGGAATATATTGAAGAGTTATACGGTGGAAATGAATTAGAAAATGGTGTTATAAAGGAAGAAGAGGAAGTTGAGGAGGATGAAATGGGAGAAACAATACTGAGATCTGAATTTAAGAGAGCATTAAAAGATTTAAATGGCAGAAAGGCTCCTGGAATAGACGGAATACCTGAAGAATTACTGCGCAGTGCAGGTGAGGAAGCGATTGATAGATTATACAAGCTGGTGTGTAATATTTATGAAAAAGAGGAAGTTCCGTCAGACTTCAAAAAAAGTAGTCATGATACCAAAGAAAGCAGGGGCAGATAAATGTGAAGAATACAGAACAATTAGCTTAACTATCACACATCAAAAATCTTAACTAGAATTCTGTACAGAAGAATTGAGAGGAGAGTGGAAAAGTGTTAGGAGAAGACCAATTTGGTTTCAGTAAAAGTGTAGGGAGAAGGGAAGCAATTTTAGGCCTCAGATTAATAGTAGAAGAAAGATTAAAGAAAAACAAACCAACATACTTGGCGTTTATAGACCTAGAAAAGGCATTCGATAACGTAGACTGGAATAAAATGTTCAGCATTTTAAAAAAATTAGGGTTCAAATACAGAGATAGAAGAACAATTGCTAACATGTACAGGTACTAAACAGCAACAGTAACAATTGAAGAACATAAGAAAGAAGCCGTAATAAGAAAGGGAGTCCGACAAGGGTGTTCCCTGTCTCCGTTACTTTTTAATCTTTACATGGAACTAGCAGTTAATGATGTTAAAGAACAATTTAGATTCGGAGTAACAGTACAAGGTGAAAAGATAAAGATGCTACGATTTGCTGATGATATAGTAATTCTAGCCGAGAGTAAAAAGGATTTAAAAGAAACTATGAATGGCATAGATGAAGTCCTACGCAAGAACTATCGCATGAAAATAAACAAATACAAAACAAAAGTAATGAAATGTATTAGAAATAATAAAGATGGACCAATGAATGTGAAAATAGGAGGAGAAAAGATTATGGAGGTAGAAAAATTTTGTTATTTGGGAAGTAGAATAACTAAAGATTGACGAAGCAGGAGCGATATAAAATGCCGAATAGCACAAGCGAAACGAGCCTTCAGTCAGAAATATAATTTGTTAACATCAAAAATAAATTTAAATGTCAGGAAAAAATTTTTGAAAGTATATGTTTGGAGTGTCGCTTTATGTGGAAGTGAAATTTGGACAATCGGAGTATCTGAGAAGAAAAGATTAGAAGCTTTTGAAATGTGGTGCTATAGGATAATGTTAAAAATCAGATGGGTGGATAAAGTGACAAATGAAGAGGTATTGCGGCAAATAGATGAAGAAAGAAGCATTTGGAAAAATATAGTTAAAAGAAGAGACAGACTTATAGGCCACATACTAAGGCATCCTGGAATAGTCGCTTTAATATTGGAAGGACAGGTAAAAGGAAAAAATTGTGTAGGCAGGCCACGTTTGGAATATGTAAAACAAATTTTTACGGATGTAGGATGTATGGGGTATACTGAAATGAAACGACTAGCACTAGATAGGGAATCTTGGAGAGCTGCATCAAACCAGTCAAATGACTGAAGACAAAAAAAAAAAGTCATATACCAAAAGTTCTATTATTGATATTAATAACTGTTACAAATTTTTTTCCATTCATTCGCGGTTGAGTTAACAAATATATCATCATACAATCAATCAAAATAAATTTGCATAATAAATCATCAGAAGTACAGGTCATAATTCTCTTGTGAATTGTAAGTTCAACAACAAAAATAAGACTTATTCAGTATAATCTTAAGGTTCAGAAATGTTTTTCCAAGTCAGGTTTTATAAATATTCAACTCTGAAAATATGAGATACCTAGATTTTGTAACAAAAGGCAATATTTGTATTATGAACCATTTCCATGATTAGCTTGTAATAAAATGCAGTGCATTTTTTTTAGCATTTGACAGAAGGCCAGTTACTTGAAAACAATCCTATCAGAAAGATAACATTAAATAACATTATTGATGGCTATTTGTTTTGCATTGACAGTAAAAACAGTAATATTAACATGATTAACTTGGAATTATATGCAAATAAGATAGATGTTTAAGTAAGAAAAGGTAAGGAGCCAAATATATAGTGTCACATAGTTTTGTAATTTTCATCATAGATTTACACTGAATTTTCAATTATAAATCTTTTGCTAAAGTATTAGGCAAAGCAACTTTGTGTTTAATTGCTTACTCACAATACTGTATTCCAGCTGATCTGGAATAGGTCATCATAGGTCAAAATTGACCATTTTACTGAATTCTTTAAATTGATTGGCTAATAGTTTAGCAATTTCATTTGATGAATCTACTATATGTCTTCAGATTGAAGGCAAGATATTAGGTTAAAGCAGGTGTGGCTAACAGTTTTTGCCTCTGCACCGAATTAGAAAAAAAATTTTTTTCATGTGCCAAACGAAATATTAAAATTAAAAAATATTAAATATAAAAACGATTCAAGTAAACAAGATTTTAATATGGAATTTGTTGTACTTTTGTTTAGATTCATTAAAGAAAAGGTTTGTTCACAAATATATTTTGAGCTGAAGATTACTAAATATTTCTTGGCAAGTTTTTTAAAATTTCTGTATTTTCTATTATTCAATTGCTTATAGAAAAATTCTTTAGAGGAGGTTCTGAAAAAATTACTTTCTTAATTGGTTCATCTGGTGGACTATGTACCTGAACCTTAGCCTTAATTTTATATGGTTTTTAGTCTGTCAGATGCCCTTTTATTTTCATTCAAAAGAATTTTAAATTTACCCAAACAACCATTGAATGTATTTCTAGAGTTTTTCACGTAAGTAAATACTTACTAATCAAAACTTCCCATTTGGGAGTCAAGTGAATTTCCACTAAAACCTCAAACACAAGAGTGAAATAAAAACATACAAGAAAATGATGAATGGAATTATTTACAGTAATGGTTATTAAGCTTCTTATGAAAAAAAAACATAACTAACATGATAATCAGTAAAACGGCTTTGTTATGTAATTTTCTTTATATAATGGTTATTGTTCTTTTAATGTTTTTTTGGTAGTTGTGAATTTTTTTATTGAACCAACGCACAACTACTTATTTCATGAGCAATAAGAAAAGGCTTATAAATTACCACTACCTTCCCTCGTATCACCAGGTACTAAGGTCTGAGTGAACTCTTCTTGTTAACAACTCTCTACAAACTCCTTACCTCATTATGAACACATACTGATTTAAGCCTCTTTTTTCTTTTCGCTTCTGACAACACGGTTGGTTCTAAACGAGAGGGTTTACGTGAACCCTAAGTTACAATAAATTGTTCAGCCTGAATGAAAAATGGATAAACCAGAAACTGAATGTTACGACACAAACTCCAAACAGTCCTTTAAAGAATTAAAAAGTGAAATAGAAGAACAAAACGAAAACCTATCAACAAAAATGAAATATACAAGAACAACTAGCCCAAAAATATTAATAAAAAAGAAATCTATGAATTTAAAAAACAACTCACCAAACCACAAGAAGAAGATAAAGAGAAAGAAATAAAAATGCAAGAAACGTCAAATAGAATCAAAATATTCTAATATAACCAATGAAAAACCAATCTTGAAATCATAAGCATAAAGAAGCAAAATAACAAAAACCTACAATAAATTATTTATAAAATAGAAAAGAAACATGATGAACAAGTTGGGGGAAAAGATATAGAGGAAATCTACAGATGTATGCCCAATAAAATACATTAAAGATAAAGAGAAGGATATATCATAGTAAAATTCATTATAACTCAAACAAGGATTAATTTTCTTTAAAAATTATTCATGTATTTTGTGATAAAATTGCTATAACTAAAAATTGTTAATTTTTTATCTATTCGATGGCATAAGCATGTTTGCCTGTTAAACAGAAGGCCCCATGTTTGATCCCTAAAACTTATAACAAGTCAACCCTCAATGTAGTTACTGATCCGACTTAAAAATTAATGTATCTAAAATGAAATACGATAAATTTCATGTTGAAAAGCTCTTTCTAACACATGAAATACACTTGGCTTACATCAATAAATTTTACTTCCCTGTTTAATTAATATTCAAATAACTTAAAACATAACTTATTTCATTTTTCGCAACTATTTCATTTGGATACATTATCAACAGATAAACACAGTAAATAATTATTAATTTATTTTGTAAAAATAAATGAATGTAAACTGGGTTCTAACATTTTTAATCTAATAAATAATTTGAATACAACAAAGAAGAGTTTACAACGCAAGTAATTATTCACCTGGGAATTATTATTTCAAAGATGTTACAATATTCCGTAATAATATTAATAAAAAAAATAGAACTCAACTTAATCAATGATAACAGACGTCGCATTCAAAAGATGTAAACTGGATGACGTTAACAACTGGATTATGTTATGTTAAACATTAACTCGAGGCACTAACTGAATGCATATGAGCAATCTATCGACAATTTCCCGCCAGTCAGTGGCTTGATCTCTTAAGTTATTTCTCCGTTTGCACTCATTATTTTTGCTTGTCTTCTCCCCACTACGGCGCGACCGCCAACAGACATCTTCCAACGAGTACTTTTAAACATTAGTTATAAAAAAATTATTCCATCTAAATTTTTTTTTTTTTTTACCAAATCACCATCCAGCATATGTTGTCTAATATTAAATTATTTTACTATTATTTATCAGACTTGACGAACTTATAATTACATTAAATATTAAAATACCTTTATAAATGCACCTATTACTAAAACAGCCAGCGTAAAAATGACATTTTTACTTAATTATATCTAACAAATTGTTATGTATGTAATCAAATTCATTTCGTACATATCAATACAGACCTGCAAGCGCATAAATAATTTTGTTAAGTGTTACTATTATTTTTTAAATATCTAATCAGGAATTAATATATATATATATATATTTTAAATACTATTTAAAAAAATAGTATTAATTATTTTTAGAAGTAACATTACCTCCACGCTATCAGAGAAGTAGCTGCTTACCATCTTGTCTACAGATTCAATACACTATTAGGGATCTGGAAAATTTATAATAGCGTAGTTTCTAATGCCTTTATAGTTATCAGCTCAAAAAAAAAAAATTAATAAATAACAGGGCCACATCTTTTATGACATAGATTAGAAAAATCATGAACGTAAGGAGGTAATGATTAATATTATTTCTAAAGTTCAACGTTATTATATCTAACCGACCTCCATATTTTACAGTTCAGCAATATTCAATATTCAAATAAATTGGATGTGTGTGTACGCGCGTGCATACACGTAGACGATTCTACCTATAAAATTTAGTATACACGTAAAGCCTAATTTAATTTTATTTAGATCTTTTAAAATATAATTATTTTTTTTTAAATAATACTTGGATATCAATGAATGAAACACTTTAATCCAAAGATTCTATCGAAAGTTCATTAAGTAGCATGCAATTAGATTTTGTTGGGTTCATTTTCATTTTTATAATCTATTTTGTCACCTCCGTAATATAAAAAACGAATGATGTACTGAAGGTTTTGGGTTCTATTCTCGGCTTGGACACCAGCTTATATGTCTAATGCTTGTCTGAATATTGGCAATTAAAAAAAGGTTACTCAAACTGAAGGTTCCGTCCGGATTTTTTCTCAGCTTGGAGACAGTTCCCAGCATAATATGCTTATCCGAGTATCGTCTTTAAAAAAAAACTATTCATGATCTTAAAACCCCGGGATTGACTCTTGGTCACTAAAAATAATTACTTGCGTAATGCTTCTCTCTCAGATTGGTTATATTCATGTGAATATTAGATACGGAATTGATTTGTTCTTTACACAGTTTAATTTTATTTACTTAAGTATCATCTGTAAATAAGTTTGATTAATATTTTGGAAAGAACAGATTGATACGCTCAAGGTCTCGGGTTCGATTTTCAACTTAGACATCAGCTCACAAATATACAGTTTAACCAGATTAAAAAAACTAAATGTATTGGGTTCCACTCATTGAATTAACGTTTTTTTTAATATCCTCATTTTTAATTTGCATATAAAGATAGCAAATTCAAAAATAAATAAATAAAAATAATCAGATGGTGAATACGAACGTAAAGAGAAAAGTTGCACGTTTTATTTGATATTGACTTTATTTAATTTTATAAAATAGCATACCCAATTCTGCTACTGTGTAAGGGATGTATTAAAGTGATAGACTGACTGTCTAACCTTGAATGTTTATATACATAGTAGAAGTGAGGAAGGGTTACACAACCTTACATAACTGAGACGCAGGCCAGACAGCGCGGCAAGTAACGGTTATCGTCTTCACGCATTACTAAAACAAATATTCATAATCTTTTCATCTTAAATAATTAATTAATTTTATTGACATCATATTAATATCTAATTATTTTTTCTCTTTAATTATGAAATGAAGTTTTAGGATGTAAAAATACGACTCATGTTTTTATTTTCAAACGGTTTATTTTTGTAAACAGAGAATCAACACTGTGATTTATTAATTTACGTATTTTAAAATTCGACATTGTAATAGTTAAAATGAAATATTTGGACAGATTTCATAACTACTATGTCAGGCAGTTTATATATTGTGTGTAAATAACAAACGGAATAAAGTTAGTTTTCGGGTGTAATATCGCACTCAACGGTTACAAAGGGAGGATTAATAAAATCTTTGTGTGTGTGAGCTATTTGTATCGACCTATTTTAACGAAAATAATAAATATTTCCATCAAAACAAGTACCGTATACTTTGAAAGTAATATTTGCGTAAGCAATCGATTATGTGGTTCTTCATACTTAGTTTATTTTTTAATGCATTTATGTGCATATGTTAATATTTTTATCTCACGTATTTTTCAAAAATATTGTTTCTTTAAATCTGATTACGCTATAGAATCGTGGCACGTTCTAATATAACCATACTGTTGTACATTCTTTAGCTTTCTATATATATATACACGAGTATATAGAAAATATAAAATATATTAATGTGTAAAAAAAGTACTATATATATATATATATATATATATATATATATATTGGTTTGCTTGGCATTTCTCCCGCCACCACCCTATTCGGTCGTTCTAATGCATAAGACCGAATGTCTGTGCCACAAACGGCAACTGAACCTCGGAACAGCTTAGCGACCAGTCTACCTGTCCTCCATTTTATAGCGCTTGTAGTCATAATAATTAGCTGGTGGTCAGCCATACTCAGGGTTAGCTTCCCACGGCAATGCGGCAAGAGTCTTTCCCTTAAGTAAACTACAAAGCAACTGCATCTAGGAACTCCCACACGGTCCGACAATGCAGCCACATTGACTCGCCGCTTGTTAGTGGCCAATTTCCCCCTTGACCTCTAAGTTTCAGGGTGGCCCGGTCTCTGGACACCCCCCCCCCCCCCAAGAGCAGGGCAGTCAAACATCAGGTGTTCATTTGACTGGACCTCCCCGCAGACGCACAGCTCATCAGCTGCCAGGCGGAATCGAAACAGACATTTATTCAAGTTAGCGTGATTCGTGAGCACCTGGACACCCGTTGCCCTTAAAAACGAGCTCGAGGCATACCATCCCCCCAGATCTTGTATAAACTTATATAAGGATCTTCCGTTAGTTGTGGTGTCCCATTCCAGCTGCCATGCTTCCATCGTGAGACTCAGCAGCCTCTTCCGCAGGCGGGAGTGGGCAACTGAACGAAATTTAGATCCGGCGCACTGTGATCACCGTTCCTAATATTATGATCTCTTTTCAGGAACAGAGTATTTGCGTTGTATTAAGTCTTTTTCATTGCTTTTTTGAGCTGGTAGTCGAGTGTGTATCTTCAACAGTTTCACAGTCTTACTGTCTGAGAACTGCTACAACGGTTTTGCGCCTTTATTATTTAGACGATTCATCCCCATTTTACGGGGATTCAGAGTGTTTTGGCGCATGATTTGTTCGAGCACCCGCCTCATCGCGGCAAAAAGAATAGCAACGACATCTGGTTGTAAATCCCTGTTATGAGCAAAAAGGCCTTTATCCTTAGTCCTGCTCGCGCTCTTTAGAGTGGGGGCCGTAATCTGTAACTGTGTGTTGATCTTTGATTTCACACATTTGATCTAGTAGCGGTGAAGAGGTGTAAAGAGGAGAATACAGAAGGTCTCCAGCTGCCCGTGGCTCGCTGCGGTCCGTCACGCTTGTGGGCTAGTGCCCAACATTTCTGGATTGAAGGAATACAGTGAGCACTTAGTTCGTGTTCTATTAGGTCAGGGAATCTCCAACCATGACTGATTTTAGAGAGGTAGGTAAAAAGCCTAGCCGGAGGAGGGGGCCGGAACTTTTTCCTTCGTCTTCCTCGAACACTGGTTCAGATAATGTTGGTTCGGAAATGGATGTAGGGGGTGACCACCCGGAAGGGTATGAACCCAATCGCTGAAGAGTTTTCACAAGCCGGGGGCAGGCCTGTCAGCTCTGCCCCATTGGCCCATGATGTTTTGTGACGGAATAGATGGGTTGTTTTCCTATTTAGCAAACCCCAAGAGTACCAGTGCAGCTACCAAGGGCAGCTTATTGCCTCGTCTAGAATTCTTCCGAGCAGATTTCACAGCTGTCGTGAAGGGTTTCGAAAATATTGCCTCAAAGCCTAAGGAAGTAACTGTAGTTCAGAAACCGGTCCCGGCCCCGATGCAGAGGCGTAGATATGCTGAGGTGGTTAGGGACATATTTAATTACGATTTGAAACTTTATATATTTTTAAATACGGTTATAAAGAATACCTGGACTATAAAAATCATTAATCGTTAGTTAATATCATTCAGGTGAATTAACAGCTTAGAAAGTAACGTAGTTGAGTATACCTGCTTATTTTTTTGTACTCATAATTTCTTTTTTCAGAAAATCTTTGAAATTCATTTAAGATAGTGCAATTCTGATTAAAATAAGGATTTAAGCAAACTAAATCGAATTATCAATTAGAAATTCTTGTTTTTTTGTAAAAGATTATTAATTAAATTTAAAAAATTATTTTTAAATAAATATATCGAAAATAGTTTAACAGTATACAATATAAAAAACTATTAACTCAAAAATTGAAATTAAATGATTCAAAATTAATAACGAAGTAGTAGTAAAAAAAACCTAACATTAATAATTAAAAAGATATCTTAAACAATGATAGAGTTGAAAAAAAAATGTAAGTGCGGTAACTTTGTTGGTGAGGCGACTATGAAGTAATGTTTACAGAAAAAGCGTGTATTGCGTAATTGCTTATAATTGTTGATATTTGGAAGCTGATGTATGACCGATTTTGCTACCGTCCCACACTGGTTCTCGCTGCAATCTATCAAAGCAACTGCATATGTCAAAATATGTATTGTTACATTGAAGAAAAATTATATATGTTTATTAATTGCTTATTATCGGCGTAATAACCAAAAATAAAACTTACATTGTAACTTATCAAATACATGCAAGTTTTTGATAAGTTATTAATCTGATATCAGTACTATTAATGATTAACGTTGTCATATTAAAAACGTTGATTAACATTGCTTAATTAAAAACTAATCAAATTCTGTAGCGTATCCGCTGTCTTTAGTGTTTAGTGTTCTATATGAATGTAAACAGTTTAGTAAAGACTTCTACAGAAAAACTAGGTAAGTACTTATAATAATAATATTTTATATTAAGAAAAATAATACACTATTAAATAATGTTATTTGGATGTAGGTTAATGTTAATTATATGAACGTTAATTTATTAGCGGGATTGTGAAAATTTAAGAACTAACGTTTTGTCATTTACTCACTTATAAAGATTTAAAAATGATTATTTTTAGCTTAGCCAAATATGTTTTTATTCTTGTTAAGTTTAAACTGTATAAAACTTATATATATATATATATATATATATATATATAGATTTCTTTATAAAAATACAAAATTAAAATGCTCACTTTTAAGTACCAATAAAATAGAAGAGGGGGTTGCTGATTCTTTTATGGACTAATGTTTTGTTATATATTATTATTTCTATTTAAATGTGATACAATTTAAATTTATTATTTCTTTCAGATATGAGTATTTTATTGAACTTCTCTTTTTTGTTTTATAAAAGTTATGTTTTTGTTAATAACAAAATATTTTACCTGTGCTTCCAATTGGTGATTAAGTAGCTATTTATTTTAGAAAGGTAAATTACCTTTGTTGTTGGAATTATTTTACAAATATTTTTTTCACTTTTTTAAAACATACATTAATGTGTTTTGAATAATTAAAAGGAATATAATGTTACAGTTGCTGCAGAAAATATTATTTAATTTTATATTTATCTTGTTAATGTAGCAAAGTTAACAGTGATAACTCTTTTTGTTTAAAAACATAAACTTTTGAACAGAATTTGATGCGATTTAAAATTTTGACATAACATTTTTAATTATTCCTGTGGTCATGTTCAGTACTGGTACTGCCATTGTTTCATCCTGGATTCAATTGATGTTATTACTGACAATTTTTTTATGTTAAGCAAACATATATCTAGATTGTGGTCAAACAGCATGTCGGATTTGAATGTCTATTCATTGTGGATATTGTTGTGTTTTTGTGTATATATATTTATTGAGATTGTTGTCTTTAGTGTCTGTACCTTTTCTCCATTTATCCCATGTTATTGTTTTTACCTTTTTGTACATTAGTTCATACCATCCTGTTTTTCTTAATTTTCTTCATGTGAGTGGTCTCATTAAGCCATTTCTTCTTTGTTTTTTGTGTTGCTCTTCTTAATTCATTATTCAGTTTTCTCCACGGTCTTATATTTATTATATTTCTTGTAAGATGAAGAAAAAGATAAGTTGGTAACCTTGGCTTCCTTAACTAAACCGATGATTAGTGTTTTGTTGTTTTTTTTATGGAATCTTTCATATTCACACTGAATTCATTTGCTTTTTGGCCTTTATTTATTTCCTTCAGTAAAATAAATAAAAGAAAGTAAATAAATACTTATATTAAGAGCCTTTTACAATGTTTCACAAACATTTAGATGTAAAGTATCTTACATCTACTGAAATAAAAAATACTTAATATCTTTTTCTGATTTCATGAAGAAATATGGTTAACTGCTTCAGTTACGTTGATAAAGCTATGTTTTAAAATCATATTTGTTGTATTTGATTCATTTTAGATTATTTATTTTTACCTTTTGAATCAAATCTTCTTTCAGTGCTTAATATCCCAGACGAGCTGTTTATTAGTTAACCAGTTTATTATAGTCTATAAAATTATTATTAGTCTGTAAAATCTCATTATTTATTAGCCTAATTGTGTTTATAATTTTACAGCATTAAATGTATAACTGTGAACCTATTTCAAAAATAAAGTAAACTAATATATTTTAAGCCAATTAAATGTCAGAGTCACAATATATAATTAATTATCTAACTTTTTTTAACCGTTCTATATAATGTTATTGAATTTTTCATTTTATTTTAGTTAAGGATGTCTTACATTTTCTTTAATTTTAATTATTTACATCCGCTAATAAAATTAACTATTTCAGAAGCATATTATCGCAAATCACCATTATACAATCAATGTTACAATTCATATTACTTAGTCCTAGAACAACCACGAAAAAAACAAAAATATAGCAGCAAACAGTCTTACTATAATATAATGTTTATTAATAAACATTATGTAGCTCTTATGTTGTCAAGAGCAAGTAAAATACAATATTTGCACTAAACCATAGTTAATTAATTATATTCTATTAAACTATATATAAAATAATTCATCAACATCTTCCTATTAATATTTTAGGATATGATAAAATAACAATTTTAAAAGTCTTAATTATGAAATCTCTGTGCATGTATATTACTAACAATATAATCACCATTATCATTAAAAGTGAATAATGATAATGTTTTATTATGCTTCTGTTTCCATTTTTAACAAATTACTGGCCTTTAAATATCTTTCCATCAATTTTTTTTCAACAGAATTGTAAGATTTTCTTTTACAAAGGTAATAAAACCAAAATGGTTGTAATTAATGGTACGCTTTAGTTAATAAACTCTGAAATATGCTTATCATTGTTTGAGGTGTTCAAAAAGTTATGATTAAATTACTTGCATTTCTGTCTTCTAAATTGGTATTCTGTATTTATTTGATATATTTAGCATCTTCATAAATTTGTCTTACTTTTATTTCATGTATAAACAGTTATTCTTTTATGAAGAGTGTTGTGGGAGATATCAGAAAAATTTAAGGGACTGATTCACGACATCAAAATTTAAAAAAAAGTTCATGTGGAAAAATAATCCAAATCACTTAATTTGCCCTCTTTCTACCATTTTGTTTTTTTTTCAATAAAAATTTATATCTTAAGAATGATTGGAATAATTTAATAAAATTTGGTGTATGTGTACTCAATAACATTCTGCTAAATAATTAACTTTGAAAATCCAAAACAACAGCCTTTTAACTTCTTATCATTAATAGCCCCGTAGATATTTGTTTTATTGAATTATGTTTTATTAAATTAAAATTAAGCCTCTTATTATGAACAGAATTGAAATTTATTTGTTCAGATTAATCGACAAACATTTTTACTTACATTTGTTCAGATTCACTTAAACAATTTCATCTGTAACAGATAAAATTGTTTAAGTGGATCGTAAAATTATGTAGTCTTAAGATTTTGCACTTGTGTTACTGAAAATAGAAATAATAATTAATTATTTTAAATTCACAATTAGTAAAGGAAGAGAAAACAAGCACAAAATTGTCAGACTGCATAATTTTGCAGCCTATTTTCCTAGGATGTTACCTAGGAAATTCAGAGTCATTTTCCTAGGTTGTTTTGTTTATTCTAGAGACATTTTTTAGTGATTAGATTTTTAAAATGTACAAATGACAAGTTCCAGCTGAAATAACTGTGGTCTGCAGTTGACACTCATTCATTTTAACTAAATCGGCACGAAGAATACTGATAAGCTGTATTACTTTTACTTCTTCTGTTAATAAACACAATCTTTAATAGATAATATCTGAACAGTAAAAAGCTTTTTGAAGTTATAATTCAGGCAAAAATAAGTCAATCCAACTGAAAAAGAAAACCAGAGAATTTAAAATGAGTCCATATTAAAAGAAAAAACAGCTTATATTTAATTATATGAGTATGTAAAGTATAAAGTAACTAGCCGTTTAGCCAGAACCTGGACCCTTGAGACTCAGTTCAGCCCAGGCAAATCCCAGAGCCAACTCAGGGGCTCCTCGAGCTTCCTGGGCCTATGAGGCCTACCCTGTGGCCGCAAAGCTTGCTTCGGTAGCTATTCCCATCTACCCAGAGAGCTCCACCTCCTGGACCCTGCAGTGTACATTATCTTCATGGTTGTGAGATTAATACCGGTAAATAATAATTATAGTATTCAGGCTGTACAGAAACCTGAAAAAGAAACTAAATTACAAAAGATAGAATAATAGTAACTAATGTGGGTGCATACACAATTGGTGACGAAAAATTCATGATCTCTTAAATCGAGATTGTACCTGTTGTATGCAAAAGTTAGCCTTCAACATAGTTACAATACCCAGTTTGAATTTTGAAAATCATAAAATTGTGTGGAGAGATATTATAATAGCACCCCATTGCACCTCCAAAAACAGTGCCCCAGGGGCACTCTGTTTGCTACCAGTTGATGCTGAAGATTGGTCTAGCCTCTCAGAGGCTAGCATGAGGTGCTTGCATACCTCATTATTCTAGCCTCATACGCAGTTCCCACAGGAAGCCCATTATTGTTAAACAGAAATTATTTAAATTTATTTAGTATTTATATATTTAACGTAAATTTAATTCTATTATTTTTATAAAAATATAAATTCGATTGATTTGAAACATTCAGTTCAAACCCAGCTAACACAATGATAGAAACGCACAGTTTAGAGTTCATTAATTCAATTCATTAAAGTTGTGCTTCAACCAGCAAATCTCCACTGCTATGTATATATATATATATATTTTTTATTTTTTTTATTTTTGAGATCTTTCGAGATGAAATATATCTAAAAACCTTCTCATTTATGCCTAGAAACATGGCCACAAATTTTGTTGCGATTGATCAAGAAGTTTCTTTTGTTTATCCCAAACAAACAAAAACCTTCTTTCTTTTTATATGATAGTATATATTTATAGATACCCATTAATTTGGATTTTACATAGTCTATTATGATTGCAAACATATCTTTTTTTAAAAGTAATTTTAGAACACTTCACACAAGCAATAGTAGAGTTGAAGAACTGTCTGTTTGCAGTCATTCGCATACTATTTCTTATTAACTATCAAAATATAATATAATACTCATAAAATAAATATTCATGATGAAAGCTATTAATCAGTTGAGAGTAAATAAAAAAAAATCTAATTATTTACCAAGAAAAATCCTATTTTGCCATATTTCAACTCGTCACTGTTAGAAAACCTTGTGAAATGTATAACTGTAATTTAGTCTGGGACATTTGTGATCACTATCTTGGATCATTTCAGAAAATGTCTTTCAGTATTTTTCTGATGTATTTTGGGTGTCAGATCGATAGATATATGAGGTCTATAAATAAAGTAATAAGACTGGTTCAGAAAATCTTTTTATTTACAATCCAATTATACATGGACTCTATCATCTTTGAAATAGTTCTCTTGGGAAGCCATGCAACACTTCAAATGGTTTTCCCACTCGTCATAGGTTTGTTGGAACTCAGAAACAGGAATATCCTTTAGATGGTCGGTTACATTTTTTTTTTTTTGTTTTCTACTGTTCCAAAATGCAGTCCTTTGAGATGTTTTTTTAAAGTCAGGAGCAGGAAAAAGTTGCAGGGACTCAAGTCAGGTGAATAAGGTGGTTGAGGAATGTTTTTATTTTTGCCAAAAACTCATTAATTGAGAGGGCAGTGTGACAAGGTGCGTTGTCATGATGCAACATCCAGTTGTCTTTGATGGCTGGTCTCATGTAAGCAACTCTATTCTGCAGTCTTTCAAGAATTTCTTGGTAAACATATTGATTTACAGTCTGTCCTGTAGGCAAAAACTCCTTATTGATAATGCCATTATTATCAAAGAAACAAATTAGCATGGTTTTGATATTTGATTGCTCATTTTTGCTTTTTTTGGACGTGTTGAGTTTCAAGTGTGCCATTCCTTGCTGCGGCATTTTGTTTCAGGGTCATACTCAGATATCCAAGATTCATCACCAGTATTAACATTTTTTTTTTTTTTAGAAAATCAGGATCAGTTTCAATTCGCTCTAAAAGATCACGGCACACTTCCACCCTGTTGTTTTTTTGTTCAACTGTGAGGTTTTTTGGGACCAATTTTGCACAAACATTTTTCACGTCCAATTCATTTGTCAAAATTTGACGGACTATGGTATGCTTCAAATTCAATTGTTCTGCAGTCATTCTGACAGTTAATCGCCATATCAATCTCCGTTTCGCTGTACATTATCGTCACTTTTTGACGTTAACGATCTTCCAGAGCGTAGATCGTCTGCAATTGATTCTCGACCATCTGAAAATGTATTAAACCATCTAAAAACTAGAGCTCGTTACAGAGCGTCATCTCCATACGACCTTTTCAATTTTGAAAAAGTTTTAGTAGTATTTTCATCGAGTTTAACGTTAAACCTGATTGCAGAACGTTGCTTATAATTAGTATCACTCATTTTTGTTACGCATAATAAAAAAAATTTCACAAAAGTTTGTTTACGTCTCACGGGGCAACAATATACTAAAGATATTAATATTAAATATAAATCAGCTTTTCATATAATTATATGTTTACTAGTAACTTGAATTTACTAAAAACTTGTTTTCTAGTAACTTTATTTAAGGTAGACCGTTTCTGAGGTGTGTGCTTAATTGAAACCCAACCACAAAAGAACACCGGTGTCCACGATCTAGTATTCAAATCCGTATAAAAGTAACTGCCTTTACTACGATTTGAACTTCAGAACTCGACTTCGAAATCAGTTGATTTGCGATGACGAGTTCACCACTAGACCGCACCGATGGGTAGGTACGGTAGACCTGAGTCTATTGAAGACTACACGTTTACTGGTTCATTTACAGTTACACCCCGGTCTCGCCAATGAATACTTTTTTTTTAGATGAAGTGCATCGACGGCTTTAGTCATTTCGCCCTATGATAATGGAAATTTGTAGCGTATGAAAAAATGCCATGCCTGACTGGGATTCGAACCCAGGACCTCCAGATGAAAGGCTAAGTCGCTACCACTCCATCACGGATATCAGCATTTTAATTGTTGATGCGACTGTAAATAAAAAAAAAAAAACGATAGGTAATTACAATTATGAGAAACTTTTTTTTATTTTCATACTTTTTGTTATTTGAAAAACGTAATTAAAAATTTTTTTTCTGAAAAAATACGTCTTTATTTCTTTATTTTATCAAATTTATTTTTGAATAAAATCATATTAAAGAAAAATCTAAAAAAATGAAATTTAAAAAAAATTAAATTACAACTATTTTAGGCAACTTTTAATCGATTATTTTTTATCATCAATAGATGTTGGGAAGCTGATACGGGTGGAAAATTTTGCATATAAAAGAAAAAAAATGTATAATAACATTTTTTTAAATGTTTGTGAAATAGTAGAAAAAGAAAATATTTATTCGTTGCCTAAAAACTTTAGATAAAGATATCAATGTAAAGGAGTAGTTAACTTTTGTTTTTAAAAATAAAAATTCTGAAAATAAAAAACTAATTTGTGTGTAATTTTGAGTAAATCTTGATATCTGAAAATAAATATATTAATTAATTCCTTTGTGTTACTCATGTCATTGAGGTGTGGGCATGCTAACCGTACAGTATATTACAAATTATGATGTGTCAACAGTTTGTACGTGATAAACTAATTTAGGTAGTGTGTATGCCGGTTACCACATGGAGCATAATGCGAGTGTGTATGCCGGTTTTCATCGAGCAGTACGTGACCTTCGGCAAGTGTTTGAAAACATGTTAGTTGAATTTTATATTACTGTTTATTTTCTTGCAATCCCATCCAAAGACAACAAAATCAACGTTGTCAGATTCACGGAGCTGATCGTCAGACAATGCATTTATTTATTTTTTTATTATGGCTGTGAAGTGTGGTTAATGATGTAAGCAATATAATATTTTTTACTTTGTGATACTGGTTTACTACTCTTTAACACACAATCTATTCGAAATGCAATAATGTTACGTCAGTGGGGAAAATTTATATGTATATATATATATATATATATATATATATATTCGGCAGTATCTCGGGAGCTAATTCTATAGCTAAAAATAGGAAAAAATATATAAACATAGGCCAGAAAACGCTTCGTTAGCTAGTTCGGCTAGCGAAAGATTTCGTCCGGATTTCGGTTCCTTCGGGGAAATGAAGACTTCCTGAAATTCTGGGAAGGTAAATTAAGGGGCGAATTTAATTGTTTTTTATGGTGTTTGACCTGAAAATATTAAAAAAATGGGTCCCAGAACACTACCTCCATTAATTTTAAAGATAACCGACGTAAGACACAAAAATTGAGGGTAAAAAATAACACAATGAAATTGATCTTGTAGTTTTGGAGATTTTTGTGTCTCAAAATTTTCAATTTTTGGAACAGTTGAATGTAGCTCAAGAACGACTCAACCAGTCTTCACCAAATTCTCACATGCTCAACTTCAGATATAGTACCACAACTGACATAAATTTCAATGAACTTGATTTAGTAGTTTAGTAGTGTTGTGACTTTCAAGCCAAAAATTTTATACATAGGTCTACACACACACATATATATATATATGTTTAAGGAAATTACATTTTAAGTAAATGGTATTTTCTACTCCTTATACTTCAAAACATAAAGAAAATTCAATTTCACCCCACAATCCCACTGTTCAACCAAAAGTAATACCAAAAAGTAATTTTTCTTTGAAAAGTCTGTAAAAGGACGAGACATAAATTTGGTCCTTACAGGATATCAGTGAGTGAGTGACAAATTGGTGCCATAAAAAAATATCAATGTAACAAATATATCAAAGGACTTCTGATTAAGCATCACCAAAACATTTTTTCAATTCTTTAATTGCTGATTTATCAAATTATGATTTTTAGTGCCTACTCAAGGTTTATTATATATATATATATATGTGTGTATTTTTTTTTTTTTTAATTTTATTGGGTATAAAAAAGGAAAGCTAACGATTTTGGTCTTACTAGTTAGTTGTAGTGAATATTTAGAAGATAACAGTTTAACAATTAAGATTCTTAAATATTACACAAGAGCGTACTGTGTAGCTATACAGTAAGTACCCTTTCTGAATCCACTCTTAACAATTTGAGACTCTCAGCTTTTTATCAACCAGTTTGAACAAATGAATTTTGTTCATAGTAAAAGATTCAATATTTTATATAACAAAAACAATATTTCATAAAAGTAATAATCATTAAAAGATTTTAATCACTACCAATTTGAAATTTTAAGAGCTAAAATTTTCAAATATTTATCTTCTAGAAGATATTGTGGTACACATTATATTTTGTTTAAATATCACCATCTACTCTAAATAAATAAATTTATTGAAAAAACACCTAATTTTGGACAGAGGGAAAATGAGGTGAGATAAGGAATTTGCCCACATGAACCTTTTTGTTTATTTTGATACCCTAAATCAGTCCATTAAATTTGGCCAACACTTCCCCAAACACCTATACTGTTTTATATAATAAAGCTAAAGATGAGTGGAAAAAGAAGGATCAAATTTGCTGATGAAATTAAAATTGAAGCTGGATGTATTAAATTAATTTGCAGTTAGCAAGTATAACCAATGAATAGTTAGTTATTCTTAATAGCAAAACATTGTGAATTTGTTTTATTGCCATCAAGCTGGTACAAATGCATCTAATTGCATAAGTCTATTTTCTATTATCTTTCCTTGACTTTACTTTCAAGGTTTAAGGAAGTTTTTATGTGAGGGAGAAGCAAGTCAGGTTACAATTACAAAAAGATTATTGATTTGTACTGGAAATAGAACTACAAACCTGTAACAGATTGTAATAATATTAATGCAATCAACATTTGCAGTCAAGATGATCCTGATCTTAAATACTCTGATTCCTCATATTAAAAAAAAAACATTATTTTTACTAACATTAATTTTTCTGATATTATGTTCAGTAAAACCAAAGAAATTTTAAATACTTCTTTCCAATAAATCATCAGGTTTTGATGTTTTCAATACTTTGGCAACCAAAATAGAAGCCATTTCTAAGCTAAGTAATTTCAAACATGCTGAAAATTTGTATAGAACTGCACATAAAACTGACGGAGTCTCAATTTTTGTTTAAGATTAACTATTTTAATAAAGTTAAAATTTATTCTGTTGTAGAAGAAATTAATTCTGAATGTTTTTCCAAAGTCTAAAGTTTTTGGTAATTAAAGAATTAATTAAAGTTATATATCTTTCTGTGAAGTATTGGAATCTGTTTTTAAAATTCCTAATAAATTTTACATTGTGTTCGGAGACTTAAATTTTAACCTTCTAGACAATTCTAATATTGTAACAAAAAAACTAATTCAATTTGAGTTAGCAGGACTAAATATTTCTACACCACAGTCAAATAGAATTATAAGTACCTTTGCTGCCTGTATTGGTAATATTTTTTACAAATTTACTTACAGGTAATTTGTTGTTGTTTTGCACAAATTACAATCTTTCAGACATTAACTGTCAAAATGCAGAAGAAAATTTTGAAATAAAGTAAATTTCATGAAATAAGTACTTTTATTCTTTTAACGAAGTGGTCAATGAACATATAATTAAAAGAAATCTTGTCAGAAACAACTTAGGAATGTAACAAAATTAGCCTTGATGAAAAATTTAATGATTTTCTTAATGTTTTTCCAAGTCTTCTCTCTTCTTAATTTCTTTGCAGCTAAAATTCGTTAGTAAAAAATAAATAGTTTAAACATAGAAAAGGCTTTAGAAAAGAATTAAATTTTCTGTAATTAAACTACAAAAAAAGGATCTAAATATAATTATCTGATAACTTTCAAAATTATTTAAAAAAAATTGTAAATGAATTTATATAAAGTTATTCATAAAGGTAAAAGATTATACTGTGATAATATTTAGTTCAAACAACATCCTCTGAAATAATACCTAACAAAATTGAGTTATTTTTTTCACAAAGTTAAAAATTATGTGGGGATTTGTTAAACGTAAAAGTGCATTCTGAAATAAGACAAATCAAATAACTTCACCAAAAATACAAAAGGATTCAATTAATGTCCATTATCTCACCCTCTATTTTTATAGCGGAACAATTCTATAAATTTTCAGTATTTCAAACAGCAATAACAGTGATCCATTTCAAACACAGCCATTTTTACTTTGAATGTTTTTGTTTTGAATTTGTTTTGATAAATCAGTATTTTTATTTCCTGTTATTTGATAGCCAGTAAATAAAAATACTGTTTTAATACTTGTTTTATTTTAATAAAATAAGTAAATGTTAAAAATGTACACAATCTGTAAATACTGATTAAATCCTGCCAATATTTAAAAAAAAACAAAAAACCATAGATGCTTCATCCTTATACAAATTTAATTAAGGAATCTCAGCAATGGAAATTTCCCAGCTGCTTTAAAATTTAAATTCTTATTCATGTCCTTAAGAAATGGTGTTAACTTAATTAAAAAAATTATGGCCCAATTTAGATATGTCTGTATTTTCCAAACTGTTTGAAAGAATTATGAAAAATGGACTTTTAAAATTTATTGCTAAGCATAGCATATTAACAGATTTTCAGTATAGGTTAAGGAAACGTTTGTTTACTGATTCAGATATTTCCATTTTTACATTCTTGTACAAAGCTAAGGAAGTATTGTGATCACAACACATTTTGGTTTCCAGATTTCAATGGAATATCCATTTTGACCACCCCTGAATCGATTTTCACTAGTTTGGCATGACATCTGTTTGTATGTACATACGTATGGATCTTGCATAACTCAAAAACGATTAGCCATAGCATGTTGAAATTCTGGAATTCAGACTGTTGTAACATCTAGTTGTGCACCTGCTCTTTTGATTTCAATCGACTCGATCAAAAGTGTCCAAAAAAGACAAAAATTAAAAAAAAATGATTTTTGACTATTTCTTAACTGCAGTAATAAGCCCTCATTGACAGCTTTTCAATACTATGTCATAAGTAGTACTTATTTTCATTGGTTCCGGAGTTATAGTAACAAATATTTTAATTAATTAAAAATATTTGGATCTTACAAGGAAAAGAAGGCACATCGGTTACACATACTTTTTTTTACTTCGTACAAGGAAGTAAAAAAATTAAGAAGTGTATTAAAAAAAGATTATGAATTCCTATGAATTAATAATATATTTTAAATATAGATAATTTATTAATTTTAATTTAGTTTTTCCTTTTTTATTAGGCTCTTTATAAGTTCCAAAATAATACTGGTTTTAATACATTTAGTAAGATTTACAATTGACTTGTTTCCCGGGTAGACTTTAAAAATCAAAATCTCGGCAGTAAGGATTTTCCGGTTTAATATTGATGCGACTGCTGTAAGTAGCGTCCTTTCAAACGCTACGTTAGTATCTGTTACTCAGTTAATTTAATGGCGTCGGTTTGTGTGTTGTAGGTCGCCAATGCTTTTATATGATTTTATGGATCTACTGATAGGTTTCTGTGAATAGTGAAATAACATTTTTCACCCTTGCTCCTCGTACTAAAAGTGTGTAATGATATATACATATTTAATCTGTTCTAAATAAGTGGATGAAAAAGTAAGTAATGGCATTTAGTTAATTTTGTTGAATTACTGTACGTAATATTAAAGTTAGTTTTTGAAGGCGGCTTTACACATTAAATATTTGTAGAGGTATGCTTGATAAATTGTGATAAATGAAGAGGTAAATTGAAAATATGAGTGATTATGACGTTAACATTTATAGTTAATTTGAACCAAATTTAGACCTAAATTTTTGGAAACTTTTTTTACTGTTTTAAACTTATTTTTTTGTGTTCATCGACTAAGTTTCTTTTCATTATTTTCTTGTTATCAGTTCTAATCAGAATGTAAATGATTTTATTCAAAATTATCAGTTGCATATTTGTTATTCCTGCTGAATATTAAGTACCGCTAATGATTTCCCCTATTCTAGCTGTCTATTTTAATGGTATGCTTACAATGTTGTACAATTGTACATAAAGAAACGCGTAAACGTCTGTGAACTAAGACAATTGATTTAAATTAAAGCTTTTCCTTAGAAATTCTGTAGACCTTACATACTACACACTTCTTTAAAACTATGCTTTCCTAGTGTCTTAATTATGGGTTTTTGAATAAGAATTTTTTATTTTGTTGAAAGCCACTTTCATTTTTTGTGTTTTGGTTTTTACTTCTTTTTAAAAACATTCAGAGTAATTATTTCACCTAAATGTTTAAATTTTTGGACCTGTTTGATTCTTATTCTGAAATTTTCATGGTTTGGATTCTACATTTATTATTGGAATCCATTATATGAAATTTGCAGCTTGATTTTGTTTGCACATTTTTCTAATTCTTGAATTCTCTAATGTCTATTGCCAAAGTTACCAAATCATCAGCAGATGCTAAAACATTTACATTTAAACATTTAGATGTTGTGCCCCATTTTTATTAAGTATTTGTATTATCCTATTCTATTTCTCAGTAAAATTTTTCCAGAGTGCAGTTGAACAGTATTAGTGAAGAGACCATCACCTTGTCTCACTATAGTTTTTGTTTCAAAGGGTTTGGAAATTCCTCCCAAAAATTAAAATTTTGAGTATGTTTATTTTATTATGTTTAGTGTCTTATTATTGACATTTAGGAAGTTTTATCGCCTTTAGGAAAGTTTACAAAAATAAACTATTAATTCCAGATTTGTAATTTTTTTGTACTTTTATAATTATATAATTATTTTTTTTTTTATCAATACCAATTGTTTGTGATTTTTATGTTATCATTATTTTCAAACCATCTACGGTGGAAATATGTGAATCTTTTCTAAGCTCAACTCTCTCAAACCAGCTGATATTTTTAAATTAATTAACAAGTGGTTTTAATTTTTTTTTAAAAAAAGGTAAGGAAAAGTTTAAGTTTTTCTAATTTTTATAATCTGATGTAAACAATAATTTTTGTAAATGGTGATGTAATTTTCAACAATTTTTTTAGACTTATTTTTAAAGCAAATACATTCTGGTTAAGTATATTGAAATTAGAATTTCAATTATAATAAATAAACATAAATTAATTTTAAATTATTCAGACTAATTTAAGTAAAAGTTTTGGAAAAACATATACTGCTCTTTTCCTATTGAAAAACTCAATTTTTTTTAAAATTTTTGTAACCCTTATGATCAGGAGCAATGTAAACATCAATTTTAGCTTTGTACCATATTGGGTGCCTATAGATAGTGGATTGAGAACACACCAATCGGCAGATTATTATTGTTTATAAAGTGCATGCTTTAGTCGTAAATTCGAATTTTATTGAAAATTGTTAAGATTAAAATATAATTAACATCATAATTTTCCTTCAGGCTTTAACATTGTTCTATTGTTTTTTAATTATAGTAAATCTCTATTTTTATATTTTCCAGACAGAAGTGATGCACCAACAGAGATTAAAATAACATGCCCAGGTATATAAAGAATTTAATTAATTAGTAAATGATCATAAAAAAGAATCAACATCTGGAATAACGTTAAAGGTAAGAACTGTTGTTATTTATTTAATAACAGATTTGAAAAATCAATTCCATATTTATGATAGAATGTAGATTTTAGCATCAAAAATTATATAATTTTGTGTTCTATTAGCAACGGTGAAAACCAGAAAAAGATTTTTCCTACTTAAGGCATGGTTTCATAGACTGCATCGTGTGTGGGTGGGTGGGTGTGTGTGTGTGTGTGTGCAAAAAAATTATAAATTAAGTTAAGTTATCAGTGGAATGAATCACCACTGATACACTTTAAACACATATTAGTCCAATTTATTTGTTATATATATATTTTTTTTCAATTTTGCTTTTCCTTGAGATTTTGTTAAATTAATTTTGCTTTTGTAATTGCTATTTTTTTACTTGATTTAATGATGACATACTGATAATGGTTTTAATATTTATACTAAGAGAGTATATGCATGAATATTGTTGGAGATGCATTCATTTGATTTTAGAAATAATCATCAGGATAAAGCATTGCCAATATTTCCCGTTTCATTATAATTTTCACCATAATTTTATTAGTTTTAGGAAGGGTAAAATTATCAGTTGCGTGAGACTATGAATTTTTATGGGGTCCATTTGTATTTAAATTTAATTTTGGGTTGTAGTGATCACAACAAGGCCCTGCTGAGAATAATTCAAGGTATTTTTTCTCCTTTGGGAAAGTCATCTTTTTTTTATTTACAGATAAGACCAGTCATTATTACTGATGGAATTATTTTTTATTAGCATATTAATAAATATACTATATTTTATATTATTAATAAATATAATATCTATGCAATAAATTAATATTTAATTTATTGCATCAAAATTGTCTTAACTTGAGCTGCTTTACTCTACTACTGCGGCTGAAGATACCAGAGGAAAGTTTTATTTGTTAATATTTTAGGTGCAACACTTCATTGAAACCTCTCCTCCTACTTTATTTCTACCTGTTGAGTGTGGGTATACCCTTGACATTTGAAGGTATTATCGTTTCACTAGTCATAAATTTTAAGTAAGAATTTTGGAAAAATGTTTACTGCTGCTCTTTTCCTATTGAAAAACTCAATATTTTTTTTAATTTTTGTAATCATTACAATCAGTGGCAATGTAAACATCAATTTTAGCTTTGTATCATTTTGGGTGCCTATAAATAGTGGATTGAGAACACCAATCGGCAGATTATTGTTTATAAAATATATACTTATTTTATATATTTATAGTTATATATATATATATATTTATTTATTTATATATTTATAGTCATAAATTCTAATTTTATTGAAAATTGCCAAGATTAAAATACAATTAACATCATAATTTTCAGTCGGGCTTTAACATTGTTCTATTGTTTTTTAATTATAGTAAACTTTTATTTGTATATTTCTCAGACAGAAGTGATGCACCAACAGAGATTAAAATAAAATGCCCAGGTACATAAAAAGTTAAATTAATTAGTAAAATTTCATAAAAATCAATATCTGGAATAAAGTTAAAGGTAAGAACAGTTTTTATTTATTAATTCCATATGTGAAATTCCCTAAGATTTTTTAAAATTTCACAGAGAATTAATAGATTTTCTCAATAAAATTCTTTTATTACTTTTGGTTCACTGAGAGTTGAGATGAGAAAGTTGGGCACAAAGTCATATTGTTTAGTTTATGTTTGAAAGTCCCTTAAAGTTTAAAGAAAGTCTATAAAAAACAGAATATTATTCTTACCACTACAACAGTGTTAGTCGTACATCTCGCATACTTATAGCATCTCTTCACTCCCAATTGTATGTGTATTTGAACAGTTAGTTGTTTGAAGTAAATTTATTCGTGGCATTAATTTAAATTATCAAATAAAATATAACATACTGCTTACTAAAAAGTCAAACATTTATACAACAGTTATCAAAATCGGAAACAAATTTTGTTAAAATAATTAGGTACACCTCATGTAAAATAGCAGTATGACCAATGTAGTCCACATACAAATTCCTGGTCAAATTATCCATTATTATATCAAATGGGTTTTAGGAAAGACTTGCTATAGGATTACATTTACTATTTGGTGACAAAATTTGATTTGCAGACTTTAAAGCGACGAGAGCATGTAAAATAATTTTACATTATCAACTAATATATAATACACTGCTTGCTTTTACGGATTTTATTGGCAATATCTATCGACAATTTAACCATAATTGTAATCTCAAATACACAACAAATATTAGGGTAGATTATTTAGTACATTAACATAACACTGACAAATAATTTACATTTAATATTTGATGACAAAGTTTAATTTGTGGACTTAAAAAGCGACGAGGGCACATAAAATAATTTTAGTTTCAAATAATATATAATACACTGCTTATTAAGTCAAACATTTTTACAAATTTTATTGGCAATGTCTATCAATGATTTAACAATTATTGTAATATGAAACGCACAACAAATGTTAGTTTAGATTTGGTACATTAACATAACACTGACAAAATATTAATATTTGATGGCAAAATTTGATTTGTTTTGCAAAAAGCTGTGAGAACACAATAAATTTACATTATCAAATAATTTATTGTCCCCACCATGCTAAAGTAACAAATGTGAAAAACTTAACTTTTCAGGAGAGTTAAACAACAGCTTCAATGTTAAATTTAGACTAGGAATGCATATTCATAAAAGTGAAAAGGTTTAAACTAGGCTTCCTAAAAGAGATTGGATAATTTGTCAGGACGTTCAGATTAGTCAGAAACTGTCAAATCTAAAAAAAATTCAATTTTTCACATTCATTATTTTAGCATGGTGGTGACTAATATAATAAACTGCTTGCTTAAACATTTTTACAAATTATATTGCCAATGCCTATCAGTGATTTAACCATTAGTGTAATCTCAAATACACAGCAAACGTTTGTTTGGTACATTAACATAACAATAAATGTCACCACCACCATTATTAATCAGTTGTTTTTTTAGCACTGATCATATCTTAGATCACCATTGAACACTTGATCCCAGATATGAAATTTTTTTCTCATTTTGGTGTCCTGAATCGTACCTTTTTTTATATTTTTTCAGACCCTTTTTAAATACTCAGGGCAACCGGTAATTGCCTAGAAGATGCTGCCTTGGTCGGGCCTGAGTGATGTGGTTGTAGATAATCCACCCTGTGCTTGCAGCTAAAAACCCTGTACTGTAGGTCGGGGTCCCTCTTGGTTCATTGAGACATCATGACCACCACTTCTGGTCGCCACGACACTTCTCCCCAGGAACGCTACTTTCCCCGTCCTTATATCCTAATCAGGGTCCGGGTATGCACCCCACGCATACCCCCTCTGAATCACGCGCCCACCTCGCATACCTTGAGGGTCCTCAATGCTTCATCGAAGCCCCCAATCCAACCACTCTTGCGTGTGGGTGACTAAAACGGGCTCAGCATTGAGGCTACCTCTCTTGTCCCTACACGTGTCCACGATTCGATCCCTGGCGATCTCGTTTTTTTCGCGAGTCTTTTTTTTTTAAATATACTTATTTTCTATGCAATAACCCTGTGACATACTCCCAGTATTTTTAGGTGTCACCTTACTGGAATGCTAACTTGTCATTATGGACCTAACTTCCTATAAGGTAAGAACAGATAAAAATTGAACAAAAAAGTAACAGGACCTACAACTAGACATTTTTTTAAATAAAGATCCCTGAGCAACAAATGCTCACATATCAAAGAATCAGAACGACTTAACGTCATTGACATACTAAATGAAAAACAGACAGGAAGGCGGAGTCCCTTATAAACAGTTTATATACTAAAACGTTAATTAATTTGGAGGTAAATAAAACACGGCCAGTGTACAACACCTCAATATACATTTCTAACCTGACATATAGAACAAAATAAAATACACATATACAAAAATCATCATGTACAAGAAAATCAAAAATCTATCGCCACTTAATTGCGAACCCAAAAAGGACTCTTGGGTAATCTATTGTTCATAGAAAGACCGATCTCGAGTGGAGGACACGACAACGAAAAATATATACAAGGAGAACACTAGCAGTCTTTCTATCTATTAGATCCAGGCAGAAAAAAGGAGAACCGTGTATGAAAACTAAGGTAAGGTGAGATAGATAACTCACCTTACCGAAATACGTAGATGGAAAGAAAAATTGATTGATAAGGAAACTCATATGAAAAAATAGACAACAATTACAGCACTGTAGTTCGTTTAAAACCGTGGTTTGGCCCAGCACGAAGTTCCCACGATGGGTTTAATTAACTGTACAAAACAACAGTCATAACCACAACGGTCACATATCTTAAAAACACAATTATATCTTAAACTAATATAAAATAAACATTAAACAAGAAATGGTAGTAACTGTAACAATGATTGCGTCACCGAAACCCGTGATTCTCACCGCCACTGTTGTCTGCCTGTTCTTTCAGGCCCCATTCCTGCATCTCTTCCAGCTTGGTCTTTAGGATGCACGTGACTAGTCTGGACACCTCTTCCCATGGTTTTTAAGCATATGGTCTTAAGCATATGGCTGACCGTGTTCTCTGGCATCAGCCAATGTAGTCCTTGTAGGCGGCTACTCGCCCGCTTTTCACAACGGTAAATCTTGTGCTCTGGGGTGTCCAGCTATCCAAAGTAAACACAATATGGAGAGTTCGCCGCTTGAACTTGAAAAGATAGGTCCCATACTTCCCGTGCCACGAAAGAAAAAGTAAGTGGGAAACCTCTCCATGCTTCCTCTGAATCCAGGGGGCCAGATGGAGGATCAACCATCGAGTCCAAGCGCCTTTTCGTGAGGCATCCCAAAGCCGCTGTCTTCCACCTTGCTGACCTCGAGATCGGAGGGATGCCCGCAATCACTTGCACCGCATCCCCTGATATGCAGCCGTCACCTTAATCGCTGCTCTTCGTTGCAGCAAGGTCAGCCTGTCCACATTTTGTTTCAGATCTTGTGCGTCCACCCAGACCGGAACTGCATACGTAAGTGTTGACCGCGCAGCTGTCATAATCAGTCTTGTTTTGCTGGCCTTCGGCCTGCCCGCACTGCCATCAGTCGACCTAATATGGCAATAACTGCTTCACATTTAGTTTTAATAGATGGGTGGTGAAGAGCCCTGATCTATCTACCCAGAAACCTAGATACCTTGCACTCCACCACCATAACCCCGTCAACCTCGATTGCTCTAGTTTGCAGTCCATGCGTCCAACAACAGCTACCGTCTTCCTTGGAGCAAGTTTCATTCCTTTCCTCCGTAGCCAGACACTGATTCATGCACCTGCCTTTCCGTGCGGCTAGCAAGTAGTAGTGCTAGGTCGTTGGCATACATGACCACCACCTCTGCCCTGTCTTGAAGCTCCATCTTCAGAAGGTCGTATACCATATAACACAAAAGTGGACCTAGCACCGATCGTTGTGGTACCCCTACACGTAGTGACGAAACGCATCACCTCTTCTGTATAGGTGATGATACTCCGATCGTGGAGATAGTTGTTAGCTATCGCCACCAGATATTCACTCAGGTGCTTGCCGCAAAGTCTTGGCCCAGTCCACAACGTAACGAATAGAGTCAACGGTCGCTTTCCTTTGAGAGTCCTCCCCTCGCCAATTTCTTCCCATATTCGGTTCACAGTTAGCCTCTCGTAAAGCTTCGCCAGCTAGTTTAGAAGACAGACTGGTCTGTACTTTTCCTACGGATGTTCAGTAACCGGTTTCGGGAGCAGAGTCAGTCTAGCCTCCTTCTAATTTTGAGGGAAAGTCCAATTCGTCAACGCCTTGTTCATGAGCTCTAATACTACCCAGGCGTGGTGGCTCTCCAGGTTGTTTACGATAATGATGAACTTTGTCCGGCCCCGGGCTCTTCTGTCCTGTAATTCTCAGGGCCGCAGCCCGCAGCTCCTCTTCCAAAGGCCTGGGAATCGCGCTCTCGACCTCCACCCAGTCCAGATCAATGACTGGGACAATACGGTTTTGTGAAGGGGAGGTCCACGTTTGATGCGTTGTAATACTAACTAACTGGTCTGCATACTGAGCGGGTGGTACCTGGCGTCAAAAGAGGATTCCTTAGTGGTCCTGCTAGACGTCAGGAAAGCTTTCGGCTGTCTCTGTAATCAACGAAGAATTACGAGAAAGGAATATTAGTAATTATCTGAGGGGCATAATAAACTCTTACCTACTCCAGAGTAAAATACATGTATGTAACGAAGAGGGCGAAATTCCGGTATAGATATTCAGGGGGTTCCACAAGGGTCTATCCTTGGGCCTTTGACGGAGTATTGAGACTGCAGTTTGAAGGGGACGCCGAACTGATAGCTTATGCCGACGGACAAGAAATGGAGGATTGTGCAGCAGTCGCGGTCGATAGTATACAAAGGTGGCTTGAAGAAAAAGGACTGACATTAGCACCTAATAAGTCACCGGCGGTCGCCTTAACAGGCAGGAGAAGAATCAGAGAAATAGGAGTCAGAGTAGGTGGCATGATAATCCTCATATCTAGATGTATTAAATATCTATGCGTATGGTTGCAGATCGTAGGCTACATACGGAGCACTAGAACAAGGTAACGCAGCGTCCCGAGGCTGTGATTGGTAAGCTAAGCAGGCTCATGACCACATACTGGGGTCCATGTTCATCGAAAAGGAGACTGATTTTGTCAATTGCAATGACAGTTATTTTATACGTGGGGCGAGGCCTTTGATAAGAAGAACTTAAATAAGATTGCTCTGCAGAGGAGAGCTGCAATACGAATTGTGTCTGCCTATATGACTGTATCGATATACTGATGTAATAGATGGGACGAGATTAGACACTCATTTGGAATAAGTCAATTGCATCCGGAAAACACGCTGCAGTACATGCTATAAGGGAAACATGAATGGGATAACGTAGCCTGTATGGTAACCAGAATAATACAAATCAAGGGGAGAGACGCTTGGGAGTGGTATGGGGACAGTTACTGTAGGTAGGGAAATACAAGGCAGCCCTGCTTATGAGAGGGCGGTTCGCTGAGGTGGTGGGCGGCTCTCGATGATTGACCGTTGAGTTAGGGGAAAATTGAAAAGACCGGGGACCCGGCCAGATCCCCTCCTTGCTTCTTGGAGGGGATCTGGTTTGAGATATGGCGCAAAGGAAAGATCAAGTCCCGGCCTACTGGGTGAGCGACCCCCACAGGGCACGGATTCACCGGATCCTGTGGGGTCCCGGGAGGTTAGAGGCCATGCAACCATTGAGAATCGCAATGTGTAACTGGTGAACCATCATCGGTGGTCTTGGGGAATAAAAACCACCAAAGAACACTGGTACCCACGATCTAGTATTCAATTCCGTATAAAAGTAACTACTACCTTTACTAGGATTTGAACGCTGGAACTCTCGACTTCGAAATCAGCTGATTTTCGAAGAAGTGTTTACCATAGACCAATATTGAACATTTTATTGTATTTTACGCCATAAGGATCCCCTATCCAGTTATATAGAGATCAGTGACCACATGGTCCAATTTTGTCTAAGAAATGACATACATTTTATATCTATTTAATAAACAAATTTGACTTTAATTTTCGTTAAGCAGCTAGTGCACGTGTATTCTTCAGGTTTATGGTGTTAAGCGGTAAGTATCAAATTAGAAATGATCGCTGGATGTAAAATATCAATTAGAAGAGATTTTCAGGTTTGTTTCTTTTGCTACAGATCTCAGAAATCCTGTCTGATGTCCTTACAGGACTTTGCCTTCTTTAAATAAAGTTGATGAATCTCTTTAGAGGATAATATTCACTAAGATTAACATATGAACTTCCCACTACATAATTTTTGGTTATTTTAAAGCAGATAGTATTTTGGAAAAAAAGTTTTATTAACGCAATCTGATTTTTGTAAATTATGGAAGCAGGAGAGAGAGACGGCTTTGAATCTCCCTCGTTGATGTGGTATTTTTATTTTTCTGAGAGTAAAACGCATCTCAAAAAACGAGAGTAAGTTTATCCTGTGAATAGGTTTACATTAAAAAAAAAAGAAGAAATACTGCTCAGTAAGAAGTCTACAGCTTTAGCAGCTTAAAACAGACTTAAGATTATGGATAGCACTGCTATCCGTAATTTAATTTTGAAGAAAGTAGTAAAAGTAGATTTTTGTTGAAGGACACTATTGGAAAAATAGTTTTTATACGATAGAATGTTAAATCTTTTGCAGCTTCGATTACCAATATCTATCGGTTCAAATTTATCTTTTACTTCAATGAGGAAGTCGAACTCAAAGTTTGGTAATTTGTTTTGATTTTCATTTTTTCCTAATTCAATTATAAATATTCAGGTGCCACATAAAAGAGATGTAATAACTTAGACACTATATTTGCTGAATCTTTGTTCCCGAAATATTACCTTGCGCGAGCATTTACTTGTCTACTATTTTAGTAAAAATTCTTTTTGAATAATAAACTACTAAAATAATATTTCATACTCTTGCTAGAATTATTACAGCAATATCCAGTAAACAGTGGCTGTGGTTGTCTATAAATTATGAGTTGATTATTTGTTTTTATGGCTAACTGCAAAAAAAGGCACCGAATATCCAATTATATATTTAAAAAACCTGCAGGTGATCGAGGAATAAATGAAAAAGAGAAAGTTAGTATGTGAAGTGTTATATTACACTGTGCTTTTTTAAATGTAAGTTGAGGTGATATTTGTAGGTTATGTCAAACTTAAAGAATGTAAGTACAATTTCATAACTGATTTCATTAGTTCATCGCGAATAAAATAGACAATAGTAATAACAATAAATTTGTTTATTTTCAACTGCATCAATACATAATACATACATGGAAAAACACAAGAAACCCATGAAGTATAACTCGGCGAGTAGGTCTAGTAGTTTACTACCCACAAAGCTAAAGCTTGACCATATAGGTAGGAGTACCAGATCAACAATTTAATAAATGAAAAATTAAAATAAAAAACCCTTAATACACTTAACAACACACATGCACTGTTTTCTTCAGTCATTTTTCTCTCACTTAAGACAACAGAATATCTTTACATTTGTATCAGGTTGGTGTCAATAAAGATACCATTTAATACAATTTAAAATGAATATGATTGCAATCAACATTTTTTTAATTAATGAATCTAATAAGCTTTACCATAAAATATATGCGAAAACAAATCATTAATAAAGATTATGAATAGAATATGCTTAAGAACTGATTCCTGAGGAGACTCCACAACTGTATCTGTTGATTTATGAATATCAAGAAATAAGCCAGAAATTTTTTAACCATAAAAGTCAGAAACCATAAAATTATTAGCAATTTCACTTTCATCAGAAGCAGCTTTACCATATACACATATTATTGATAGTTTATTTTTGATAGCAGACATACTAGTTCACTGATTTGTAAATCTCCACTGATTCTTGGCAGGTAATTCCTTCATATTTTAAAAATATTGTTTTTTAGCTGTCGTAATCCCATCAGTCTTTTTCTTCAGTTGATCCCCAGCAGTCCTATCCATAATTTAATTTTGAATGAAGTAGTAAAAGTAGATTTGTTGAAGGACACTATTGGAAAAATATTTTTTATATGATACAATTTTTTAATGCATATAAACTAATATCTTTTCACTTCGTATATGCAAATTCCATGAAAATTTGTCATCTACCATCAACCTTAAGTATTTAATAAAATTCACCTGAGATGACTCAGTTGCATTGTAATTGAGTATGAGCACAATCACCATTACTGTATATTAATGGAGCTAATAAGCTGGAAGCAAACATAAAAATTAGATATTGGGATTTTAAAGCATTAAGAGATAATATATTGACATAACTGTAAGCCTGAATTTTCCAGATAAGTCTGAAATCTAAAAAGATTTTTAGATGAATATACTAGAGCAGTATCTGCAAAACATGTAGCTTTACCATAACATTTATGTAAAAATAGGTCATTAATAAATATTATAAATAGAATAGGTCCAAGAATCATATCCATTAAAAATATTCACAATTTCATTCTCATCAGAATCAACATTACCATTTACAAATTTTATTTTTAATAGTAGGCATACCAGTACAGGGGTTTATAATTTTTCACTGATTCTTAGTAGGTAATAAATATTTTTAAAATATTAAATTTTAGCTGCTGTAATCCACACATCTATCTTTTTTTTTTTAATTTAATTTATTCAGTATAATTTTGTGGCTGTGAGGATTTTTACACCCTTTCTTAAACAATCCATCTGAGAAATTGTAATGCACAGCCCAACTGTTCATGGCATAAATTAAAATAACAGATTTTGATTAATTAATATACCGTAATAAAATATCAAAAAAGTTATTAAAACTGAAAATCAACATCATTATCAAGAATTTTACTGCAGTCATGTTCATATAAATATGACCTTAATTTTATCATAATCCAGAACCTCTTTAAAATCCTTAACAAAATTATTTTGAGTTCTGTCCTTAGAAATGGCAATGGCAGCAGCCCTATGACCATTAAAATGTCAGAATAACAACACTAGAAATATTTTGTTTATATAAACTTGATTTATAAAAAATGTGATAAATACAGGCTAGCTTATTATCAGTAACTCTAGTATCCGAGTGATGATAATGTGAAAACATTTTTCGCCAAAAAAAAAAAAAACTAGTATAAAAATTAACTAAGGAGCTGTACCCATTCATAGTGAGTATTTCTAGATATTGTTAATATCCAGTATACAATCTATTGGCATACAAATAAAACCCTCCATAACAGATGCAAACACAATAAGCCCAGTAGCTTTAGAAAAATTACTACACACAAAAAATTATGTAATCCATTATTCTATATAAAGAAGCCTCATCAACTGATTTCATGCATGTTTCAGATAGAAAGACAATATCTTGTTTAATCTTCCAGCTGCTTACCAAACACAAAAAAGGATCAAAATTCTTAATATTTTGGTGAATTATCAAGCTATTGTTTACATCATTAACACTCTTCCACAACATTGTGATAACTTCCATTATCATAGCAGAATTTAAAAATTCACATCTAACCAGTAACCAGTAAAAATGAATTTGCATAACATGTACAACAAACATAATTTTTTCACACACACCCATAGATATCAATAATATCTCCTTGTCAATTAAGTACAGACAAAACAACTCTCACACATGCATTCATACACTCTTATCACACACACATTCCCATAACCAAAAATAAAAAAATCATCATCTATCCAGAGAAAGACACTGCTCGTATGAAGCTCCTAAACAAATCGTAGGTTAACTCTTCATTAATTACTGGTGGTATACAATTGAATAAAAAGTGAAAATGCTTAACTTAAAATATTGTAGAAAAAATTGAGTAAGTACTGTAATTAAATTTGTGTAATTAAGTAATTGACTGTTTCTATATAATACACAAGCAGAAATGGAATTGAAAAACAAGTAATTTTACTAACTCAGCAGTCCCCTTTAAGAGTCTTATTTCATTACATTTATGATTTAACTTGTATTCCAATAATCATTAACAATATGTATTTAATTATTACATATATATTTCAGTACATGGCTTTTAAGGATTTAAGTCTGAAGATGATTATAAGGATGACTATAACTTTAGCTGCAGACATATTATTTATTTAACAGTACCATAAATTTTCCCGTTGTGGAACACAACTTTTCTCTATAGATTTAGCTGGTCACCTTGAAGCCTCCAATTTTCAGTAGACATAGATTCATTCATGTAAACAAAGTTTATCAATTTTCCCAACTAATATCTGAAAGTTTACCATTTTTACTTTAGGAACTCAACTTTAGTTCAAAAGCAATTAAATTTGACTATTCAATAGAGGTAGTCTGCAAGTTTCAGAATTTCTTTAAAAAATTGTGCGATAATTGTCAATCATTACTTCATTTAACTGAAACCCAATTACAGGTGATATTCTATTCAAAATATCAAAAACATGTTCAAGTTTCCTCAAAGGGATCCCAATTATATTTTCTCAAGAACTGGTTTATATTATTATTTTTAGTATTAAAAGTTTTTGACAAATTTTATTTAACTTTAAATTTTCATCATTTATTTTCAACAGTTTATTAGAGAAATATATTATAATCATGTTATTCCATTTTTGAATTTATGGAAGTATCATTTCAATATTATCAGTTGATAATCCTTTTTTTCGTGTTACAGTTAAAATTTCCTTTTCAGTGTTATCAGATTTGCTTAAAATCAAATCCAATTTATCTTCAACTGATAAACTTTAATTTGCCTTTCCCCTTTCTTTTTCTCTTTTGTACCAGAACTTGTTCTTGATGTCATTTTAAATTTCTGAATTATTAATTCTGTTAAAAATTTAATTTTCAATAAATACTACCAGTGTTGACACAGTTAAGGTTATAGATGTTGAAATACTTAGAAAATACTGCCAGATGAGTGAAAATTTAAAAAATGCTCAAGAAAAAGTAGAAAGTACTGCTTTAGGATGAACTATTCTGGAGGAAGTTGCAGGTGTAGCAACTTTATATTTGGTGATCTGTGAGTAATAGTAATAATAATTCAAAGTACCTGGGTGACAGTGATTGCAAAGCTTTCGTTTAGGTACTTGAAGATTACAAAGGAAAAAACTTGATGTAAATTCCTATTTGGTACTGGAAGATTGATTGATAGGGAAATTAACAGCTTGCAGAATTATTTTGGTCTTGGTCTTGCTATTTGATGAAACCCAAACAGTTTAGAAAAATGAGAATAAATGTTTTACATAAAATATACATTTATCAAAGACCGCACAAAAATTCCTGTTGGGGAAAAATTTCTGGTGCAAATTCAATAGATGCAAAATCACAGGTGAGCAGTGTACTCATAAACATTCTTTACTGCCAGCTGTAGCTCAAGTTATCAAATCAATCTTTGAAAGCCTATCAGATAGAAACCTGTTATGGAAATATTTACATGTCATTACCCAAAATCCCATGGAATCTTTTTATAGTCATCTGGAACAGACTTCCCAAAATGTTTTCATTGGACTTTATGCATTCAAAGTTGAAGTATATGGTGCTGTCTTGTCTTTCAAAGTTGCTTAGGAAATTATGTTTAAATAAACACTTAGTATTTTAACCCGGTCATAGTGCATTAAATATCTTCAAAGAAATTGACAGAGCAAGAATTAGTAAGGGACTATTTCATGCAGTTCTATTTCTGAAAATTCTTATTCTTTAGTATAATTTTCTCAAAAACTTAAGCTAGGATGATGAAATTTATGCTAGAACCTTATTAGAATGTTTAAATTTGCTTTTTGTAGCTATTAACCACACAACAGAAAAATTTGTTCATTATTTTTTATAGCAAAAACAGAAAAATTGGGTAAATTAAAACAGTTTTGTATAACTATACAAAAGTCAGTAAAAAGTGAAAGTTATGAGGTAAATAACTTTGTTTTTGAATCATAAAGGTATCATAAATACTTCTAAAAATGTACAATTTATATTAATGATATAGCCTATATTACCTCCCCTTAAAAAAATTAAAAAAGTTTTCAATTCTAGTGATGGGTTGTTCTCATAGAATCAAATATCCAATTTAATGGTATATTTTCTTACAGTCAGGTTTTATTTTTTGTAGTTACGAGTTAGTAATGAATGATATTAGAATGAAGGGATACCAAGGGTGAAATTGGGTAGAGAAAAGGGTTATGAATCATATTATATAATACTATAGGTTTTAATTTTATAAGTATATTATGTTTTGTTATTTGCAAATTATATTTGACATTGATCTAATTAATTGGTCCTGGGTAAGACTTTTAACTACTTCAATCTGCTTCTCTTGCACTGCCTACTTCCTTGAAGAGATAGGAACCATGAAAATTGTATCACTCACAAACATATATGTGGGCAATATAATTTCCAACAAGATCCCCATCTATTGTGCCACGGTGGTGGTATCCTTAAATAGCCAGCTGCTTCTTTATTGGTACTAAGTGGGATGTAATCTCTACCTGCAGTAGTATATGGAAACATTGTTTCCAGTTGCATAATAAGCCAGGAATTAGCTTAGATGCATACTGTAATATAATAATTAAAAAATATAATAATATAATTTAAAATTACTTACTGGTCTTGTGGTTAACTTGTTGCAAATCAGTTGTTTAACAGCTGATTTTTGAAGTTGAAGGTTCTGAGATTAGAATCTTAGTAAAAGCTATTTAATCTTAGTAAAACCGGTGTACTTTGGTGGTTGGGGTTCAATTAACTACACATTTCAGGATTGGTAGGTCTGGGTCTGGTACGAGACTACATTTCATTTGCTTGTCACTTATGTCATCCTCATCTAATTGGGCCGTGGTGGTTGCTTATTGTTCACAAGTTGAACATATTGCAATGTACACTTTAGGAATATAAAAAAGTTTTTATAGTACTATATTTTTCAATATTATTATTTTTCTTTCTCGTTGATTTTTATTAAAATCTTATTTAAAAAGTAAAAGCTATGTGTGAAATTTAATATTGTTATATTGGTATAACAATATTTGTTATAATATTATTATATTTAGAAAGTATATACAGAAATTATCTCGTTAAAATGAATTTTAGAAGTACAAACTAACCTCCACTTCAGCTACCATGTAATCAAGATATCACATCTATTTGAATTCTGATTAAAGTTAGTAAATCATTATTGATAGAAATGGAAATATTACATAATTTATTACATCTAGAGGTCTTCACAGATAAAATAGTTTTGGTATGCATATGTGTTTGCTGGTACAGAAAAGATAAGTTCTCCCTCTCTTTTACTTAAGTAACTTTCAAAGCAGAAGGAAAGTGATAAAAATATAGTTATTTGACCTCTTGGCCTCTAACTTCATGAAGTAATTTAGTTAAATATGGCAAAAAACAAAAAATGCTTTTGCTGTTCCCATCCTGGGCAAAATTACTATGAACCAATGAGTTGTGGGTGGAATGAGCATGTGCTGCCTGGAAGTAACTTTTACTGCCCCTCTTACCGCTTTCTTTATTGGTAGATTGCCCATACTTACTATTTATCTCTTTTCCCATTCACTTGATGATGAGTTATGTGAATGCCAGTCAGATGCTCTACCTCTACCTGTGGTCACTAAAACCTTGACAGCCAGTGCAAAGACCTTTAATTAGCAAATGTGTTACCTTTCGACTTGACTATCATGTAAATTTTAATCATCATTGTATGAATGCCCTGCCAAAGAAATCAGTGGACTTAAAATTTTTCATGATCACGATCACAAACTCAGTTCATTTTGTTCTGTGTTGGGTTGCATATGTAGTGTGATGGACTACTACTATACTTCTATAGTATTAATAATTATTTTTAGTGGTAAGTGTTGTATTGTGTAAGTCTAAAAAATTCATATACAGTATAATTATCAGGATGAAAAAACACAGAAAGCTATACAGTTTATATTTGAAATTTCAAAAGAAAAAAGAGTTTGTGATCATCTCGCTGAAAGTGTTGCTTTGACATGATAGGGCAGTAAGTGACTAAATGTGTAACTAGTGATTCACTCTTGGAACCAGTTCACCTAGCTCCGCTAAAGAACAAAAGTTTAGTAATGCCTAGATTGATGATCCTCCTCTATGAATCATGAGACCTTGCCGTTGGTGAGGGGGCTTGAGTGCTCAGGGATACAGAGTAGCTGGACCGAAGGTGCAACCATATCGGAGAGGTATCTGTTTGAGAGCCAGACTAAGGAATGATTCCTGAAAGAGGGCAGCAGCTCTTTCAGTAGTTGTTAGGGGCGTGAGTCAGGACGACTTAAACGGCCGTATCAACATCACTCAGTCCTCTGAGTACTGCGCAGCTGAAAGCAATGGAAAACTACAGCTGCTTTTTTTTCCAAGAAAATGTGGCTCTGCATTTTCACATAACAATAATGGAGGCGCCTTCCTTGGTAAAATATTCCGGAGGTAAAATAGTCCCCCGTTCGGATCTCCGGGTGGGGACTACTAAGGAAGGGGTCACCAGAAAATTAAAAAATAACATTCTACGAGTCGGAGCGTGGAATGTTAGAAGCTTAAAAAAGGTTGGTAGGCTAGAAAATTTAAAAAGGGAAATGGATAGGGTGAATGTGGATATAGTAGGAATTAGTGAGGTTCGGTGGGAAGAGGAAGGCGACTTTTGGTCAGGTGATTTTAGAGTAATTAACTCAGCGTCAAATAATGGGCAGGCAGGAGTAGGTTTCGTGATGAACAAGAAGATAGGGAGGAGAGTGGAGTATTTCAAAACGCATAGCGATAGAATCATTGTAATAAGGATAAAATCAAAACCTAAACCGACAACGATTGTTAACGTTTATATGCCTACAAGCGCCCATGATGATGATGAGGTAGAGTGTGTATACGAAGAGATTGATGAAGCAATTAAACACGTAAAAGGAGATGAAAATTTAATAATAGTTGGAGATTGGAATGCAAGCATTGGAAAAGGCAAGGAAGGAAATATAGTGGGTGAATACGGGCTGGGCAAAAGGAATGAAAGAGGGGACCGACTTATAGAGTTTTGCACGAAGTATAATTTAGTAATTGCCAACACCCAGTTTAAACATCATAATAGAAGAATATACACTTGGAAAAAGCCAGGCGATACTGCAAGGTATCAGATAGATTATATCATGGTTAAGCAAAGATTTAGAAATCAACTCGTTGACTGCAAAACTTACCCTGGAGCAGACATTGATAGCGACCATAATTTGGTGATAATGAAATGTAGATTGGGGTTTAAAAACCTGAAGAAAAGGTGTCAGATGAATCGGTGGAATTTAGAGAAGCTTGAGGAAGAGGAGGTAAAGAAGATTTTTGAGGAGGACATCGCAAGAGGTCTGAGTAAAAAAGATAAGGTAGAAAATGTAGAAGAAGAATGGGAGAATGTTAAAAAGGAAATTCTTAAATCAGCAGAAGCAAACTTAGGCGGAATAAAGAGAACTGGTAGAAAACCTTGGGTTTCAGACGATATATTGCAGCTGATGGATGAACGTAGAAAATATAAGAATGCTAGTGATGAAGAAAGTAAAAGGAACTATCGGCAATTAAGAAATGCTATAAACAGGAAGTGCAAACTGGCGAAAGAAGAGTGGATTAAAGAAAAGTGTTCAGAAGTGGAAAGAGAAATGAACATTGGTAAAATAGACGGAGCATACAGGAAAGTTAAGGAAAATTTTGGGGTACATAAATTAAAATGTAATAATGTGTTAAACAAAGATGGTACACCAATATATAATACGAAAGGTAAAGTCGATAGATGGGTGGAATATATTGAAGAGTTATATGGAGGAAATGAATTAGAAAATGGTGTTATAGAGGAAGAAGAGGAAGTTGAGGAGGATGAAATGGGAGAAACAATACTGAGATCTGAATTTAAGAGAGCATTAAAAGATTTAAATGGCAGAAAGGCTCCTGGAATAGACGGAATACCTGTAGAATTACTGCGCAGTGCAGGTGAGGAAGCGATTGATAGATTATACAAACTGGTGTGTAATATTTATGAAAATGGGGAATTTCCATCAGACTTCAAAAAAAGTGTTATAGTTATGATACCAAAGAAAGCAGGGGCAGATAAATGTGAAGAATACAGAACAATTAGTTTAACTAGTCATGCATCAAAAATCTTAACTAGAATTTTATACAGAAGAATTGAGAGGAGAGTGGAAGAAGTGTTAGGAGAAGACCAATTTGGTTTCAGGAAAAGTATAGGGACAAGGGAAGCAATTTTAGGCCTCAGATTAATAGTAGAAGGAAGATTAAAGAAAAACAAACCAACATACTTGGCGTTTATAGACCTAGAAAAGGCTTTCGATAACGTAGACTGGAATAAAATGTTCAGCATTTTAAAAAAATTAGGGTTCAAATACAGAGATAGAAGAACAATTGCTAACATGTACAGGAACCAAACAGCAACAATAACAATTGAAGAACATAAGAAAGAAGCCCTAATAAGAAAGGGAGTCCGACAAGGATGTTCCCTATCGCCGTTACTTTTTAATCTTTACATGGAACTAGCAGTTAATGATGTTAAAGAACAATTTAGATTCGGAGTAACAGTACAAGGTGAAAAGATAAAGATGCTACGATTTGCTGATGATATAGTAATTCTAGCCGAGAGTAAAAAGGATTTAGAAGAAACAATGAACGGCATAGATGAAGTCCTACGCAAAAACTATTGCATGAAAATAAACAAGAACAAAACAAAAGTAATGAAATGTAGTAGAAATAACAATGATGGACCACTGAATGTGAAAATAGGAGGAGAAAAGATTATGGAGGTAGAAGAATTTTGTTATTTGGGAAGTAAAATTACTAAAGATGGACGAAGCAGGAGCGATATAAAATGCCGAATAGCACAAGCTAAACGAGCCTTCAGTAAGAAATATAATTTGTTTACATCAAAAATGAATTTAAATGTCAGGAAAAGATTTTTGAAAGTGTATGTTTGGAGTGTCGCTTTATATGGAAGTGAAACTTGGACAATCGGAGTATCTGAGAAGAAAAGATTAGAAGCTTTTGAAATGTGGTGCTATAGGAGAATGTTAAAAATCAGATGGGTGGATAAAGTGACAAATGAAGAGGTATTGCGGCAAATAGATGAAGAAAGTAGCATTTGGAAAAATATAGTTAAAAGAAGAAACAGACTTATAGGCCACATACTAAGGCATCCTGGAATAGTCGCTTTAATATTGGAAGGACAGGTAGAAGGGAAAAATTGTGTAGGCAGGCCACGTTTGGAGTATGTAAAACAAATTGTTGGGGATGTAGGATGTAGAGGGTATACTGAAATGAAACGACTAGCACTAGATAGGGAATCTTGGAGAGCTGCATCAAACCAGTCAAATGACTGAAGACAAAAAAAAAAAAAGATTGATGATCCTTATTAAAATCTTGGATTCCGCCTGGTGATGATAAAAAAACAAATGCCGTACTATAAATACTGTCATATTGAAATTAACAGTAACAAGAGCCTTATGCATAGACATGCAAATACTCCTTAGTATAAAGCAAATGTAGAATATACAAATCACCATCTTTAGTGTAGCCACCAGTCTATTAACAGCATCTGTTCCTCATTACATAATAAAGTTACTGAAGCAGAATTGCAGAGCATAATCTTCCTTTAGAATTAATGGGTACACTACCATCATTAATATAATAAAAGCAATCGCTCCTGATAGTGCAATAATTAAAATATTAAATGTGGTTGAACTGATACTTTATATTTAATAAGTAATGCTTTAGTGGTTGATGCTAGACATATCTTATCAGAAAAACTCTTTCTCTTTGATTGCTGATAAATCAATAAACATTTCTTTTAGAAAATCATTAGCTGTTGCTTTAAGTCAAAAATGGTAGAAGACTCATTCTTAAGCATCACTGACAAGTCAGTTTTTGCTGCTTGAAGAATTAGAAGTACCACTTACAAACTTGTTAGGATTTACCACTCCACAGAGAATAATGCCTCTGTAATGATGGGACAGCAAACAGGAATTCAAGCTAGGCTTAAAAAGTTGAATGAACATTTATATATATATATATATATATATATATATATATATATATATATATATATATATATATATATATATCTAGATGCATTTGGCACAGCGTTAGTTTGTAGACTTCACAAGCTTGTACTGTAAATACCTTCCACATGCTGTTGAAGAGCTCTGTAGTGACATATCCAATTTTATTCTAAAGAAACCAGAAAGATTAGAAGAATTTAAGGTGATTCAACATTTATTGAATCTTAAAGTTCATAACTTAAATTAGGTGAAATATGATGGTTGTTTATAAATGATGTAGTTCAAAGGATTGTAGAACAATGGAATGTTTTACTGTCTTATTTTAATTTTTGTGTTGAAGATGGAATAAAGCAAGCCTGGTCAATTTTAAATTCTCTTCAAGACCCTGTCATAAAGGTGTATTTTTTTATTTGTTGCCATTTTCCTACCACTTGTGACACACCTAAACTTAAAGTGTATCAGGAGACTTCATGTAGGTTTCATCAGTTGTTCTTAAATCTTGCAGACAATAGAGGTTCTTATACTGCATATAGAGACTCTTATACAGCAGCTGAAGAACAAGGAATAAATTGAAATACCATAAGGAATTTTAAGTCAAGCGTCTATCCTTCTATTCTGGATTCTGCAAACAAGTTTTGAAGAGGGTGGATTTATTTCAATCCCTTTTTAAGAAATATCTGTCTGTGCTGAGCCCAGAAAATTGCAAATGTTAGTATCATGCTATTAACTGTACATTTCCCTAATGTAATTGCAGAAAGTGTTTTGACGTAGGTGGGGAATGACAGTTAGCCAAGTCCTCAGAGTTATTGAAAGAGAATCAAGAATTTATGAAATTTTGGAACACTGCTTTTGAAATGAAAAATCCTGTTGGTGATACATCATCCCAAATTTTACAAACTTTTTTAAGGCAATGATCTGCTTACCACATTCTTATTCTGTTGTAGCAGGAGGTATATTTTCTGCTGTTGCTATTAACAAGACCAAATTGTGAAACAAAACTCCAATCCTCTACAATATGGGCACCTAATAAAGGAGAAACTGAAACATTCGTCATACCAAAATTCATACATTTCAAAACTAATTATTGGCCTTGTAAAGTCTTATAAGGATTAAGAAAAGGCTAAAATGTGTGTATTTTACACGAACGATATTAGAATAAAATAATCATTATTTTTATCTTTGCAATAATAATTTTCGATGTTTATTTTTCTACTGAACTAAATTAATTATGAACTTTTTTTTTAGTTTTGGTTGTACTACATTATTCCATGTAAGTTATTGATAAATACTACTGTAGGGATAATTATAATGTTTTTTTCATAGCGTGAACGATAAACCAGCGTCCCGGAAAGCAGTTACGATAAGAAAACATTAATCAACTTTATTTCTTATAGGCCTATTCAAAAAATAAAATAAGAATTCTAAATATCTGTTATAAATTTAGTAAATTACTGACCTAGCTAGTTTTTAAATGTTGAAAGTAACAAACATTATACACAGTGTACTTACTCTGACTTCGTAAATCAGGTGAAACTACAGATATTTTTACAACAGACTACATACTCAAGAAAACATTACTACAATCACAGTTAAAAATACTAGTGGTGAACGCGTCTTTGCAAATCAGCTGATTTCGAAGTCGAGAGTTCTAACATTCAAATTCTATTAAAGGCAGTTACTTTTATACGGATTTGAACACTAGATCGTGGATACCAGTGGTTGGTGGTTGGGTTTCAATTAACCACACATCACAGAAATTGTCGACCTGAGACTGTGGAAGACTACACCTCGGTTACACTCAAGTGGGTGTGACAGGGCAAATAGATGCTACCGACAGACAGTGGGGAAAAGCGCCAATATAAATGGAAATGAATTTATAGTATACAGCCAGTATAAAAGACAGATTGGAATATAGTTACTAACGACAGATACGGTAAACATTAGTTATTTAATGTTGCATATTATTACTCACTTCAAAGTAATTTGTATAACGATATTAATATCTTAAAAAAATGAAAATTAATTACTTTTGGAATAAGACCAATTACGATACGAAATTACATTAAGATAAGCTGGAGGTGTGTACTGATTAGAATATTATATTATTAGAAGTATATTATCTTAGTAAATGCTATCAGCAATATTAATAGGCCGTTGCATAAATAAATAATGTTAACAAAAAATAAATTCATAATAATTATGTTTTCATAATTTAAAAGCCAGTTGTAATATACGAATAGACAATTCAAATAATTGATATTTAAAAATTGTAAATAGTTGTTGTTAGTGTAACAATGATAGATACGTATAATCACTACATGGTGTATTTTATCGTAATCTTTCTTTCTCTTCTATAACTCATACAAATTTTATTAAAAATTTAAAACTTATTCACTCTACACTCTATAGATAACAAACAAAAAAAAAACTAACCGCTCAAAGTTGTTTAAATTTTACAATTTGACCAAATACACTCGAAACTTATTCTCTCCTAACTTTCAACCAAAATAGAATTACAAGTAGTAAGTAATTATAAGTAATTTTGAACGTAACTGGTTTATTTATAAATTTCCCTTGCGATTTTGAATATGCTTAGTGTCCGAATTTCATGCATATAAAACTGTGTGTAGAAGATTGTGCAAAATTGTATTTCTCGTACAAACTAATTTTACATGTGCCTTAAATATTCATACGTGAACTCAGCAGAAGAATTTTTTTTATCTCTAAATAAAAGAAATAACTTTTAGATTTAAATGAATTTACTAAGAAAAGATTTCTGAAAGAAGAATCTCAAAAATAACTCTAAAAATTAATCGCTGTAAACATAAAAAATACGAAATAGATAAATCCTTATTCTGATTGGTATATATTAATGCATTACATAGCTCCACGCCAGGAATGTATACAATTAATTAATTATAAAATGAAAAGATCAGTTTGGTTTTGAAGTTCGTATTTATTATTTAATACAGTGCAATAATGTTAAGATTTATTCAAAATTATTCACGATTTCAAAGGCGTTATTGAAAATTATTTTAGCACATTTATGTATATTTTTAACGGGATGCAGAAAATTCAAGATGTTTATAATAATAACAACTTATATTCAAAATCATCGTGATAACATAACCAATGGTATATTTGGAAAATCATAATCTGTTAAATTTGTGAAATATTGTTATAATCTTTATAAATTAATGAAATTCAATAGTAAATTTTGAATCCATTTAAAACATCCTACCACGTAACGTTTCACGTATATTATATAATTTACTTATGAAGCGCAAGAAAAATTTAACTGGTAATCGTAAAAATTTATTAATTCTTGTACAAAACCTTATTATGGTAGAGGCTAAAGTAAGAGAATGTAAAATACTAACAAACCGGTGTTCACGAGTATTCAATAATAGTGCAATTTTGTCAAATATATTTAACTTTTGCTAATTCATAACAGTCACATAACATTCGTTAGAAATAGAATGAGATACGACCCAAAACTCGATTCAATTCCTCCCACAACTAAGCCACTAAAAATAAACCAATGACAACTCACATTCATCCTCGCATAGATAACACTAACACTTACCCAACTTCGCCACTACAGATTATATTATTTCAGCAACAAACCAATCAGCTTACAGCATTAGCCTAAGCAATCACTAATAAGAGTATGATTTAAAATCAAAAATATATTTTTTTCAACGCAGAAATCACAGCTGTAAAAGAAACTGACCAAATGAATAGGAGTGAAGTAATGCAATAATGAATTAATCAATAAAAAGGCAATTATAATCCATTTTTTAAACCACTTATAAGGTGTGAGTAAATACAACATCTGTCGAAATACAACAAATTTCTCCTGATAAAATACGGACCGTCTTGAACGCTGTTAACTCTTTATCATATAGGTACAATCGTCAAACTTCTCGCATTTCATAAGAAACAAAGAATGACAACCATCCGGAAAACAATTAATTGTGACCAAACCAAGGAGAGATATGAAATTTTAGTATAAGAGCTTGACTAGAAGTATGTAAACGTCAGTCAATATTAGAGTATTAGTTAACATTTTTAGGAGAGCCTAGTCGGAAAATATAATGGATGCTTCGTAGATAAATTGTTACATTGTCATAAATATATGTTTAATATTAAAATTATTTTGGCAAAAATTAAAGTTAAATATCAGTTTCATAGATTCTCAAATCTCTCTATTACCATACATTCGTTTGCAACTTTAATGCAACATTTAATGTTGCATTAATGTTACAATAAAATGTTTGCAACATTTAATCTCTGCATAATTACTATTTTGTCATCTTAGTTCGACCAGAAATCTCAATGATTTGATAGGGCAATGCATCTTAAATTGTTAATGGTGATTATAATGAATGATGTTGTCACATCGCGAGAATATTTAGCCAACATCACTCACTGTATGAGCTTACAGACCAGCATACAAATGTCTGATTTATTTATTTATTGATAAGGAATAATAAAATTGTTTTAGAATTAAAACACATCATCATCTATATAAACACTGAAATTCACCCTCGAAAATTTCTATTTACGACAAATAAGTTTGGAATTTTATAACTGAATGTGCTACAAAACTGGTTGTTACCCCAACTTCAAGAAGATCTGAATGACTTATTTTTATGGAAGATGATGCCCCACCTCACCTCCATTGGAGGTCCAACATTATTTAACGGACAACTTTTACAAGATTCTGGATTGGAAGAGGTGGATTAAAAGATCTTGTTCATCATCTGTAGCCTCCCAGGTCAGTAGATCTTACTCCCTGCAATTTATATCTGCAAGCATAAATAAACAAAAAGGTGTTTATACACCTATAACTGGTATTTTTCAAGATCTGATGCATATTGTTATGAATTCAATAACTAAGGATATGTGTGTGCGCACGGGCACGGGCACGCTTACGTATGTTTTCCATAATGTGAAAATGAGATCCATGCATGTTTTGAAATGAGTAGAAATATGTCAGGTCTTACCAGATATTACACTAAAAGGCAGATCTGAAATGTATCTTAAACATATTGAATTTATTTAATTTTAAACCACTTTTTTTAACTTTATATTCAAATACACGTAGTGAATCCACTCCACCTTGAGTTCAATTTCTAGTTCACAAAAGAATTTCTTATCTAAGTTCTTTTAATAATTAGAACCTTATGTGATATTTTAAAAATAATATTTGTTTTTTTCAGAGGGAGGTGGAAATACATTTACACACGAAATGTCGGACTGCAGCTGATGGTATTATCCAATCACTATCACCAGACTACCAACTAAAACCACTCCCCTTTCTACCAGGACTCGACCCGGAACCGTTTAACACATTACTTCTGTTCAAGTCCTCTGATACTAGCCTGATTAGGTGCTACCTAATTTTCAGGACTATCCAGGTCAACCTTTTTGGTCATGAGAATATTGGTCATGTTGACGAATCGGGCTACGCTTTCCCAGCTGCTCAGATTACAGAGCATCATTGCAACCACATTGTGGGGGCTCAGTGCTTCGAGATCTGCCTATAGTGTCCCTCGACCTGCCGCCCACCAAGCACATTTGAAAAAGGTGTGCTCAGTGTCATCCCATACAACGGGACAATAGAGGCAGTCTGGGGATGGCACTTCTCCTATGACATGGAAGTAAGTGAAGTACCCGTCACCCATTAAAAATTGGGTCATGTAGTACTCCACCTCTCCGCTCCGCCGCTCTGTGCACGGTCTGACCAGAGGAATAAGCCTTGCGGTCAATCGTCCTCTGGTCTCATGCTCCTAGGTCTCTTGCCGTGCGAGGAACGTGTGAGTGCATTCCTTGCATGGCAATTGTTTTTGAATTTCTCTTAGACTTTGTGGACTTGAAGAAAATCTTACCAAAATTCTGAAAAGTTGTGGCATTGTTACATAAACTGATATTAAGGGACTATATTAAAAGTAGTATGATAAATGTTAAATTTATTTAGATGATATGTGACAGATATAAACATATTATTTTTTTAAATTTAGTAATAATAACAATCATTCATTACATACTTATCAATAATTTAAATTCTTTAAAAAACATATTACTACTTAGAATTCTAAACAAATGTTCAAACAATTACATTCAAAAAATGAAAATTTATAACTAAATATGTATTTAGATCGTTCAACAATCATCATCATCAATAGTTAAAAAGAAAGTAATTAAAAATAGATGTAAATTAAAAATCAAAATATAAAAAAGTTGTAATTATTAAATAAGTTCTGTATTAGATGAATGTATATACTTATTTTTCATAATTAATTCCTTTTAACTGATTATAATCATTTTACAATAGAAAAGTCTATGTAATTGTGTAGATTTTGATTTTATGCAAACAGTTCTTGAATGTTTTCGCTATTTTATTTCAAAATTCATTTATCACAACCCTTTTTCTTTATTTATTTCTATTTACATAATTAAAATATACATAAAAATTAAAATAGAATTCTAACTTAAAAATAATAATATCTTGACATTAAATTACATGGTACATAATGGTAACATTTCCTTAGGAAAAAATATTGATTATAATAAAGATACTACTAATATAACAATAATTTCCTACATTACAATCCTCATTATTTGCAAATTTAATACTTATTGCTTTAGTTATTTTATAGTGGTAAATTATTAATTATTGCAACAGTAGAATTCAAGGTAGTGTTTGAAATTTTTTAATTTAGAAAAATGTGTGTAAGAATTAATAATACAGAATCAAAGATGTAGGAAAATAATGGCGAAAATGAATAAACAGATGACAGACATATTTAATTTTATAATGAATCCCATAAAATGAAATTCTGCGTTGAACAAGGGAGTTGTTTACCAATTTTCATTTTTGAGCAATAGTAGGCACAACCTTTTCTCCCTTTAACTTGAAAAGCTTAGGGTTAAGTCCCTAGTTAGAAAGGCATTTTTCACATGATACAAAATTCATTGTAAACACAGTAATTGTTATTAGACATCAGCTTGTTACAGTTTGAATGAATATTCTGAGTCAGATGTATTTCTTTGATATATTTATCAATAGAATAAAAATAAAAATTTAAAAGGTTGAAAAGCAGTGATACTGTAAAAAGATATCTTCAAAGAAATATAAAGTATTAAAACTATTGAAACTTGTATTTTTTCAAGCAGTGAACAACAAATAATTAAATACTCAAATAATTTATGCTCAATGGAGTGGAGTTTTGCCTGAATAGTACCCTTCAACTGAGCCAATAGTAAAGCATAATACTCCCCAATGATGATCCTCTCCTTTTATAAACATGCTTCAAAAAAGGAGATGGTGTCCTCAATTTGACCTGTAAGTTTTTTTAAGCATATGATCACTCCTTATTCTTCATCATAAAAACAGACTATGATGATTTTATGTTTACTTCAGTTTTTTATGATTAAGCAAAAAGCTTGTATGTGGAAATATGAAATGGAAAATTTGTAGCATAAGAAAAATACAATGTCTGACAAGGATTTGAACTGATACTTTCCAGATGAAAAGGTGAGATGCTACCATTCCATAATGGAGTCAACAGAATTTTGTAAAGGAGATTTTTGTTAGAAGATAATTTAAGGTAAAAAGATTTTTTAAGAATTATATGGTCAATGTAAATATCTTTGTGGTTGATAAAAATTATATTATTTTTTTCATAATCATCTCATAGCTTAGAATTGGATTATTTTTTTTTTTTTTTGTCTTCAGTCATTTGACTGGTTTGATGCAGCTCTCCAAGATTCCCTATCTAGTGCTAGTCGTTTCATTTCAGTATACCCTCTACATCCTACATCCCCAACAATTTGTTTTACATACTCCAAACGTGGCCTGCCTACACAATTTTTCCCTTCTACCTGTCCTTCCAATATTAAAGCGACTATTCCAGGATGCCTTAGTATGTGGCCTATAAGTCTGTCTCTTCTTTTAACTATATTCTTCCAAATGCTACTTTCTTCATCTATTTGCCGCAATACCTCTTCATTTGTCACTTTATCCACCCATCTGATTTTTAACATTCTCCTATAGCACCACATTTCAAAAGCTTCTAATCTTTTCTTCTCAGATACTCCGATTGTCCAAGTTTCACTTCCATATAAAGCGACACTCCAAACATACACTTTCAAAAATCTTTTCCTGACATTTAAATTCATTTTTGATGTAAACAAATTATATTTCTTACTGAAGGCTCGTTTAGCTTGTGCTATTCGGCATTTTATATCGCTCCTGCTTCGTCCATCTTTAGTAATTTTACTTCCCAAATAACAAAATTCTTCTACCTCCATAATCTTTTCTCCTCCTATTTTCACATTCAGGGGTCCATCTTTGTTATTTCTACTACATTTCATTACTTTTGTTTTGTTCTTGTTTATTTTCATGCGATAGTTCTTGCGTAGGACTTCATCTATGCCATTCATTGTTTCTTCTAAATCCTTTTTACTCTCGGCTAGAATTACTATATCATCAGCAAATCGTAGCATCTTTATCTTTTCACCTTGTACTGTTACTCCGAATCTAAATTGTTCTTTAATATCATTAACTGCTAGTTCCATGTAAAGATTAAAAAGTAACGGAGATAGGGAACATCCTTGTCGGACTCCCTTTCTTATTAGGGCTTCTTTCTTATGTTCTTCAATTGTTATTGTTGCTGTTTGGTTCCTGTACATGTTAGCAATTGTTCTTCTATCTCTGTATTTGAACCCTAATTTTTTTAAAATGCTGAACATTTTATTCCAATCTACGTTATCGAAAGCCTTTTCTAGGTCTATAAACGCCAAGTATGTTGGTTTGTTTTTCTTTAATCTTCCTTCTACTATTAATCTGAGGCCTAAAATTGCTTCCCTTGTCCCTATACTTTTCCTGAAACCAAATTGGTCTTCTCCTAACACTTCTTCCACTCTCCTCTCAATTCTTCTGTATAAAATTCTAGTTAAGATTTTTGATGCATGACTAGTTAAACTAATTGTTCTGTATTCTTCACATTTATCTGCCCCTGCTTTCTTTGGTATCATAACTATAACACTTTTTTTGAAGTCTGACGGAAATTCCCCTTTTTCATAAATATTACACACCAGTTTGTATAATCTATCAATCGCTTCCTCACCTGCACTGCGCAGTAATTCTACAGGTATTCCGTCTATTCCAGGAGCCTTTCTGCCATTTAAATCTTTTAATGCTCTCTTAAATTCAGATCTCAGTATTGTTTCTCCCATTTCATCCTCCTCAACTTCCTCTTCTTCCTCTATAACACCATTTTCTAATTCATTTCCTCCGTATAACTCTTCAATATATTCCACCCATCTATCGACTTTACCTTTCGTATTATATATTGGTGTACCATCTTTGTTTAACACATTATTAGATTTTAATTTATGTACCCCAAAATTTTCCTTAACTTTCCTGTATGCTCCGTCAATTTTACCAATGTTCATTTCTCTTTCCACTTCTGAACACTTTTCTTTAATCCACTCTTCTTTCGCCAGTTTGCATTTCCTATTTATAGCATTTCTTAATTGCCGATAGTTCCTTTTACTTTCTTCATCATTAGCATTCTTATATTTTCTACGTTCATCCATCAGCTGCAATATATCGTCTGAAACCCAAGGTTTTCTACCAGTTCTCTTTATTCCGCCTAAGTTTGCTTCAGCTGATTTAAGAATTTCCTTTTTAACATTCTCCCATTCTTCTTCTACATTTTCTACCATATCTTTTTTACTCAGACCTCTTGCGATGTCCTCCTCAAAAATCTTCTTTACCTCCTCTTCCTCAAGCTTCTCTAAATTCCACCGATTCATCTGACAACTTTTCTTCAGGTTTTTAAACCCCAATCTACATTTCATTATCACCAAATTATGGTCGCTATCAATGTCTGCTCCAGGGTAAGTTTTGCAGTCAACGAGTTGATTTCTAAATCTTTGCTTAACCATGATATAATCTATCTGATACCTTCCAGTATCGCCTGGCTTTTTCCAAGTGTATATTCTTCTATTATGATTTTTAAATTGGGTGTTGGCAATTACTAAATTATACTTCGTGCAAAATTCTATAAGTCGGTCCCCTCTTTCATTCCTTTTGCCCAGCCCATATTCACCCACTATATTTCCTTCCTTGCCTTTTCCAATGCTTGCATTCCAATCTCCAACTATTATTAAATTTTCATCTCCCTTTACGTGTTTAATTGCTTCATCAATCTCTTCGTATACACACTCTACCTCATCATCATCATGGGCGCTTGTAGGCATATAAACGTTAACAATCGTTGTCGGTTTAGGTTTTGATTTTATCCTTATTACAATGATTCTATCGCTATGCGTTTTGAAATACTCCACTCTCCTTCCTATCTTCTTGTTCATCACGAAACCTACTCCTGCCTGCCCATTATTTGACGCTGAGTTAATTACTCTAAAATCACCTGACCAAAAGTCGCCTTCCTCTTCCCACCGAACCTCACTAATTCCTACTATATCCACATTCACCCTATCCATTTCCCTTTTTAAATTTTCTAGCCTACCAACCTTTTTTAAGCTTCTAACATTCCACGCTCCGACTCGTAGAATGTTATTTTTTAATTTTCTGGTGACCCCTTCCTTAGTAGTCCCCACCCGGAGATCCGAACGGGGGACTATTTTACCTCCGGAATATTTTACCAAGGAAGGCGCCTCCATTGTTGCTATGTGAAAATGCAGAGCCACATTTTCTTGGAAAAAAAAAAATTGGATTATAACATAACTAATTTGGTGACTATATACAGAATAAAACTAATTTTGTTTTACTGAATTATCAAAGAATACAATGCTCTTTTTTCCATGTCACTGACACATAAGAGTTTTTTATATTAGCTTGCGATAAATTACTGAAATGTATCATCCTTGAATAACAAGAACTTATTACAAACTTATTTACGTTTGTACTGAATCAGTATTTACTATTTGAAACTATATATTATAGTAATATTTTTTCATATCTATTATAATAAATAAAAAAAATTAATAATATGTAAGTAAATAAATATTTTTGCTTATTTTATAATTAAATGCTGTTAATTTTATTATAATAATGAAATATAAGTACTAGAGGAATAATCACTAAAACCTAAATAAAAAAAAATTGAATGATCAAACACTGAAGCCATTGGAAAGCAACAGAACAAAATTATAATACTAGTAGTATTAAGAAAAATAAGCAAACTTGATTCACAAAAAAAAACAAACTTAATTGTAGTCATGATTAATATGAAATGATAATAGACAATAGCAACAAATAAGATAAATAAAAAATAAGTAACAAAAATTAATATCAATTATTTGTTAAAAAAAAAGAAGAATTTTAACAACACAATATAATCTACTTATAAATAGGTTTTCTTAGATACCTTAGCACAAACTTTCTAATTTAATTATATTAACTTAAATCCTAATGGTAATAAAATACAATAACAAATACCTGAATGCTTTTCTATTAATATATACACATTACAATTAGGATAGGATAAAATAAACCAGCAATTGCGACTCCTCCGGAGTAGGGGTTGCATTGCTCCCTCCTGATAGTTAGTGCCCCGTTGTGGCGTATTCCTGCTAGCCTCTGAAGCGTTAGCACCGAAAGGACTTCAGTGGACAGTCTGAAGGGGAATTACGTCGGGAGGACAGGTTTCATAAGCCTAGCCTTCTGCGGTCGGCCCATAAAATGGGTTCGATAACGCTGGTTTAACAACGGATTGGAATGCAATTAAATCCGTCCTTAAAATACTAAATAATAAACAAAACTTGAAAAATTAGACCTGCCATTTAAAATAAACCTTTTAAAAAAACACGCCTGATTAGAATCATGCAGCAGCAAGGGACTCTGTCCAGGTTCTGCGATTTGTAGGGAGAAATAAACTCCCGTCAACTTTGCATTCCAATTAGGATAGCTTAGCTAGAAGACTAAATCCATTTAAGACATGATTAAAACCACGTAGATAATATTCCATTCAGTTTCAGTGAACAGTATGTACACTTTCAATCAATTACGATAATTAATGAAAGCTAATGAGTTACCACACAATTACAGACAGAATTTTATAAAAACATAAATATTTTAACATACTACAAATCAGCCAATACAATAAGTCAAAACCGATTTCATCCAAAGTTGAGCTGTGAGGTACTGATGTTGCTGTCTATTGAACTTCAACAACAAAAATTGAATAGGTACCAACAAAAAATCAGATTCAGTAAAAAATAATTATATTTTTAAGTAGATCAGAACCTGAATTCTGCAATAAAATCCAGGAAATACTTTTAAGAATGGAAACCTAGATAGGAGTGAAGAAAGTAAGAAATTATGAAGGCATAATTGAAATTAAATTAAATTAAGCATGATTTTAATGAAAAATTCAGTAATGGCTCCCCAAGCATTAAGAAGTTGGGTAAACATCTACTTCTGTTCATAATTTTAAATGTGTTCATGAGTTAATTTTGCAGGATAGAGAAGAGAAGATAATGGTGATAAAATTACTGTTAACAAAGTTTCATCTATATAAAACTTATCTGCATAAAAAAACCACTTGCAACGGACTTTGCAAAATCTATTCGCAATAGAATTAGCTATAATAAAGTCTCTATCTATAATGAAATCCACTGACTAACAACTGGCAGTGTAGAGTTAAAAGTTGATTTATTAATGATAACACTTATCAATATGATTTTTGTCTCACGAGTACCAATAGGTGTATTTAATGCAGTTTTTTTATCTTTTTCAAATATGTTTTCGGAATTTCTCCATCGCCCACAGTTTTTTTATTATTTTAATTCTTTTAAATATTTTAAAACGTTTTTTCATCCATTTGTCCATTGTAAAGTAAAAGCTATTAGACCATTGTAATTATGGTGGGACCAAATGAGCTAACGCAAAGGGTAGTGTTGCTACTGTTGTGCAGGTTCAGATGTGTATAGACATGTACAATGTGACCTAGTGTTGCACACACTCATCAGAACGATGCCAGTTGTAAGGTATTAGTGAACCAGTAAACACATCATTGTAAGTGCTTTGTGTGTCTGAATTATTGTTTTTTTTTGTCTTCAGTCATTTGACTGGTTTGATGCAGCTCTCCAAGATTCCGTATCTGGTGCTAGTCGTTTCATTTCAGTATACCCTCTACATCCTACATCCCTAACAATTTGTTTTACATTTTAAATTTTCTAGCCTACCAACCTTTTTTAAGCTTCTAACATTCCACGCTCCGACTCGCAGAATGTTATTTTTCAATCTTCTGGTGACCCCTTCCTTAGTAGTCCCCACCCGGAGATCCGAACGGGGGACTATTTTACCTCTGGAATATTTTACCAAGGAAGGTGCCTCCATTATTGTTAGTGTGAAAATGCAGAGAGCCACATTTTCTTGGAAAAAAAAAAACAGCTGTAGTTTTCCATTGCTTTCAGCTGCGCAGTACTCAGAGGACTGAATGATGTTGATATGGCCGTTTAAATCATTGTGACTCACGCCCCTAACAACTACTGAGAGCTGCTGCCCTCTTTCAGGAATCATTCCTTAGTCTGGCTCTCAACAGATACCTCTCCGATATGGTTGCACCTTCGGTCCAGCTACTCTGTATCACTGAGCACTCAAGCCCCCTCACCAACGACAAGGTCTCATGATTCATAGAGGAGGAATTATTGTGTATTACATATTTACAACTTTATTTCTTTTAATTAGACTTTAGTTACAAAATGCCTAGAATTTGTTTAAATCATTCTAACAATTTTTGTTATGTATGTGGTGAAGTGATGCTCAAGTCCCAAAGGTGAAACCTTACTCCTTTAGTAAAAAAATGTTATGAATTTTATTTTGGGTGTAAAGTCAGGGACCAAACAAGGACCTGGGCCCCACATATCTGTTGTTTGTCGTGTTCTAGACTTCTCACTGCATGGAAAAATGGCACATGCCACACACTATTTTCTATCTCTGTGATTTGGAGGGAACCCAAAGATCACTCTTCTGACTGTTATTTCTGCTTAACAAACATTAAAAAGGTTACTCAAAATCAACACATATAGTGGTGTACCCTAACTTGCAATCTGTAATGAGACCAGTTCCACACTGTGAAGAGCTGCCCATACCAAAGCCTCCAGAACATGTGACAATAAATAAAGAGAGCTCAGAGTCTGATGGAAGTAAGAAAGAAAAAGAAACAGATTCTGGTAACACAACTTTTGAACAAAGGACAGTTTATCTGAGCCTCATTTACTGACTCAAGAAAATCTTAACAATCTCATACAAGATTTAAATTTATCCAAAAAACAGTCTGAAATGCTTGCTTCCGGGCTAAAAGGATGGAATCTTCTTCAAAAGAGTACAAAGATATGTATTTATTGTAATCATAATTTTGAATTTAAAGACTGTTTTTTAAGAAAATGGCTTCGTGTTTTGTAACGACATTTCTTCTCTTATGGAGACACTTTGTAATGAAGATAAACCAACAGAATGGCACTTGTTCATTGATTCCTCTAAAGTTAGTTTAAAAGCTGTGCTTCTTCTGCATAATGGCAATAAATTCCCATCAGTACCTGTGGCTCACTCTGCTAGTATAAAATAAACATATAAAACTTTAAATTTATATTGGAAAAGCTTCAATGTGCAATGTATGAATGGAATATTTGTGGTGATTTGAAGGTAATTGCACTTATTCTTGGTATGCAGCTTTGTTAAACAAAGTACTGTTGTTTTTTGTGTGATTGTGATAGTAGGGACAGAAAAAACCATTTCGTTAGAAAAGAATGGTCTAAATGTGTATCACTCGATGCTGAACAGAAAAATGTGAAACATGACCCATTGTGTAATCCTAAAAATGTGTATCTACTTCTGTTATACATAAATTAGGATTAATGAAGAATTTTGTCAAGGCTATGGACAATACTACTGGTTTCATGTGCTTAAAACAGAAGTTTCCTAAAATTAGTGATGTAAAAATTAAAGAAGGAATATTTGTGAGTCCACATATACAATCACTAATACATGATGAAAAGTTTGAGGAACTATTTATTGAATCCACTGGAGAAACCAGCTTGGCAAGCATTCAAAAATTTTACTCAGAGTTTTTGGGGAAATTGAAAGGCAGAAAATTATCGTGATATTGTCAACAATCTTATAACATCTATAAAAGTTTGGGTTGTAATATGTCCTTAAAAGTACACTTCCTGCACTTGCACCTAGATTTCTTCCCGGAAAACCTTGGTACAGTTAGTAATTAGTATGGGGAGCACTTTTATTAGGAAATTTCAGTTATGGAAAAGTATTTGCCCTGAAGTATCAGGGCAAATGGAATCTTAATATGCTAGCCGATAATTGTTGGACTATCAAGAGGGTTGCTCCACAGGCAAAATATAGCAGAAAATTGTAATTTCTTACGTTCTGAGTGAGTCAGATGTTTGAATGCAGTTAGTTAAGAATGCAGAAAGTATTAAAATGTTTGAAATTATAAATATCTGCTCTCAGAAACCTTGCATGATGAGGAAAAACCGATATCATATTTGATTTCAGAAGAAAGAATAATATCAAAATCACACATTTTTCTTCCAGAGAAAAAAAATTCTTTTTTGTTCCCCAGCGAAACTGAAACATTTTTTAAATGTTCAATTCAATCATATTCATTATGATTAAGTAAAACACTAACACTATATTACATGCAGAACCTTAGAAAATGTTCAGCATTTAAATCCCTCCTATCCACACAAAACATTTCCTTACTGTTCAGCAAAGAAAAATGAATTAAAATGAACTGACAAACAAAAGTAACAGAGATCTATTATTATTTGTACTAAACAGATCATATAAGCTGACAGTAACTCATTTGGTTTAAGCAAGCAGTAACAGCACCATAAAGAAAGAATAATTCTTATATAGCAAATAATTTCTGACATGCTATCATGTTATAAAAATTTGGTATTATTATCAAGTATCCTTGAAATATTACACTTACAATTACATTTAAACTAAGGTAGATAAATTTGTTGTTTTTTCATTCACTAACAGATACTGGAATACAGACAGCTGATTGATTTTTTCCAACTCCTGACCAATGAACATTAGTATGCATTGTAGCTGAATAATGGATTAGGATTCTGTCATAAATAAGGTTTAATATTATGTAACACTAACAGAATTAATTCTAATTTAGCCTATGCAGTGCTAAAATCAGCTGCTATAAGAAGCCTAGATAGAAATTATTAGAAAGGAACCATGGCTACAGTACTCCCCCTCATAAGCAGACATAACCTGTTAATGACTGATGTAGTAGTTGACAAGATTTAAATTATAATATTAAACATATGCAGCATAGTCAACCTTCTTAACAAAGGACCAGCAGTTTTCTTCTTACCACAGACCCATTAAAATTTGTAATAGATCTGAAAAATATTCAATTCTTCAATCAATGAATAAGGAATCCAGTGCAAGTTATTCTATCCTCTACATTTAATAATATTACTATCGATATCAACTTATATTAATTAATATAACTATCAGTCTTCACAACCTTTCTCTAAAACTATATATAAAATAAAATAAACTAACATATAAAATGGTAAATTTCAACATATGAATTAAATTGAAAAATTAATTTTCAGTGCATTACTCATTAAAAAACATTAAATAAGTTTAATCAAATAAACAACATTCAGTCCAAAATATGTTATACTGCTTCTTGAAATAGAGCTGATAAACTGTAAAAAAAAAGAATAATATTTTTAAGATATATACATATTAAATTGTACAGGGTGAGCAACATAAAACTGAACGCATAGTGAAACCACTACCCAACATTATTTACGAAAGACTCTCACACAACTAGTGTGACTAGTGGATGTACGTATATGTTATTACTAATTGTTTCTGTTTGTCAGGTGGTTACATGTCAGTGTAGTATACATTTTGTTGCGGTGCAGTATTGTGAGTGCAGTTGTGTTTGTGCTAACCCACCGGTTTGGTCTAGTGGTTAACGCGTCTTCCCAAATCAGCTGATTTAGAAGTCGAGAGTTACAGCGTTCAAGTCCTAGTAAAGCCAGTTATTTTTACACGGATTTGAATACTAGATCATGGATACCGGTGTTCTTTGGTGGTTGGGTTTCAATTAACCACACATCTCAGGAATGGTCGAACTGAGAATGTACAAGACTACACTTCATTTACACTCATACATATCATCCTCATTCATCCTCTGAAGAATTATCTAAACGGTAGTTACCAGAGACTAAACAGGAAAAAGAAAGAAAAAAGTTGTGTTTGTGTAAAACACCTTATTCAATCCAGGAGAGGATAGCTACAGTCGAGGCCTACATTCGTTATGGATTGTATGAAGAATCACATCAAGTATATGTAGAAAAATTTCCAAATGCCTGAATTCCAGCGAAGAGTAGCATACATGATTTAGTTAAATAATGGTGTACAATAGGTTCAGTTTCAGATGCAAAACGAAATGGGCAACTTTCATTAGGACTCCACAGGCTATTGCCGATATTGAAAAGAGAATTACTGCCAGGCCAAAAAAAACTCTACACAATTTATCCCAACAATCTGGTGTTAAATACACATCTTGTCATAAAATTCTTCATGAATTAAAATTGAAACCATATCGTGTTACAACTGTGCTTCAACTGAAGGAGACAGACAACAAGCTGTCAGCAGAGGACGGTAGCTTCCATGTTCCCCAGAGTGGTCTACTTGTGATTTTTTTCCTTTGGAGCTACTTAAAGGAAGTTGATGCATCTAATCCCTCACAATATTAATGAACTGAAGGTGAACATTAATGAGAAATCAATGCAATTGACAACATTTTGTGTGACAACTTTCAATATGATCAGTTGAGCACAAAAGTGCATCAATGTCCAGGGTGGTCATTTTGAACATCTTTTGTAACAATAAGGTAAATAAATGTAACATTTAAATTATATTTTATGTTTTTCTTATTTAATTTATGTGTATCAATCATAAAATTTCATTCCAACATAACCTACTGATTCTGCAGCGATTATGTTATGGGTTCAGTTTTTTGTTGCTCACTCTGTATTATTCAAAGTAAAAGTTACAAATATAAATTTATTTAAAGACTAGTGGTTAAATAATACAGCTTTATTTAATTGCCATAAATATTGTTTTTTTTTTTTAAGAGCCACTTCTCAAAAACATCAAAATGTTCTCTTTTCCCCTAGGATGTTTCAGTCTAGTATTACAGTGAAGTTATAGTAAGATTCATTCTATCACATCTTTCAAAACATGCCAATAATTCATTTTTATCTAAATAACTAACAGAATTTACAAATTAAAATTTTTTTATTTGCTTATTTAAGAAGCACAGAAATTAAAAAAAATCCAATAATAAATATTTTTTCACCTCAGCATGTTAATTCAAATATATGAAAAAATGTTATTTTTATAAAATGAAAATAAAAATACTGTCTTTTGCACAGAATAAACATTTCAGTTAAGAGAGCTTCAATAAATCGCAAACTTGTCAGAGAACATGATGTTCTTTTTAATATTTGCTCTCAGAAAGCATTCAGTCAATAACTGACATGCATAAACACATTGATCAAGGCCATTGCCCCTCAATTCATTAACTGTAACTGGATGAAAACATTTAACTTTAAAGTCCTTCTGCATACAGTCTCGCACTGTCCATCTTGTAATGCTTAATTCTGCAGAACGTCTGGGCATTGATTTCATCGGAGATTGTTGAATCGATGTCTCCACATGTCTCAGCTCAAGTACTCGACATCCCATTATGTGATGCATCAAGAACACTTCCCAATGCAAAAGCCTTCTTCCATGCCAGTAACATTTGCTGTGATGGTGATGATTTCCCAAAATGCACAAAAAAGTTATTCATAATATTCTCTTACCAGTGTGTGGACGTTCATGAACCCACACACAACCTAACAAATGCTCTTCAACAGTGAACATACTCATATCTGCCATCATTCCACAGTCAACTACTACTAAGGTCATCCCACCATGAATGAACACATTGGATGACCCCCACCATGGCTTATCCTCCCCACCTTTTCCAGCAGCACTGAGCAATGTCAACATTGAGAATTGGCAGCAGTAGAGAGTCCAATTAAGCTGTATTTATTAGTCGTAGTATGGGTGGGGGACTTCCCACCCATATAGAACAAATATATATACTTGTAGCCTATCTTATTAAGAAGAAAATTATATAAAATTTTTAGTAGCAAAGTTGTATTTTCAATTAGTAGTTGAGAAACAAATTTAAATTAGTAAGATTTAGCACTTCATTATTGTTCCCCTGAGATTCAGTTCAAAATTATGGCTACATAATAGGAGACAACACAATAGTCTAAATAACATTTTGCAGAAACCATTTACAAATATTTTGTAGACTGATCAACTTGGAATATTTCTTCATTTCTTATTTTTTTTATAATTCTATTGTAAACTTACTACAATCAAAACTAACACTAAAATCTGATTAACTACTTTCAAAAATAAACTACTTATAAAAAGTCAGATCTGTGAATTACCACTACATTGGCTTACATCAAGTAACTCATGAAATATTTTGCAGTTGATTAGCACAGATCGGGATCATAAAAATTGGGAAATATATATTAACTAATTTAACATTGTGAATAGTTTCACATAAACCCTATGGATAACAGAAAGTTTACAGTTTCTAACTACGATGACAAACCATATCTAACACAGAAAAGAATTAAGTAAATATTTAACAAGCAGATTAAAAAAAATAATTTGATCTGTATTAACCTTAAAGCTTATGCTCAGATAAAAATTTTAATCATAATTTTTTATTAGGGATTAATTATTTCCTAACAAAAATCTTTTTTAACAAGTGGTCCTCCCAAAATATTGATCTTTCTATATTTGTTCATATTATGCTACTTAAATGGTAACATAATGATATAATGGAACATAAATTTTTAGGTTGTAATATTTAATGTTTTATCTAACAATATAATCAAAGAATCATTATTATAAATTAAATAAACAACTACTTTTATTAAATGCATCTTATATCTTTGATCATTATTATAAGTTATATATTTTATTGGAATATCTCTGGTGATATCAAATGGTGAAGTACAATAAATTTTTCTTAAAATAATCTTTACCCAAAAGACTGGAGCAAAACTGGTATTTTTAAATAAAAATTGATAAAGCAGACTATACCAATTATTTCTACAAAATAAAATATAGATTGGAGCAAAACTGGTATTTTTAAATAAAAATTGATAAAGCAGACTATACCAATTATTTCTACAAAATAAAATATAGATTGGAGCAAAACTGGTATTTTTAAATAAAAATTGATAAAGTAATACCAATTATTTCTACAAAATAAAATATAATTTAAGCACTGATGTGATCTTTCAATTGTTTGATTGTTTATATATAAGCAACATATAATTATATATGGAGTGTACTGGGACGTATTTTCCAAACTTCAGGAAGTGATTTTGAGCACCAAAATGAGCAAAAACCCTACTTCAATTAAATTTGGAAAATCTAAGAATAGTGTCTTGTTCTACAAAATAAAAATTTTGAAAACGTCACCTTCAAAGATTTCAAAATGGCCGCCATCTTAATTCTTTAATCTTCAATAGCTTTGTAATTATTTGTTTGATCAAATTATTACTTTTACAAAATTTTATTTTGAACTAAAGTACACCTTATTCGTAAAAATCTATTGATATACAATTGAGTTACTGCAGACAATTAACCTGGCAGTACGCTTTGGCACCATAGTGCAAGCTGATAATTTTTTTGCCTGTTTTAATTTCCTCCACTAAATGTAATAAAAATTATTAATATTTTGTTGATTCTGCTTTCTTTTTTTATCCTACATAAGAATTTGAGTAACCGCTGCCCCTGAGCCTTGTCAGCAAAAGTAAGCAAAGCATGAACCTTTCTCTACCTAAGATACGTAATACTAGAATGGCTCTAAGCAGATTAAAAACTTGATTAATGATTGCCAAAGTGATGAAATAAATCAGGAGATATTAGTTAGTGGTCTTAGGATGCTAACTGAGAATACCAAGCTCCAGAAATAACTACTGAGGAAAATTATGAAAGGTGATAAAACTAGATAGAATTTCAGTATACAAATTTTATCATTTTACCCTGTTTATGTAACATAGTTAAATCTAAGCACTTTCTTAGAAAACATAATCAAAATCGGTAATGTGTTGCAAAGTTCTAAGTTGATATGCCAATTAACATATACATTTAATGAAAATAACTACTTCAATGTATTCATTTTTATGAGTATTCAACACGATGAAACAATGATGGCAACTGAATAAAAATCAAACTAAATAAACTTAACCAAGAACTCTGCCTAAATAATACACTGCTGTTTAAAATTAAACTCATATCAAAATCAAAATTTTGCACTTCATAAAAATACAGGAATGTATTATTAACCCTCCTAAAATAATATAATAATTTCAATAACAAAATCCATGCAATACTCCCTTACATTACTTTCTTAGAAGTTAAAATAAAAACTGAAATCAGGTCGAAAATAAAAGCCATTTTAAGTTTTCAGTAAATAAACATAAAATGCTGAAACAATTTTCAATTTAAAGATTAATAATTCATTCTTATTGCATTAATAGAAATAATTAAACAATTCACTAACTAAATACTAAATTAATTAATTAATTTAATCTAATTAAATACTAACCTTTTGGACAAGCATTCATCACATTATTAACAATGTTTGTAAAACATTCAAATAACCATACACTGTTTATCAGCTTGCTCATTTTTAGCTTATAATCATCCATCCATTGGCTGAAATCTTTTTCTTTATTTTCTAAAACTTTTATGATTAAAAATTAAAATGACTTGATAGGTGGTATCATTGATGATATGTTTACTACAAAACTATTTTTTTTTAAATCAGTAACACAGTGCATTATACTACTGTGTATTATTATATAATATCACAGTCAATATTTTTTTATTTATTAATAATTTTAAAGTGTTACCTGAAACAAATAAAAGTGACTAATTATCATTAAAAATAAAAACAAAACAAAGTAATAATTTTAATAATTACAAGTAATATTAATCACCATCTTATAGGTATCTGATATAAAATCAACTCAAGTTGTACCAGAAGAGCGTATAATATGTAAGCAATGATATTGATTTCCCACCACTAGTTTAGACAGCAAGTACTTAAAGCAAAAGAAAAGAAAAGCATAAAACATAGACAGCGTTATGAAGGATGTAATACCATAAAAAAAAATACTTAGAATAAATTTTCTCACTATTCTCAAATTTAATATTACAATAATTGAAATAGGCACAATGTATCTAAATAGTTTCTTGTTTTAGACAAGTGACATTATCTATCAACAAATGGCAGAACTACATAATAGTTAAATCGCTCACTAAGAGTGGTACTTGAGAAGTAAGAATTTTGACTTGAATTTTTTATTTTGTCCCAATTTTGTGATGGAAAAGAGAGAATTTATAAAATTTTCTATAAATCTTCAAAAAAAATTCTCCAGAAACCTAAGTTGATAAAAGCAACATGTAATAGTATGTCCTTATGTGAGGTAATGATTGGCTATTGGAGTGTTTTAAGCAATTAAAGTGGAAATCATTAGTTGATAAAATTTTCTTTCTGGCAAATTTGAACAAATCAGACGGTTCAGACATAAAGATTGAAAACTATGCATCATTTAGAAAATATATTAAAGTTTCATAAGATTGAAACAATTAAAGAAACATTTTCTTGATTTACAATTTTTGTGGGTGAAGCTATATACTAGTCCTTACCCAATGAAATAGAAAAATTAAAATCAATATGATATATAGCCAAGGGTTACACAAATAAATAAAAATCAAATTTTGTAAAAACTGCATATAACATATAAAATTGTTTATGGAATTTTACGGTACTGTAACTACCATACTTTAACTTTGGTGATCTACAGAAACCAGTTTGTTAAATGCGAGATTTTACCTTTCACACCTCTCATTTTCAACATCCTACTCCCTAAGATGTTGAAGGTATAGCAGAAGCATCAGGTTGAAGAAAGAATCACATTTTCAAGGAGTTTAAACATTAGATTTGATTACTTCAATGTATTTGTGATAATACAAAAAAGTAGATAAAAAATTATCAAAATGATATTAATCTTGTACTAAGATTTCAGATGTTGAGATGCAAAAAAAATTAGGAAGACTTTTTTTATCAAAAGCAATTTTTTTCCTTCTTTTATGCAAGCAATTGTTATGGAAAACATGGGGAAAGTTAAGCAGTTAAAACAGCAGCATAAAATCAATAGAAAGAATTAATACCATTGAAGTTTTTTATTAGAGGATTATGTACTACTATGTTACATAATGCCAGATGCACACAACTATTTTTTTATGAGGACAACTTCGTTTCTTTTTCCTGGTTAGCCTCTGGGAATTACCGTTCAGGTACTACTTCAAAAGATGAATAAGGATAATAAGTATGAGTTAATAACTCATACTCGCTAATAACTTCTGATTTTTTTTCATATTTTTTTTATTGTTATTATTGTACTATTATTTATTGTTACAATTTTTTTTATAATCAGAAGTTAATAATTATTAACGAATCAATAAAATTAAAAGAAAAAAAAAGTTAAAAAAATAATTAAGTTGGATTCGAACCAATGTGCCTTTCCCTTGTAAGATCCAAATATTTCATTAATTAAAATTTTATTTGGCTAAACTCTGGAACCAATGAAAATATGTACTACTTATGATGTATCGTTGAAAACCTCTCAATGAGGGCTTATTACTGCAGTTAAGAAAAAGTCCAAAATCCAAATATTTTTGATTTTAGGATTCCTTTTTTGAACATTTTTGGTTGTTGCTTTTGATTCAGTTGATTGCAATCAAAAGGGAAGGTGCACAACTAGATGTTACAAGTCCTAAATAAAAAATTTCAACATTCTACAGCTAGTCGTTTTGGAGTTATGGGAGATACAAACATATATACAGACGTCACGCTAAACTAGCCAAAATGGATTTAGGGATGGTCAAATTGGATATTTCCATTGAAATCTGAAAACCAAAATTTTTCACGATTACAGTACTTCCTTTACTTTGTACAAAGAAATAAAAAATGGATAAAATTCACAATATACATATATGTACATGTAAATATACATGGTTACATGCATGTAACTCCAAATGCATGGATGTGCGAAAATGTTCAAGTAAATTTGAAAGTGAATCATGAATAAAAATGTAAGTCTTGCATGTAAATCTAAAAATGATATCTACCAAAATAAATTTTTAGAAAAACTATTCTTAAAATGCACAGTACTAATTAGTTTATCAATAAATACTGATAATACATTTCAGAACTCACCGAATTATACCAGTGCTATAACATTAATATATTCTGTAACAATCTCCATGATGAAGAAGTACAAACAGCTTTACTACGTGGACATGGAAGCCTTCTAAGACATTCAGCTAATTTATGATTGCATTCACATAACCTTTGACCACATGATGGTCCTAATGCCGTAAAATAATATTAAAATTAATAGATATACACAGTATTATATTCAACTCCATTAAAATATAGGCTGTTCCTCTCAATATGAGGGTAATAGAAAAATTTAAAAAACTGGAACATGTAATGAATCTTAATAGATTCAAAGTTATACAAAAACTAAATTTTCCCGGTTCAATTTCAGATTAATTTTTATGGAGTTTGTGTGACTGATCAAATGTATAAAATTATTGAAAAAAATATAAAATTCTAGCAAATGTTAAGATTGAGTTTTAAGTATAAAAAATTCACCTCCATATTTCATAGGTGTATCACAAATACATAGTTATAACATTATGGCTGAACCAGAAGTGAAATAATTAAGTTTACGGTGAAGATCAACTGACAGCAAAAGACTGCTCCAGTCTGAATAATGAATTAATAAAAAATTTGATTATCTAATTTTTCAGTAAAATGTTTTCATTCTTGATAAATTGCACTTGAGAACAAATTACTCATAAGGTCAATTTTCAAAAATTTCAAGATGTTTCATTGTAAAATTGTCACAAATATGCTTGGGATAAAATATCTTTGTTGGTAGACTGTTAATAACCAATAAAAAAAATATTTAAATGACCTTGACTTAATCAGTATGAACGTATGGTCAGTAAAGAAAATAGAAAGAGTTTTAAAATAACAAAAGGTGAGATATACATAAATCTCACCTTCCCATAAAACCCATGAAGTAAGTGACAAAAACGAAAATGCTATTAATGGTAGATTGAAATAATTGACGGTGGGCATTACTGATGAAAAAATGAAAAATATATAGTTGAATACTGAAAACCTAATACTGTAAAGAATGATAAATTGTACTGCAGATTATTCTTTAATGCAGAATTATTATACAGAAAACTGAAATATAAAAAAAAAAACACTTAAAGTATTGATGAAATGTATTTTTTAAATCAGATATATAAGTGGGATGAGGAAAATTACTAATTTTTACTAATAGATTGCCTGACTCTGTTTATGCAACAATTGGAAAAGAAAATTTTTGAAAGACAGCATGTGCAATGGGTATTACTCAATAAACTATGTGATGTCTACAATAGGTTAGAATGGACAAGACATCCAAATTGGATTTAATCCTAAACTTTGCTCTTTTTAAGCAGATAACTATACCAGATATTATTTCACTGTATAGCATTAACATTCAACATCTCAATTTCTCTCCCCCCCCTACACGAGGGAGAAGAACATCTGCCTTGTGACGTCACGGGTCGCCAAACCACCCCCTCTGTTCCTAGCTAAGAGTAACTTAATTGGAGGAATTTGTGTTCAACAGGAAATATTTTTATTGCAATGGAAAAGATAGAACAGCAGCAAATCACATTTAACAGTCTAAAGGAAGCCATCAATTTAAAAGAGAGCTTTCTGAAAAACCAGCATAATTGCAGGAGAGGACAAGAATTTAATACGTGGTTTGTCATTGGCATCACTAGGGAAATAAAAGCCAAAGTGGTGGAAAAGAGACTAAAAAGTACTATGCTCTTGTTGCATACACACTCAACTCAGCCAGGTGGAATAACATATTAAGTGCCCTGGATAGTCCATCATACTGCAATCTGAGAAGACCTTTAGCCGATTCCTTCAGTAAGAGTATTCTAATAGTGGTGTTTATAACTAACACAAAAATGAGGGAGTACATTATATTAACAGACAGTGGCCTGAAGTGCAACTATGTAGCTGAAAACACAGAAAATTTCATTTTCTGTGTTTAGTTCTGCATTTAGTGCAGTTGTTTTGAGGAGTCATGTGGTTGAATATAGCTATTAAGAATATATTGAAAGAGATATAAGCAGTAGCATACTGAGATCTGCAGATCATTAACACATGAGGTTTTAAAAAATTTTGAAAATGAGGAAACACCTTTTTAAGGAAAAGAAAGAAGCATGCTCTGATGTAACACAGAAGAGCTTCAGCTGTGCTTTCCTTAGTAAAATAATGTTTAACAATAGTTTGTTGAGGTCAAGTGACTGTACTGAGATAGGGTAGGCTGAATCTGAAGTGTATGGTGATTGCTGAACTAGTTATATCCTGGACAAAGATATCAGTGACATGTGGCTAACATAAAGATGAGGCTAGGCTGTGACCTACCTAGGTTTCAGCTGATGCTTCATATATAATATTAGGTTCGGCCATAGCTGTGGGTAATTAAACATAACAGTAGGCAAGTAACTCTGGTGACCTAAGTGGGGGTGGCGTGAAATTAATAGAGTAAAGCAGACTCACTTGTTGACTGTCTGCCATTCTGTCATTAGCAGAGGAACCCTGCAATAATGTTAACTCCAAGTATGATTTAGGTAAAAAAACTGTGAATGTGAGTAAAATTGAAAAATATGTTGTAGGATATTAAAAAAAAATAATCAACAAGTTTGTGTGAACAGTAGTTAGGCATTTCTAGATTATAATGCAGCACAAGTACTATTTACAGCTATTTAAAATAAATACAAACAAATTTTGTCAGCTGAGTTTAACAATAATGAAAGGGATCATTTTATTAGTATTATACATCTATACAGAAAAAATATTTATATAATATAATTTGTTTTTGATAATTTAATTGGATTTTAAGAATATGTCCTTACATGTGTGAAGTAGTATGCAAATTTGTAAGAAAACACAATGAAGACTTATTTTACTGACCGCATAGAGGTTTTCTGTAACAAGTCCAAACATACGGTACAAAGTATTCAAGAAACATTGGACAATCAGCTGTGGAGTAACACCAATCGTGCATCTTACAACAACTGCAACAAAAAATTGAGAATTCCTTAAAATATTATCATTTTAAAAAGTTAACATGCTAAATTAAGCAATCAAAAAATATTAAACAAACAGTATCATAAAAAGTAACATGAAAAATAGACCCTCTTCCATACCCAGTAAATACCATTTACTAAACTACATCAATGTATTTATTATCAACGAATAAATAAATCACACTTATGAAAAAAGGAGCATACAGTCTATGATGACCTAAAGCATCAGAAATCCAAAAAAAGGGAAGTGGCTACAAGACCTTCCAAAATACAAAATTATAGTTCTAAAGTTATAAGAAACACATAGTTTTTTAATTATCATATTCCCAGATTTATAGATGCACATCAATGAAACATTTTAATGACATTCATAACATGTGATCTTTTCTCTTACTTTTTTCCAGTAATGATTAAAAACTATTTCTTTAAAGAGTTTCCAGTGATTTAATACAACTTGATTTTAAATTACCAATTTGTATTTACTTTCATATAACTGATAAAAGTTCAACGTTGAAATTAAATTTTACTACATTTGTTAACATTTTCATGATTATTTTAAGTAAAAGCTATATAATTTTAACTTTTAGAACAGTATTTTTTATACATAACATTGTTAAAGAAACCTAAAATGTAAAATGACACAAGGAACCATTCAGTGTGTAAAATTTTATATTTTATCCGCAGCGTAAAATGAGCACTTTGGTAGATAATGTCTTGTAAATTTTCATGGATGACTGAATTGATTTTGTCTGCAACAAGATAAAACTTTCACTATTTTACTTTGAGATATCTCAATCAATTGATAAGTTTGGTATTGTTGTTAACTATTTATTATGTTTACGTATATTGCAGTCTAAAATATACATCTTGGGGTTGTTTGAAAAAGTCAAAATGAACTGATCATTAGATGTCTGTCTGGTTATTTTTACTGGCAAATTTTTAGTAAATATAAAAATAAAATAAATGAATAAATAAACAAAAAGCACAATATTAACATAACAAGGATGTGTTCCTTGTATCAAACCAGGCAACACAGTTATTTTCATGTTACATTACAAAATAATTTGACTTTCAAGAATGGTCCAATGTTTCAATTTATTTCTTTTTTTCTTTTTTAATAAACTACCTCAAGATCTAAAAGATTTCAGGTTCAATTTATTTAAATGAAACTAAAATAATTTATTTTACATAAACATTATTACTCTCTCAATGAATTTTAAAATAACATCAACTGATTATTAGATAAACCTAAATTTTTATTAATATCACTGATAGACAAAAAACATTTTTTTAATGTTTCTCTAAGTGTGATACCATTTATTGTATTGCTTTTTGCATACATTACAGATCTGTAAATACAATTTTTTCTATCACCCTTAGTTTTATAAAAAAAAAATAAGGAAAAATATAGTTAAAATCTGTAAAATTTATAATTTTGTATGGCCATACCTGTGTTAGAATGATTTAGTTGATGGTTTTCCTTTATAAATAACCTCAGGCACATCCTGAATTAATGTCCAACAGTAATCAGCTAACAAGTTAATATTCAATTTTTCTTTATAGCAGCTTTCCATCACCGAAATGTGTTGGTATAAACATTCACTGTGTTCGTCACTTATGTCTCCAAGGTTGTCCAGAAAAAAAATCCAGATGTGAGTGGAGGAAATGTATTTTCAAGAACATATTACATCCCATTGCTCTGTATGAAGTCAGAAGTTGGATAACAATAACATGATAATTGTATATATTTGTTTGCCGAGAAAATGTTTGCAAATGTCTTTAAATGAAGCCCAAGCTGCATTTTTTACATTATTTAACATTGAGTTAAATACATCATCTTTGACCAACTCTCTTATTTGAGGACCAACAAATATTCCTTCTTTAATTTTTCCTTCACTTTCATTCAGAAATTTCTGCCTGATGTATAAAAATCTGGGACTATTCTTCTTCATTGCTTTTAAAAAATTTTTCATTAGTCCAATATGGAGAAGGGGTAAAAATATTTTTTTGGATTCAACTAAGGGCTCATGAATAATATTTTTCCCATTTGGAGTTAAGCTGTCTCGTTTCTTCCACTCTTTGGTAACATAATGTTTATCCAAGCTTGGCTGTCCCATTCATAAAGAAAACACATGGACTTAGTATAGCCTAATTGCATGCCTAAAAAAATAGCTATAACTTTCAAATCATCATATATGTTCCAGCTATGTTTTTTACAATTTATATTTTCAAGAACGTCTTTCATCACATTATATTCTCTTTCAAATTAATGCTATAAGCGATTGGTATCGAAGGATATTTGTTACCGTTGTGTAGTAGAACCACTTTTAAACTATACTTGAACAAATCTATGAAAAGATGCCAGTCCTCAGGTTTATGAACTTGTTGCAATATAAGCTCATCAATATTTGTGCAATAAACCAAATTATTTTCATCAATAAAGTACTGAGAAAGTTCTTTTTGTTGGCTTTGAAAGCCCAAAATTTTTGTATTTTTTTGAAGTAAATTCCAACCTTGAAATCTTGATCCTAATAGTTCAGCTTGATTTTTTGATAAATTTAAATTCCTAACTGAGTGATTTAATTCACCTTGTGATATAAGATGTGGCGTATTGGAAGATAATTCAAAATCAAAATCACTGTTGTCTTCTTCAGTAATGCCTGATTCTTTATTGCTGCTTTCGAAACATACATTTATAGTGGCTCAAGAACTGGAATAATTTCACTGTGAGGCCTGACTGCAGATTGTAATGAAGGATATTTTAAAGTATGTTTAGATTTTTTAGAAATTCCAGACACACTTGTTAAACAAAAGTAACAATCAGTTACATGATTGCCAAACCATAGGTACACCAAATGGTGAAGCCTTCCATGTACCTTTTAGCCATCCTCTTAAATGTACAGAGCAATTAGTGCATACTATATGAAGAGCCTACATCTTATCCTAATCACCAACTTTATACTGAAAGTACAAATGATATGCCTTTTTAATTAAAGGTGTAATGTTTTTTCTATTTGATTTTACAGTAACCACATACATAACAAAAGGCATCGGCATCATTTACACAATTTCAAGGCATTATGACACTGCACTGTTAACAAACTTAAGAAAGCAATAAGACTGAACAAAATTAATTCATTCCTAAATTCAGTACTTAATACAAACGGCACAGCTGTGTTTTCAGTTACATGTTTGACCTGCACAGACATGATTAATCTTGTCCATGAAGGCTCAATCTTCAGTATTAGATGTGATGTTATAATATGATTTAATTCTTTGTTTAGTAATGTTTATTTACAGCTTACAAATTATGTTAACAAAGTTAATCAATATAAAATGAGCTACCAAAATACAATATAGGAGCTTAAAATGCTAACTATATATTGAAAAATAAAAAATATCCTTTAATTAAAATTTATAAACTTTTCAAAGGTGGCGGGTGATGGAAAGAATCTTAGTTCATAATCATTTTCAGTATAAAAAACCATATTAAAATCATGTATCGCATGGTAGCAAACAAAAATTATGTTCATCAATGTATTCAGATGTAAATTCAAATATTTAGTCTCTTTAAGATTCTTATCTTATTACTTAATGATTCTGTTTACTACCTTTGCATAGTGTCATCACTTATTCTTTGTAATGCTGATCTCGCAAAGATTTTTTATATAATTGCCCTTTGATTCTTCCAAGTCTATAATGGTATATTTTCTTTTTGTTTTCTATGGATTACAACCATACCATTCCCAACATGATCCATATAATCTACAATTGTGATATGATCTGGAACAAGGATATTATGATCCAGAGATCAAGAACTTTCATTTCATAATGGACTTGATGAGTTAAAATTTTTGTTTTTTGGTTAAGAGAAAATGGTTATCATAAAAACCTTCCACCTGCTATAAATTGGTTAAAAATAAACATTGAATTATACCATATTCATAACATCAGATTTTTTTTTTTTGTCTTCAGTCATTTGACTGGTTTGATGCAGCTCTCCAAGATTCCCTATCTAGTGCTAGTCGTTTCATTTCAGTATACCCTCTACATCCTACATCCCCAACAATTTGTTTTACATACTCCAAACGTCAAACATCAGATAGTAATAATAATTTCTTGCGTATTATACTGTCAAGCTGTTGTTCAAAATTACTAAAATACTTTTATAAATTTGAAGAAACATTAGTTTCATACATAACCTTTTAAGTAGAGGGTCTTCCTTCCATGGAGAACTCAATCAGCAGCCTATTCTGCATCAAAAATATCATTATGTTGATGCATAATGATATCAAATAACAGTTATTATTATCAAGGTTATCAAATAACAGGAAATAAAAATACTGTTTTAAAACTTGTTTTATTTTAATAAAAAAAGTAAATGTTAAAAATGTACACAATCTGTAAGTACTGATTAAATCCTGCCAATATTAAAAAAAAAAAAATCATAGATGTTGTCATCATTTATACAAATTTAATTAAGGAATCTCAGCAATGGAAAATTTCCCAGCTGCTTTAAAATTTTCATTCTTATTCATATCCTTAAGAAATGGTGTTAAATTAATTAGAAAACTATAGCCAGATTTAGATATGTCTGTATTTTCCAAAGTGTTAGAAAGAATTATGAAAAATGAACTTTTGAAATTTATTGCTAACCATAGCATATAACAGATTTTCAGTATAGGTTAAGGAAACGTTTGTTTACTGATTCAGATATTTCCATTTTTACATCCTTGTGCAAAGCTAAGTATTGTGATCGCAAAAAATATTTGTTTTCAGATTTCAATGGAAATATTCATTTTGACCACCCTTGAATCGATTTTGACTAGTTTAGGCATGACATCTAAATGTACGTATGTATGTATTTCGCATAACTCAAAAACGATTAGCCGTAGGATGTTGAAATTTTGGAAGTTAGACTGGTGTAACATCTAGTTGTGCACCTGCTGTTTTGATTACAATCGACTGTACCAAAAGTGTCCAAAAAGACAAAAATCCAAAGAAAATTTGATTTTTGATTATTTCTTAACTGCAGTAATAAGCCCTCATTGATATCTTTTCAATACTATGTCATAAGTAGTACTTATTTTCATTGGTTCCAGAGTTACAGTAAAAAATATTTTAATTAATGAAAACTATTTGGAACTTACAAGGAGAAGAAGGCATATCGGTTTGAATCAGACTTCATCTCCTTTGTTTTAACTTTTATTTTTTTTGTTCTGACAAATATATTGATTTAAAAATAATTATTCACCTTTGACTGTAAAAAAAAGTTTTACGACAAATAATGATTCAATTGTAACAATAAAAAAATATCACTAGTTATTAATGAAATAAAATTTTATTATGTACTTTTCATTTAAAAAAAATTGTGTACATGTAAAGGAAGTCATATGGTGTCTACATCAGATTATTTTTGACTGCCATGAGACCTAAATTTAGGTCTCACATAAATAGTTATGGCTGCCGTATGTAAAAATCATATCTCTTAATAATTGTTTTTGAGACCTAAAATTAGGTCTCACGTTGTTGTGTCTTGAGGCCATGAGACCTATAATCAGATCTCTCTGTATTCATTTCTTAATGTAATGAGACCTAAATCTAGGCCACATTGTTTTCTCAGAAAATAATATTTTTTAAAAGAAAAAATTTTAGAGATTATTATGGTATGTTTAGCATTTATGTACCATAAATATTTAATGAATTACAATATTTTATAATTTTGTTGCTCTTATAAGATTTTTTAAACGTACATATTTTACAGTACTGACAAGTTTGTGGTATTCGATTTTGTATCTCTTTGGACGAAGAAATCAAGTCATTGTGTATTCCCTAGTTTTGAATTGTTGAGGTTATGTGGTTCTGTTTTGGTTTGAAAAAAGTTGTTTTTGTTTGTTATACCATATTTTTTGTAGTATTTTTTTATATAAAAATAAGAAAATGGATGACAATCATATTGCGGAGTTGCTAGAAAGGCCTACATCACCTTTTAGTGATGAAGAAAGTTTGTTTGTAGATGATCCAATCCTTTAAGGAGGTCCATTAAATGGTACAGAAAAGTGATTTTTGATTTGCTTGTGATACCTTCAGTGGTAAATGCTGTAAGTATTTATAATACAGTGACAGGTAGTAAAATGAACATCACTACATTTAAAGAGGAACTTGTAAAAGCATTGTTTGTGCCTGCAATCATTGAAACAATTAGTCAGTCTCATGTGCTTACAAAAACAAAAAATGGAAGATGCAAGCCATGTTATAAAAACAAAGTTATCACTCTTGGAATAAATCTCGCTCAAAAAAAGTTAATACTATGTGTGTAAGTTGTGGTTTTCATATGTGGTGTTTTTTTGAAAAACATACTGTTAAGTGTAAATGAATGCATTGTTTGTAAACAGTAAAGGTTTTTTGTAAATAGTTAATTAACACTAATAGTTAATTTGTGTCAAAAATCACCAAATCACCAAACTTGTTACAATGATACACAGGACAGTTTTATATTCGGTCGTATTTTTCTAATTTGCCATGAGACCTAAATTTGGGTCTCAATTATTTTTTCATTTATTTTGAAGTATTGCGTTTTTTTATTTAATTTTTATGTATAATTTGCTTATTTATCCAAAAACAAAAGAATAAAAAAATTTAGCAGTGCCAATGATTAACCCTGTTTTAGGTATGGCAGTCAGCCTGTGACAATAAGAGACCTATAATTAGGTCTCACAGCGATAAAAAAAGTCATCTTTTTTATATGGCAGTCAACCTGTTAACAAATATTTTAAATAATGTAAACAGCAAAAAGATTTTATTTTCATTTTTTTTGTGATCTCGGTAAAACATTCAATTTAGTTTCATTTTTTTTTTCGCTGTTTAAAAATTTGGTGTCTGTGCGCTTAGAGAAGCATCTTGAACCTTCTAACCATACACAGGCTGTTTAAATTTATAAGCCTACAGATCTGTCTTTTAAACTGATATACACTTTCTTACACTGTGTTAGATAGATATTAATGCTTTAAAGACACTGAAATCTTCTTTTATTCATGTGTTCTCATGCCTGTGATGAGAGGAAACATTGGAATATCACCATGGTAATGTTTCATATCTATCAACAGGTGGAAGGTATCATTCCAATTCCACTACAATCATCTTTTTAGAATAAACAGAATTTAAGAGAGCGGACATTTATAAACACAGCAATCAAAATGTTTATAAATAAAAAAAACAGTAAAAACTATATCACAATTTTGTTTAAAACACAGATTAATATATTAAACTTTTGCAAATCAATTCATAAAAATAGAACATGTATACATACTTTATAACTGACAAGTAAAATTTTACACATCACTATGAATCAAGTTCAGAATACCTTTTAACAATTGTGAAATTTATAACCTCACTACACATTACAAAAACAAGGTATTTAATTAACGAAGATAATATTGATAAAATGTATTGTTTAACTACATATTTATGATAGCTGATGTCAATGTAATACCACCACTAACCGGGCTGAAGGAAGAACTTATAATTACAGGTAGTGTTTGGAAGAATAATTAACTTAAAGTTTGAAAGTGAATTGTCAACTGTTTTTCTTATCTTTAAGCTAAACATCATTAGAAAGTATTTGATGATATAAAGTTATATTTATATTAATTTTTAGTAAAAATGTGTTAAACGGGTATATATAAATAAATTAATTAGCTGCATAAGACATTTGGAAGAAAGAGTTTAATAATCTGAAACAGACTAGTTTAAAAACTTAAAACATAATTATTTAGGTTTTCCTTTTATAAAAAAAAATTGTTAATTTAGTATCATTGTCAAAATTGTCAGTTTAAGTGACTATAAAATTTTAGCTCTTTTTCCAAATTATATTTCATAATTTTGGTAAATTTCTTCTATTTGCTTCATTTATAAGAACTATCCTTGAATTTTGACCATAGAGTTTTTTTAAATTATTTTTTAAACAGTTACTAGATTTTCCTTAGAAATTCTGTAGACTTTACATACTACACAACACTTGTGTAAAATTATGCTTTCCTAGTGTCTTAATTATGGGTTTTTGAATAAGAATTTTTTATTTTCTTGAAAGCCACTTTCATTTTTTGTGTTCCGGCTTTTACTTCTTTTTAAAAATATTCAGAGTAATTATTTCACCAAAATGTTTAAACTTTTGGACTTGTTTGAGTGATTGTTATACTGAAATTCTCATGATTTGGATTCTACATTTATTATTGGAATCCATTATATGAAATTTGCAGCTTGATTTTGTTTGCACATTTTCTAATTTTTGAATTCTCTAATGTCTATTGCCAAAGTTACCAAATCCTCAGCAAATGCTAATTCATTTACATTTAAACATTTAGATGTTGTGCCCCATTTTTATATTTTCTTCTCATTAAATATTTGTATTATCATATTCTATTTCTCAGTAAATTTTTCCAGGGTGCAGTTGAACAATGTTAGTGAGAGACCATCACCTTTTCCCAGTATAGTTTTTATTTCAAAGGGTTTGGAAATTCCTCCCAAAAATTCAACTTTTGAATATGTTTATTTTATTATGTTTAGTATCTTATTATTGACATTTAGGAAGTTTTAACGCCTTTAGGAAAGTTTTTTCAAAAATAAACTATTAATTCCAGATTTGTAATTTTTTTGTACTTTTATAATTGTTTTTTTTTCCAACACAAATTGTTTGTGATTTTTATGTTACTATTATTTTCAAACCATCTATGGTGGAAGTATATGAATCTTTTCTAAGCTCAATTCTCTCAAACCAGCCAATATTTTTAATTTAATTCAACTTGAATAACAAGTGGTTTTACTTTTTTAAAAAAAAGGTAAGGAAAAAATAAGTTCTTCTAATTTTTACAATCTGATATAATCAATCATTTTTATAAATGTGATGTAATTTTCAAGAATTTTTTTAGACTTTTTTTTTAAGTAAATATATTCTGGTTAGTATATTGCAATTAGTATTTCAATTATAATAAATAAACATACATTAATTTTGAATTATTCGGACTAATTTAAGTAAGAATTTTGGTAAAATGTATACTGCTATTTTCCTATTGAAAAAAACTCAATAATTTTTAATTTTTGTAACCATTGTGATCACGGAAAATGGAAACATCAATTTTGGCTTTGTATCATATTGGGTGCCTATAAGTAGTGCATGGAAAACACACCAACAGGCAGATTATTATTGTTTATAAAATATAAATTCTAATTATACTGAAAATTGATAAGATTAAGATATAATTAACATAATTTTCTGTCAGGTTTTAACATTGTTCTATTGTATTTTAATTATAGTAGATTTTTATTTGTTTATTTTCCAACAAAGTGATGCACGAACAGAGATTAAAATAACATGCCCAGGTACATAAAGAATTTAAGTATGATCATAAAAAAAATCAACATCTGGAAAAACGATAAAGGTAACAACTCTTATTATTTATTTAATAACATTTCAGAAAAAACAGATATGAAAAATCAATTCCATATTTATGATAGAAGGTCAAAAATTTCATAATTTTGTTCTATTTGAAACGGTGAAAACCAGAAAAATGATTTTTCCTACTTAAGGCATGGTTTGATATCTCACACACACACACACACACACACACACACACACACACACACACACACACACACACACACACACACACACCCACACACACACACACACACACACACACACACACACACACACACACACACACACACACACACACACACACATACATATATACACACACACACACACACACACATGTATATATATATATATATATTTATTGTTGGCAAAAAACATTTTAAGTTATTGGTGGATGAATCAACACTGATACACTTTAAACACATATTGATCAATTTATTTGTTATAATTGTTTGTTTTTTTTTTTTCAATTTTACTGATCCTTGAGATTTTGGTAAATTAATTTTTCTTTTGTAATTGCTAATTTTTTACTTGATTTAATGATGACATACTGAAAGGTTTTAAGATTTATACTAATAGAGTATACGCATGAATATTGTTGGAGATGCATTCATTTGATTTTGGAAATAATCATCAGGATAAAACATTGTTAATTTTTTACTTGATTTAATGATGACATACTGAAAGGTTTTAAGATTTATACTAATAGAGTATATGCATTGAATATTGAGATGCATTCATTTGATTTTGGAAATAATCATCAGGATAAAACATTGTCAGTATTTCCCGTTTCATTATAATTGTCACCATCATTTTATTAGTTTTAGGAAGGATAAAATTACCAGTTGCATGAGACTTATGAATTTGTGTGGGGTCCATTTGTATGTAAATTTAATTTTGGGTTGTAGTTATCACAACAAAGCCCTCCTGAGAATAATTCAAGGTACTTTCTCTCCCATGGGAAAGTCAGCTTTTTTTTATTTATAGATAACACCAGTCATTATTGCTGATGTGGAATGATTTTGGTACTTACATATTAACGCCATCGCAGCTACAGCTTTAGATTTTAAGCTGTACAGCTATTAATTTTAAGAAATGGTTATTTATATTTATTTATTTTATAAATATAATTTAACTAAACTTAACCTATGCTCGCTTCGCTCACTAACCTTGACTTATTACACCGTAATTTGTTGAGTATTTATTTAATAATAAATTCAGTAATTATTGTTATTTAAATAATAAATAATTGCATAAGGTTAAGTTTGGTTAAATTATATTTATAAAATAAATAAAGGTTATTTTTATTTAAACTATATCAGCCCATTTTCCACTGAAATCCGATTGACTACTTTGTTTTTAAATAAAGCTGTAGCTGCGGTGGTGTTAATACGTAAGTATCATGATTTTTTATTGGCATATTAATAAATGTACTATATTTTATACTATTAATAAATGTAATATATCTTTGCAATAAATTAATTTATTGCATCAAAATTGTCTTAAACTTGAGCTGCTTTACTTTACTACTGCGGCTGAAGATACCCAAGGAAAGTTTTGTTTGTGAATATTTTAGGTGCAACACTTCATTAAAACCTCTCCTCCCACTTTATTTCTACCTGTTGAGTGTGAGTATAACCTTGACATTTGAAGGTTATCATTTCATTAGTCATAAGGAGGATTCAACCAGTGTAATTTTTATGTACGTGTTTTTTTTAAACAGTTTACATATGCTTAAATTGTTTTTGAAAAAAAATAAATTATTACTGAGGAGTCTTATTAATAACATCTGAAGATGGGCTGCTGTCAGATAATGAAGGGTCTGTACAAAAGAATATTGTTGAAGTTAATAATATGGAAATTATTCGCAAATACAATACTTCCTTTACATTGTACAAGGAAGTAAAAAAATTAAGAGATGTATGTGTATCAAAGAAAGATAATGAATTCATGCAAATTAATAATATATTATAAATATAGATAGTATTGTAATTTCTTTTTTATTGGGTTTTTGATAAGTTTCAGAATAATATTGGTTGTAATACATTTAGTTAACTTTACTTTCATAAGATTTACAATTGGCTTGTTTCCCGCTTATACTTTAAAAATCAAAATGTTGGCAGATTAAGGATTTTTTGGTTTAATAGTAATGTGATTGTCCGAAAGATATTGTCCTTTCAAACGGTGTGTTTATAGTTTTTACTCAATTAATTTAATGGCATAGGTTTGTTTGTTGGTGTAGTCGAATGATTACTACGAAAAATTATTTTATAAATCTACTGATCGGTTTCTGTTAATATTGAAATATATTTTGTCCACAATCTCTTACTAAAAGTAAGGAATGCTGTATATTAATCTATACTAAACAAGTGGATGAAAAAAGTAAGTAGTGACATTTTGTGTTAATTTTGTTGACTTACTATACAAAATAGTAAAGTGAGTTTTTGAAGACGGCATTACACATTAAATATTTGTAGAGTTCTACTTGATAAAATGTTATCTAGATAAATTAAAAATATAAGTGGTTTTTAAGAGCTAACATTTGTATTTAATTTGAACCACATGATAATTTAGACCTAAAGTTTTACGTATATTTTATTTGATACCTTTTTTTTACAGTTTTAATATTATTTTTTTGTGCTCATGAACTAAGTTCCTTTGTATTATTTTTGCTTGCTATCAGTTCTAATCACCATGTTAAAGATTTTATTCAAAATTATCAGTTGCATAATGGTTATTCCTGCTGAATATTAAGTAGCACGAATGATTTCCCCATTCTAGTTGTCTATTTTAATTGTTTGCTTACAGTGTTTAACATTTGTACATAAAGAAACATGTAAACGTTTACGAGCTGAGACAAAGATTTAAATTAAAGCTTCAAAATTTTTTATTCATAAACTCAAATTTGTTATATGAATGTGAAAAGCATACTACAGTATATTTATTCATTTAACAGCATAACAAAAAAAAGAAATAATACTTAGGTTATTAAATTATTTTTAAAATGATAGAATTTTTCTTGCAAAAGTCTTATTAAGCTCCTTTTTAAATCGGAGTAAATAGGAATGAGGTAATATGTACTTCATTGGACCTGTAAGTCATATACAGTATGTACAATATATATATATTGTATTTTTGTGAATTGTGTATGCTTTTAATAAATAAATTAATTAGCTGCATAAGACATTTGGAAGAAACAATTTTATTAATCTGAAACAGACTAGTTTAAAAACTTTAAACATAATTATTTAGGTTTTCCTTTTATAAAAAAAAATTAATTTAGTATCATCCATTCTATTAAAGTGACTATAAAATTTGAGTTATTTTTCTAAATTATAACATTTCAGAATTTTGGTAAATTTCTTCTAATTTGGTTAATTTATAAGCAAAGTTTGTAATTTTCAAGAATTTTTTTTTAAAGCAAATACATTCTGGTTAAGTATATTGCAATTAGTACTTCAATTATAATAAATAAACATAAATTAATTTTGAATTATTCAGACTAATTTAAGTAAGAATTTTGGAATTAAAACAAATTGTTACAGGCTAAAGATATAAATGGGTTAATTAAATGAAAGAACTGGCATTAGTAAGAGAATCTTGTAAAGCTGCATGAAACCAGTCAAATGATTGAATTCATATTATTCAAGTAGGCAAGTTTTAGAATATTTAAAACAAATTGTTACAGGCTAAAGATATAAATGGGTTAATTAAATGAAAGAGTTGGGACTAGAAAGAGAATCTTGTAAAGCTGCATGAAACCAGTCAAATGATTGAATTCGTATTATTCAAGTAGGCAAGTTTTAGAATATTTAAAACAAATTGTTACAGGCTAATGATATAAATGGCTTAATTAAATGAAAGAGTTGGGACTAGAAAGAGAATCTTGTAAATCTGCATGAAACCAGTCAAATGATTGAATTCATATTATTCAAGTAGGCAAGTTTTAGAATATTTAAAACAAATTGTTACAGGCTAAAGATATAAATGGGTTAATTAAATGAAAGAGTTGGGACTAGAAAGAGAATCTTGTAAAGCTGCATGAAACCAGTCAAATGATTGAATTCATATTATTTAAGTAGGCAAGTTTTAGAATATTTAAAACAAATTGTTACAGGCTAAAGATATAAATGGGTTAATTAAATGAAAGAGTTGGGACTAGTTAGAGAATCTTGTAAACCTGCATGAAACCAGTCAAATGATTGAATTCGTATTATTCAAGTAGGCAAGTTTTAGAATATTTAAAACAAATTGTTACAGGCTAAAGATATAAATGGGTTAATTAAATGAAAGAGTTGGGACTAGAAAGAGAATCTTGTAAAGCTGCATGAAATCAGTCAAATGATTGAATTCATATTATTCAAGTAGGCAAGTTTTAGAATATTTAAAACAAATTTTTACAAGCTAAAGATATAAATGGGTTAATTAAATGAAAGAGTTGGGACTAGAAAGAGAATCTTGTAAAGCTGCATGAAACCAGTCAAATGATTGAATTCATATTATTCAAGTAGGCAAGTTTTAGAATATTTAAAACAAATTGTTACAGGCTAATGATATAAATGGCTTAATTAAATGAAAGAGTTGGGACTAGAAAGAGAATCTTGTAAAGCTGCATGAAACCAGTCAAATGATTAATGTATAAGAATCTGTTTCTTAATTTATTAGAACTGATTATTTTAAATGTTTTTGGATATATAGATCATGAGATAATACTTCATTATGCTATATTTTATATTAATATTTAAATTATATATTAACAGCACTTTATTCGATTTTTTTTTTTAGTTCATGTTTCCAATTAGTTGGATCTCAAGGATATGATATCAAAGAAATGGAATCATTATTAAAAGAAAATCCAAAATTGGACAATATTTACAATAAATATAGTGTTCAGTCAGTTGAGGTAAGTACTTTGTTTAAAGCTTTTTATTAATTAATCTGATAATATGTAAGCTTTTTTATTGCTCGACTAATATCCAATCTGTATACAATTTGCACTAAAAAACGTTATGTAACATACTGTTATGCTTGAAAATTGTACCCTTAATTTCCATAATTTATTTTTTTGTGACTCTTCTTGGACTCATCTTGAAATTTGAACTAGGTTTGTTTGTCTGTCTTTCTAAAGATGTGCATATGTGTATTTTCAATCAGCCATATACATTTTGTAAGTTTTTTTTTCTCTGTGATTATTAATATAACTTTTTTCTTTTAACTAGTGAAACATTTTATACAGTTTTTATATTATATTTTTCAGTTTTTAAATAACTTGCTTCATAATAATGGTAAAAATCTAGCCTTATCAGATTAGAATTGAAGTGCCTACTATCTAGGATTAGACTGTTTACTAGGTAAACCTTTTTACTTCCAAGTGACCACAATTCTACTATTGTAAACAATTTAATTCCATTGCAAACAATTTTTTCCAAAATTCAATAAAATCCATACTTTTTAATACAGATCAACATTTACTCATTTTGTGAAATGAAAAACAATTTTAAATATTTACCATATTTAGTATCCAGTTAGTAATTGTTTTTTTGTAGCCCATGTTCATTTAGGATAAGCAGTTTCTGCCATTATTTGGCATTTTCTGAGCAATAATTATTTCAATCAAAAATGGTTATTTTTGGAGATTAATTAAACAATTTTTTTCTTGATGTGAATAAGAATTTAAACAAATCTAACTCTGTATTATAATTTATTTATTTCATTAACTGTAAATATTATTGTATGTTAGCCAAGATCCAATTATAAATGGTTAAATTAATAATATTATAATAATTAATTGTATATTTTGTAAACAGAAAATTATTAAATTATAACTCATTTACCAAAGTGCGAAACCAAAGACCAAATAAAGCAAGTAAAGACATTTGTTGAACCCAAAATCAAACAAAAGAAATCAGAACTGATGTTTACTTTGACAATATTTAATTTTATCCTAACATTGCTTCAAAAATAGAAATAATTACAAGTGAATAAGTAGAAATAAAATATTTAACAAAATTTATACGACCCCCAAAATTGTTTTCATTGTTGTATAAATTAAATTATTATTATTTCAAATAAGTGATATTTTTTACTTTATATATATTTATTATTATTATTATTACTATTATTATTTCCGATTATTCCCCTTAAGGAGAGCACGTGAAACTTGAGTCAATCATGGCTTTAATCCTTCTTCTCTATCCTATATATGTGAGAACAACTGTTATTCACTGACAAAAGGTTTACCTATGGGTTCACCTATTTCTGCAATTATTTAATTCATGACATATTAAGTGCTATTATGGATGAGATATGTACATGATATTTTGGATATATATAATTCAGTTATAAATAATGAACATTTGTTCATTATGAATAAACTTAATAACTATAATGATAATTTAAAGTTTACGTGTGAAATAGAAAAGAACAGAAAATCACCCATGGTCACAAAAAATATATGTAAAAATCTGATGTTTAGAGAGCTTAGGGCTTTACATTATACAAGGAACAATGATAAACTTAAAAAAGAAATGTATGTAATAAAACAAATAGCAGTATTTAATGGTTTTGATGTTGGAGGTATAGATAAAATATATTGAAAGCAGAGAATTAAGTAAGTAGATTAGTAATAGTTTTTTCTTAAAATACAGTTATACAAATAAAATAATAGACAAAATTACTGATATTTTTGATAAAGATAAATGTAAAAAAGCTTACAAACTAAACAACCATATAAAATATTTAAGTAATAATAATAATAGTAATAAAGTAATGGAGAGGATTTAAGTGGAATGTATAAAATTAAATGTAATGAATGCAATAAAATTTATATTGGTAAAACTAACACTTTTACAAAATGAGGTTTATGTAACATTACAATGCTTACAGAAATGGAAAGAGAGGTGTATCTAATATGGCCGACTATTTGTTGTTGTGAGGGCATAGTGTTACTGATTGTAAAAATAATTTAGAAATTTTGGAAATTTGTAACAGCCGTAGAAGAATGGGTACACTTGAAAAGTATTATATTTATAAACTTAAACAAAAGTATGAAATGATTCATCAGATCGTTTTTGAAGATGATGATTTTATTAAGGACGTAGTGGATTGTAACAGTGGGCAACATTGTTTACGTACATAGTTGCGTGATGTTTTAAATTTATTATCATTCCAGTTGGCATTGATTTATGTTGTTCAAGTCTTCTGTTGTTCTGGTTTGAAGTTTATGTTTCATAATATTTGACTTTTATTCATTAATTTTTGTTTTTATTGATGTATTTTTATAATTTTGTACCGACTGATGGTGCAGGATACCGCGAAAGTTAACTTTTGGTATTAGTTTTTCAAGTTCTGTTACTGTGTTTGTTGGTTGTTTTTGTTATTTGGCACAGTGGTCAGTCAGTATGTTGATGAAATATTTGAATTTTTAGAAAGTTATTTTTACATGTAAATTCTGGGCAAATTCAGCTCATCTTCTAATACGATTTGACATAATAATTTCTGGATGATGATATCGCCCAGAAGAAACAAAAAAGAGACATATTTATAAGTAATATAATTATAAACACATAAAACACTTCAGATATTATTCTACTAATAATGTAATTAGAATAATAGTCAATACTCTTAGCATATCCACCTAACAGTGGATATGCATACCCCAATTCTGCAGTATACTTGCTTTTTATTAAAATGTTTAATGCCATGTTGTAGAATAATTATATATTGTTTTCTTTTCTTTTTTTTACAGAGATGTGCTCCAGTCGTCAGTCGTGCTGGTATAACATGGATCCAGTTATGTGTTCTTGCCATCGCATCATTTATTGGCATTGCATCTGTTTTCTCTGCTTGCATCCTATGTTGCTCTTATACTAGGTATCCAATGAAAAGTTATCAAGTATTTATATTTTTCTCTACCAAAGTTTGATTCTTTTCTTTAATTTTAGTGTCTATTATAGTACTACATAGGCAACAACCCTTTTTTTGTGTGTTCACACTGTTTATATTTCTTTGTGCAAAGGAAGAAAAATTCTCAGTGTTTCACTGTACATAATCTAACCACTGTGAATTCCCAAATATGGAACCTCGTTTGCAAAATGGTAAAAAGAAATGAATCTTTTTCTTCTCTTTTTTAATCAATTAATAAATGCTTAGCATTCTTGAACACAATGTAATTATTTTCATTAATAGTTTTTGTGTATTCATGTCTTCAAACATATACTTAAAAAACCGTGTTTTTAAATATTTTTGCATAAAAAACTTAATGTATAGGCATAATATGATAAGATTTTGATTACATCATGTAGATCATTACATCAGGTAGATTTTAGATACTTTTCTAATTAATTAAAAGTATTTTTAAAAATAAAACCTTAAAAACATGAAAAATAAAATTTAAAAATTTAAAAAAACATACAACTACCTTAAAAACATGAAATAATTAAATAACAGTATTTTTACCTTATAATCCTCTGTGACATTGTGATATTGTTTTTAAGACAATAAAATTTAAGATTTTGATTGACCGTCATGTGTCACCTGTAGATTGCATAGATAAGCATTATTTATCATCACAGTTATGCACGATGGTTAATCAAAATCTTAAATTTTATTGTCTTAAAAATAATATCACAGTTGTTTAGTTGTGGTTTTTAAAATTTTTAATTTTATTTTTTTTATTTCTCACCTTATTAAAGCAAACATATATTTTTTCAAAAATAATCATTCCTAATTGAAATAGATATTTTCTTAACAAAATATTTAAAAAAAACCAGAAATAACTTGTTACCATTTTGCCCCAAAAAGCCCAATTAAGCAAGGGTAGAACAATGAAAAATATCTCATTAGCAGATTTCACTAACACGTCAAGTTAGGTTAAACTAAAAAGAACAAGTGATAAAATTTTGTCTTGATAGAATTAAAATTTTTTTAGTGATAAAATTAAAAATGTTAAAAACCCACGAAGCAGTTTTTGAAGAAACATATCTATTACAGCGCTCCCTGGTAGCTTGTAACCATAAAACTAATCTAAGAACCTGCTCTGTGGTGATACCTATGTAATGCAGAAAACCGCATCAAAATTGACCTGTTTTAGAGAAACACTTCTATTGCAGCACCCCCTGTTGGCCTATAACCGTAAAACTAATCTAAAAACCTGCTCTGAGGTGATACCTCTGTAATGCATAAACCGCATAAAAACTGGTCCAGTAGTTTTTGAAGAAAATGGTAACACACACGTATACAAAACCTCTTACCCCAAATGCATACACTGTTTCCGTTTCATCATGGGCAAAAAACTACTCTATCAGTCAACAAAAAATTTACCTGTGTTTCTTGACATAACTGAGACGTTTTTTGGTACTTACGTATTAATGCCACCGCAGCTACAGCTTTATTTAAAATTAAGTATTTATTTTATTGAGTCTCTTTATTAATTTTAAGAAATGGTTATTTATATTTATATATTTTATAAATATAATTTAACCAAACTTAACCTATGCTCGCTATTATTAAATAATAAATAATTGCAATAATTACTGAATTTATTAAATAAATACTCAAAAAATTACGGTGTTAATTAGTCAAGGTTAGCGAGCGAAGCGAGCGTAGGTTAAGTTTGGTTAAACTATATTTATAAAATAAATATATTAAAATTAATAAAGAGACTGTTTTGAATCTATGTTAAACTCTATATCGGCCCATTTTCCACCGAAATCCGATTGACTACTTTGTTTTTAAATAAAGCTGTAGCTGCAGTGGCGTTAATACGTAAGTACCAGTTTTTTTTAGATATATCATTGTGAAAAAAATTGCATTAAAATTGACCCGACTGTTTTAGAGAAACACATCTACTTCAGTGCCCCTTGATAGCCTATAACTGTAAAACATGTCTAAGAACCTGCTCTGAAGTGACACCTATGTATTGCAAAAAACCACATTGAAATCTGTCCAGTAGTTTTTGGCAAAAATGGTAACAGACATACACACACACACACACAACCTCTTACCCCAAATGCATGTACCGTCTCCATTACATCATGGATAAAGAGTTAAAAATAATTTACTTAAAAATTATCCCCTCCATCACACTCTCTCTCTCTCTCTGTCTGTCTGTCTGTCTGTGTGTGTATGTGTGTGTTTTTATATGATTGGAATAATCAGTCATTAAATTCTGATTAAATTAATAAATTAAATTCTGAATATATTTATTATTATGTGTAAAATAAAAAGGTTGTTAAAACACAAATTATGAAATTTATAGAATAAAATGTATTATTTAAAAAAAATATGTTTATAAAAATGTAACAGCTTATTTTTAATTTAATAATTAAACATAAATGAAATAATAAAAATATTCTTTGCTACAAGAATTTCTAATCTTTCTAAGATTTGTATATTGTTCTATTTACAACTTTCTACCTAAAATATTTAACTTTTACACATTTTTGAAAATTACGTATAATGTTCGAATTATAGCCTTGATCACATTTTTAGAAGTCAACCTTGATTGATCTGTTTATACTCCTTTTGTCATTTTCTGTATGTAAATCATTAATTGCTGTAGAGTTTCATTTGTTTAACTTTTTGATAAAGAAAAATAATTACAACAGAACTATTAAAAACCAACCAAAAAACTAGGTGTGACAACTGAATAAAGGGTAACATAATAAATGTGTACAATGTAGGTAATTAACATATGTTCATAAGGTGTAGATACACCTGACCCATTAAATGTTGTAACACAACTGAAATAAATTAGTATTGCAGTTTTAGTGGTACATAATATTTGATAAAATATTAATACACATTTTGTTAATGTGTTTTACAAATTATATGCCTAATAATTTTTATTTTTAGATTCAGTTGATAAAAAGTTAATATTTATTATATGTATTGAATAAAAGTTAATGTTAATTATAATTTATTGCATCAGATATTTAAAATTGAGCATGAATAATGATGAAACTATGTAACAACATATGTGTGAATAAATGATATCAGTACTGTAAACAAAATTATTATTTTTCAGGTGACCTGGAGATATTAAACTAGCTACTGCTTTCAATATTTTAATTTTCATTATCATATGTATATTGATTGTGTAAATCACATGTAATAAAATATTTGTCATACCAGATTTACAGTATGTGAAACAGGTTTTTATCAATAACTAGAACTGATAAGATATGTTAATTTTAAAGATACGTATACCGGGAGATATTTAAGTATGGAAACAGCTTTATACTGCATAACTGAGAGATATTTGGAGGCAAAAAGAAGGAGGCTGAGAGGTATTTGGAGGGTTCATATTGTTTCATACAGTCTGCATTATGGTGGGTTTTTTAATTTTTATCTGCTGTATTAAATCAAACTTAATTTTTTTTAAATAGAAGCTATATGAAACATGTTTTTGATTTAAAATTTTCTAGAAAAATGATGGTGAAATTCATTTTTCTGTTAATGCCTTTGTTATATACTTATAAGCATTCAAAGTTGCAATGAGTATAATTCATAATTCCAAGTAGCTTATAAGGGTGATATTTATTTGTATTAAGAATTTTTTTGAACTGAAAAATAACTGATATCATGTTGGACAACAGCTTTCCCAATCGATGAATGAGAATTCACAAAGGTCTGCATTCATCTAATGACTTTGCATCAGTTGTGATGGTCTTTGTCTTCTGTTGCAAGGACAATTTTTTACAGTACCAGTTTCTTCAAATCACTGTACTGTCTTGATCACAGTTAATTTACTTATTTGTTCTCTGTTTGGAAATCTATTATTAAATCAATCACCTACCTCTTGTAAAGGCTGAACTCTGTCATTATACCTGTACATCATCAATAGAGTTATTCGTTTGGTTTCACTTAAAGAAGGCATTGTTATTTGTTTAATATTTAATAAACGTAAATAAATGAACAAGGAAACTAATAATAAAACTTTCACCAAACATCAAATTTGAACCGTAGGTAGGCCTACAACTTAATTTTTACTAGTTCTATCAAATTTTACATCACAAGCAAGTATGTTTAAGTAAAAAGGTGAAGTGAGGAGTTAATAAGTCGCATTATTTCAATGTAATACAAACCATTTTGTTATAAATTAACAGCTGATTTACTCAACTAAATATGTAATATATTTTTTAAGTAAAAATTATTTCCTGCTGATTTGTTTCATTTATGATAAGTAACAAATGTCAGCTGCTATTATCACTGGAAGTTAATTTTTATTTAGAAAATAATATCAGTTGATATAGTCGTTTAATTTGTTGTGTTGTGAATTATTAGTAATTGTTTATTATTATCATCAATATTATAGCACTGTTTAAACTTTGTTATTGTATGTATTATAAATGTAAAATGCTATTTTACCTTGTTTTATAGTTAACACGATTTTTCTGTCATTGGAGATTTGAATGCTTTTAATTTGATAATGAAGGCATTAACAGAAAAACATTGTTTTTCTTGTAAAATTTTAAATTGAAATCATGTGTCCATCCACCGTGCTATTTAAAAGAATTAAGTTTGATTCAATGTGGCAGATAAAAATTAAAAACCCACCACAATGCAGTTTTTTTTAATTGTGTAGAACCCCTTTTCTTTCTATCTCCAATTAACTTTCAGGTATGCAGTATAAAGATGTTTCCATACTTAAATATCACCTGGTATAAAAATAATATTACATTCTACAACATAAGATATAATTCCAAGTAATTTTTTTTTTATAAGTAGAATAATTATATTATAAATTAGGAAGTAACTTATGAAGTACATAAGTTAAAAATCAAGAAACGAACACAGATGTGAAGAAAATTGTGAAATTTAGTTGAATTTAAATTAGATGTTGTGAGTGGGTTGTATTTTTGAAACAGGAATTGTGAAATAAAACAAGCAGGTATTAAAAGTAATCATTTCAGGGTGTAAAAAAAGACAACAGTAGAGGAGAAATTATTGATATGATGAAAGAGATCAGAAAGAAAGTAGTATTGTGTAAATGACCTTGCCATGCTGATGAATTTCAATCCTGGTATAGGTTCAGGGTGACAATTGAAATAAAATGTTCATCTAATGAAGTAATTTTGTCATAAATAATATCATTTATAAAAACATTTTGTACCTATGTAAAGTTTGTCTATATCTAATCTATATTATTATTATTATTATTATGCTTTTACGGCCAACATGGGACCACTTAAGTCAATTTTAGTTGGATCTTTTCTGAGAAAAGCGTGCTATTTTACTCTTTCGAGCTGCCCAGTATTTCTTCATCCGTTCAGATCTTGCTTTCTTTTCTTCATCCGTAAACACCCTCTTCGTTGTATTTTGTCGTTTGTCTGTCTTTTGTTTAAATCTAATGCTTTTATCCTTTAGCTTTGTAATTTTTCCAGTTTTATTCTGTAGGTCAGTCAGGGAAATTCCCAATTCTTTCATATCTTCTCTAATTTCTTTGATCCATCCTACTTCTAGCTTTTGGAACCAGAGCTTTTCAATGATATTTCTTGACAGTCTTGTTTGCGGTGTCCTTATGAGATGACCGAAGAAAGAGATTCTTTTTTTCCGCATAGTATCAGTAACAGGCTCTATTTCTCGATACACCACCTCATTTGGCACAATCCACCATTGGCCTTCTTTTTGGTGTTTTTTATTGATACACGTTCTGACAATTCTCCTCTCTATTTTCAGAATTTTTTCAATTCGGTTTTTCTGAGTGATTTTGAAAAGGGTCTCGCTTCCGTAGGTGACTTCTGGCTGTACTACAGTTTTATAATGTTTAAGTTTTGTTTTAGCAGAAAGGCATTTTTTGTTATATGTTGACCAAGTTAATTTTTGGGATTTAATCATTTTATTTGTCCTGTTTTGCCATGTCACTTTTTCATTTAAATTATAAGTTATTATTTCCCCTAGATATTTAAATTGTTTTACTATTTTAATTTTCTGATTGTTTACCGTAATGTGCTCTATTACCAGAGGATCTATGGCCATTAGTTCAGTTTTTTCGAAAGAGATATGAAGCCCTATCTTTTGTGCTAGGTTTTGAAGGCTCATGATTTGTGTTTTGGCTTCTTGAATATTATTTGCTAAAAGAGCGAGGTCATCTGCAAATCCCAGGCAATTTAGTGTGATGGAGTTTTTCTTAGTACCCATTTTTATATTTTTGGGATTTATTTCATACCATTTTCTCATGACAAATTCGAGGGCGCAGTTAAAAAAGAGTGGTGAGAGGCCGTCTCCTTGCCTCAATCCAGTTTTTATGTAGAAGGGTTGAGAGAGTTCAGCTCTGAATTTCACTCTGGACTGGGTATCGGTTAAAGTTAATTTTATCATGTTTACGAGTTTAGGGTGAAGGCCCAGGTTTCTCAGAATATTCAGCATGGATGGTCGGTGTATACAATCATAGGCCCTTTTAAAGTCGACGAAGGTGATTATTAGTTATTTTTTCCGTCTTTTATATAAGTCCATCATAAGTTTTAGGGATATTATTTGCTCCGGGCAACCTCTCCATGGCCTAAATCCCCCTTGGTATTCCCCAAGTTCCAGTTCAAGTTGGTCTTTGCATCGGTTGTATATGATTCTCGACAGGATTTTGTGTGTGCAGTCCAGGAGAGATATGCCTCTGTAGTTTTCCGGATTAGTTTTATCCCCTTTTTTATGTAATGGATGAATGAGGGCTGTGGTCCAGTGTTCTGGAAGTTTTTCTTCGTTCCATATTTTCACGAGGCATAGATGTAGGGAAGTTTTGACTGAATAAACTGATGAGTGTTTCCAGAGTTCTGCGAAAAGCTGGTCTTCTCCGCTTGCTTTGTAGTTTTTTATTTCATTTAAGGCTGCGAGAACTTCTTGAATTGTTGGCGGGTTGATATTTACTGGTGAAGTTTTAACTGGAGTTTCATTGTCAATCTCAAAAAGCTCTGGGGGGTCGTCACAGTTGAGGAGTCTATTGAAGGTTTCTGCCAAAATTTCAGCATTTTCTTTATTGGTGTGGGCCATATTTCCTTTTTTTCCTCTCAGCATAAGGGTGGGTGGTTCATATCTTTGAAGAGCCTGACCAAAAATTTTATAATAGTCTCGGAAATTAGTTTTCTTGGAACTTTGTTCTATTTGCTGAATCAAGTTTTTTTGGGCTTGTCGTTTGGTTCCTCTTATAATTTTCTGAGTTATTTTCCTTTGTTTGGTGAATTCATGGTTAGATTCTTCAGTTTTCTGGGTTTGGTGGTTGATCCAAGCCCGGTGTCGGTCTTTGACTGCTTTGTCACATTCTTCATTCCACCATTGGTGTTTTTTTCTTGGGTTTATAGGGGCTAGTTCTTCAGCTATTTCTTTCAGTTGGGATGTCAGTTCTTTTAAATTATTAGTTAATTTGATTTTTTTTGTTGTTTCTTCAAAGATGGCATTGTTTATTAATTTATGTGGATCATAAGCTCTTTTGTTTTTAGGTTGGGATTTTTTCTTTTTATGCGGGGTGAATTTTATTTTAACCTTAATTAAGTAATGGTCCGATCCAGTATCTGTTCCTCTCAAGACTTTTACATTATAAATCTCCTTGTGATAATTCCGGTCCATGCAAACATGATCCAGTTGCCATTCTCCTTTTTTCCAATCTGGGTGTTTCCAAGTCTTCAATTTGTTTGGTTTTCTCATAAAATAGGTGGATTTTGAGATCATATTATGGTTTCTGCAAAATTCGACAAGTCTTTAGCCGTTCTTGTTAGTTTTCTTTTGGGCAGGCCATTTTCCGATAATATCACGATATCTTCGTTCTTTACCAAGTTGGGCATTAAAGTCCCCTATTAAAATCTTCGTGTGGGTCTTATTTATGTTGTTTGCAGTTTGGTCAAGAAGTTCCCAGAATTTGTCCATCTCTTCTCTATCTTTTTTAAGATTGTTTTTGTCATTGGTGGGAGCATGGACATTTATTATGGTGTAGAATTTATTGGCTGATTTTAGGGTTAAGGTTGAAATCCTGGGGGAGTAAGACTTAAATTCTACGACTGAGTCAATTATTTTAAGATTGATTGCAAATCCTGTTCCGAACTGTGGGCAATTCTTCATTACACGTTTCCCGGGGATTCCTTTGTAAATTCTGTAACCCTGAGATTCAAACGGCTCTCGATCGGTGTTTCTCATTTCTTGAAGTCCTGCGATTAGGATATTTTGTTTGTCCATTATGTCTGTTAGCGTTTTTAGTTTGCCGGGTTGAGTTAGAGAATTAATGTTGTGAGTGGCAATGTAGTTTATTTGCTTGTGTCTTATCCTCAATTTTGAAGTTGTGTTGTTTTTGGGTGTTTCCAAACGCTCCGATTCATTGTTATCTTTTAAGCAGCTGCCCACCGGATCCGAGTGCAGCCTTCTCTGGTATTTACCAGACGGTGGATTTTTTCTTAAAAGACCTTCCATATTTGACTTTCAAAGGCAAGTCAGCCTTGGGTGGGAATAAATTCCCGAGTTACAACTCTGGATGTGATCCAGAGAGGTGATTCCGATTTAGTTCACCAGTAGAAATCTCCACGTTTCTAACTGGTTATCCAGACGAACCAACGTGGAGGCGCAAACCGATTTTTTTTAATAATCTATATATTAGTGTAATTCTTATTAAAATATCAGAGATTTAAGTTTTGTTTCAATTTATTGAGCTACTTCTCTACAGCCCTCTATCAGATCTGTATTTGTATTTTAGGAGGGATTAGGAGTCCTGGATTTACCCATCAGGCACTTCAGCCATTAGATGTATTGTTCAGCCACTGGTCAGAAAACAGTCATCTCTCGTCAGATCACAGTGGCTCTAAAAGTCTTTACAACCTCAGCATGGACTTAGTATCTTATCTACACCCACAGGACCCTTATTGGGAAGAATGGATCATGGATTAGGAAAAGGGATGGATAATGAGAAAGTATAATCTAAAAAGAGCCCTGTATAAAGAAAACAGCCCTGTATAAAAGTCTGTCCAGGTAGCAGACACCATCCTGTTCACAACCATTCAGATAATTGGGGATTTTTTACTGAAGATGAAAGCAGTACATTATTGTTCAACAATATTTATTGAAAACTTAGTTTAAAGATCAGGCAAAATACAAGCTCAGATTTCCTAAAAAAACAAAAAAAACATTATATAAACCCATCCCTGGATTTGTGTATTGTTATTTGTGAGATATAATTTAATATAAATTGTTCAAGCTGACTTTCATTGGAGGAATTCAAATCACAACAGTGCCAGAATTTTATATCACATTTTATTTTCAGTGGTACAGATAGTAAACATATTGAAAATCAGAATTTAATCATTGTATTTTGACATCTGGATGTTCTCCTTATTAACATTCCCATTTTCAAGCTCACCATTTTTTATCATTGTTAATAATTTTGTTGTCTTATAACTCAAAATTATTTTTTTGTCTTTCCACTTATCATTACTTATTTCTTTCCACGTATTCATTCTTAAATTTCTTTGTAATTTAATTCTTTATTGTTACTGACTTCATTCACAACTTAAAGCATTTATTTTTATGTAATACGAAATTTGTTAATAAAGTAATGAGACTGGTTCAGGAAAACTTATTATTTACAGTTCAATTATACATGGACTCTTATCACCTTCGAAATAGTTCCCTTGGGAAGCCACACAACACTTCAAACGGTATTCCCACTCTTCATAGCAGTGTTGAAACTCAGAAACCGGAATATCCTTCAGATGGTTGGTTACATTATTTTGAATGTTTTCTACTGTTCCAAAATGCCATCCTTTGAGGTGTTTTTTTTAAAGTCGGTTACAGGAAAAAGTGGCAGGGACTCAAGTCAGGTGAATAAGGTGGTTGAGGAATTACAGGAATGTTTTTCTTTGCCAAAAACTCATTAACTGAGAGTGCAACATGACAAGGTGCATTAAATGCAGATCCTTTGCTGGCAACTCTTTTCCACAGTCTTTCAAGAATTTCTAGGTAAACATATTCATTTACAGTCTGTCCTGTAGGCAAAAACTACTTATGGACAATGCCATTACTAAAGAAGAAACAAATTAGCATGGTTCTGATTTTTTATTTGCTCATTTTTGCTTTTTTGGGATGTAGTGAGTTTGAAGTGTGCCACTCCTTGCTTTGACATTTTGTTTCTGGATTGTACTCAAATATATGAGATTTGTCATCAGTAATAACATTTTTTTTTAGAAAATCAGGATCAGTTTCAATTTGCCCTGGAAGGTCGCGGCACATTTCCACCCTGTTGTTTTTCTGTTCAGCAGTGAGGTTTTGTGGGACCAATTTTACACAAACTTTTTTCATGTCCAATTCATTTATCAAAATTTAATGTACTGTGGTAAATTAAATTGTTCTGTAATCATTCAGAAAATAAATTTAATCTGGGAGGACAAGACATATTTATAACACAAAACAAAAATCAAAAGAAACTAAGTGAAGGTAAATAGTTAAGTAACCCCCTAACCGGCTAATTGCCGGTCGTACCGTATCAATTCTTTGATTCGCTCAACATTGTCATCACTTTTTGACATTAATGGTCTTTCAGACCATGGATCATCTTCAACTGATTCCTGGCCATCTGAAAATGCTTTAAACCCCCTAAAAACTTGGGCTCATGGCAGAGCGTCATCTCCATACGCCCTTTTCAGTTGTGAAAGAGTTTCAGTAGCATTCTCACAGAGTTTAACACAAAACTTGATTGCACAATGTGTCTCATAATTAGTATCACTCATTTTTGTAATGCACAACAAAAACTCGTTTCACAAAAATTTTGTTTACGTCTAAGATGGCAATAATAGACTAAAAATATTAATACGTAATATAAATCAGCTGTTCATATAACCATAAGTTTATTAGTAACTTTACAGTGTTGCCACTTTGACTGCCAAAAAAAAACTAGTCTCATTATTTTATTTACAGACCTCGTATGCTACTTGTATGAGAAATTAATCTATGCCATAAATTTTGCCATGATATTTTAATGTTCATGAATTTTATATTTTACAATTATAACTTTACAGTAATTTTTTACAAGTAAAGTTTTTCAGAAAATTATTTTGGAACAGTGGAGATTCGAACTTTTGGAATTTTAACTTGCAATTATTACAAAAGAGAGTTTTCTGAATTATTTGAAGGAAATTTATAAAACCATGTCCTTCAAACTCTAAAATATAATTTTGGTTTGTGAAAAATGTTAGTAGTAGTTATTAATAGCAAATATAATTTAAACGTAACTGATACATACCATATTATATTTACATAGTTTGTAATATAAATATTTTTACGTTTTAGTGAAAATAGATTTTTTTTTACATTATCTTTACTTTGTGGCTTTCTAGTATTAATATGTCATTATGTACTATTAATATGTCCTATTTCTAGTATTTAATATTGTTATAATATGGCTACAAAGTTTAAAAGTAGTCTCTAAATATATATAATGAATAAGAAACATTACATCTGTAGGTAATTAATTCTTAAGTTATAATATTTAGATTTTTACTTCAGAAAATAATGTGTGTGTGTCACAAAATGTATGATATGAATTTCTGTTTATCAGTTTAGTAGATATGTCCTATAAAAAAAAAAACCATTAAAATTCAAAACGAGTACTAGCTTGTACCATTAATCATCAGGTTTACTAACATTTATCACAGGATTGTATGTTAATATTTTTATTGTTTTCTATTTTAATTATTAAGCATTATATTTAATTTTGCACTCACAATAAATTTTTGTCCACCCAGAATAAAATATAAAATATTTTCTTGTTGAAGCTATATTATAATAAAATGTTAAATATTTTTTTCTAGGTGGCAGAGATTTCGGTAATGTTTGTGAGTTATACCAATTAATAGTATATGTACATATCATGTTTATTTTAATTTTAATAGACTCGTAGTTATATTACAAACTACAAAAATACAGATTAAAGTGAAAATTAATTTTTGTATTATTTAATAAAAAATAGTTATTACAATGGATCAAATTAAGACTAAGTAAATATTTAAAAATTTTTTTTTGTATTATATTGTATAAATGTTATTACTATTACCCGTTATGAATTTTACTGAAAACATTTCCTATTTTACGAATTCATTCATAAAATTTGATTTGATATAAAAATGTTTAAGTAATCTTGTAACCTAGATGAAGTCTTTTTTATCTTTGAAAAAAGATTCTATTTTATAAACACCAGTTTTTTTGTTTTTTTTTATTAATTTATTAAATATGTGTTGTTGCCATATTAAAAATGTTTTAGTCATTTGTTGATGTTTGATATTTGTGTATTTACTATTTTATTTTTAAAATAGGCTGTATTATTTTTGTAATCAAATGTATTTTTTCTGTAAGTTATGCATATACCTTTTTTACTATGTATTTTCTTTTAATGGTAAGTTTTTTTAATGTAAGATAATTATTGTGTGATATAAATTTCTTAATGTATTTTATGTATTTTTGTACATTTGATTATTTTTAAATAAATATAAAGAAATAGTATTTACGTTTATTCTTTCTTGTGTTGTTTTTTTTTTACCTTTTGCCTTTGTGTTCGGACAAAAATTTGTGTTTAATCAAAGATCACTTGGTTTTTTGTTCATATTGCCTATGGAACAGTATATTGTAACCCACAAATTGAGTTGATAAACAATTATATTTTTTAAAGCTACAGTTACTAAGTTGTTATCAAAAAAAAATTTCTAAAGTGTGTAATTTAACAAACTCTGCCTACTGATCTTTAGTTACTCAAGGTAGATCCCAGTGGGAACACAGTATTTCCTCATAATAAAAGTATCTTATAAACTAAGTGTTAGACATTTCCTTATTTATGTCCTTATGAAATACTAAAATTATCTTAGTATATATTTACATGTGTAAATATACACACGTGTGTTTCACGACTACATTAATGAACAGCTATTTTCAATGATGAATGTGTGATCACGTAAATTTACATTTTGAAATACTTAATTTAGTGAAAAATTCATAGTAAAACATATGCTTTAGATGCTACATGAGGTCCTATCTTATTCGTTATAGTTTGTTATTTAATGAACATTTACTATAGACTGTTGATGACGTCATGGGGAATCCTGTCTCTTATAACATGATGTCAGCTGTCAATTATTCTTTAAATAAAATAATAATTATTTGTTAGTATTGGTTTAGATAGATATTATAATATCTCTATTGATAGATATTGATCTCTATTTAATATCAATCATTAGCTTTATATCATTAAAAATTGAAAAAAAATAAAAATATTATTAAATTATCTGCCACCTTTAACCTATTACTGTTGCTTTATCACAGTGCTCATCAAGGGAGAGAGTATATAACTAACTATATTATTGTAAATTAATAAACAATATGCGACTGTATTAGGCTTAAAATTCTCTTCCGCTTCAACTTTAAATTTTAAATAAATTACACCCATTTTTATGGATGATTTTGTCGCGAGCAGATATTTAATATTTATTTAGTTGATATAATCTATTTAGCTACACCAGGTCTTTTACAGTTATTAGTTTTTAAAAATCCAGATCTACAAAAAGTTCATACATCTGATATCCAAACTTCAAAAGGTATGTTAAATCATACTGGTGCACACTTGACGATGTTGCCACCATAAAAACGAATAAATCTTTTAAATATAATGAAGTGATTAGAAAGTTTTTTCCTCCAAAAAGAACAGATAGATCTGTTTCATCATATAAAAACACCATCAACATCTTTTAGCGGTATCGGACTACTGCATGCACAATTTAATTACAGTCCAGTCTATTTATATATATATATATATATATAGACACATACTATGGCCGTAGACACATACTATATAGTATGTGTCTACGGCCTCATTGCACCCAGGCATACCCACACGTACCCCCTGTACGTGTGGGTATGAGTCCCTAGCGGGCCCACTGCCCACTAGGCACTCAACCAAGCACCAGTCTGCCCCCCGCGCCATTCTCCTCTGCTGGACTCCTCATAAAATTGGAGCTTCCTCATGACCATTCTCACGAATTTTTCCACAGTCTTCCACTGTGCCTCGCCTTATAATAGGACTCATAGGATATCTTCAGGGCGAAACATATGCTCACGTCACAGGTTGCCGAGCATCTCTATACGCTCTACAGTGAATCGCAGACACAAAAAGAAAACATGGTGAGGGGGTCTCTTCCACCTCCCTCTTCAGACAATTTTCAGATTGATCGAGCCCGAATCTGTACAAATAAGACCCGAATCCCCCATGACCCAAGAATTGCGTTAACTCAAAACTGCGCACCTTGGGTCCTCCAGCAAACCCCCCTGATGTCAACAATAAGGTGGTGGGTCTACCTACACTTCGTGGACCGATCTCACCGCTCTTGCCATGGTTGTGCGTTCTCTTCTTCTAGTTCTTCATCAGAATGCTTCCTTCCTCTAATAGGAGTGTTCACAGTTCCCCAGTTCTGCTACACCGCATTATCATCAAGTCTAGAGAGAGGACTCTAGCAATCACCTCAACCGCCTCCCTGGCCACCGTCTTATAGGCGGCCGCTATTCTGAAGTCTATTTATATTGGGAATATCCAAACAAATTGGTAGTTAGATTGTACAATCTTTTGGGTGAATATGATGCTGGAAACAAAAGCGTTTCTAATGAAATCATATACTTATTAAAAAATTAAAGATGTTAAATTTGAATAGATTATTTGTTTTTAAAGTGATTACTACATCCAATATGAATTTGAAAGCTTATGTAATGTGAACCAATGTCAACATGCAATCACCTATCAGTATCAAATTCTGCACTTAATGTTGCCCTCTCACTGTGTTTACTATATCTATTTTGAATTTGAAAGCCGATATAATATAAACTAATCCCAACATACAATCGCTTATCAGTATCAAATTCTGAACTTAATGTTGCCCTCTCACTGTGTTAACTGTATCCATTTTGATTTTAAATCCTATATAATATGAACCAATGCCAACATACATTCACCTATAGTATCAAATTCTGCACTTAATGTTGCCCTCTCACCGTATTTACTATTAACATTTTAAATTTGAAAGCCTGTATAATATGAACCAATGCCAACAAACATTCACTTATCAGTATCAAATTCTGAACTAATTGTTGCCCTCTGACTGTGTAACAATATCCATCTTGAATTTGAAAGCCGATATAATATGATCTAATGCCAAAGGACATTCACCTATCCGTATCTAATTCTGCACTATATGTAGCCCTCTCACTGTGTTTACAATATCCATTTTGAATTTGAGAACCTATATAATATAAACCAATGCCAACATACATTCACCTCTCAGTATCAAATACTGACCTTAATGTTGACCTCTACTCTGTTTAGTATATCCATTTTGAATTTGAAAGCCGATATAATATGAACCAATGCCAACATACATTCACTTATCAGTATCAAATTCTCCACTTAATGTTGCCCTCTAACTGTGTTTTCTGAATCCATTTTGAATTTTAAGTCCGATATAATATGAACGAATGCCAATGTACATTCAACCACCAGTATCAAATCCTGAACCTAATGTTGGCCTCTCAGTGTGTTTAATGTATCCATTTTGAATTTTAAAGCCTATATAACATAAACCAATGCCAACATACATTCACCTCTCGGTATCAAATTCTGCACTATATGTTGCGCTCTCAGTGTGTTTACTATATCCATTTGAATTTGAGAGCCTATATAATATGAACCAATGCCAACATACATTCACCTATCAGTATTAAATTCTGCACGTAATGTTGCCCTTTCACTGTGTTTACTATATCCATTTGAATTTGTAAGCCAATATAATATGAACGAATTGCAACATACCTCACCTATCGGTATCAAATTCTGCATCTAATGTAGCCCTCTCACTGTGTTTACTGTACCATTTTGAATTTTAAAGCCAGTATAATATGAACCAATGACAACAAACATTCACCTCTCAGTATCAAATTCTGAACTTAATGTTGCCCTCTCACTGTGTAACTATATCCATCTTGACTTTAAATCCGATATAAGATGAACCAATGCCAACGTACATTCAACTACCACTATCAAATCCTGAACTTAATGTTGACCTCTCACTGTGTTTACTGTATCCATTTTGAATTTTAACGCCTATATAACATAAAACAATGCCAACATGCATTCACCTCTCAGTATCAAGTTCTGCACTATATGTTGCTCTCTCACCGTGTTTACTATATCAATTTTGAATTTGAAACCTGTATAATTTGAACCAATGCCAACAAATATTCACCTATCATACATCATCCGTTTTGAATTTTAATTGGTTCATATATTATTCAGGCTTTCGCCTGTATAATATAAACTAATGCCAACAAACATTCACTTATCAGTATCAAATTCTGAACTAAATGTTGCCCTCTCACTGTGTAACTATATCCATCTTGAATTTGAAAGCCGATATAATATCAACTATTGCCAAAGGACATTCACCTATCAGTATCTAATTCTGCACTATATGTAGCCCTCTCACTGAGTTTACTATATCCATTTTGAATTTGAGAACCTATATAATATAAAACAATGCCAACATACATTCACCTATTAGTTTCAAATTCTGCACTTAATGTTGCCCTCTCGGTGTGCTTATTGTATCCATTCTAAATTTGTAAGCCGATATAATATGAAAGAATGGCAACATATATTCACTTCTTAGTATCAAATTCTGCACTATATGTTGCCCTCTCAGTGTGTTTACTATATCCATTTGAATTTGAGAGCCTATATAATATGAACCAATGCCAACATACATTCACCTATCAGTATTAAATTCTGCACGTAATGTTGCCCTTTCACTGTGTTTAATATATCCATTTTGAATTTGAAAGCCTGTATAATGTGAACCAATGCCAACAAACATTCACCTATCATATATTATCCATTTTGAGTTTGAATTGGTTAATATATTATACAGACTTTCGCCTGTAAAATATGAACCAATGTCAACAAACATTCACTAATAAGTATCAAATTTTGAACTTATTGTTGCCTTCTCACCGTGTTTACTATATCCATTTTGAATTTAAAAGCCTATGTAATAAGAACCAATGCCAACGTACATTCAAATACCACTATCAAATCCTGAACTTAATGCTGGCCTCTCACTGATTTTGCTGTATCTATTTAGAATTTTAAAGCCTATATAACATAAACCGATGCCAACATGCATTCACATCTCAGCATCAAATTCTGCACTATATGTTGCACTCTCAAAGTGTTTACTATATCCATTTGAATTTGAGAGCCTATATAATGTGAACCAATGCCAACAAACATTCACCTATCAGTATTAAATTCTGCACCTAATGTAGCCCTCTCACTGTGTTTACTATATCCATTTTGAATTTTAAAGCCTGTATAATATGAACCAATGGCAACAAACATTCACCTCTCAGTATCAAATTCTGAACTTAATGTTGCCCTCTACTCTGTTTAGTATATCCATTTTGAATTTGAAAGCCGATATAATATGAACCAATGCCAACATACATTCACCTATCAGTATCAAATTCTGAACTTAATGTTGCCCTCTCACTGTGTAATTATATCCATCTTGAATTTGAAATCCGATATAAGATGAACCAATGCCAACGTACATTCAACTACCACTATCAAATCCTGAACTTATTATTGGCCTCTCACTGTGTTTAGTGTATCCATATTGAATTTTAAAGCCTATATAACATAAACCAATGCCAACATGCATTCACCTCTCAGTATCAAGTTCTGCACTATATGTTGGCCTCTCACCGTGTTTACTATATCCATTTTGAATTTGAAAGCCTATATAATATGAACCAATACCAACATACATTCACCTATAGTATCAAAATCTGTACTTAATGTTCCCCTCTCACTGTATTTACTATTAACATTTTGAATTTGAAAGCCTGTATAATCTGAACCAATGCCAACAAATATTCACTTATCATACATTATCCATTTTGAATTTTAATTGTTTCATATATTATTCAGGCTTTCGCCTGTAAAATATGAACCAGTCCCAAAAAGCATTCACTTATAAGTATCAAATTCTAAACTTATTGTTGCCCTCTCACCGTGTTTACTATATCCATTTTGAATTTGATAGCCGATATAATATGAACGAATTGCAACATACCTCACCTATCGGTATCAAATTCTGCACCTAATGTAGTCCTCTCACAGTGTTTACTGTATCCATTTTGAATTTTAACGCCTATATAACATAAAACAATGCCAACATGCATTCACCTCTCAGTATCAAGTTCTGCACTATATGTTGCTCTCTCACCGTGTTTACTATATCAATTTTGAATTTGAAACCTGTATAATTTGAACCAATGCCAACAAATATTCACCTATCATACATCATCCGTTTTGAATTTTAATTGGTTCATATATTATTCAGGCTTTCGCCTGTATAATATAAACTAATGCCAACAAACATTCACTTATCAGTATCAAATTCTGAACTAAATGTTGCCCTCTCACTGTGTAACTATATCCATCTTGAATTTGAAAGCCGATATAATATCAACTATTGCCAAAGGACATTCACCTATCAGTATCTAATTCTGCACTATATGTAGCCCTCTCACTGAGTTTACTATATCCATTTTGAATTTGAGAACCTATATAATATAAAACAATGCCAACATACATTCACCTATTAGTTTCAAATTCTGCACTTAATGTTGCCCTCTCGGTGTGCTTATTGTATCCATTCTAAATTTGTAAGCCGATATAATATGAAAGAATGGCAACATATATTCACTTCTTAGTATCAAATTCTGCACTATATGTTGCCCTCTCAGTGTGTTTACTATATCCATTTGAATTTGAGAGCCTATATAATATGAACCAATGCCAACATACATTCACCTATCAGTATTAAATTCTGCACGTAATGTTGCCCTTTCACTGTGTTTAATATATCCATTTTGAATTTGAAAGCCTGTATAATGTGAACCAATGCCAACAAACATTCACCTATCATATATTATCCATTTTGAGTTTGAATTGGTTAATATATTATACAGACTTTCGCCTGTAAAATATGAACCAATGTCAACAAACATTCACTAATAAGTATCAAATTTTGAACTTATTGTTGCCTTCTCACCGTGTTTACTATATCCATTTTGAATTTAAAAGCCTATGTAATAAGAACCAATGCCAACGTACATTCAAATACCACTATCAAATCCTGAACTTAATGCTGGCCTCTCACTGATTTTGCTGTATCTATTTAGAATTTTAAAGCCTATATAACATAAACCGATGCCAACATGCATTCACATCTCAGCATCAAATTCTGCACTATATGTTGCACTCTCAAAGTGTTTACTATATCCATTTGAATTTGAGAGCCTATATAATGTGAACCAATGCCAACAAACATTCACCTATCAGTATTAAATTCTGCACCTAATGTAGCCCTCTCACTGTGTTTACTATATCCATTTTGAATTTTAAAGCCTGTATAATATGAACCAATGGCAACAAACATTCACCTCTCAGTATCAAATTCTGAACTTAATGTTGCCCTCTACTCTGTTTAGTATATCCATTTTGAATTTGAAAGCCGATATAATATGAACCAATGCCAACATACATTCACCTATCAGTATCAAATTCTGAACTTAATGTTGCCCTCTCACTGTGTAATTATATCCATCTTGAATTTGAAATCCGATATAAGATGAACCAATGCCAACGTACATTCAACTACCACTATCAAATCCTGAACTTATTATTGGCCTCTCACTGTGTTTAGTGTATCCATATTGAATTTTAAAGCCTATATAACATAAACCAATGCCAACATGCATTCACCTCTCAGTATCAAGTTCTGCACTATATGTTGGCCTCTCACCGTGTTTACTATATCCATTTTGAATTTGAAAGCCTATATAATATGAACCAATACCAACATACATTCACCTATAGTATCAAAATCTGTACTTAATGTTCCCCTCTCACTGTATTTACTATTAACATTTTGAATTTGAAAGCCTGTATAATCTGAACCAATGCCAACAAATATTCACTTATCATACATTATCCATTTTGAATTTTAATTGTTTCATATATTATTCAGGCTTTCGCCTGTAAAATATGAACCAGTCCCAAAAAGCATTCACTTATAAGTATCAAATTCTAAACTTATTGTTGCCCTCTCACCGTGTTTACTATATCCATTTTGAATTTGATAGCCGATATAATATGAACGAATTGCAACATACCTCACCTATCGGTATCAAATTCTGCACCTAATGTAGTCCTCTCACAGTGTTTACTGTATCCATTTTGAATTTTAAAGCCTGTATAATATGAACCAATGCCAACAAACATTTACCTCTCAGTATCAAATTCCGAACTTAATATTGCCCTCTACTCTGTTTAGTATATCCATTTAAAATTTGAAAGCCTATATAATATGAACCAATGCTAACATACATTCACTTATCAGTATCAAATTCTCCACTTAATTTTGCCCTCTCACTGTGTTTACTATATACATTTTGAATTTGAAAGCCGATATAATATGAACCAATGCCAACATACATTCACCTATCAGTATCAAATTCTGAACTTAATGTTGCCCTCTCACTGTGTAACTATATCCATCTTGAGTTTGAAATCCGATATAAGATGAACCAATGCCAACGTACATTCAAAAACCACAATCAAATCCTGAACTTAATATTGGCCTGTCACTGTTTTTGCTGTATCCATTTTGAATTTTAAACCCTATATAACATAAACCAATGCCAACATGCATTCACCTCTCAGTATCAAGTTCTGCACTATATGTTGTTCTCTCACCGTGTTTAGTATATCCATTTTGAATTTGAGAGCCTATATATTATGAACCAATACCAACAACATACATTCACCTATAGTATCAAATTCGGCACTTAATGTTGCCCTCTCACCGTGTTTACTATTAACATTTTGAATTTGAAAGCCTGTAAATATGAACCAATGCCAACAAATATTCACCTATCATACATTATCCATTTCGAATTTTAATTGGTTCAAATATTATTCAGGCTTTCGCCTGTATAATATAAACTAATGCCAACAAACATTCACTTATCAGTATCAAATTCTGAACTAAATGTTGCCCTCTCACTGTGTAACTATATCCATCTAGAATTTGAAAGCCGATATAATATCAACTAATGCCAAAGGACATTCACCTATCAGTATCTAATTCTGCACTATATGTAGCCCACTCACTGTGTTTACTATATCCATTTTGAATTTGAGAACCTATATAATATGAACCAATGCCAACATACATTCACCTATCAGTATCAAATTCTGAACTTAATGTTGCCCTCTCACTGTGTAACGATATCCATCTTGAATTTGAAATCCGATATAAGATGAACCAATGCCAACGTACATTCAACTACCACAATCAAATCCTAAACTTAATATTTGCCTCTCACTGTGTTTACTGTATCCATATTGAATTTTAAAGCCTATATAACATAAACCAATACCAACATACATTCACCTATAGTATCAAAATCTGTACTTAATGTTCCCCTCTCACTGTATTTACTATTAACATTTTGAATTTGAAAGCCTGTATAATCTGAACCAATGCGAACAAATATTCACTTATCATACATTATCCATTTTGAATTTTAATTGTATCATATATTATTCAGGCTTTCGCCTGTAAAATATGAACCAGTGCCAACAAACATTCACTTATAAGTATCAAATTCTAAACTTATTGTTGCCCTCTCCCCGTGTTTACTATATCCATTTTGAATTTGATAGCCTATATAATATGAACCAATGCCAACATACATTCACATATCAGTATAAAATTCTGCACTTAATGTTGCCCTCTCGCTGTGTTTATATCCATTTTGAATTTGAAAGCCGATATAATATGAACCAATGCCAACATACATTCACATATCAGTATAAAATTCTGCACTTAACCCTGCCCTCTCGCTGTGTTTACTATATCCATTCTGAATTTGTAAGCCGATATAATATGAACGAATTGCAACATACCTCACCTATCGGTATCAAATTCTGCACCTAATGTTGTCCTCTCACTGTGTTTACTGTATCCATTTTGAATTTTAAAGCCTGTATAATATGAACCAATGCCAACAAACATTTACCTCTCAGTATCAAATTCCGAACTTAATGTTGCCCTCTACTCTGTTTAGTATATCCATTTAAAATTTGAAAGCCTATATAACATGAACCAATGCTAACATACATTCACTTATCAGTATCAAATTCTCCACTTAATTTTGCCCTCTCACTGTGTTTACTATATCCATTTTGAATTTGAAAGCCGATATAATATGAACCAATGCCAACATACATTCACCTATCAGTATCAAATTCTGAACTTAATGTTGCCCTCTCAATGTGTAACTATATCCATCTTGAATTTGAAATCCGATATAAGATGAACCAATGCCAACGTACATTCAACAACCACTATCAAATCCTCAACTTAATATTGGCCTGTCACGGTTTTTGCTGTATCCATTTTGAATTTTAAACCCTATATAACATAAACCAATGCCAACATGCATTCACCTCTCAGTATCAAGTTCTGCACTATATGTTGTTCTCTCACCGTGTTTAGTATATCCATTTTGAATTTGAGAGCCTATATATTATGAACCAATACCAACAACATACATTCACCTATAGTATCAAATTCGACACTTAATGTTGCCCTCTCACCGTGTTTACTATTAACATTTTGAATTTGAAAGCCTGTAAATATGAACCAATGCCAACAAATATTCACCTATCATACATTATCCATTTCGAATTTTAATTGGTTCAAATATTATTCAGGCTTTCGCCTGTATAATATAAACTAATGCCAACAAACATTCACTTATCAGTATCAAATTCTGAACTAAATGTTGCCCTCTCACTGTGTAACTATATCCATCTAGAATTTGAAAGCCGATATAATATCAACTAATGCCAAAGGACATTCACCTATCAGTATCTAATTCTGCACTATATGTAGCCCACTCACTGTGTTTACTATATCCATTTTGAATTTGAGAACCTATATAATATGAACCAATGCCAACATACATTCACCTATCAGTATCAAATTCTGAACTTAATGTTGCCCTCTCACTGTGTAACGATATCCATCTTGAATTTGAAATCCGATATAAGATGAACCAATGCCAACGTACATTCAACTACCACAATCAAATCCTAAACTTAATATTTGCCTCTCACTGTGTTTACTGTATCCATATTGAATTTTAAAGCCTATATAACATAAACCAATACCAACATACATTCACCTATAGTATCAAAATCTGTACGTAATGTTCCCCTCTCACTGTATTTACTATTAACATTTTGAATTTGAAAGCCTGTATAATCTGAACCAATGCGAACAAATATTCACTTATCATACATTATCCATTTTGAATTTTAATTGTATCATATATTATTCAGGCTTTCGCCTGTAAAATATGAACCAGTGCCAACAAACATTCACTTATAAGTATCAAATTCTAAACTTATTGTTGCCCTCTCCCCGTGTTTACTATATCCATTTTGAATTTGATAGCCTATATAATATGAACCAATGCCAACATACATTCACATATCAGTATAAAATTCTGCACTTAATGTTGCCCTCTCGCTGTGTTTATATCCATTTTGAATTTGAAAGCCGATATAATATGAACCAATGCCAACATACATTCACATATCAGTATAAAATTCTGCACTTAATCTTGCCCTCTCGCTGTGTTTACTATATCCATTCTGAATTTGTAAGCCGATATAATATGAACGAATTGCAACATACCTCACCTATCGGTATCAAATTCTGCACCTAATGTTGTCCTCTCACTGTGTTTACTGTATCCATTTTGAATTTTAAAGCCTGTATAATATGAACCAATGCCAACAAACATTTACCTCTCAGTATCAAATTCCGAACTTATTGTTGCCCTCTACTCTGTTTAGTATATCCATTTAAAATTTGAAAGCCTATATAACATGAACCAATGCTAACATACATTCACTTATCAGTATCAAATTCTCCACTTAATTTTGCCCTCTCACTGTGTTTACTATATCCATTTTGAATTTGAAAGCCGATATAATATGAACCAATGCCAACATACATTCACCTATCAGTATCAAATTCTGAACTTAATGTTGCCCTCTCAATGTGTAACTATATCCATCTTGAATTTGAAATCCGATATAAGATGAACCAATGCCAACGTACATTCAACAACCACTATCAAATCCTCAACTTAATATTGGCCTGTCACGGTTTTTGCTGTATCCATTTTGAATTTTAAACCCTATATAACATAAACCAATGCCAACATGCATTCACCTCTCAGGATCAAGTTCTGCACTATATGTTGTTCTCTCACCGTGTTTAGTATATCCATTTTGAATTTGAGAGCCTATATATTATGAACCAATACCAACAACATACATTCACCTATAGTATCAAATTCGGCACTTAATGTTGCCCTTTCACTGTGATTACTATATCCAATTTGAATTTGAAAGCCTGTATAATGTTAACCAATGCCAACAAACATTCACCTATCATATATTATCCATTTAGAGTTTGAATTGGTTAATATATTATATAGACTTTCGCCTGTAAATTATCAACCAATGTCAACAAACATTCACTTATAAGTATCAAATTCTGAACTTATTGTTGCCTTCTCACCGTGTTTACTATATCCATTTTGAATTTGAAAGCCTATGTGATATGAACCAATGCAACATACATTCACCATTCAGTATCAAATTCTGCACTTAATGTTGAACTCTCACTGTGTTTACTATATCCATTCTGAATTTGTAAGCCGATATAATATGAACGAATTGCAACACACATCACTTATCGGTATCAAATTCGGCACCTAAAGTAGCCCTCTCACTGTGTTTACTGTGTCCATTTTGAATTTTAAAGCCTGTATAATATGAACCAATGCCAACAAACATTCACCTCTCAGTATCAAATTCTGAACTTATTGTTGCCTACTCACCGTGTTTACTATATCCATTTTGAATTTGAAAGCCGATATAATACGAATCAATGCCAACATACATTCACCTATCGGTATCAAATTCTGCACCTAATGTAGCCCTCTCACTGTGTTTACTGTATCCATTTTGAATTTTAAAGCCTGTAAAATATGAACCAATGTCAACAAACATTCACTTATAAGTATCAAATTCTGAACTTAATGTTGCCCTCTCATTGTGTAACAATATCTATCTTGAATTTGAAAGCCGATATAATATGAACTAATGCCAAAGAACATTCACCTATCTGTACCTAATTCTGCACTATATGTAGCCCTCTCACTGTGTTTACTATATCCATTTTGAATTGGAGAACCTATATTATATAAACCAATGCCAACATACATTCACCTCTCAGCATCAAATTCTGCACTATATGTAGCCCTCTCACTGTGTTTACTATATCCATTTGAATTTGAGAGCCTATATAATATGAACCAATGCCAACATACATTCACCTATCAGTAATAAATTCTGCATGTAATGTTGCCCTTTCACTGTGTTTCCTATATCCGTTTTGTATTTGAAAGCCTGTATAATGTGAACCAATGCCAGCATACATTCACCTCTCAGTATCAATTTCTGCACTATATGTTACCCTCTCAGTGTGTTTACTATATCCATTTGAATTTTACAGCCTATATAATATGAACCAATGCCAACATACATTCACCTATCAGAATTAAATTCTGCACTTAATGTTGCCCTTTCACTGTGATTACTATATCCAATTTGAATTTGAAAGCCGATATAATATGAACCAATGCCAACATACATTCACCTATCAGTATCAAATTCTGAACTTAATGTTGCCCTCTCACTGTGTAACTATATCCATCTTGAGTTTGAAATCCGATATAAGATGAACCAATGCCAACGTACATTCAACAACCACTATCAAATCCTGAACTTAATATTGGCCTGTCACTGTTTTTGCTGTATCCATTTTGAATTTTAAACCCTATATAACATAAACCAATGCCAACATGCATTCACCTCTCAGTATCAAGTTCTGCACTATATGTTGTTCTCTCACCGTGTTTAGTATATCCATTTTGAATTTGAGAGCCTATATATTATGAACCAATACCAACAACATACATTCACATATAGTATCAAATTCGGCACTTAATGTTGCCCTCTCACCGTGTTTACTATTAACATTTTGAATTTGAAAGCCTGTAAATATTAACCAATGCCAACAAATATTCACCTATCATACATTATCCATTTTGAATTTTAATTGGTTCATATATTATTCAGGCTTTCGCCTGTATAATATAAACTAATGCCAACAAACATTCACTTATCAGTATCTAATTCTGCACTATATGTAGCCCACTCACTGTGTTTACTATATCCATTTTGAATTTGAGAACCTATATAATATGAACCAATGCTAACATACATTCACCTATCAGTATCAAATTCTGAACTTAATGTTGCCCTCTCACTGTGTAACTATATCCATCTTGAATTTGAAATCCGATATAAGATGAACCAATGCCAACGTACATTCAACAACCACTATCAAATCCTGAACTTAATATTGGCCTCTCACTGTGTTTACTGTATCCATATTGAATTTTAAAGCCTATATAACATAAACCAATACCAACATACATTCACCTATAGTATCAAAATCTGTACTTAATGTTCCCCTCTCACTGTATTTACTATTAACATTTTGAATTTGAAAGCCTGTATAATCTGAACCAATGCCAACAAATATTCACTTATCATACATTATCCATTTTGAATTTTAATTGTGTATTATATTATTCAGGCTTTCGCCTGTAAAATATGAACCAGTGCCAACAAACATTCACTTATAAGTATCAAATTCTAAACTTATTGTTGCCCTCTCACCGTGTTTACTATATCCATTTTGAATTTGATAGACTATATAATATGAACCAATGCCAACATACACTCAATATCAGTATAAAATTCTGCACTTAATGTTGCCCTCTCGCTGTGTTTATATCCATTTTGAATTTGAAAGCCGATATAATATGAACCAATGCCAACATACATTCACATATCAGTATAAAATTCTGCACTTAATGTTGCCCTCTGGCTGTGTTTACTATATCCATTCTGAATTTGTAAGCCGATATAATATGAACGAATTGCAACATACCTCACCTATCGGTATCAAATTCTGCACCTAATGTAGTCCTCTCACTGTGTTTACTGTATCCATTTTGAATTTTAAAGCCTGTATAATATGAACCAATGCCAACAAACATTTATCTCTCAGTATCACATTCCGAACTTAATGTTGCCCTCTACTCTGTTTAGTATATCCATTTAAAATTTGAAAGCCTATATAATATGAACCAATGCTAACATACATTCACTTATCAGTATCAAATTCTGCACTTAATTTTGCCCTCTCACAGTGTTTACTATATACATTTTGAATTTGAAAGCCTATGTATTATGAACCAATGCCAACATACATTCACCTATCAGTATCAAATTCTGCACTTAATGTTGCCCTTTCACTGTGATTACTATATCCAATTTGAATTTGAAAGCCGATATAATATGAACCAATGCCAACATACATTCACCTATCAGTATCAAATTCTGAACTTAATGTTGCCCTCTCACTGTGTAACTATATCCATCTTGAGTTTGAAATCCGATATAAGATGAACCAATGCCTACGTACATTCAACAACCACTATCAAATCCTGAACTTAATATTGGCCTGTCACTGTTTTTGCTGTATCCATTTTGAATTTTAAACCCTATATAACATAAACCAATGCCAACATGCATTCACCTCTCAGTATCAAGTTCTGCCCTATATGTTGTTCTCTCACCGTGTTTAGTATATCCATTTTGAATTTGAGAGCCTATATATTATGAACCAATACCAACAACATACATTCACCTATAGTATCAAATTCGGCACTTAATGTTGCCCTCTCACCGTGTTTACTATTAACATTTTGAATTTGAAAGCCTGTAAATATGAACCAATGCCAACAAATATTCACCTATCATACATTATCCATTTTGAATTTTAATTGGTTCATATATTATTCAGGCTTTCGCCTGTATAATATAAACTAATGCCAACAAACATTCACTTATCAGTATCATTTCTGAACTAAGTGTTGCCCTCTCACTGTGTAATTATATCCATCTAGAATTTGAAAGCCAATATATATCAACTAATGCCAAAGGACATTCACCTATCAGTATCTAATTCTGCACTATATGTTGCCCTCTCACTGTGAAACTATATCCATCTTGAATTTGAAATCCGATATAAGATGAACTAATGCCAATGTACATTCAACAACCACTATCAAATCCTGAACTTAATATTGGCCTCTCACTGTGTTTACTGTATCCATATTGAATTTTAAAGCCTATATAACAGAAACCAATACCAACATACATTCACCTATAGTATCAAAATCTGTACTTAATGTTCCCCTCTCACTGTATTTACTATTAACATTTTGAATTTGAAAGCCTGTATAATCTGAACCAATGCGAACAAATATTCACTTATCATACATTATCCATTTTGAATTTTAATTGTATCATATATTATTCAGGCTTTCGCCTGTAAAATATGAACCAGTGCCAACAAACATTCACTTATAAGTATCAAATTCTAAACTTATTGTTGCCCTCTCACCGTGTTTAATATATCCATTTTGAATTTGATAGCCTATATAATATGAACCAGTGCCAACAAACATTCACTTATAAGTATCAAATTCTAAACTTATTGTTGCCCTCTCACCGTGTTTACTATATCCATTTTGAATTTGATAGCCTATATAATATGAATCAATGCCAACATACATTCACATATCAGTATAAAATTCTGCACTTAATGTTGCCCTCTCGCTGTGTTTACTATATCCATTCTGAATTTGTAAGCCGATATAATATGAACGAATTGCAACATACCTCACCTATCGGTATCAAATTCTGCATCTAATGTAGCCCTCTCACTGTGTTTACTGTACCATTTTGAATTTTAAAGCCAGTATAATATGAACCAATGACAACAAACATTCACCTCTCAGTATCAAATTCTGAACTTAATGTTGCCCTCTCACTGTGTAACTATATCCATCTTGACTTTAAATCCGATATAAGATGAACCAATGCCAACGTACATTCAACTACCACTATCAAATCCTGAACTTAATGTTGACCTCTCACTGTGTTTACTGTATGCATTTTGAATTTTAACGCCTATATAACATAAAACAATGCCAACATGCATTCACCTCTCAGTATCAAGTTCTGCACTATATGTTGCTCTCTCACCGTGTTTACTATATCAATTTTGAATTTGAAACCTGTATAATTTGAACCAATGCCAACAAATATTCACCTATCATACATCATCCGTTTTGAATTTTAATTGGTTCATATATTATTCAGGCTTTCGCCTGTATAATATAAACTAATGCCAACAAACATTCACTTATCAGTATCAAATTCTGAACTAAATGTTGCCCTCTCACTGTGTAACGATATCCATCTTGAATTTGAAAGCCGATATAATATCAACTATTGCCAAAGGACATTCACCTATCAGTATCTAATTCTGCACTATATGTAGCCCTCTCACTGAGTTTACTATATCCATTTGGAATTTGAGAACCTATATAATATAAACCAATGCCAACATACATTCACCTATTAGTTTCAAATTCTCCACTTAATGTTGCCCTCTCGGTGTGCTTATTGTATCCATTCTAAATTTGTAAGCCGATATAATATGAAAGAATGGCAACATATATTCACTTCTTAGTATCAAATTCTGTACTATATGTTGCCCTCTCAGTGTGTTTACTATATCCATTTGAATTTGAGAGCCTATATAATATGAACCAATGCCAACATACATTCACCTATCAGTATTAAATTCTGCACGTAATGTTGCCCTTTCACTGTGTTTAATATATCCATTTTGAATTTGAAAGCCTGTATAATGTGAACCAATGCCAACAAACATTCACCTATCATATATTATCCATTTTGAATTTGAATTGGTTAATATATTATACAGACTTTCGCTTGTAAAATATGAACCAATGCCAACAAACATTCACTTATAAGTATCAAATTCTGAACTTATTGTTGCCCTCTCACGGTGTTTAATGTATCCATTTTGAATTTGAAAGCCTATATAATATGAACCAATGCCAACATACATTCACCTATTAGTATCAACTTCTGCACTTAATGCTGCCCTCTCACTCTTTTTACTGTAACCATTTTGAATTTTAAATCCGATGTAATATGAACCAATGCCAACGTACATTCAACTACCAGTATCAATTCCTGAAACTTATGTTGGCCTCTCACTGTGTTTAATGTATCCATTTTGAATTTTAAAGCCTATATAACATAAACCAATGCCAACATACATTCACCTCTCAGCATCAAATTCTGCACGTAATGTTGCCCTTTCACTGTGTTTACCATATCCATTTTGAATTTGAAAGCCTGTATAATGTGAACCAATGCCAACAAACATTCACCTATCATATATTATCCATTTTGAGTTTGAATTGGTTAATATATTATACAGACTTTCGCCTGTAAAATATGAACCAATGTCAACAAACATTCACTAATAAGTATCAAATTTTGAACTTATTGTTGCCTTCTCACCGTGTTTACTATATCCATTTTGAATTTGAATGCCTATGTAATAAGAACCAATGCCAACATACATTCAAATACCACTATCAAATCCTGAACTTAATGTTGGCCTCTCACTGATTTTGCTGTATCTATTTAGAATTTTAAAGCCTATATAACATAAACCGATGCCAACATGCATTCACATCTCAGCATCAAATTCTGCACTATATGTTGCACTCTCAGTGTGTTTACTATATCCATTTGAATTTGAGAGCCTATATAATGTGAACCAATGCCAACAAGCATTCACCTATCAGTATTAAATTCTGCACCTAATGTAGCCCTCTCACTGTGTTTACTATATCCATTTTGAATTTTAAAGCCTGTATAATATGAACCAATGCCAACATACATTCACCTATCAGTATCAAATTCTGAACTTAATGTTGCCCTCTCACTGTGTAATTATATCCATCTTGAATTTGAAATCCGATATAAGATGAACCAATGCCAACGTACATTCAACTACCACTATCAAATCCTGAACTTATTATTGGCCTCTCACTGTGTTTAGTGTATCCATATTGAATTTTAAAGCCTATATAACATAAACCAATGCGAACATGCATTCACCTCTCAGTATCAAGTTCTGCACTATATGTTGGCCTCTCACCGTGTTTACTATATCCATTTTGAATTTGAAAGCCTATATAATATGAACCAATACCAACATACATTCACCTATAGTATCAAAATCTGTACTTAATGTTCCCCTCTCACTGTATTTACTATTAACATTTTGAATTTGAAAGCCTGTATAATCTGAACCAATGCCAACAAATATTCACTTATCATACATTATCCATTTTGAATTTTAATTGTTTCATATATTATTCAGGCTTTCGCCTGTAAAATATGAACCAGTCCCAAAAAGCATTCACTTATAAGTATCAAATTCTAAACTTATTGTTGCCCTCTCACCGTGTTTACTATATCCATTTTGAATTTGATAGCCGATATAATATGAACGAATTGCAACATACCTCACCTATCGGTATCAAATTCTGCACCTAATGTAGTCCTCTCACTGTGTTTACTGTATCCATTTTGAATTTTAAAGCCTGTATAATATGAACCAATGCCAACAAACATTTACCTCTCAGTATCAAATTCCGAACTTAATATTGCCCTCTACTCTGTTTAGTATATCCATTTAAAATTTGAAAGCCTATATAATATGAACCAATGCTAACATACATTCACTTATCAGTATCAAATTCTCCACTTAATTTTGCCCTCTCACTGTGTTTACTATATACATTTTGAATTTGAAAGCCGATATAATATGAACCAATGCCAACATACATTCACCTATCAGTATCAAATTCTGAACTTAATGTTGCCCTCTCACTGTGTAACTATATCCATCTTGAGTTTGAAATCCGATATAAGATGAACCAATGCCAACGTACATTCAAAAACCACAATCAAATCCTGAACTTAATATTGGCCTGTCACTGTTTTTGCTGTATCCATTTTGAATTTTAAACCCTATATAACATAAACCAATGCCAACATGCATTCACCTCTCAGTATCAAGTTCTGCACTATATGTTGTTCTCTCACCGTGTTTAGTATATCCATTTTGAATTTGAGAGCCTATATATTATGAACCAATACCAACAACATACATTCACCTATAGTATCAAATTCGGCACTTAATGTTGCCCTCTCACCGTGTTTACTATTAACATTTTGAATTTGAAAGCCTGTAAATATGAACCAATGCCAACAAATATTCACCTATCATACGTTATCCATTTCGAATTTTAATTGGTTCAAATATTATTCAGGCTTTCGCCTGTATAATATAAACTAATGCCAACAAACATTCACTTATCAGTATCAAATTCTGAACTAAATGTTGCCCTCTCACTGTGTAACTATATCCATCTAGAATTTGAAAGCCGATATAATATCAACTAATGCCAAAGGACATTCACCTATCAGTATCTAATTCTGCACTATATGTAGCCCACTCACTGTGTTTACTATATCCATTTTGAATTTGAGAACCTATATAATATGAACCAATGCCAACATACATTCACCTATCAGTATCAAATTCTGAACTTAATGTTGCCCTCTCACTGTGTAACGATATCCATCTTGAATTTGAAATCCGATATAAGATGAACCAATGCCAACGTACATTCAACTACCACAATCAAATCCTAAACTTAATATTTGCCTCTCACTGTGTTTACTGTATCCATATTGAATTTTAAAGCCTATATAACATAAACCAATACCAACATACATTCACCTATAGTATCAAAATCTGTACTTAATGTTCCCCTCTCACTGTATTTACTATTAACATTTTGAATTTGAAAGCCTGTATAATCTGAACCAATGCGAACAAATATTCACTTATCATACATTATCCATTTTGAATTTTAATTGTATCATATATTATTCAGGCTTTCGCCTGTAAAATATGAACCAGTGCCAACAAACATTCACTTATAAGTATCAAATTCTAAACTTATTGTTGCCCTCTCCCCGTGTTTACTATATCCATTTTGAATTTGATAGCCTATATAATATGAACCAATGCCAACATACATTCACATATCAGTATAAAATTCTGCACTTAATCTTGCCCTCTCGCTGTGTTTACTATATCCATTCTGAATTTGTAAGCCGATATAATATGAACGAATTGCAACATACCTCACCTATCGGTATCAAATTCTGCACCTAATGTTGTCCTCTCACTGTGTTTACTGTATCCATTTTGAATTTTAAAGCCTGTATAATATGAACCAATGCCAACAAACATTTACCTCTCAGTATCAAATTCCGAACTTAATGTTGCCCTCTACTCTGTTTAGTATATCCATTTAAAATTTGAAAGCCTATATAATATGAACCAATGCTAACATACATTCACTTATCAGTATCAAATTCTCCACTTAATTTTGCCCTCTCACTGTGTTTACTATATCCATTTTGAATTTGAAAGCCGATATAATATGAACCAATGCCAACATACATTCACCTATCAGTATCAAATTCTGAACTTAATGTTGCCCTCTCAATGCGTAACTATATCCATCTTGAATTTGAAATCCGATATAAGATGAACCAATGCCAACGTACATTCAACAACCACTATCAAATCCTCAACTTAATATTGGCCTGTCACGGTTTTTGCTGTATCCATTTTGAATTTTAAACCCTATATAACATAAACCAATGCCAACATGCATTCACCTCTCAGTATCAAGTTCTGCACTATATGTTGTTCTCTTACCGTGTTTAGTATATCCATTTTGAATTTGAGAGCCTATATATTATGAACCAATACCAACAACATACATTCACCTATAGTATCAAATTCGGCACTTAATGTTGCCCTTTCACTATGATTACTATATCCAATTTGAATTTGAAAGCCTGTATAATGTTAACCAATGCCAACAAACATTCACCTATCATATATTATCCATTTAGAGTTTGAATTGGTTAATATATTATATAGACTTTCGCCTGTAAATTATCAACCAATGTCAACAAACATTCACTTATAAGTATCAAATTCTGAACTTATTGTTGCCTTCTCACCGTGTTTACTATATCCATTTTGAATTTGAAAGCCTATGTGATATGAACCAATGCAACATACATTCACCATTCAGTATCAAATTCTGCACTTAATGTTGAACTCTCACTGTGTTTACTATATCCATTCTGAATTTGTAAGCCGATATAATATGAACGAATTGCAACATACCTCACTTATCGGTATCAAATTCGGCACCTAAAGTAGCCCTCTCACTGTGTTTACTGTGTCCATTTTGAATTTTAAAGCCTGTATAATATGAACCAATGCCAACAAACATTCACCTCTCAGTATCAAATTCTGAACTTATTGTTGCCTTCTCACCGTGTTTACTATATCCATTTTGAATTTGAAAGCCGATATAATATGAATCAATGCCAACATACATTCGCTTATCAGTATGAAATTCTCCACTTAAGGTTGCCCTCTCACTGTGTTTACTAAATCCATTTTGAATTTGAAAGCCTGTATAATATGAACCAATGCCAACAAACATTCACCTATCATATATTATCCATTTTGAATTTGAATTGGTTAATATATTATACACACTTTCGCCTGTAAAATATGAACCAATGCCAACAAAATTCACTTATAGGTATCAAATTCTAAACTTATTGTTGCCCTCTCTCCGTGTTTACTATATCGATTTTGAATTTGAAAGCCTATATGATATGAACAAATGCCAACATACATTCACCTATCGGTATCAAATTCTGCATCTAATGTAGCCCTCTCACTGTGTTTACTGTATCCATTTTGAATTTTAAAGCCTGTAAAATAAGAACCAATGTCAACAAACATTCACTTATAAGTATCAAATTCTGAACTTATTGTTGCCTTCTCACCGTGTTTACTATATCCATTTTGAATTTGAGAACCTATATAATATGAACCAATGCCAACGTACATTCAACAACCACTATCAAATCCTGAACTTAATATTGGCCTCTCACTGTGTTTACTGTATCCATATTGAATTTTAAAGCCTATATAACATAAACCAATACCAACATACATTCACCTATAGTATCAAAATCTGTACTTAATGTTCCCCTCTCACTGTATTTACTATTAACATTTTGAATTTGAAAGCCTGTATAATCTGAACCAATGCCAACAAATATTCACTTATCATACATTATCCATTTTGAATTTTAATTGTGTATTATATTATTCAGGCTTTCGCCTGTAAAATATGAACCAGTGCCAACAAACATTCACTTATAAGTATCAAATTCTAAACTTATTGTTGCCCTCTCACCGTGTTTACTATATCCATTTTGAATTTGATAGACTATATAATATGAACCAATGCCAACATACATTCAATATTAGTATAAAATTCTGCACTTAATGTTGCCCTCTCGCTGTGTTTATATCCATTTTGAATTTGAAAGCCGATATAATATGAACCAATGCCAACATACATTCACATATCAGTATAAAATTCTGCACTTAATGTTGCCCTCTGGCTGTGTTTACTATATCCATTCTGAATTTGTAAGCCGATATAATATGAACGAATTGCAACATTCCTCACCTATCGGTATCAAATTCTGCACCTAATGTAGTCCTCTCACTGTGTTTACTGTATCCATTTTGAATTTTAAAGCCTGTATAATATGAACCAATGCCAACAAACATTTATCTCTCAGTATCAAATTCCGAACTTAATGTTGCCCTCTACTCTGTTTAGTATATCCATTTAAAATTTGAAAGCCTATATAATATGAACCAATGCTAACATACATTCACTTATCAGTATCAAATTCTCCACTTAATTTTGCCCTCTCACTGTGTTTACTATATACATTTTGAATTTGAAAGCCTATGTATTATGAACCAATGCCAACATACATTCACCTATCAGTATCAAATCCTGAAATTAATGTTGGCCTCTCACTGATTTTACTGTATCTATTTTGAATTTTAATGCCTATATAACATAAACCGATGCCAACATGCATTCACCTCTCAGTATCAAATTCTGCACTATATGTTGCTCTCTCACCGTGTTAACTATATCCATTTTGAATTTGAAAGCCTATATAATATGAACCAATACCAACATACACTCACCTATAGTATCAAAATCTGTACTTAATGTTGCCCTCTCGCCGTATTTACTATTAACATTTTGAACTTGAAAGCCTGTATAATATGAACCGATGCCAACAAATATTCACCTATCATACATTATCCATTTTGAATTTTAATTGTTTCATATATTATTCAGGCTTTCGCCTGTATAATATAAACCAATGCCAACAAACATTCACTTATCAGTATCAAATTCTGAACTTAATGTTGCCCTCTCATTGTGTAACAATATCTATCTTGAATTTGAAAGCCGATATAATATGAACTAATGCCAAAGAACATTCACCTATCTGTACCTAATTCTGCACTATATGTAGCCCTCTCACTGTGTTTACTATATCCATTTTGAATTGGAGAACCTATATTATATAAACCAATGCCAACATACATTCACCTCTCAGCATCAAATTCTGCACTATATGTAGCCCTCTCACTGTGTTTACTATATCCATTTGAATTTGAGAGCCTATATAATATGAACCAATGCCAACATACATTCACCTATCAGTAATAAATTCTGCATGTAATGTTGCCCTTTCACTGTGTTTCCTATATCCGTTTTGTATTTGAAAGCCTGTATAATGTGAACCAATGCCAGCATACATTCACCTCTCAGCATCAATTTCTGCACTATATGTTACCCTCTCAGTGTGTTTACTATATCCATTTGAATTTTACAGCCTATATAATATGAACCAATGCCAACATACATTCACCTATCAGAATTAAATTCTGCACTTAATGTTGCCCTTTCACTGTGATTACTATATCCAATTTGAATTTGAAATCCGATATAAGATGAACCAATGCCAACGTACATTCAACAACCACTATCAAATCCTGAACTTAATATTGGCCTGTCACTGTTTTTGCTGTATCCATTTTGAATTTTAAACCCTATATAACATAAACCAATGCCAACATGCATTCACCTCTCAGTATCAAGTTCTGCACTATATGTTGTTCTCTCACCGTGTTTAGTATATCCATTTTGAATTTGAGAGCCTATATATTATGAACCAATACCAACAACATACATTCACATATAGTATCAAATTCGGCACTTAATGTTGCCCTCTCACCGTGTTTACTATTAACATTTTGAATTTGAAAGCCTGTAAATATTAACCAATGCCAACAAATATTCACCTATCATACATTATCCATTTTGAATTTTAATTGGTTCATATATTATTCAGGCTTTCGCCTGTATAATATAAACTAATGCCAACAAACATTCACTTATCAGTATCTAATTCTGCACTATATGTAGCCCACTCACTGTGTTTACTATATCCATTTTGAATTTGAGAACCTATATAATATGAACCAATGCCAACATACATTCACCTATCAGTATCAAATTCTGAACTTAATGTTGCCCTCTCACTGTGTAACTATATCCATCTTGAATTTGAAATCCGATATAAGATGAACCAATGCCAACGTACATTCAACAACCACTATCAAATCCTGAACTTAATATTGGCCTCTCACTGTGTTTACTGTATCCATATTGAATTTTAAAGCCTGTATAATATGAACCAATGCCAACAAACATTTATCTCTCAGTATCAAATTCCGAACTTAATGTTGCCCTCTACTCAGTTTAGTATATCCATTTAAAATTTGAAAGCCTATATAATATGAACCAATGCTAACATACATTCACTTATCAGTATCAAATTCTCCACTTAATTTTGCCCTCTCACTGTGTTTACTATATACATTTTGAATTTGAAAGCCTATGTATTATGAACCAATGCCAACATACATTCACCTATCAGTATCAAATTCTGCACTTAATGTTGCCCTTTCACTGTGATTACTATATCCAATTTGAATTTGAAAGCCGATATAATATGAACCAATGCCAACATACATTCACCTACCAGTATCAAATTCTGAACTTAATGTTGCCCTCTCACTGTGTAACTATATACATCTTGAGTTGGAAATCCGATATAAGATGAACCAATGCCTTTGTACATTCAACAACCACTATCAAATCCTGAACTTAATATTGGCCTTTAACTGTTTTTGCTGTATCCATTTTGAATTTTAAACCCTATATAACATAAACAAATGCCAACATGCTTTCACCTCTCAGTATCAAGTTCTGCACTATATGTTGTTCTCTCACCGTGTTTAGTATATCCATTTTGAATTTGAGAGCCTATATATTATGAACCAATACCAACAACATACATTCACCTATAGTATCAAATTCGGCACTTAGTGTTGCCCTCTCACCGTGTTTACTATTAACATTTTGAATTTGAAAGCCTGTAAATATGAACCAATGCCAACAAATATTCACCTATCATACATTATCCATTTTGAATTTTAATTGGTTCATATATTATTCAGGCTTTCGCCTGTATAATATAAACTAATGCCAACAAACATTCACTTATCAGTATCAAATTCTGAACTAAGTGTTGCCCTCTCACTGTATAATTATATCCATCTAGAATTTGAAAGCCGATATAATATCAACTAATGCCAAAGGACATTCACCTATCAGTATCTAATTCTGCACTATATATAGCCCACTCACTGTGTTTACTATATCCATTTTGAATTTGAGAACCTATATAATATGAACCAATGCCAACATACATTCACCTATCAGTATCAAATTCTGAACTTAATGTTGCCCTCTCACTGTGAAACTATATCCATCTTGAATTTGAAATCCGATATAAGATGAACCAATGCCAACGTACATTCAACAACCACTATCAAATCCTGACCTTAATATTGGCCTCTCACTGTGTTTACTGTATCCATATTGAATTTTAAAGCCTATATAACATAAACCAATACCAACATACATTCACCTATAGTATCAAAATCTGTACTTAATGTTCCCCTCTCACTGTATTTACTATTAACATTTTGAATTTGAAAGCCTGTATAATCTGAACCAATGCGAACAAATATTCACTTATCATACATTATCCATTTTGAATTTTAATTGTATCATATATTATTCAGCCTTTCGCCTGTAAAATATGAACCAGTGCCAACAAACATTCACTTATAAGTATCAAATTCTAAACTTATTGTTGCCCTCTCACCGTGTTTAATATATCCATTTTGAATTTGATAGCCTATATAATATGAACCAATGCCAACATACATTCACATATCAGTATAAAATTCTGCACTTAATGTTGCCCTCTCGCTGTGTTTATATCCATTTTGAATTTGAAAGCCGATACAATATGAACCAATGCCAACATACATTCACATATCAGTATAAAATTCTGCACTTAATCTTGCCCTCTCGCTGTGTTTACTATATATTTTGAATTTGTAAGCCGATATAATATGAACGAATTGCAACATACCTCACCTATCGGTATCAAATTCTGCACCTAATGTAGTCCTCTCACTGTGTTTACTGTATCCATTTTGAATTTTAAAGCCTGTATAATCTGAACCAATGCCAACAAATATTCACTTATCATAAATTATCCATTTTGAATTTTAATTGTGTATTATATTATTCAGGCTTTCGCCTGTAACATATGAACCAGTGCCAACAAACATTCACTTATAAGTATCAAATTCTAAACTTATTGTTGCCCTCTCACCGTGTTTACTATATCCATTTTGAATTTGATAGCCTATATAATATGAACCAATGCCAACATACATTCAATATCAGTATAAAATTCTGCACTTAATGTTGCCCTCTCGCTGTGTTTATATCCATTTTGAATTTGAAAGCCGATATAATATGAACCAATGCCAACATACATTCACATATCAGTATAAAATTCTGCATTTAATGTTGCCCTCTCGCTGTGTTTACTATATCCATTCTGAATTTGTAAGCCGATATAATATGAACGAATTGCAACATACCTCACCTATCGGTATCAAATTCTGCACCTAATGTAGTCCTCTGACTGTGTTTACTGTATCCATTTTGAATTTTAAAGCCTGTATAATATGAACCAATGCCAACAAACATTTACCTCTCAGTATCAAATTCCGAACTTAATGTTGCCCTCTACTCTGTTTAGTATATCCATTTAAAATTTGAAAGCCTATATAATATGAACCAATGCTAACATACATTAACTTATCAGTATCAAATTCTCCACTTAATTTTGCCCTCTCACTGTGTTTACTATATCCATTTTGAATTTGAAAGCCGATATAATATGAACCAATGCCAACATACATTCACCTATCAGTATCAAATTCTGAACTTAATGTTGCCCTCTCACTGTGTAACTATATCCATCTTGAGTTTGAAATCCGATATAAGATGAACCAATGCCAACGTACATTCAACTACCACAATCAAATCCTAAACTTAATATTTGCCTCTCACTGTGTTTACTGTATCCATATTGAATTTTAAAGCCTATATAACATAAACCAATACCAACATACATTCACCTATAGTATCAAAATCTGTACTTAATGTTCCCCTCTCACTGTATTTACTATTAACATTTTGAATTTGAAAGCCTGTATAATCTGAACCAATGCGAACAAATATTCACTTATCATACATTATCCATTTTGAATTTTAATTGTATCATATATTATTCAGGCTTTCGCCTGTAAAATATGAACCAGTGCCAACAAACATTCACTTATAAGTATCAAATTCTAAACTTATTGTTGCCCTCTCCCTGTGTTTACTATATCCATTTTGAATTTGATAGCCTATATAATATGAACCAATGCCAACATACATTCACATATCAGTATAAAATTCTGCACTTAATGTTGCCCTCTCGCTGTGTTTATATCCATTTTGAATTTGAAAGCCGATATAATATGAACCAATGCCAACATACATTCACATATCAGTATAAAATTCTGCACTTAATCTTGCCCTCTCGCTGTGTTTACTATATCCATTCTGAATTTGTAAGCCGATATAATATGAACGAATTGCAACATACCTCACCTATCGGTATCAAATTCTGCACCTAATGTTGTCCTCTCACTGTGTTTACTGTATCCATTTTGAATTTTAAAGCCTGTATAATATGAACCAATGCCAACAAACATTTACCTCTCAGTATCAAATTCCGAACTTAATGTTGCCCTCTACTCTGTTTAGTATATCCATTTAAAATTTGAAAGCCTATATAATATGAACCAATGCTAACATACATTCACTTATCAGTATCAAATTCTCCACTTAATTTTGCCCTCTCACTGTGTTTACTATATCCATTTTGAATTTGAATGCCGATATAATATGAACCAATGCCAACATACATTCACCTATCAGTATCAAATTCTGAACTTAATGTTGCCCTCTCAATGTGTAACTATATCCATCTTGAATTTGAAATCCGATATAAGATGAACCAATGCCAACGTACATTCAACAACCACTATCAAATCCTCAACTTAATATTGGCCTGTCACGGTTTTTGCTGTATCCATTTTGAATTTTAAACCCTATATAACATAAACCAATGCCAACATGCAATCACCTCTCAGTATCAAGTTCTGCACTATATGTTGTTCTCTTACCGTGTTTAGTATATCCATTTTGAATTTGAGAGCCTATATATTATGAACCAATACCAACAACATACATTCACCTATAGTATCAAATTCGGCACTTAATGTTGCCCTTTCACTATGATTACTATATCCAATTTGAATTTGAAAGCCTGTATAATGTTAACCAATGCCAACAAACATTCACCTATCATATATTATCCATTTAGAGTTTGAATTGGTTAATATATTATATAGACTTTCGCCTGTAAATTATCAACCAATGTCAACAAACATTCACTTATAAGTATCAAATTTTGAACTTATTGTTGCCTTCTCACCGTGTTTACTATATCCATTTTGAATTTGAAAGCCTATGTGATATGAACCAATGCAACATACATTCACCATTCAGTATCAAATTCTGCACTTAATGTTGAACTCTCACTGTGTTTACTATATCCATTCTGAATTTGTAAGCCGATATAATATGAACGAATTGCAACATACCTCACTTATCGGTATCAAATTCGGCACCTAAAGTAGCCCTCTCACTGTGTTTACTGTGTCCATTTTGAATTTTAAAGCCTGTATAATATGAACCAATGCCAACAAAAATTCACCTATCATATATTATCCATTTTGAATTTGAATTGGTTAATATATTATACACACTTTCGCCTGTAAAATATGAACCAATGCCAACAAAATTCACTTATAGGTATCAAATTCTAAACTTATTGTTGCCCTCTCTCCGTGTTTACTATATCGATTTTGAATTTGAAAGCCTATATGATATGAACAAATGCCAACATACATTCACCTATCGGTATCAAATTCTGCACCTAATGTAGCCCTCTCACTGTGTTTACTGTATCCATTTTGAATTTTAAAGCCTGTAAAATATGAACCAATGTCAACAAACATTCACTTATAAGTATCAAATTCTGAACTTATTGTTGCCTTCTCACCGTGTTTACTATATCCATTTTGAATTTGAAAGCCTATGTAATATGAACCAATGCCAACGTACATTCAACTACCACTATCAAATCCTGAAATTAATGTTGGCCTCTCACTGATTTTACTGTATCTATTTTGAATTTTAATGCCTATATAACATAAACCGATGCCAACATGCATTCACCTCTCAGTATCAAATTCTGCACTATATGTTGCTCTCTCACCGTGTTAACTATATCCATTTTGAATTTGAAAGCCTATATAATATGAACCAATACCAACATACACTCACCTATAGTATCAAAATCTGTACTTAATGTTGCCCTCTCGCCGTATTTACTATTAACATTTTGAACTTGAAAGCCTGTATAATATGAACCGATGCCAACAAATATTCACCTATCATACATTATCCATTTTGAATTTTAATTGTTTCATATATTATTCAGGCTTTCGCCTGTATAATATAAACCAATGCCAACAAACATTCACTTATCAGTATCAAATTCTGAACTTAATGTTGCCCTCTCATTGTGTAACAATATCTATCTTGAATTTGAAAGCCGATATAATATGAACTAATGCCAAAGAACATTCACCTATCTGTACCTAATTCTGCACTATATGTAGCCCTCTCACTGTGTTTCCTATATCCATTTTGAATTGGAGAACCTATATTATATAAACCAATGCCAACATACATTCACCTCTCAGCATCAAATTCTGCACTATATGTAGCCCTCTCACTGTGTTTACTATATCCATTTGAATTTGAGAGCCTATATAATATGAACCAATGCCAACATACATTCACCTATCAGTAATAAATTCTGCATGTAATGTTGCCCTTTCACTGTGATTACTATATCCAATTTGAATTTGAAATCCGATATAAGATGAACCAATGCCAACGTACATTCAACAACCACTAACAAATCCTGAACTTAATATTGGCCTGTCACTGTTTTTGCTGTATCCATTTTGAATTTTAAACCCTATATAACATAAACCAATGCCAACATGCATTCACCTCTCAGTATCAAGTTCTGCACTATATGTTGTTCTCTCACCGTGTTTAGTATATCCATTTTGAATTTGAGAGCCTATATATTATGAACCAATACCAACAACATACATTCACATATAGTATCAAATTCGGCACTTAATGTTGCACTCTCACCGTGTTTACTATTAACATTTTGAATTTGAAAGCCTGTAAATATTAACCAATGCCAACAAATATTCACCTATCATACATTATCCATTTTGAATTTTAATTGGTTCATATATTATTCAGGCTTTCGCCTGTATAATATAAACTAATGCCAACAAACATTCACTTATCAGTATCTAATTCTGCACTATATGTAGCCCACTCACTGTGTTTACTATATCCATTTTGAATTTGAGAACCTATATAATATGAACCAATGCCAACATACATTCACCTATCAGTATCAAATTCTGAACTTAATGTTGCCCTCTCACTGTGTAACTATATCCATCTTGAATTTGAAATCCGATATAAGATGAACCAATGCCAACGTACATTCAACAACCACTATCAAATCCTGAACTTAATATTGGCCTCTCACTGTGTTTACTGTATCCATATTGAATTTTAAAGCCTATATAACATAAACCAATACCAACATACATTCACCTATAGTATCAAAATCTGTACTTAATGTTCCCCTCTCACTGTATTTACTATTAACATTTTGAATTTGAAAGCCTGTATAATCTGAACCAATGCCAACAAATATTCACTTATCATACATTATCCATTTTGAATTTTAATTGTGTATTATATTATTCAGGCTTTCGCCTGTAAAATATGAACCAGTGCCAACAAACATTCACTTATAAGTATCAAATTCTAAACTTATTGTTGCCCTCTCACCGTGTTTACTATATCCATTTTGAATTTGATAGACTATATAATATGAACCAATGCCAACATACATTCAATATCAGTATAAAATTCTGCACTTAATGTTGCCCTCTCGCTGTGTTTATATCCATTTTGAATTTGAAAGCCGATATAATATGAACCAATGCCAACATACATTCACATATCAGTATAAAATTCTGCACTTAATGTTGCCCTCTGGCTGTGTTTACTATATCCATTCTGAATTTGTAAGCCGATATAATATGAACGAATTGCAACATACCTCACCTATCGGTATCAAATTCTGCACCTAATGTAGTCCTCTCACTGTGTTTACTGTATCCATTTTGAATTTTAAAGCCTGTATAATATGAACCAATGCCAACAAACATTTATCTCTCAGTATCAAATTCCGAACTTAATGTTGCCCTCTACTCTGTTTAGTATATCCATTTAAAATTTGAAAGCCTATATAATATGAACCAATGCTAACATACATTCACTTATCAGTATCAAATTCTCCACTTAATTTTGCCCTCTCACTGTGTTTACTATATACATTTTGAATTTGAAAGCCTATGTATTATGAACCAATGCCAACATACATTCACCTATCAGTATCAAATTCTGCACTTAATGTTGCCCTTTCACTGTGATTACTATATCCAATTTGAATTTGAAAGCCGATATAATATGAACCAATGCCAACATACATTCACCTACCAGTATCAAATTCTGAACTTAATGTTGCCCTCTCACTGTGTAACTATATACATCTTGAGTTGGAAATCCGATATAAGATGAACTAATGCCTACGTACATTCAACAACCACTATCAAATCCTGAACTTAATATTGGCCTTTCACTGTTTTTGCTGTATCCATTTTGAATTTTAAACCCTATATAACATAAACAAATGCCAACATGCTTTCACCTCTCAGTATCAAGTTCTGCACTATATGTTGTTCTCTCACCGTGTTTAGTATATCCATTTTGAATTTGAGAGCCTATATATTATGAACCAATACCAACAACATACATTCACCTATAGTATCAAATTCGGCACTTAGTGTTGCCCTCTCACCGTGTTTACTATTAACATTTTGAATTTGAAAGCCTGTAAATATGAACCAATGCCAACAAATATTCACCTATCATACATTATCCATTTTGAATTTTAATTGGTTCATATATTATTCAGGCTTTCGCCTGTATAATATAAACTAATGCCAACAAACATTCACTTATCAGTATCAAATTCTGAACTAAGTGTTGCCCTCTCACTGTATAATTATATCCATCTAGAATTTGAAAGCCGATATAATATCAACTAATGCCAAAGGACATTCACCTATCAGTATCTAATTCTGCACTATATATAGCCCACTCACTGTGTTTACTATATCCATTTTGAATTTGAGAACCTATATAATATGAACCAATGCCAACATACATTCACCTATCAGTATCAAATTCTGAACTTAATGTTGCCCTCTCACTGTGAAACTATATCCATCTTGAATTTGAAATCCGATATAAGATGAACCAATGCCAACGTACATTCAACAACCACTATCAAATCCTGAACTTAATATTGGCCTCTCACTGTGTTTACTGTATCCATATTGAATTTTAAAGCCTATATAACATAAACCAATACCAACATACATTCACCTATAGTATCAAAATCTGTACTTAATGTTCCCCTCTCACTGTATTTACTATTAACATTTTGAATTTGAAAGCCTGTATAATCTGAACCAATGCGAACAAATATTCACTTATCATACATTATCCATTTTGAATTTTAATTGTATCATATATTATTCAGCCTTTCGCCTGTAAAATATGAACCAGTGCCAACAAACATTCACTTATAAGTATCAAATTCTAAACTTATTGTTGCCCTCTCACCGTGTTTAATATATCCATTTTGAATTTGATAGCCTATATAATATGAACCAATGCCAACATACATTCACATATCAGTATAAAATTCTGCACTTAATGTTGCCCTCTCGCTGTGTTTATATCCATTTTGAATTTGAAAGCCGATACAATATGAACCAATGCCAACATACATTCACATATCAGTATAAAATTCTGCACTTAATCTTGCCCTCTCGCTGTATTTACTATATATTCTGAATTTGTAAGCCGATATAATATGAACGAATTGCAACATACCTCACCTATCGGTATCAAATTCTGCACCTAATGTAGTCCTCTCACTGTGTTTACTGTATCCATTTTGAATTTTAAAGCCTGTATAATCTGAACCAATGCCAACAAATATTCACTTATCATAAATTATCCATTTTGAATTTTAATTGTGTATTATATTATTCAGGCTTTCGCCTGTAAAATATGAACCAGTGCCAACAAACATTCACTTATAAGTATCAAATTCTAAACTTATTGTTGCCCTCTCACCGTGTTTACTATATCCATTTTGTATTTGATAGCCTATATAATATGAACCAATGCCAACATACATTCAATATCAGTATAAAATTCTGCACTTAATGTTGCCCTCTCGCTGTGTTTATATCCATTTTGAATTTGAAAGCCGATATAATATGAACCAATGCCAACATACATTCACATATCAGTATAAAATTCTGCATTTAATGTTGCCCTCTCGCTGTGTTTACTATATCCATTCTGAATTTGTAAGCCGATATAATATGAACGAATTGCAACATACCTCACCTATCGGTATCAAATTCTGCACCTAATGTAGTCCTCTGACTGTGTTTACTGTATCCATTTTGAATTTTAAAGCCTGTATAATATGAACCAATGCCAACAAACATTTACCTCTCAGTATCAAATTCCGAACTTAATGTTGCCCTCTACTCTGTTTAGTATATCCATTTAAAATTTGAAAGCCTATATAATATGAACCAATGCTAACATACATTCACTTATCAGTATCAAATTCTCCACTTAATTTTGCCCTCTCACTGTGTTTACTATATCCATTTTGAATTTGAAAGCCGATATAATATGAACCAATGCCAACATACATTCACCTATCAGTATCAAATTCTGAACTTAATGTTGCCCTCTCACTGTGTAACTATATCCATCTTGAGTTTGAAATCCGATATAAGATGAACCAATGCCAACGTACATTCAACAACCACTATCAAATCCTGAACTTAATACTGGCCTGTCACTGTTTTTGCTGTATCCATTTTGAATTTTAAACCCTATATAACATAAACAAATGCCAACATGTTTTCACCTCTCAGTATCAAGTTCTGCACTATATGTTGTTCTCTCACCGTGTTTAGTATATCCATTTTGAATTTGAGAGCCTATATATTATGAACCAATACCAACAACATACATTCACCTATAGTATCAAATTCGGCACTTAATGTTGCCCTCTCACCGTGTTTACTATTAACATTTTGAATTTGAAAGCCTGTAAATATGAACCAATGCCAAAAAATATTCACCTATCATACATTATCCATTTTGAATTTTAATTGGTTCATATATTATTCAAGCTTTCGCCTGTATAATATAAACTAATGCCAACAAACATTCACTTATCAGTATCAAATTCTGAACTAAGTGTTGCCCTCTCACTGTATAATTATATCCATCTAGAATTTGAAAGCCGATATAATATCAACTAATGCCAAAGGACATTCACCTATCAGTATCTAATTCTGCACTATATATAGCCCACTCACTGTGTTTACTATATCCATTTTGAATTTGAGAACCTATATAATATGAACCAATGCCAACATACATTCACCTATCAGTATCAAATTCTGAACTTAATGTTGCCCTCTCACTGTGAAACTATATCCATCTTAATTTGAAATCCGATATAAGATGAACCAATGCCAACGTACATTCAACAACCACTATCAAATCCTGAACTTAATATTGGCCTCTCACTGTGTTTACTGTATCCATATTGAATTTTAAAGCCTATATAACATAAACCAATACCAACATACATTCACCTATAGTATCAAAATCTGTACTTAATGTTCCCCTCTCACTGTATTTACTATTAACATTTTGAATTTGAAAGCCTGTATAATCTGAACCAATGCGAACAAATATTCACTTATCATACATTATCCATTTTGAATTTTAATTGTATCATATATTATTCAGCCTTTCGCCTGTAAAATATGAACCAGTGCCAACAAACATTCACTTATAAGTATCAAATTCTAAACTTATTGTTGCCCTCTCACCGTGTTTAATATATCCATTTTGAATTTGATAGCCTATATAATATGAACCAATGCCAACATACATTCACATATCAGTATAAAATTCTGCACTTAATGTTGCCCTCTAGCTGTGTTTATATCCATTTTGAATTTGAAAGCCGATACAATATGAACCAATGCCAACATACATTCACATATCAGTATAAAATTCTGCACTTAATCTTGCCCTCTCGCTGTATTTACTATATATTCTGAATTTGTAAGCCGATATAATATGAACGAATTGCAACATACCTCACCTATCGGTATCAAATTCTGCACCTAATGTAGTCCTCTCACTGTGTTTACTGTATCCATTTTGAATTTTAAAGCCTGTATAATCTGAACCAATGCCAACAAATATTCACTTATCATAAATTATCCATTTTGAATTTTAATTGTGTATTATATTATTCAGGCTTTCGCCTGTAAAATATGAACCAGTGCCAACAAACATTCACTTATAAGTATCAAATTCTAAACTTATTGTTGCCCTCTCACCGTGTTTACTATATCCATTTTGTATTTGATAGCCTATATAATATGAACCAATGCCAACATACATTCAATATCAGTATAAAATTCTGCACTTAATGTTGCCCTCTCGCTGTGTTTATATCCATTTTGAATTTGAAAGCCGATATAATATGAACCAATGCCAACATACATTCACATATCAGTATAAAATTCTGCATTTAATGTTGCCCTCTCGCTGTGTTTACTATATCCATTCTGAATTTGTAAGCCGATATAATATGAACGAATTGCAACATACCTCACCTATCGGTATCAAATTCTGCACCTAATGTAGTCCTCTGACTGTGTTTACTGTATCCATTTTGAATTTGAAAGCCGATATAATATGAACCAATGCCAACATACATTCACCTATCAGTATCAAATTCTGAACTTAATGTTGCCCTCTCACTGTGTAACTATATCCATCTTGAGTTTGAAATCCGATATAAGATGAACCAATGCCAACGTACATTCAACAACCACTATCAAATCCTGAACTTAATACTGGCCTGTCACTGTTTTTGCTGTATCCATTTTGAATTTTAAACCCTATATAACATAAACCAATGCCAACATGCATTCACCTCTCAGTATCAAGTTCTGCACTATATGTTGTTCTCTCACCGTGTTTAATATATCCATTTTGAATTTAAGAGCCTATATATTAAGAACCAATACCAACAACATACATTCACCTATAGTATCAAATTCGGCACTTAATGTTGCCCTCTCACCGTGTTTACTATTAACATTTTGAATTTGAAAGCCTGTAAATATGAACCAATGCCAACAAATATTCACCTATCATACATTATCCATTTTGAATTTTAATTGGTTCATATATTATTCAGGCTTTCGCCTGTATAATATAAACTAATGCCAACAAACATTCACTTATCAGTATCAAATTCTGAACTAAATGTTGCCCTCTCACTGTGTAACTATATCCATCTAGAAATTGAAAGCCGATATAATATCAACTAATGCCAAAGGACATTCACCTATCAGTATCTAATTCTGCACTATATGTAGCCCACTCACTGTGTTTACTATATCCATTTTGAATTTGAGAACCTATATAATATGAACCAATGCCAACATACATACACCTATCAGTATCAAATTCTGAACCTAATGTTGCCCTCTCACTGTGTAACTATATCCATCTTGAATTTGAAATCCGATATAAGATGAACCAATGCCAACGTACATTCAACTACCACTATCAAATCCTGAACTTAATATTGGCCTCTCACTGTGTTTAATGTATCCATATTGAATTTGAAAGCCTATATAACATAAACCATTACCAACATACATTCACCTATACTATCAAAATCTGTACTTAATGTTCCCCTCTCACTGTATTTACTATTAACATTTTGAATTTGAAAGCCTGTATAATCTGAACCAATGCCAACAAATATTCACTTATCATACATTATCCATTTTGAATTTTAATTGTATCATATATTATTCAGGCTTTCGCCTGTAAAATATGAACCAGTGCCAACAAACATTCACTTATAAGTATCAAATTCTAAACTTATTGTTGCCCTCTCACCGTGTTTACTATATCCATTTTGAATTTGATAGCCTATATAATATGAATCAATGCCAACATACATTCACATATCAGTATAAAATTCTGCACTTAATGTTGCCCTCTCGCTGTGTTTATATCCATTTTGAATTTGAAAGCCGATATAATATGAACCAATGCCAACATACATTCACATATCAGTATAAAATTCTGCACTTAATGTTGCCCTCTCGCTGTGTTTACTATATCCATTCTGAATTTGAAATCCGATATAAGATGAACCAATGCCAACGTACATTCAACAACCACTATCAAATCCTGAACTTAATATTGGCCTCTCACTGTGTTTACTGTATCCATATTGAATTTTAAAGCCTATATAACATAAACCAATACCAACATACATTCACCTATAGTATCAAAATCTGTACTTAATGTTCCCCTCTCACTGTATTTACTATTAACATTTTGAATTTGAAAGCCTGTATAATCTGAACCAATGCGAACAAATATTCACTTATCATACATTATCCATTTTGAATTTTAATTGTATCATATATTATTCAGCCTTTCGCCTGTAAAATATGAACCAGTGCCAACAAACATTCACTTATAAGTATCAAATTCTAAACTTATTGTTGCCCTCTCACCGTGTTTAATATATCCATTTTGAATTTGATAGCCTATATAATATGAACCAATGCCAACATACATTCACATATCAGTATAAAATTCTGCACTTAATGTTGCCCTCTCGCTGTGTTTATATCCATTTTGAATTTGAAAGCCGATACAATATGAACCAATGCCAACATACATTCACATATCAGTATAAAATTCTGCACTTAATCTTGCCCTCTCGCTGTATTTACTATATATTCTGAATTTGTAAGCCGATATAATATGAACGAATTGCAACATACCTCACCTATCGGTATCAAATTCTGCACCTAATGTAGTCCTCTCACTGTGTTTACTGTATCCATTTTGAATTTTAAAGCCTGTATAATCTGAACCAATGCCAACAAATATTCACTTATCATAAATTATCCATTTTGAATTTTAATTGTGTATTATATTATTCAGGCTTTCGCCTGTAAAATATGAACCAGTGCCAACAAACATTCACTTATAAGTATCAAATTCTAAACTTATTGTTGCCCTCTCACCGTGTTTACTATATCCATTTTGTATTTGATAGCCTATATAATATGAACCAATGCCAACATACATTCAATATCAGTATAAAATTCTGCACTTAATGTTGCCCTCTCGCTGTGTTTATATCCATTTTGAATTTGAAAGCCGATATAATATGAACCAATGCCAACATACATTCACATATCAGTATAAAATTCTGCATTTAATGTTGCCCTCTCGCTGTGTTTACTATATCCATTCTGAATTTGTAAGCCGATATAATATGAACGAATTGCAACATACCTCACCTATCGGTATCAAATTCTGCACCTAATGTAGTCCTCTGACTGTGTTTACTGTATCCATTTTGAATTTTAAAGCCTGTATAATATGAACCAATGCCAACAAACATTTACCTCTCAGTATCAAATTCCGAACTTAATGTTGCCCTCTACTCTGTTTAGTATATCCATTTAAAATTTGAAAGCCTATATAATATGAACCAATGCTAACATACATTCACTTATCAGTATCAAATTCTCCACTTAATTTTGCCCTCTCACTGTGTTTACTATATCCATTTTGAATTTGAAAGCCGATATAATATGAACCAATGCCAACATACATTCACCTATCAGTATCAAATTCTGAACTTAATGTTGCCCTCTCACTGTGTAACTATATCCATCTTGAGTTTGAAATCCGATATAAGATGAACCAATGCCAACGTACATTCAACAACCACTATCAAATCCTGAACTTAATACTGGCCTGTCACTGTTTTTGCTGTATCCATTTTGAATTTTAAACCCTATATAACATAAACAAATGCCAACATGTTTTCACCTCTCAGTATCAAGTTCTGCACTATATGTTGTTCTCTCACCGTGTTTAGTATATCCATTTTGAATTTGAGAGCCTATATATTATGAACCAATACCAACAACATACATTCACCTATAGTATCAAATTCGGCACTTAATGTTGCCCTCTCACCGTGTTTACTATTAACATTTTGAATTTGAAAGCCTGTAAATATGAACCAATGCCAAAAAATATTCACCTATCATACATTATCCATTTTGAATTTTAATTGGTTCATATATTATTCAAGCTTTCGCCTGTATAATATAAACTAATGCCAACAAACATTCACTTATCAGTATCAAATTCTGAACTAAGTGTTGCCCTCTCACTGTATAATTATATCCATCTAGAATTTGAAAGCCGATATAATATCAACTAATGCCAAAGGACATTCACCTATCAGTATCTAATTCTGCACTATATATAGCCCACTCACTGTGTTTACTATATCCATTTTGAATTTGAGAACCTATATAATATGAACCAATGCCAACATACATTCACCTATCAGTATCAAATTCTGAACTTAATGTTGCCCTCTCACTGTGAAACTATATCCATCTTAATTTGAAATCCGATATAAGATGAACCAATGCCAACGTACATTCAACAACCACTATCAAATCCTGAACTTAATATTGGCCTCTCACTGTGTTTACTGTATCCATATTGAATTTTAAAGCCTATATAACATAAACCAATACCAACATACATTCACCTATAGTATCAAAATCTGTACTTAATGTTCCCCTCTCACTGTATTTACTATTAACATTTTGAATTTGAAAGCCTGTATAATCTGAACCAATGCGAACAAATATTCACTTATCATACATTATCCATTTTGAATTTTAATTGTATCATATATTATTCAGCCTTTCGCCTGTAAAATATGAACCAGTGCCAACAAACATTCACTTATAAGTATCAAATTCTAAACTTATTGTTGCCCTCTCACCGTGTTTAATATATCCATTTTGAATTTGATAGCCTATATAATATGAACCAATGCCAACATACATTCACATATCAGTATAAAATTCTGCACTTAATGTTGCCCTCTAGCTGTGTTTATATCCATTTTGAATTTGAAAGCCGATACAATATGAACCAATGCCAACATACATTCACATATCAGTATAAAATTCTGCACTTAATCTTGCCCTCTCGCTGTATTTACTATATATTCTGAATTTGTAAGCCGATATAATATGAACGAATTGCAACATACCTCACCTATCGGTATCAAATTCTGCACCTAATGTAGTCCTCTCACTGTGTTTACTGTATCCATTTTGAATTTTAAAGCCTGTATAATCTGAACCAATGCCAACAAATATTCACTTATCATAAATTATCCATTTTGAATTTTAATTGTGTATTATATTATTCAGGCTTTCGCCTGTAAAATATGAACCAGTGCCAACAAACATTCACTTATAAGTATCAAATTCTAAACTTATTGTTGCCCTCTCACCGTGTTTACTATATCCATTTTGTATTTGATAGCCTATATAATATGAACCAATGCCAACATACATTCAATATCAGTATAAAATTCTGCACTTAATGTTGCCCTCTCGCTGTGTTTATATCCATTTTGAATTTGAAAGCCGATATAATATGAACCAATGCCAACATACATTCACATATCAGTATAAAATTCTGCATTTAATGTTGCCCTCTCGCTGTGTTTACTATATCCATTCTGAATTTGTAAGCCGATATAATATGAACGAATTGCAACATACCTCACCTATCGGTATCAAATTCTGCACCTAATGTAGTCCTCTGACTGTGTTTACTGTATCCATTTTGAATTTGAAAGCCGATATAATATGAACCAATGCCAACATACATTCACCTATCAGTATCAAATTCTGAACTTAATGTTGCCCTCTCACTGTGTAACTATATCCATCTTGAGTTTGAAATCCGATATAAGATGAACCAATGCCAACGTACATTCAACAACCACTATCAAATCCTGAACTTAATACTGGCCTGTCACTGTTTTTGCTGTATCCATTTTGAATTTTAAACCCTATATAACATAAACCAATGCCAACATGCATTCACCTCTCAGTATCAAGTTCTGCACTATATGTTGTTCTCTCACCGTGTTTAATATATCCATTTTGAATTTAAGAGCCTATATATTAAGAACCAATACCAACAACATACATTCACCTATAGTATCAAATTCGGCACTTAATGTTGCCCTCTCACCGTGTTTACTATTAACATTTTGAATTTGAAAGCCTGTAAATATGAACCAATGCCAACAAATATTCACCTATCATACATTATCCATTTTGAATTTTAATTGGTTCATATATTATTCAGGCTTTCGCCTGTATAATATAAACTAATGCCAACAAACATTCACTTATCAGTATCAAATTCTGAACTAAATGTTGCCCTCTCACTGTGTAACTATATCCATCTAGAAATTGAAAGCCGATATAATATCAACTAATGCCAAAGGACATTCACCTATCAGTATCTAATTCTGCACTATATGTAGCCCACTCACTGTGTTTACTATATCCATTTTGAATTTGAGAACCTATATAATATGAACCAATGCCAACATACATACACCTATCAGTATCAAATTCTGAACCTAATGTTGCCCTCTCACTGTGTAACTATATCCATCTTGAATTTGAAATCCGATATAAGATGAACCAATGCCAACGTACATTCAACTACCACTATCAAATCCTGAACTTAATATTGGCCTCTCACTGTGTTTAATGTATCCATATTGAATTTGAAAGCCTATATAACATAAACCATTACCAACATACATTCACCTATACTATCAAAATCTGTACTTAATGTTCCCCTCTCACTGTATTTACTATTAACATTTTGAATTTGAAAGCCTGTATAATCTGAACCAATGCCAACAAATATTCACTTATCATACATTATCCATTTTGAATTTTAATTGTATCATATATTATTCAGGCTTTCGCCTGTAAAATATGAACCAGTGCCAACAAACATTCACTTATAAGTATCAAATTCTAAACTTATTGTTGCCCTCTCACCGTGTTTACTATATCCATTTTGAATTTGATAGCCTATATAATATGAATCAATGCCAACATACATTCACATATCAGTATAAAATTCTGCACTTAATGTTGCCCTCTCGCTGTGTTTATATCCATTTTGAATTTGAAAGCCGATATAATATGAACCAATGCCAACATACATTCACATATCAGTATAAAATTCTGCACTTAATGTTGCCCTCTCGCTGTGTTTACTATATCCATTCTGAATTTGTAAGCCGATATAATATGAACGAATTGCAACATACCTCACCTATCGGTATCAAATTCTGCACCTAATGTAGTCCTCTCACTGTATTTACTGTATCCATTTTGAATTTTAAAGCCTGTATAATATGAACCAATGCCAACAAACATTTACCTCTCAGTATCAAATTCCGAACTTAATTTTGCCTTCTACTCTGTTTAGTATATCCATTTAAAATTTGAAAGCCTATATAATATGAACCAATGCTAACATACATTCACTTATCAGTATCAAATTCTCCACTTAATTTTGCCCTCTCACTGTGTTTACTATATCCATTTTGAATTTGAAAGCCGATATAATATGAACCAATGCCAACATACATTCACCTATCAGTATCAAATTCTGAACTTAATGTTGCCCTCTCACTGTGTAACTATATCCATCTTGAGTTTGAAATCCGATATAAGATGAACCAATGCCAACGTACATTCAACAACCACTATCAAATCCTGAACTTAATACTGGCCTGTCACTGTTTTTGCTGTATCCATTTTGAATTTTAAACCCTATATAACATAAACCAATGCCAACATGCATTCACCTCTCAGTATCAAGTTCTGCACTATATGTTGTTCTCTCACCGTGTTTAATATATCCATTTTGAATTTGAGAGCCTATATATTATGAACCAATACCAACAACATACATTCACCTATAGTATCAAATTCGGCACTTAATGTTGCCCTCTCACCGTGTTTACTATTAACATTTTGAATTTGAAAGCCTGTAAATATGAACCAATGCCAACAAATATTCACCTATCATACATTATCCATTTTGAATTTTAATTGGTTCATATATTATTCAGGCTTTCGCCTGTATAATATAAACTAATGCCAACAAACATTCACTTATCAGTATCAAATTCTGAACTAAATGTTGCCCTCTCACTGTGTAACTATATCCATCTAGAATTTGAAAGCCGATATAATATCAACTAATGCCAAAGGACATTCACCTATCAGTATCTAATTCTGCACTATATATAGCCCACTCACTGTGTTTACTATATCCATTTTGAATTTGAGAACCTATATAATATGAACCAATGCCAACATACATTCACATATCAGTATAAAATTCTGCACTTAATCTTGCCCTCTCGCTGTGTTTACTATATATTCTGAATTTGTAAGCCGATATAATATGAACGAATTGCAACATACCTCACCTATCGGTATCAAATTCTGCACCTAATGTAGTCCTCTCACTGTGTTTACTGTATCCATTTTGAATTTTAAAGCCTGTATAATCTGAACCAATGCCAACAAATATTCACTTATCATAAATTATCCATTTTGAATTTTAATTGTGTATTATATTATTCAGGCTTTCGCCTGTAAAATATGAACCAGTGCCAACAAACATTCACTTATAAGTATCAAATTCTAAACTTATTGTTGCCCTCTCACCGTGTTTACTATATCCATTTTGAATTTGATAGCCTATATAATATGAACCAATGCCAACATACATTCAATATCAGTATAAAATTCTGCACTTAATGTTGCCCTCTCGCTGTGTTTATATCCATTTTGAATTTGAAAGCCGATATAATATGAACCAATGCCAACATACATTCACATATCAGTATAAAATTCTGCATTTAATGTTGCCCTCTCGCTGTGTTTACTATATCCATTCTGAATTTGTAAGCCGATATAATATGAACGAATTGCAACATACCTCACCTATCGGTATCAAATTCTGCACCTAATGTAGTCCTCTGACTGTGTTTACTGTATCCATTTTAAATTTTAAAGCCTGTATAATATGAACCAATGCCAACAAACATTTACCTCTCAGTATCAAATTCCGAACTTAATGTTGCCCTCTACTCTGTTTAGTATATCCATTTAAAATTTGAAAGCCTATATAATATGAACCAATGCTAACATACATTCACTTATCAGTATCAAATTCTCCACTTAATTTTGCCCTCTCACTGTGTTTACTATATCCATTTTGAATTTGAAAGCCGATATAATATGAACCAATGCCAACATACATTCACCTATCAGTATCAAATTCTGAACTTAATGTTGCCCTCTCACTGTGTAACTATATCCATCTTGAGTTTGAAATCCGATATAAGATGAACCAATGCCAACGTACATTCAACAACCACTATCAAATCCTGAACTTAATACTGGCCTGTCACTGTTTTTGCTGTATCCATTTTGAATTTTAAACCCTATATAACATAAACAAATGCCAACATGCTTTCACCTCTCAGTATCAAGTTCTGCACTATATGTTGTTCTCTCACCGTGTTTAGTATATCCATTTTGAATTTGAGAGCCTATATATTATGAACCAATACCAACAACATACATTCACCTATAGTATCAAATTCGGCACTTAATGTTGCCCTCTCACCGTGTTTACTATTAACATTTTGAATTTGAAAGCCTGTAAATATGAACCAATGCCAACAAATATTCACCTATCATACATCATCCATTTTGAATTTTAATTGGTTCATATATTATTCAAGCTTTCGCCTGTATAATATAAACTAATGCCAACAAACATTCACTTATCAGTATCAAATTCTGAACTAAGTGTTGCCCTCTCACTGTATAATTATATCCATCTAGAATTTGAAAGCCGATATAATATCAACTAATGCCAAAGGACATTCACCTATCAGTATCTAATTCTGCACTATATATAGCCCACTCACTGTGTTTACTATATCCATTTTGAATTTGAGAACCTATATAATATGAACCAATGCCAACATACATTCACCTATCAGTATCAAATTCTGAACCTAATGTTGCCCTCTCACTGTGTAACTATATCCATCTAGAATTTGAAAGCCGATATAATATCAACTAATGCCAAAGGACATTCACCTATCAGTATCTAATTCTGCACTATATGTAGCCCACTCACTGTGTTTACTATATCCATTTTAAATTTGAGAACTTATATAATATAAACCAATGCCAACATAAATTCACCTATCAGTATCAAATTCTGCACTATATGTTGCCCTCTCAGTGTGTTTACTATATCCATTTGAATTTTAGAGCCTATATAATATGAACCAATGCCAACATACATTCACCTATCAGAATTAAATTCTGCACTTAATGTTGCCCTTTCACTGTGATTACTATATCCAATTTGAATTTGAAAGCCTGTATAACGTTAACCAATGCCAACAAACTTTCACCTATCATATTTTATCCATTTTGAGTTTGAATTAGTTAATATACTATACAGACATTCGCCTGTAAAATATGAACCAATGTCAACAAACTTTCACTAATAAGTACCAAATTCTGAACTTATTTTTGCCTTCTCACCGTGTTTACTATATCCATTTTGAATTTGAAAGCCTATGTATTATGAACCAATGCCAACATACATTCACCTATCAGTATCAAATTCTGCACTTAATGTTGCCCTTTCACTGTGATTACTATATCCATTCTGAATTTGTAAGCTGATATAATATGAACGAATTGCAACATACCTCACTTATCGGTATCAAATTCGGCACCTAATGTAGCCCTCTCACTGTGTTTACTGTATCCATTTTGAATTTTAAAGCCTGTAAAATATGAACCAATGTCAACAAACATTCACCTCTCAGTATCAAATTCTGAACTTAATGTTGCCCTCTACTCTGTTTAGTATATCCATTTTGAATTTGAAAGCCGATATAATATGAATCAATGCCAACATACATTCGCTTATCAGTATGAAATTCTCCACTTAAGGTTGCCCTCTCACTGTGTTTACTAAATCCATTTTGAATTTGAAAGCCTGTATAATATGAACCAATTCCAACAAACATTCACCTATCATATATTTTCCATTTTGAATTTGATTTGGTTAATATATTATACACACTTTCGCCTTTAAAATATGAACCAATGCCAACAAAATTCACTTATAGGTATCAAATTCTAAACTTATTGTTGCCCTCTCTCCGTGTTTACTATATCGATTTTGAATTTGAAAGCCTATATGATATGAACAAATGCCAACATACATTCACCTATCGGTATCAAATTCTGCACCTAATGTAGCCCTCTCACTGTGTTTACTGTATCCATTTTGAATTTTAAAGCCTGTAAAATATGAACCAATGTCAACAAACATTCACTTATAAGTATCAAATTCTGAACTTATTGTTGCCTTCTCACCGTGTTTACTATATCCATTTTGAATTTGAAAGCCTATGTAATATGAACCAATGCCAACTTACATTCAACTACCAGTATCAAATCCTGAACTTAATGTTGGCCTCTCACTGATTTTACTGTATCTATTTTGAATTTTAATGCCTATATAACATAAACCGATGCCAACATGCATTCACCTCTCAGTATTAAATTCTGCACTATATGTTGCTCTCTCACCGTGTTAACTATATCCATTTTGAATTTGAAAGCCTATATAATATGAACCAATACCAACATACATTAACCTATAGTATCAAAATCTGTACTTATTGTTGCCCTCTCGCCGTATTTACTATTATCATTTTGAAGTTGAAAGCCTGTATAATATGAACCAACAAATATTCACCTATCATACATTATCCATTTTGAATTTTAATTGTTTCATATATTATTCAGGCTTTCGCCTGTATAATATAAACCAATGCCAACAAACATTCACTTATCAGTATCAAATTCTGAAATTTATGTTGCCCTCTCATTGTGTAACATTATCTATGTTGAATTTGAAAGCCGATATAATATGAACTAATGCCAAAGAACATTCAACTATCTGTACCTAATTCTGCACTATATGTAGCCCTCTCACTGTGTTTACTATATCCATTTTGAATTGGAGAACCTATATAATATAAACCAATGCCAACATACATTCACCTCTCAGCATCAAATTCAGCACTATATGTTGCCCTCTCAGTGTGTTTACTACATCCATTTGAATTTGAGAGCCTATATAATATGAACCAATGCCAATATTCATTCACCTATCAGTATCAAATTCTGCATTTAATGTTGCCCTCTCACTCTGTTTACTGCATCCATTTTGAATTTGAAATCCGATATAATATGAACCAATGCCAACGTACATTCAACTACCAGTATCAAATCCTGAACTTAATGTTGGCCTCTCACTGTGTTTAATGTATCCATTTTGAATTTAAAGCGTATATAACATAAACCAATGCCAACAAAGATTCACATATCAGTATCAAATTCTGCAGTTAATGGTGCCCTCTCACTGTCTTTACTGTATCCATTTTGAATTTGAAAGCCTGTATAATGTGAACCAATGCCAACAAACATTCACCTATCATATATTATCCATTTTGAGTTTGAATTAGTTAATATACTATACGGACATTCGCCTGTAAAATATGAACCAATGTCAAGAAACTTTCACTAATAAGTATCAAATTCTAACTTTTGTTGCCTTCTCACCGTGTTTACTATATCCATTTTGAATTTGAAAGCCTATGTGATATGAACCAATGCCAACATACATTCACCTATCAGTATCAAATTCTGCACTTAATGTTGAACTCTTACTGTGTTTACTATATCCATTCTGAATTTGTAAGCCGATATAATATGAACGAATTGCAACATACCTCACCTATCGGTATCAAATTCGGCACCTAATGTAGCCCTCTCAATGTGTTTACTGTATCCATTTTGAATTTTAAAGCCTGTATAATATGAACCAATGCCAACAAACATTCACCTCTCAGTATCAAATTCTGAACTTAATGTTGCCCTCTACTCTGTTTAGTATATCCATTTTGAATTTAAAAGCCGATATAATATGAATCATAGCCAACATACATTCGCTTATCAGTATGAAATTCTCCACTTAAGGTTGCCCTCTCACTGTGTTTACTAAATCCATTTTGAATTTGAAAGCCTGTATAATATGAACCAGTGTCAACAAACATTCACTTATAAGTATCAAATTCTGAACTTATTGTTGCCTTCTCACCGTGTTTACTATTTCCATTTTGAATTTTAAACCGTATATAACATAAACCAATGCCAACATGCATTCACCTCTCACTATCAAGTTCTGCACTATATGTTGTTCTCTCACCGTGTTTAGTATATCCATTTTGAATTTGAGAGCCTATATATTATGAACCAATACCTACAACATACATTCACCTATAGTATCAAATTCGGCATTTAATGTTGCCCTCTCACCGTGTTTACTATTAACATTTTGAATTTGAAAGCCTGTAAATATGAACCAATGCCAACAAATATTCACCTATCATACATTATCCATTTTGAATTTTAATTGGTTCATATATTATTCAGGCTTTCGCCTGTATAATATAAACTAATGCCAACAAACATTCACTTATCAGTATCAAATTCTGAACTAAATGTTGTCCTCTCACTGTGTAACTATATCCATCTAGAATTTGAAAGCCGATATAATATCAACTAATGCCAAAGGACATTCACCTATCAGTATCTAATTCTGCAGTATATGTAGCCCACTCACTGTGTTTACTATATCCATTTTGAATTTGAGAACCTATATAATATGAACCAATGCCAACATACATTCACCTATCAGTATCAAATTCTGAACTTAATGTTGCCCTCTCACTGTGTAACTATATCCATCTTGAATTTGAAATCCGATATAAGATGAACCAATGCCAACGTACATTCAACAACCACTATCAAATCCTGAACTTAATATTGGCCTCTCACTGTGTTTACTGTATCCATATTGAATTTTAAAGCCTATATGACATAAACCAATACCAACATACATTCACCTATAGTATCAAAATCTGTTCTTAATGTTCCCCTCTCACTGTATTTACTATTAATATTTTGAATTTGAAAGCCTGTATAATCTGAACCAAGGCGAACAAATATTCACTTATCGTACATTATCCATTTTGAATTTTAATTGTATCATATATTATTCAGGCTTTCGCCTGTAAAATATGAACCAGTGCCAACAAACATTCACTTATAAGTATCAAATTCTAAACTTATTGTTGCCCTCCCACCGTGTTTACTATATCCATTTTGAATTTGATAGCCTATATAATATGAACCAATGCCAACATACATTCACATATCAGTATAAAATTCTGCACTTAATGTTGCCCTCTCGCTGTGTTTATATCCATTTTGAATTTGAAAGCCGATATAATATGAACCAATGCCAACATACATTCACATATCAGTATAAAATTCTGCACTTAATCTTGCCCTCTCGCTGTGTTTACTATATCCATTCTGAATTTGTAAGCCGATATAATATGAACGAATTGCAACATACCTCACCTATCGGTATCAAATTCTGCACCTAATGTAGTCCTCTCACTGTGTTTACTGTATCCATTTTGAATTTTAAAGCCTGTATAATCTGAACCAATGCCAACAAATATTCACTTATCATAAATTATCCATTTTGAATTTTAATTGTGTATTATATTATTCAGGCTTTCGCCTGTAAACTATGAACCAGTGCCAACAAACATTCACTTATAAGTATCAAATTCTAAACTTATTGTTGCCCTCTCACCGTGTTTACTATGTCCATTTTGAATTTGATAGCCTATATAATATGAACCAATGCCAACATACATTCAATATCAGTATAAAATTCTGCACTTAATGTTACCCTCTCGCTGTGTTTATATCCATTTTGAATTTGAAAGCCGATATAATATGAACCAATGCCAACATACATTCACATATCAGTATAAAATTCTGCATTTAATGTTGCCCTCTCGCTGTGTTTACTATATCCATTCTGAATTTGTAAGCCGATATAATATGAACGAATTGCAACATACCTCACCTATCGGTATCAAATTCTGCACCTAATGTAGTGCTCTGACTGTGTTTACTGTATCCATTTTGAATTTTAAAGCCTGTATAATATGAACCAATGCCAACAAACATTTACCTCTCAGTATCAAATTCCGAACTTAATGTTGCCCTCTACTCTGTTTAGTATATCCATTTAAAATTTGAAAGCCTATATAATATGAACCAATGCTAACATACATTCACTTATCAGTATCAAATTCTCCACTTAATTTTGCCCTCTCACTGTGTTTACTATATCCATTTTGAATTTGAAAGCCGATATAATATGAACCAATGCCAACATACATTCACCTATCAGTATCAAATTCTGAACTTAATGTTGCCCTCTCACTGTGTAACTATATCCATCTTGAGTTTGAAATCCGATATAAGATGAACCAATGCCAACGTACATTCAACAACCACTATCAAATCCTGAACTTAATACTGGCCTGTCACTGTTTTTGCTGTATCCATTTTGAATTTTAAACCCTATATAACATAAACCAATGCCAACATGCATTCACCTCTCAGTATCAAGTTCTGCACTATATGTTGTTCTCTCACCGTGTTTAATATATCCATTTTGAATTTGAGAGCCTATATATTATGAACCAATACCAACAACATACATTCACCTATAGTATCAAATTCGGCACTTAATGTTGCCCTCTCACCGTGTTTACTATTAACATTTTGAATTTGAAAGCCTGTAAATATGAACCAATGCCAACAAATATTCACCTATCATACATTATCCATTTTGAATTTTAATTGGTTCATATATTATTCAGGCTTTCGCCTGTATAATATAAACTAATGCCAACAAACATTCACTTATCAGTATCAAATTCTGAACTAAATGTTGCCCTCTCACTGTGTAACTATATCCATCTAGAATTTGAAAGCCGATATAATATCAACTAATGCCAAAGGACATTCACCTATCAGTAACTAATTCTGCACTATATGTAGCCCACTCACTGTGTTTATTATATCCATTTTGAATTTGAGAACCTATATAATATGAACCAATGCCAACATACATACACCTATCAGTATCAAATTCTGAACCTAATGTTGCCCTCTCACTGTGTAACTATATCCATCTTGAATTTGAAATCCGATATAAGATGAACCAATGCCGACGTACATTCAACTACCACTATCAAATCCTGAACTTAATATTGGCCTCTCACTGTGTTTACTGTATCCATATTGAATTTGAAAGCCTATATAACATAAACCAATACCAACATACATTCACCTATACTATCAAAATCTGTACTTAATGTTCCCCTCTCATTGTATTTACTATTAACATTTTGAATTTGAAAGCCTGTATAATCTGAACCAATGCCAACAAATATTCACTTATCATACATTATCCATTTTGAATTTTAATTGTATCATATATTATTCAGGCTTTCGCCTGTAAAATATGAACCAGTGCCAACAAACATTCACTTATAAGTATCAAATTCTAAACTTATTGTTGCCCTCTCACCGTGTTTACTATATCCATTTTGAATTTGATAGCCTATATAATATGAATCAATGTCAACAAACTTTCACTAATAAGTACCAAATTCTGAACTTATTGTTGCCTTCTTACCGTGTTTACTATATCCATTTTGAATTTGAAAGCCTATGTATTATGAACCAATGCCAACATACATTCACCTATCAGTATCAAATTCTGCACTTAATGTTGCCCTTTCACTGTGATTACTATATCCATTCTGAATTTGTAAGCTGATATAATATGAACGAATTGCAACATACCTCACTTATCGGTATCAAATTCGGCACCTAATGTAGCCCTCTCACTGTGTTTACTGTATCCATTTTGAATTTTAAAGCCTGTATAATATGAACCAATGCCAACAAACATTCACCTCTCAGTATCAAATTCTGAACTTAATGTTGCCCTCTACTCTGTTTAGTATATCCATTTTGAATTTGAAAGCCGATATAATATGAATCAATGCCAACATACATTCGCTTATCAGTATGAAATTCTACACTTAAGGTTGCCCTCTCACTGTGTTTACTAAATCCATTTTGAATTTGAAAGCCTGTATAATATGAACCAATGCCAACAAACATTCACCTATCATATATTATCCATTTTGAATTTGAATTGGTTAATATATTATACACACTTTCGCCTGTAAAATATGAACCAATGCCAACAAAATTCACTTATGGGTATCAAATTCTAAACTTATTGTTGCCCTCTCTCCGTGTTTACTATATCGATTTTGAATTTGAAAGCCTATATGATATGAACAAATGCCAACATACATTCACCTATCGGTATCAAATTATGCACCTAATGTAGCCCTCTCACTGTGTTTACTGTATCCATTTTGAATTTTAAAGCCTGTAAAATATGAACCAATGTCAACAAACATTCACTTATAAGTATCAAATTCTGAACTTATTGTTGCCTTCTCACCGTGTTTACTATATCCATTTTGAATTTGAAAGCCTATGTAATATGAACCAATGCCAACGTACATTCAACTACCAGTATCAAATCCTGAACTTAATGTTGGCCTCTCACAGATTTTACTGTATCTATTTTGAATTTTAATGCCTATATAACATAAACCGATGCCAACATGCATTCACCTCTCAGTATCAAATTCTGCACTATATGTTGCTCTCTCACCGTGTTAACTATATCCATTTTGAATTTGAAAGCCTATATAATATGAACCAATACCAACATACATTCACCTATAGTATCAAAATCTGTACTTAATGTTGCCCTCTCGCCGTATTTACTATTATCATTTTGAAGTTGAAAGCCTGTATAATATGAACCAACAAATATTCACCTATCATACATTATCCATTTTGAATTTTAATTGTTTCATATATTATTCAGGCTTTCGCCTGTATAATATAAACCAATGCCAACAAACATTCACTTATCAGTATCAAATTCTGAACTTAATGTTGCCCTCTCATTGTGTAACAATATCTATCTTGAATTTGAAAGCCGATATAATATGAACTAATGCCAAAGAACATTCAACTATCTGTACCTAATTCTGCACTATATGTAGCCCTCTCACTCTGTTTACTATATCCATTTTGAATTGGAGAACCTATGTAATATAAACCAATGCCAACATACATTCACCTCTCAGCATCAAATTCTGCACTATATGTTGCCCTCTCAGTGTGTTTACTATATCCATTTGAATTTTAGAGCCTATATAATATGAACCAATGCCAACATACATTCACCTATCAGAATTAAATTCTGCACGTAATGTTGCCCTTTCACTGTGTTTAATATATCCATTTTGAATTTGAAAGCCTATATAATATGAACCAATGCCAATATACATTCACCTATCAGTATCAAATTCTGCACTTAATGTTGCCCTCTCACTCTGTTTACTGCATCCATTTTGAATTTGAAATCCGATATAATATGAACCAATGCCAACGTACATTCAACTACCAGTATCAAATCCTGAACTTAATGTTGGCCTCTCACTGTGTTTAATGTATCCATTTTGAATTTAAAGCGTATATAACATAAACCAATGCCAACAAAGATTCACATATCAGTATCAAATTCTGCAGTTAATCGTGCCCTCTCACTGTCTTTACTGTATCCATTTTGAATTTGAAAGCCTGTATAATGTGAACCAATGCCAACAAACATTCACCTATCATATATTATCCATTTCGAGTTTGAATTAGTTAATATACTATACAGACATTCGCCTGTAAAATATGAACCAATGTCAACAAACTTTCACTAATAAGTACCAAATTCTGAACTTATTGTTGCCTTCTCACCGTGTTTACTATATCCATTTTGAATTTGAAAGCCTATGTATTATGAACCAATGCCAACATACATTCACAAATCAGTATCAAATTCTGAACTTAATGTTGCCTTTTCACTGTGATTACTATATCCAATTTGAATTTGAAAGCCTGTATAATGTTAACCAATGCCAACAAACATTCACCTATCATATATTATCCATTTTGAGTTTGAATTGGTTAATATATTATATAGACTTTCGCCTGTAAATTATCAACCAATGTCAACAAACATTCACTTATAAGCATCAAATTCTAACTTATTGTTGCCTTCTCACCGTGTTTACTATATCCATTTTGAATTTGAAAGCCTATGTGATATGAACCAATGCCAACATACATTCACCTGTCAGTATCAAATTCTGCACTTAATGTTGAACTCTCACTGTGTTTACTATATCCATTCTGATTTTGTAAGCCGATATAATATGAACGAATTGCAACATACCTCACCTATCGGTATCAAATTCGGCACCTAATGTAGCCCTCTCACTGTGTTTACTGTATCCATTTTGAATTTTAAATCCTGTATAATATGAACCAATGCCAACAAACATTCATCTGTCAGTATCAAATTCTGAACTTAATGTTGCCCTCTACTCTGTTTAGTATATCCATTTTGAATTTGAAAGCCGATATAATATGAATCAATGCCAACATACATTCGCTTATCAGTATGAAATTCTCCACTTAAGGTTGCCTTCTCACTGTGTTTACTAAATCCATTTTGAATTTGAAAGCCTGTATAATATGAACCAATGCCAACAAACATTCACCTATCATATATTATCCATTTTGAATTTTTATTGGTTAATATATTATACACACTTTCGCCTGTAAAATATGAACCAATGCCAACAAACATTCACCTATCATATATTATCCATTTTGAGTTTGAATTAGTTAATATATTATATAGACTTTCGCCTGTAAATTATCAACCAATGTCAACAAACATTCACTTATAAGTATCAAATTCTAACTTATTGTTGCCCTCTCACGTGTTTACTATATCGATTTTGAATTTGAAAGCCTATATGATATGAACAAATGCCAACATATATTCACCTATCGGTATCAAATTCTGCACCTAATCTAGCCCTCTCACTATGTTTACTGTATCCATTTTGAATTTTAAAGCCTGTAAAATATGAACCAATGTCAACAAACATTCACTTATAAGTATCAAATTCTGAACTTATTGTTGCCTTCTCACCGTGTTTACTATTTCCATTTTGAATTTGAAAGCCTATGTAATATGAACCAATGCCAACGTACATTCAACTACCATTATCAAATCCTGAACTTAATGTTGGCCTCTCACTGATTTTACTGTATCTATTTTAAATTTAAATGCCTATATAACATAAACCGATGCCAACATGCATTCACCTCTCAGTATCAAATTCTGCACTATATGTTGCTCTCTGACCGTGTTTACTATATCCATTTTGAATTTGAAAGCCTATATAATATGAACCAATACCAACAACATACATTCACCTATAGTATCAAAATCTGTACTTAATGTTGCCCTCTCGCCGTATTTACTATTAACATTTTGAAGTTGAAAGCCTGTATAATATGACCCGATGCCAACAAATATTCACCTATCATACCTTATCCATTTTTAATTTTAATTGGTTCATATATTATTCAGGCTTTCGCCTGTATAATATAAACCAATGCCAACAAACATTCACTTATCAGTATCAAATTCTGAACTTAATGTTGCCCTCTCATTGTGTAACAATATCTATCTTGAATTTGAAAGCCGATATAATATGAACTAATGCCAAAGGACATTCACCTATCAGTACCTAATTCTGCACTATATGTAGCCCTCTCACTGTGTTTACTATATCCATTTTGAATTGGAGAACCTATATAATATAAACCAATGCCAACATACATTCACCTCTCAGCATCAAATTCTGCACTATATGTTGCCCTCTCAGTGTGTTTACTATATCCATTTGAATTTGAGAGCCTGTATAATATGAACCAATGCCAACATACATTCACCTTTCAGTAATAAATTCTGCATGTAATGTTGCCCTTTCACTGTGTTTCCTATATCCGTTTTTTATTTGAAAGCCTGTATAATGTGAACCAATGCCAGCATACATTCACCTATCTGTATCAAATTCTGCACCTAATGTAGCCCTCTCGCGGTATTTAATATATCCATTTTGAATCTGAGGACCTATATAACATAAACCAATGCCAAGATACATTCACCTCTCAGTATCAATTTCTGCACTATATGTTGCCCTCTCAGTGTGTTTACTATATCCATTTGAATTTTACAGCCTATATAATATGAACCAATGCCAACATACATTCACCTATCAGAATTAAATTCTGCACGTAATGTTGCCCTTTCACTGTGTTTAATATATCCATTTTGAATTTGAAAGCCTATATAATATGAACCAATGCCAATATACATTCACCTATAGTATCAAATTCTGCACTTAATGTTGCCCTCTCACTCTGTTTACTGCATCCATTTTGAATTTGAAATCCGATATAATATGAACCAATGCCAACGTACATTCAACTACCAGTATCAAATCCTGAACTTAATTTTGGCCTCTCACTGTGTTTAATGTATCCATTTTGAATTTTAAAGCGTATATAACATAAACCAATGCCAACAAGGATTCACATATCAGTATCAAATTCTGCAGTTAATGGTGCCCTCTCACTGTGTTTACTGTAACCATTTTGAATTTGAAAGCCTGTATAATGTGAACCAATGCCAACAAATATTCACCTATCATATATTATCCATTTTGAGTTTGAATTAGTTAATATACTATACAGACATTCGCCTGTAAAATATGAACCAATGTCAACAAACTTTCACTAATAAGTACCAAATTATGAACTTATTGTTGCCTTCTCACCGTGTTTACTATATCCATTTTGAATTTGAAAGCCTATGTATTATGAACCAATGCCAACATACATTCACCTATCAGTATCAAATTCTGCACTTAATGTTGCCTTTCACTGTGATTACTATATCCAATTTGAATTTGAAAGCCTGTATAATGTGAACCAATGCCAACAAACATTCACCTATCATATATTATCCATTTTGAGTTTGTATTGGTTAATATATTATATAGACTTTCGCCTGTAAATTATCAACCAATGTCAACAAACATTCACTTATAAGAATCAAATTCTGAAATTATTGTTGCCTTCTCACCGTATTTACTATTAACATTTTGAAGTTGAAAGCCTGTATAATATGACCCGATGCCAACAAATATTCACCTATCATACATTATCCATTTTGAATTTTAATTGTTTCATATATTATTCAGGCTTTCGCCTGTATAATATAAACCAATGCGAACAAACATTCACTTATCAGTATCAAATTCTGAACTTAATGTTGCCCTCTCATTGTGTAACAATATCTATCTTGAATTTGAAAGCCGATATAATATGAACTAATGACAAAGGACATTCACCTATCTGTACCTAATTCTGCACTATATGTAGCCCTCTCACTGTGTTTACTATATCCATTTTGAATTGGAGAACCTATATAATATAAACCAATGCCAACATACATTCACCTCTCAGCATCAAATTCTGCACTATATTTTGCCCTCTCAGTGTGTTTACTATATCCATTTGAATTTGCGAGCCTATATAATATGAACCAATGCCAACATACATTCACCTATCAGTAATAAATTCTGCATGTAATGTTGCCCTTTCACTGTGTTTCCTATATCCGTTTTGTATTTAAAAGCCTGTATAATGTGAACCAATGCCAGCATACATTCACCTATCTGTATCAAATTCTGCACCTAATGTAGCCCTCTCGCGGTATTTAATATATCCATTTTGAATCTGAGAACCTATATAACATAAACCAATGCCAACATACATTCAGCTCTCAGTATCAATTTCTGCACTATATGTTGCCCTCTCAGTGTGTTTACTATATCCATTTGAATTTTACATCCTATATAATATGAACCAATGCCAACATACATTCACCTATCAGAATTAAATTCTGCACGTAATGTTGGCCTTTCACTGTGTTTAATATATCCATTTTGAATTTGAAAGCCTATGGATTATGAACCAATGCCAACATACATTCACCTATCAGTATCAAATTCTGCTTTTAATGTTGCCGTTTCACTGTGATTACTATATCCAATTTGAATTTGAAAGCCTGTATAATGTGAACCAATGCCAACAAACATTCACCTATCATATATAATCCATTTTGAGTTTGAATTGGTTAATATATTATATAGACTTTCGCCTGTAAATTATCAACCAATGTCAACAAACATTCACTTATAAGTATCAAATTCTGAACTTATTGTTGCCTTCTCACCGTGTTTACTATATCCATTTTGAATTTGAAAGCCTATGTGATATGAACCAATGCCAACATACATTCACCTGTCAGTATCAAATTCTGCACTTAATGTTGAACTCTCACTGTGTTTACTATATCCAATCTGAATTTGTAAGCCGATATAATATGAACGAATTGCAACATACCTCACCTATCGGTATCAAATTCGGCACCTAATGTAGCCCTCTCACTGTGTTTACTGTATCCATTTTGAATTTTAAAGCCTGTATAATATGAACCAATGCCAACAAACATTCACTTGTCAGTATCAAATTCTGAACTTATTGTTGCCCTCTCCCGTGTTAACTATATCGATTTTGAATTTGAAAGCCTACATGATATGAACAAATGCCAACATATATTCACCTATCGGTATCAAATTCTGCACCTAATCTAGCCCTCTCACTATGTTTACTGTATCCATTTTGAATTTTAAAGCCTGTAAAATATGAGCCAATGTCAACAAACATTCACTTATAAGTATCAAATTCTGAACTTATTGTTGCCTTCTCACCGTGTTTACCATCTCCATTTTGAATTTGAAAGCCTATGTAATATGAACCAATGCCAACGTACATTCAACTACCACTATCAAATCCTGAACTTAATGTTGGCCTCTCACTGATTTTACTGTATCTATTTTAAATTTAAATGCCTATATAACATAAACCGATGCCAACATGCATTCACCTCTCAGTATCAAATTCTGCACTATATGTTGCTCTCTGACCGTGTTTACTATATCCATTTTGAATTTGAAAGCATATATAATATGAACCAATACCAACAACATACATTCACCTATAGTATCAAAATCTGTACTTAATGTTGCCCTCTCGCCGTATTTACTATTAACATTTTGAAGTTGAAAGCCTGTATAATATGAACCGATGCCAACAAATATTCACCTATCATACATTATCCATTTTTAATTTTAATTGGTTCATATATTATTCAGGCTTTCGCCTGTATAATATAAACCAATGCCAACAAACATTCACTTATCAGTATCAAATTCTGAACTTAATGTTGCCCTCTCATTGTGTAACAATATCTATCTTGAATTTGAAAGCCGATATAATATGAACTAATGCCAAAGGACATTCACCTATCTGTACCTAATTCTGCACTATATGTAGCCCTCTCACTGTGTTTACTATATCCATTTTGAATTGGAGAACCTATATAATATAAACCAATGCCAACATACATTCACCTCTCAGCATCAAATTCTGCACTATATGTTGCCCTCTGAGTGTGTTTACTATATCCATTTGAATTTGAGAGCCTATATAATATGAACCAATGCCAACATACATTCACCTTTCAGTAATAAATTCTGCATGTAATGTTGCGCTTTCACTGTGTTTCCTATATCTGTTTTTTATTTGAAAGCCTGTATAATGTGAACCAATGCCAGCATACATTCACCTATCTGTATCAAATTCTGCACCTAATGTAGCCCTCTCGCGGTATTTAATATATCCATTTTGAATCTGAGAACCTATATAACATATACCAATGCCAAGATACATTCACCTCTCAGTATCAATTTCTGCACTATATGTTGCCCTCTCAGTGTGTTTATATATCCATTTGAATTTTACAGCCTATATAATATGAACCAATGCCAACATACATTCACCTATCAGAATTAAAGTCTGCACGTAATGTTGCCCTTTCACTGTGTTTAATATATCCATTTTGAATTTGAAAGCCTATATAATATGAACCAATGCCAATATACATTCACCTATAGTATCAAATTCTGCACTTAATGTTGCCCTCTCACTCTGTTTACTGCATCCATTTTGAATTTGAAATCCGATATAATATGAACCAATGCCAACGTACATTCAACTACCAGTATCAAATCCTAAACTTAATTTTGGCCTCTCACTGTGTTTAATGTATCCATTTTGAATTTTAAAGCGTATATAACATAAACCAATGCCAACAAGGATTCACATATCAGTATCAAATTCTGCAGTTAATGGTGCCATCTCACTGTGTTTACTGTAACCATTTTGAATTTGAAAGCCTGTATAATGTGAACCAATGCCAACAAATATTCACCTATCATATATTATCCATTTTGAGTTTGAATTAGTTAATATACTATACAGACATTCGCCTGTAAAATATGAACCAATGTCAACAAACTTTCACTAAAAAGTACCAAATTATGAACTTATTGTTGCCTTCTCACCGTGTTTACTATATCCATTTTGAATTTGAAAGCCTATGTTTTATGAACCAATGCCAACATACATTCACCTATCAGTATCAAATTCTGCACTTAATGTTGCCCTTTCACTGAGATTACTATATCCAATTTGAATTTGAAAGCCTGTATAATGTGAACCAATGCCAACAAACATTCACCTATCATATATTATCCATTTTGAGTTTGAATTGGTTAATATATTATATAGACTTTCGCCTGTAAATTATCAACCAATGTCAACAAACATTCACTTATAAGAAACAAATTCTGAACTTATTGTTGCCTTCTCACCGTATTTACTATTAACATTTTGAAGTTGAAAGCCTGTATAATATGAACCGATGCCAAAAAATATTCACCTATCATACATTATCCATTTTGAATTTTAATTGTTTCATATATTATTCAGGCTTTCGCCTGTTTAATATAAACCAATGCCAACAAACATTCACTTATCAGTATCAAATTCTGAACTTAATGTTGCCCTCTCATTGTGTAACAATATCTATCTTGAATTTGAAAGCCGATATAATATGAACTAATGCCAAAGTACATTCACCTATCTGTACCTAATTCTGCACTATATGTAGCCCTCTCACTGTGTTTAGTATATCCATTTTGAATTGGAGAACCTATATAATATAAACCAATGCCAACATACATTCACCTCTCAGCATCAAATTCTGCACTATATGTTGCCCCCTCAGTGTGTTTACTATATCCATTTGAATTTGAGAGCCTATATAATATGAACCAATGCCAACATACATTCACCTATCAGAATTAAATTCTGAACGTAATGTTGCCCTTTCACTGTGTTTAATATATCCATTTTGAATTTGAAATCCGATATAATATGAACCAATGCCAACGTACATTCAACTACCAGTATCAAATCCTGAACTTAATTTTGGCCTCTCACTGTGTTTATTGTATCCATTTTGAATTTTAAAGCGTATATAACATAAACCAATGCCAACAAAGATTCACATATCAGTATCAAATTCTGCAGTTAATGGTGCCCTCTCACTGTGTTTACTGTATCCATTTTGAATTTGAAAGCCTGTATAATGTGAACCAATGCCAACAAACATTCACCTATCATATATTATCCATTTTGAGTTTGAATTTGTTAATATACTACAGACATTCGCCTGTAAAATATGAACCAATGTCAACAAACTTTCACTAATAAGTACCAAATTCTGAACTTATTGTTGCCTTCTCACCGTGTTTACTATATCCATTTTAAATTTGAATGCCTATGTGATATGAACCAATGCCAACATACATTCACCTGTCAGTGTCAAATTCTGCACTTAATGTTGAACTCTCACTGTGTTTACTATATCCATTCTGAATTTGTAAGCCGATATAATATGAACGAATTGCAACATACCTCACCTATCGGTATCAAATTCGGCACCTAATGTAGCCCTCTCACTGTTTTTATTGTATCCATTTTGAATTTTAAAGCCTGTATAATATGAACCAATGCCAACAAACATTCACTTGTCAGTATCAAATTCTGAACTTAATGTTGCCCTCTACTCTGTTTAGTATATCCATTTTGAATTTGAAAGCCGATATCATATGAATCAATGCCAACATACCTTCGCTTATCAGTATGAAATTCTCCACTTAAGGTTGCCCTTTCACTGTGTTTCCTATATCCGTTTTTTATTTGAAAGCCTGTATAATGTGAACCAATGCCAGCATACATTCACCTATCTGTATCAAATTCTGCACCTAATGTAGCCCTCTCGCGGTATTTAATATATCCATTTTGAATCTGAGGACCTATATAACATAAACCAATGCCAAGATACATTCACCTCTCAGTATCAATTTCTGCACTATATGTTGCCCTCTCAGTGTGTTTACTATATCCATTTGAATTTTACAGCCTATATAATATGAACCAATGCCAACATACATTCACCTATCAGAATTAAATTCTGAACGTAATGTTGCCCTTTCACTGTGTTTAATATATCCATTTTGAATTTGAAATCCGATATAATATGAACCAATGCCAACGTACATTCAACTACCAGTATCAAATCCTGAACTTAATTTTGGCCTCTCACTGTGTTTAATGTATCCATTTTGAATTTTAAAGCGTATATAACATAAACCAATGCCAACAAAGATTCACATATCAGTATCAAATTCTGCAGTTAATGGTGCCCTCTCACTGTGTTTACTGTATCCATTTTGAATTTGAAAGCCTGTATAATGTGAACCAATGCCAACAAACATTCACCTATCATATATTATCCATTTTGAGTTTGAATTTGTTAATATACTACAGACATTCGCCTGTAAAATATGAACCAATGTCAACAAACTTTCACTAATAAGTACCAAATTCTGAACTTATTGTTGCCTTCTCACCGTGTTTACTATATCCATTTTAAATTTGAATGCCTATGTGATATGAACCAATGCCAACATACATTCACCTGTCAGTGTCAAATTCTGCACTTAATGTTGAACTCTCACTGTGTTTACTATATCCATTCTGAATTTGTAAGCCGATATAATATGAACGAATTGCAACATACCTCACCTATCGGTATCAAATTCGGCACCTAATGTAGCCCTCTCACTGTTTTTATTGTATCCATTTTGAATTTTAAAGCCTGTATAATATGAACCAATGCCAACAAACATTCACTTGTCAGTATCAAATTCTGAACTTAATGTTGCCCTCTACTCTGTTTAGTATATCCATTTTGAATTTGAAAGCCGATATCATATGAATCAATGCCAACATACCTTCGCTTATCAGTATGAAATTCTCCACTTAAGGTTGCCCTTTCACTGTGTTTCCTATATCCGTTTTTTATTTGAAAGCCTGTATAATGTGAACCAATGCCAGCATACATTCACCTATCTGTATCAAATTCTGCACCTAATGTAGCCCTCTCGCGGTATTTAATATATCCATTTTGAATCTGAGGACCTATATAACATAAACCAATGCCAAGATACATTCACCTCTCAGTATCAATTTCTGCACTATATGTTGCCCTCTCAGTGTGTTTACTATATCCATTTGAATTTTACAGCCTATATAATATGAACCAATGCCAACATACATTCACCTATCAGAATTAAATTCTGAACGTAATGTTGCCCTTTCACTGTGTTTAATATATCCATTTTGAATTTGAAATCCGATATAATATGAACCAATGCCAACGTACATTCAACTACCAGTATCAAATCCTGAACTTAATTTTGGCCTCTCACTGTGTTTAATGTATCCATTTTGAATTTTAAAGCGTATATAACATAAACCAATGCCAACAAAGATTCACATATCAGTATCAAATTCTGCAGTTAATGGTGCCCTCTCACTGTGTTTACTGTATCCATTTTGAATTTGAAAGCCTGTATAATGTGAACCAATGCCAACAAACATTCACCTATCATATATTATCCATTTTGAGTTTGAATTTGTTAATATACTACAGACATTCGCCTGTAAAATATGAACCAATGTCAACAAACTTTCACTAATAAGTACCAAATTCTGAACTTATTGTTGCCTTCTCACCGTGTTTACTATATCCATTTTAAATTTGAATGCCTATGTGATATGAACCAATGCCAACATACATTCACCTGTCAGTGTCAAATTCTGCACTTAATGTTGAACTCTCACTGTGTTTACTATATCCATTCTGAATTTGTAAGCCGATATAATATGAACGAATTGCAACATACCTCACCTATCGGTATCAAATTCGGCACCTAATGTAGCCCTCTCACTGTTTTTATTGTATCCATTTTGAATTTTAAAGCCTGTATAATATGAACCAATGCCAACAAACATTCACTTGTCAGTATCAAATTCTGAACTTAATGTTGCCCTCTACTCTGTTTAGTATATCCATTTTGAATTTGAAAGCCGATATCATATGAATCAATGCCAACATACCTTCGCTTATCAGTATGAAATTCTCCACTTAAGGTTGCCCTCTCACTGTGTTTACTAAATCCATTTTGTATTTGAAAGCCTGTATAATATGAACCAATGCCAGCAAACATTCACCTATCATATATTATCCATTTTGAATTTTTAATGGTTAATATATTATACACACTTTCGCCTGTAAAATATGAACCAATGCCAACAAAATTCACTTATAGGTATCAAATTCTAAACTTATTGTTGCCCTCTCTCCGCGTTTACTATATCGATTTTGAATTTGAAAGTCTATATGATATGAACAAATGCCGACATACATTCACCTATCGGTATGAAATTCTGCACCTAATGTAGCCCTCTCACTCTGTTTACTATATCCATTTTGAATTTGAAAGCCTACATAATATGAACCAATACCAACATACATTCACCTATAGTATCAAAATCTGTACTTAATGTTGCCCTCTCGCCGTATTTACTATTAACATTTTGAAGTTGAAAGCCTGTATAATATGAACCGATGCCAACAAATATTCACCTATCATACATTATCCATTTTGAATTTTAATTGTTTCATATATTATTCAGGCTTTCGCCTGTATAATATAAACCAATGCCAACAAACATTCACTTATCAGTATCAAATTCTGAACTTAATGTTGCCCTCCCATTGTGTAACAATATCTATCTTGAATTTGAAAGCCGATATAATATGAACTAATGCCAAAGGACATTCACCTATCTGTACCTAATTCTGCACTATATGTAGCCCTCTCACTGTGTTTACTATATCCATTTTGAATTGGAGAACCTATATAATATAAACCAATGCCAACATACATTCACCTCTCAGCATCAAATTCTGCACTATATGTTGCCTTCTCAGTGTGTTTACTATATCCATTTGAATTTGCGAGCCTATATAATATGAACCAATGCCAACATACATTCACCTATCAGTAATAAATTCTGCATGTATTGTTGCCCATTCACTGTGTTTCCTATATCCGTTTTGTATTTGAAAGCCTGTATAATGTGAACCAATGCCAGCATACATTCACCTATCTGTATCAAATTCTGCACCTAATGTAGCCCTCTCGCGGTATTTAATATATCCATTTTGAATCTGAGAACCTATATAACATAAACCAATGCCAACATACATTCACCTCTCAGTATCAATTTCTGCACTATATGTTGCCCTCTCAGTGTGTTTACTATATCCATTTGAATTTTACAGCCTATATAATATGAACCAATGCCAACATACATTCACCTATCAGAATTAAATTATGCACGTAATGTTGCCCTTTCACTGTGTTTAATATATCCATTTTGAATTTGAAAGCCTATGGATTATGAACCAATGCCAATATACATTCACCTATCAGTATCAAATTCTGCACTTAATGTTGCCCTCTCACTCTGTTTACTGCATCCATTTTGAATTTGAAATCCGATATAATATGAACCAATGCCAACGTACATTCAACTACCAGTATCAAATCCTTAACTTAATTTTGGCCTCTCACTGTCTTTAATGTATCCATTTTGAATTTTAAACCGTATATAACATAAACCAATGCCAACAAAGATTCACATATCAGTATCAAATTCTGCAGTTAATGGTGCCCTCTCACTGTGTTTACTGTATCCATTTTGAATTTGAAAGCCTGTATAATGTGAACCAATGCCAACAAACATTCACCTATCATATATTATCCATTTTGAGTTTGAATTAGTTAATATACTATACAGACAATCGCCTGTAAAATATGAACCAATGTCAACAAACTTTCACTAATAAGTACCAAATTCTGAACTTATTGTTGCCTTTCACCGTGTTTACTATATCCATTTTGAATTTGAAAGCCTATGTATTATGAACCAATGCCAACATACATTCACCTATCAGTATCAAATTCTGCACTTAATGTTGCCCTTTCACTGTGATTACTATATCCAATTTGAATTTGAAAGCCTGTATAATGTGAACCAATGTCAACAAACATTCACCTATCATATATTATCCATTTTGAGTTTGAATTGGTTAATATATTATATAGACTTTCGCCTGTAAATTATCAACCAATGTCAACAAACATTCACTATAAGTATCAATTTCTGAACTTATTGTTGCCTTCTCTCCGTGTTTACTATATCCATTTTGATTTTGAAAGCCTACGTGATATGAACCAATTCCAACATACATTCACCTGTCAGTATCAAATTCTGCACTTAATGTTGAACTCTCACAGTGTTTACTATATCCATTCTGAATTTGTAAGCCGATATAATATGAACGAATTGCAACATACCTCACTTATCGGTATCAAATTCGGCACCTAATGTAGCCCTCTCACTGTGTTTACTGTATCCATTTTGAATTTTAAAGCCTGTATAATATGAACCAATGCCAACAAACATTAACCTCTCAGTATCAAATTCTGAACTTAATGTTGCCCTCTACTCTGTTTACTATATCCATTTGAATTTGAAAGCCTGTATTATAAGAACCAATGCCAACAAACATTCACCTATCATATATTATCCATTTTGAGTTTGACGTAGTTAATATACTATACAGACTTTCGCCTGTAAAATATGAACCAATGCCAACAAAATTCACTTATAGTTATAAAATTCTAAACTTATTGTTGCCCTCTCTCCGTGTTTACTATATCGATTTTGAATTTGAAAGCCTATATGATATGAACAAATGCCAACATACATTCACCTATTGGTATCAAATTCTGCACCTAATGTAGCCCTCTTACTGTGTTTACTGTATCCATTTTGAATTCTAAAGCCTGTAAAATATGAACCAATGTCAACAAACATTCACTTATAAGTATCAAATTCTGAACTTATTGTTGCCTTCTCACCGTGTTTACTACATCCATTTTGAATTTGAAAGCTGATATAATATGAATCAATGCCAACATACATTCGCTTATCAGTATGAAATTCTCCACTTAAGGTTGCCATCTCACTGTGTTTACTGTATCCATTTTGAATTTTAAAACCTGTAAAATATGAACCAATGCCAACGTACATTCAACTACCACTATCATATCCTGAACTTAATGTTGGCCTCTCACTGATTTTACTGTATCTATTTTGAATTTTAATTCCTATATAACATAAATCGATGCCAACATGCATTCACCTCTCAGTATCAAATTCTGCACTATATGTTGCTCTCTCACCGTGTTTACTATATCCATTTTGAATTTGAAAGCCTATATAATATGAACCAATACCAACATACATTCACCTATACTATCAAAATCTGTACTTAATGATGCCCTCTCGCCGTATTTACTATTAACATTTTGAAGTTGAAAGCCTGTATAATATGAACCGATGCCAACAAATATTCACCTATCATACATTATCCATTTTGAATTTTAATTGTTTCATATATTATTCAGGCTTTCGCCTGTATAATATAAACCAATGCCAACAAACATTCACTTATCAGTATCAAATTCTGAACTTAATGTTGCCCTCCCATTGTGTAACAATATCTATCTTGAATTTGAAAGCCGATATAATATGAACTAATGCCAAAGGACATTCACCTATCTGTACCTAATTCTGCACTATATGTAGCCCTCTCACTGTGTTTACTATATCCATTTTGAATTGGAGAACCTATATAAT